>NC_080191.1:102309423-102950423 GCF_030028045.1 Hippopotamus amphibius kiboko
AGAGACATACCCTTAACCCAGGGCTCACAGGATTCGGATGGATAAAATTCTGCCGTAACATAAGCCTAAACACAGAAAATAAAGTATAAAGCAACAAGAAAAGAAACAAATATCAATCCACCATGAACAAGAGTCTTCAGAAGCAACATATATCAAAATTAGGATCTCAAAACTTCAAATAACAGAATTATCAGATATAAGCAAAATATTAGGTGTACTTGAGATTATTAATTAGTTAAAAGAATGACAGAAAAAGCACATGTATGTAAAACTGAATCACTTTGCTATACACCAGAAACGAACACATTGTAAATCAATTATACTTCAATAAAAAATTTAAAACTTTAAAAAAATTTTAAAAATTAAAAAAAGAAACTAACATAAGAACAAGATAGCATCACAAATGATAAAGCAAATTTGAAAAATACATGTATAGAACATCTATATCTAGATGTCAATGAAATTTAAAACTCTGTGAAGGAGTCCTATTTTCAATAATACTAATTTAGATCATCTCTCCCCTGTGGATTGAAAGAATTGTTTTATGGAATTTAACAGTTATTAAAACTGTCTCAAGAAGAGATGGAAAAAAATGAATTAAATCTGTGAAGGATGTTGACAAAGTTTCCAAAGAAATTTTCTCTTTACACTGTCCCAAACCAAAAAAAAAAGAAGGCGGGCGGGGGGGGGGGGGGGTCAGATATTTTAGTCAATTTTTCAATAGAAATAAAATACAGACAGTTGATATTATTTAAATTGCTTCAGTTCCAGAGAAGGAAAATAAGCTTCCAAATTGCTTTTCTTAATCTTTTTTTTTGTTATTTTAATACAGTAGGCCCTTGTTGGTTATCTATTTTAAATATAGCAGTGTGTACATGTCAATCCCAAACTACCAATCTATCGCTCACCCTCACCCTCTCCATAAGTTCATTCTCTAAATGTGTGAGTCTCTTTCTGTTTTGCAAATAAGTTAATTTGTATCATTTTTGTTTTAGATACCACATATAAACAATAGTCTATGATATTTGTCTTTCTCTGTCTTACTTCACTTAATGTGATAATCTCCAGGTCCATCCATGTTGCTGCAAGTGGCATTACTTCATTCTTTTTAATGGCTAATATTCCATTATATATATGTACCACATCTTCTATATCCATTCATCTGTCAGTGGACATTTAGGTTGCTTCCATGTCTTGGCCACTATAACCAGTGCTGAGATGAACATTGGGGCGCATGTATCCTTTCAAATCATGTTTTTCTCCATATATATGCCCAGGAGTGAGATTGCTGGATCATATGGTAGCTTTATTTTTAGCTTTTTAAGGAACCTCCATACTGTCCTCCATGTTGGCTTTACCAGTTTACATTCCCATTCCCACCAACAGTGTAGGAGGGTTCCCTTTTCTCCACATCCTCTCCAGCATTTATTTGCAGATTCTTTTTATGATGACCATTCTGACCAGTGTGAGATGATACCTCATTGTGGTTTTGATTTGCATTTCTCCAATAATTAGTGATGTTGAGCATCTTTTCATGTGCCTCTTGTCCATCTGTATGTCTTCTTTGGAGAAATGTCTATTTAGGTCTTCTGCCCATAAGAAGCCTCAAATCTTGACAATGATGCAAAGGGAAAAAAAAAAAAACATGATCTGATATTATTCAATATTAATAATTAATAATACTTAAATAAAAATTGTAAATAGATTATGGCTTTGGATTTAAAGAACATACCAAAACCAAATGCAATTTTTAAGAATTATTCCATAATAGAAAATTTAATGAAATGACTTATTAAATAGGTCAAAGGAGAAAGTCTATTTAATGATTGCAGTAAAAATAAAAGCTTCTGAAATTCAGAGCCATTCGTAAAAACAGATGATCAAATGCAAAAGCAAGCATTTTGGAGAGTTATTTTAACCAGACAAAAGTTATACATAACAGAAAAGAAGTTAAAATGCGTGTTAATGACTACTCAGGCATAAAAAAAATGAAATAGAATAATGCCATTTGCAGCAACATGAATAGACCTAGGGGTTATCATACTAACTGAAGTAAGCCAGACAAAGACAAATACCATATATCATTTATATGTGGAATTTAAAATGTGACACAAATGAACCTATCTATGAAGCAGAAACATACTCACAGACATAGAGAACAGACGTGCAGTTGCCAAGGTGGGGTGGTGGTGGAGGGATGGATTGGGAGTTTGGGATTAGAAGGTGCAAACTGCTATATATATTGAATGGATAAACAAAGGTGTCCTACTGTTATAGCACAGGGAACTATATTCAATATCCTGCGATAAACCATAGTGGAAAAGAATATGAAAAAGAATACATATATGGGGACTTCCTAGGTGGTCCAGTGGTTAAGAATCCACCTGCCAGTGTAGGGGACACGGGTTTGATCCCTGCTGCAGGAAGATACCATGTGCCACAGAGCAACTAAGCCTGTGCACCACAACTCTTGAGCCCACGTGCCGCAGCTACTGAAGCCCAAGTGCCTGCTCCCCAAGAGAAGCCACCACAATGAGGAGCCCGCACACCACGGTGAAGAGTAGTGCCCCCCTTACCACAACTAGAGAAAGCCTGTGTGCAGCAACAAAGACCCAACACAACCAATAAATAAATAATCTATTTTTTAAAAAATACATATATGTATAACTGAAACACTTTGCTATAGAGCAGAAATTAACAAAACATTGTAAAACAACTGTACTTCAATAAAATAATTTTTTTAAATTATGTTAATGTATATTTTGTGATCTGAAGGATGAGTTACAAAATGTGGAAGGAGGTTGAGTGTATTCCTGGGAATTCAAAGCTGTGTGAAACTATAAAAATTCTTATACCCGGTTATAGTTGTTGATACTGTGACAGTTCGTTTAAAACCACATTTCCCAGAATTCTCTTTGCTGTATGATTACAGGTTCTATTTGGACAGAAGAGGGATTTGCATGCAATTTGGAAGTTTGAAAGTGAGGGTCGCTGAAGGCTGCTGGGATTAAATAGTGACAAGGGGTGGCAGGGATAATACAACTTATCCTTACTCTCTCTGCTCCATTTTTGTCTCCTAATTGATGATCTTGTTGATCAACCCAGGCTGCACACCAGCTGCTTGACATAAGACTGGCAGGGCTGGCAGCCACACAGAGGCAGAGGTCCCTGGGCACCTTCCTACATGCTTCCTCTGCAGGTTGACCTCCGTGGCCAGGCAGGCTTGACATCTTAGGTTGGTGAGGTCTCAGGTCCTCCAACTCTCTCCTGATCTTGACTTCCTAGATCCTCCACAATTATAGAGTTTGAGTCCTATGCTGCATCCTGTCCCCCAAACTTACAGTGATTCTACTTCCCTGACTGAACTCTGAATGACTGGCCAATCATCCTCTGTACTTGAAAAAAATCAAAAGTTTTTCGCAAACATGTAAGGACTCAAAATATAAAGCATTTATGAGATTTTATGAAGACTGAGCCTTTGAAAAGTGATTAAAAGAACCAGATCATTAAGGGAAAACATTTTTAAAAGGACTCATGATAAAGAAGTCGCGAGCTGAAAGGATAAATGGAGGCTGCTGATTTTTTTAAAACATGGAATTGAGACTGGACAAATATAGCAGTAAAGATATAGAACAGAAGGCCAATATCATAAAACTTGACCCTAGATTAAAATGCAAACAGATGTTTGGAGGCAATCTGGAAGATGGTAAGCGAGAAACTTTCTAAGTGCTCCAGTTTCTTCAGATTTCATAGTCGGAAGCTAATGAATACCATATGAATGGAAAATTTTTTTAATGGGGTTTAAGGTTTAAGGATTTTCAAAGTTATGACCATACCCATGTGGAACACTAAAAGCAGATTGCAAAACATCCAAATTAATAGAGAAAGAAAAACTGTTAAAACAAAACAACAGCAACAACAGAAAATCAGATCAAAAAAAAAGATGCTTTTAAAAATTGAAAAGATAATATTAAGTGGAAACAAAAAAATAATGTTTAAAAGGGGGGAAGGTGGATCAATAAAACCAGAGTCTGATTTTTTGAAAAGCATAATAAAATTGACAAAATGTTTGTCATTTTGATAATAACAACAAAATCATATAGATAAATTTTTAGTTGAGAGATTGAAGTTACACATAGGAATGGGGTTAGAAATTAAAGATTACTGTGGATAGCTTCATTCAATAAACATTAACATTAACCAGAAAGGGAGATTACATAGGCACATATAAATTCCCAAAGTAATCTTAAGTAGAGGGAAAGTTTAATGAACCAATAATATTAAAATAAACTGCATGAGTTCTCAAAGACGTACTGCTAAAATAGCCACCATACCCAGATAGTCCTATGAATGAGTTGAGTCAATCATTAGAAAATTCCCACACTATGACAGTTGTTCAAGAGCATAGAAAATTATAGAAGCTATCTAATCTATTCTAGAATGCTAACATAAAAGACTGATTAAAAAAAACAAAGAAAGTTGAGAGAAAGGAAGAAAGAAGGAAGAATGGAAGGAAGGGTGGAAGGAAGGAAAGGACAGAGATCCAAAGAAATGAAGTGAAGCAATGAAACGAAACACCTACAGGTCATTTTTATTTATAAATGTTGAGTTTTGTTGTATAGGGCAGTTAATTCACTTACAGGTCAGATTCCTTCCTTTGGACTCTGTGAGGGTAGGTCTAGAGTGGCCCATTCTAGAGCTTGTGGGCTCTACTCTTAAACTATGGCCTCTTGGAGACCTCAGCTGGGGACCTTCTCTGTTCAGTGAGTCTCTCCAGCCTGTCCGGTTAGCCTCCAAGGTTTCCCAGCCCTTTGTGACTTCATAAAACTCCATTTAGCTCACAAACCCTCAGTGACCCTTCTGACACACCCCTCATGGGCTGTGTCAACCCAGATTAACATTCACCCAAAGACTCAAGAGATCGCTAGAGATTTCTGGAGAGATCTTTCTCTGCACTGCTCTCTTCTCTCTGTTTCTCTGGTGCCCACCCCCCAGAGCCACCTCAGCAGCTTGCTGGTCTCCAGGATCCACTTTCTTGTGCTGCAGTTGGAGAAGCTTTGAGGCAGAGAGCTGGCTGGAATGTCAAGGTCACCACATATTTTCCCTTCTCTTGAGGATTTACAGCTATGTATACTGTTTAATGCTTGAAAATAGTTGCTGCATATGTTTCGACCAGTTTTATGGTTTTTTTACAGCAAGAGGTTGGTAAATATCTGTTAACCCTATCATGGTCAAAAATGGAAATCCATATGCCATTTTTTAATTTATAAAATCTTTAACCTTGAATGTAACACAAGAATAGGAAACTTAAAGTGAGCAAAAGCAAAGGAATTGCTGAATATGAAGGCAGATGTTTCTTCAGCACAAAAAGTCTTCCTTAAAATAGTCTTCTAAGTTAAAAAAAAAAAAGCATGCAATCATAAAAAAACATTCTGAGGTTATGGGCAGCAAGTTGTCTTTTTAACTACGTAACACATTTCCGACAGATATCCTGCTATGAATAATGAGAACATAGACACTCTTACAACTTTCCCCACCACTCCTATTCCCATTTGATTTTCGTTGTCAAGATTTATAACATTTACCTTCTGCTTTGTCCCTTTCTTTCTAATTCTTATACCCTATTATTTCATTTTTTGGTCTTATTTCATTGGTAACAATCTCTAGTAAAATGATGAAAGAGGCAGTGATAGTCAGCATCAATATTTTTTTTCCTTGTTTAACAGAAGTGTTTCCAAAATTTAACCATTAAGTATAATGTTTGCCATGGTTGTTGGTAGTTCCTCTTCATAGGTTAAGAAAGTAAGAATTTTTAAAAATCGTAAATGAGTGCTGCATTTTATCAAATGCCTTTTAATAATTTTGAGATGATTATACAATTTCTAATCTGTTGATATCTTACTGTGATGGATTTTATTGATACCATCCTTGGATTCCAGGGATAAATCCTAATTGGACATGCCATATCTTTTCATATGCAACAAGTCAATTTGTTAATAATGTACAGATTTTTGCAATAATTTTGTTATATTGAATTGTTCTTTTTGTCTTTAATATAAAGATTATACTAGCCTTATGAAATAGTTGAGTAATTTTTTTCCTATCCTTGGAATTAGTTTGGGTAAGATATGCATTATCTGTTCCTTGAAATTTGATAAAACTTACCTACAAGATTCTAGTTCAATATCTTTTGAGTGGAAAAACTTTTGATTTCAAATTTATTTAGTGGTACTGGTTTACTTCATTTATCCAATTCCATTTTAAGTCAATTTCACTAAATTCTAGAAAATTATCTTCTTTATCTAAATTTTCAGATTTAATGATGT
The DNA here is from genome assembly GCF_030028045.1 of Hippopotamus amphibius kiboko. Taxonomy (NCBI): domain Eukaryota; kingdom Metazoa; phylum Chordata; class Mammalia; order Artiodactyla; family Hippopotamidae; genus Hippopotamus; species Hippopotamus amphibius. The sequence continues at coordinate 102,315,750 of NC_080191.1, forward strand.
TGCACTTAGTATTCTCTTAGGTTTCCTACACCTCTATATTGCCTGTAGTTTGTCTCATATTTTATTTTTGTGGCAGATTGTTTTCCAGAACTGACCATAGCAATATTTTCAAACGCTCTTTGATGCTCTTTCAAGGGGTAAAGTACAACTTCCTCCTCCTTGAATCTGGGCAAGACTTGGTGACTGCCTTGATAAATAGATGGCAGTGAAAGTGATGCTGTGTGCCTTCCAAGGACAGAGCAAAGTTTCTAGCTGAGGCCCTGGACACTGTGGAGCAGAGCCGAGCTCTCCCCACTGTGCCCAGTCCGTATTCACGACCCACAGCATCTGCGAGCATAAGAAACAGTTTTTACACCCCTAGATTTGGGGATCATTTGTTACTCAGTCATAGTAACTGAAACGTTCTGAATATAGCTTACTTGTATGTGTTTTAGAAAAGTTATCTTGATTTATATATTTGAACTTTTCATGTTCCATTGTTCTCTACTCTACTCATTCATGGATACTAATTCATGGACACTAATTACATATAAATAAAAATCCTTTTTGTCTTTCTATTATTTTCTTTCTAATCCTTTTAGACCCTTTTATTTTCATCACTTTTCTGAAACCTATCTTTGACTGTATTTTTAGTACTGCTTTTTTTTTTCTTTACTGTTTCTAATACGGCTATCATCATATAAAGGCTTCAGTCTCCTTTAGTCATTTTTTTCCTGAGCACTTCCAGCTCATTTTTTCTCTCTTTTTAGCATTTTTCCCTATCTTCTTTTTACCCTTGCTTCTCTAAGCTCTTGGTGCAAAAAGTCATATTTCCTTTAATTCACATTTTTTAATTTATTTGATTTCAAGGAAAGAATTTATTCGATATTTTCTTCAGTAGCTGACCAAGAAATATTGGCTCCCAAAAAGAGATGACCAATAATAGTAAAAACACAAACTGGAAACTATGTGGAAAATATTAAAAAATAAAAATAAACTCACTATAACAAGAATAACAGAATAATGATTATAAGGGTACAAAGAAGATGGGGGTGGGGTGGGGGAAATGCTAAAAAGGGAGGAAAAGATAAGCTGGAAGAGCTCAGGAGAGAAAAAAAGAACAGTGTATGGTAACGGACATCGGACTGGGGGAGCTGGCCCACCCAGGGCCCAGGCTTAGATCTGTAGTCCTAAACATTTTCCCACCAACTTTCTGCTTTGGAGCTTTTCTCCTTTATCTCAACTATCAGGAGTCATACCTGCTCTCAATGAAGCCAATATCACTGACTCTTCATGTGATTTTGTGCTTCCTTCCCATTAAATGACCTTGTCCACCAACATTTCTCCTGTTGCTGCCACTCAACAGTTTGCTTCTCACAAGATGGTATGTCTGCTATCCTTCTTTAAGCTTGAATTTCTTACTACTACTTAGCACCAAATGGGTCTCAAGGAAATTCTGGCAAACCACGTACAATGAGATCATGGATTGCCAGCTGATAACCTTATTATACTACCTGTTCGTGGAGAATTCTACGTACAGTTAGGTGTGCAGATGCTTCTTCATTCATTCAACAAAGATTTATTGAGTGGTCACCATTTCCAGGTGCAATTCTACACTTTTGAAATACATCAGTGAACAAAAGAAGCAAAAAACCCTGACCTTGTAGAATGTATATTATTGAAGGGAAATAAGAATAGTAGACAATAAAGCATAAATGTTGTAACTTGGTTTAAATTATATAGTGTAATAAAAGGTGATAAGTGGGAATCAGCAGTGATAGGGGATAAATAGGTTGCAATTTAAAATAGAATTATCTGTAGGTTGGTGCAGCCACTGTGGAAAACAATAAGGAGGTTCCTCAAAAAACTAAAAATAGAGTCATCATATGATCCAGCAATCCCACTCCTGGGTATGTATCTGGAAAAAACCATAATTCAAAAATATACATGCACCCCAGTGTTCATGGCAGCACTATTTACAATAGCCAAGACATAGAAGCAACCTAAATGTCTATCACCAGATGGATGGATAAAGTAGATGTGTGTGTGTGTGTGTGTGTATATATATATATATATATATGTATGTATATATATATATATATATATATATATATACATATATAATGGAATATTACTCAGCTGTTAAAAAGAATAAAATAATGCCATTTGCAGCAACATGGATCGACCTAGGAATTATAAAACTAACTGAAGGGGGTCAGACAGAGAAAGACAAATACCATATGATATCACTTTTATGTGGAATCTAAAATATGACACAAATGAACTTATCTACAGGACAGAAAGAGATTCAAAAGCACAGAGAACAGACTTGTGGTGTGCCAAAAGCACAGAGAACAGACTTGTGGATTGGGAGTTTGGGATTAGCAGATGCAAACCATTATATAGTGAATGAATAAACAACAAGGGCCTACTGTATATTGCAGGGAACTATATTTAATATCCTGTGGTAAATCATAGTGGGAAAGAATATGAAAAAGAATGTATCTGTATGTATAACAATCACTTTGCTGTACAGCAGAAATTAACACAACATTGTAAATCAACTATACTTCAACAAAATAAATAAAATATAATAGAATTATCTAGATTTCACTGCATTTGGTAGCTATTCTTTACGTATTGTGGTTTGGGATTTTCTTCTCCTATAGTCTCTTCTCTCATTTTCTATTGTGTCAGAGAGGAAAATATGGTTGGTTTACCTTGATCCTGCCAATCTTCACTGGAAGTTGTCTACCAACTCTTTTTTACAAAAATCTACATATTTCATTCATTATGCTAAATTCGTAGGGAAGCATTCCTTTCTGTTTTTCTGCATTGGTTTTCTCCTGTACAAATCAACTGTGGAGAAATTCCTGAAATCCAACCACTCTTTCTTTATCCTGACTCCAACCAGAACCCAAAAACCACATTATGCCTCACATAACTCTTGTCCATCCCCTTGAGCCTTACTTAATTTACATCAAATCGTTTGAGTTTCCTTTTATGGTTTTCCTTAGAAAAGTACATGCTCACATACTTTGGAGTTGGGGTAAGGGGAAACTTGTGAACAAACAACATGCTTTTCTCCTCTCCTCCTGCCTAGATATGTAATTCCAGTTAAAGGGATGCTTACATTTTACTAAAACATGCTGACAATGTTTCAAGACAAAAGCTACTCTCTTATATGCATCAGCCAGGGAGTAGAGACATCCTGACAGGAAATCTGCAGACGGGGCAGCCAAGTAGCATGCAGGGGAGACTCAAATTTTGATTATTCAGAGTCAGAGGGTCAAAGAAGAGGTTTCATAGTGATAGATTTTGGATGACACCCCCAGGTGAAGAGGATCTGGGAGTGAGGAAGTCCCCAGTGCTCTGTGGCAAGTGTGCCAATATCACAAAACAAGAAGAGGATCCTAATTTTCTGGTGGTTTAGCTGGAAGAATATGGCCAAGGAACTTTTGGGATGATGGTTCAAGATGCCTAGAAAGAACTGGTCTAAAAAATTGGAACTGATCCACAGGGAGAAACAGAATTAAGGACAGAAATATGGAGCTTAGTCAGTGTTTGAGTCTCTGGTTCCAGACACTCAACTGTATTAACTCCGTCAAAGGGATACAGGAGCCAATGAATTCTTTTTTTTTTTTAATTGACGTATAGTTGATTTACAATGTTGTGTTAGTTTCAGGTGTACAGCAGTGATTCATATATATTTATTTATATATATGTTCTTTTCCATTATAGGTGATCACAAAATACTGAGTATAGTTCCTCCAATGAATTATTATTATTGTCTTAAGTAATTGTTTTCAGTTTCACTTCTGTCACTTCTACCCAAGAGAGTCTTGACTAAGCACAAGTGATAAGGGACTCATCTACACTTGAACTAGAGAGTTAGAGGAGGAGCTTTGAATGCCTATGTATCAGTTAGGGTGCTGTTAGAGGGCTGGCTCCAGAAAGCCTAATAAAATAATAATAATAAACAATTACTCAAACAAATAAGGAATTTGTGTCACATGACAAGAAGCTCAGGATAGGCAGTCCAGGGTAGGCAGGCCTAAAGTCTGTACCATCAAGAATCCAGACTTTTTCCAATTCTCTGCCATCTTTAGCAAAGGCTTGTGCACCTCCAGCTTTGTGCCCACATTCTAAGTAAAGATACTGAGGAAGACGGGAAAGTAGTACCTGCAGGCTCCCAGGTGCTTCTCATCAGCTGTAACTGAGTCACACGGCCTCCCTGATGACAAGGGAGCCTGGGAAATGGAGCTTTCAGGTTTCCAGACTGTGTAGTAGAGGAAGGTCAGAAAGATTGAAACCCAGAGACAATGAGGTGGTGGCTGCAAGAAAAAGAGACAATAAGGAAGGAAGTCAAAACTCAAGGGACGGAGTTTGTTCGGTTTGTCAATTGTCCTCTTAGCTGGGAGATTCTCTTCCCACTGCCAACTCTGGAGAGTCCTGAGGAGGTACAGATGTGGGGAGCTTTTTCAGTTAAGGGAATTTAGTCACAAATATCATTCAGATAATTTTGTTTCTTATTTTTAAACTACAGGAAAAAAAACCCAAAGATACACCAAAAGAGTAGGCCATAAAGGAAATGATTTCTCTCTCTCTCTCTCTCCCCTTCTTTCTCCATATATACATAAATATGTATATTTATATATTATATATAAATAAAACAAGATCTAAAAACTAATGACAAATTGTGAAAAAACATCAGTTGCGCATATGACAGTTAACTTTTTTTACTTGCAGAGATCCTAAAATCATTAAGAAAAAGATTATCAAGTCAGTAGAAAATTTGACTTAAAAGGTATAAATAGGCAGTCTCCTGAAAAAAAAAAAAAAGAAACCAAATAGCCATCCCCCAAAAGTGATCATCATATTCATAATTAAAGAACTGTAATAAAAGCAAGCTATCATTTTATAGCTTGTGTATCATTTATAGCTTATGTATCATTCTGATATTATATATTAGATTCATCAGTTCTGAAATCTGATGAAACCAGCAGGGACAAATGTATGAGAAAGTGGGAATTCTTATACTGCAGGGGTGAGTTTAAATTAGTGCTGCAATTTGGAGGACTATATGGCAAGATCTATCACAATTTTAAATGCATAACTTTTTCCTGCAGCAATCTCATTGCCGGCAGCAATGCTCATTTATTGACATTTGTTAAGACATAATGCAATCAAAGCTGATATCCAACCATTATACACTGGTACAGCCCTCTGCTGGTGTCCATTTGTTTGATAATTGCCCATGCAATAATATCTGCAATATCAGTCTTAAACTCTGATGTACTGACTGAAACTGGAAATAACCAATTCATCTGTCCATAGAAGACAAGATAAGTAGACTAAGCTCTTCCAATCCAAGAATATTTGATATCTTTCTATTTATTAGTGTCATCTTCAATTTTTTTTCATCAGTGTCTTATAAGTTTCAGTGCATAGGTCTTTCATTTCCTTGGTTCAGTTTATTCCTAAGTATTTTATTCTTTTTGATTCTATTGTGTGATTGCTTTCATAATTTTTATTTCAAGTAGTTTATTGTTAATGTATAAAATGCAATTGATTTTTTTATGTTGACTTTGTATCCTACAACTTGACTGAATTTCTTTATTAGTTTTAAAAGTTTTTTGGTGGAGTCTTTAGGGTTTTTTATGTATAAGATCATGTCATCTACAAGAGGCAACTTTACTTTCTTCTGATTTGGACACTTTTTTCCCCTTTGTTTTGCCTAATTGCTCTGGCTAGGACTTCCAGTCCCATGCTGAATAAGAGTGTTGGGAAAGCGGGCATCTTTGTCTTATTCCTAATCTTAGAGGAAAAGCTCTCAACCTTTCACCATTGAGTTTTTTAGCTGTTATATATGACCTATATTATGTTGAGGTACGTTTGTTCACACCCAATGTGTTGAGAGTTTTTATCATGAAAGGATGTCGAATTTTGTCAAATAATTTTTCTTCTATTGAGGTGATCATACGATTTTCATATTTCACTCTGTTAATGTGGTGTATCACATTTACGATTTATGCACGTGGAACATCCTTATATCCCAGGAGTATATCCCATATGATCATAGTATATGATCCTTTTAATGTGCTGTTGAATTTGATTTGCTAGCATTTTGTTGAGAATGTTTGCATCTATATTCATCAGGGATATTGGTCTATAGTTTCTTTAGTGTTTAGTGTTCTTGGCTGACTTTGGTGACAGGGTAATGCTGGACTCTCAAAATGAGTTTGGAAGTTCCTAACCCCCATCAATTTTTTTGGAAGAGTTTGAGAATGATTGTGTTAATTCTTTAAATGTTTGGTGGAATTCATCACTGAAACCATCTGGTTCTGGGCTGTATTATAGTGCCTGACAGTTCACTTTTTTTTACTGTAATATAAGTGCCTGACATTAAGTTTTGACTGCCAATGGAAACTTTTCAAAGGCATCCATCTCAAATAAACACGTCGCCAGCTACACAGCTGGATAAGGAGCCAGGCTGACCGACCCATGAAGTTTCCCTTCTAGAAAGCCCTAGGTGACCTAGATAACTGATCATTTGGGTCACCCTGTGTTTCTCTTCCTATGTTTTAATTCCTGCCCTTACGTTTTATATTCACAAATAAAGAGTGAGTTTGTAAAACCCTAGGCACCATATATTCAACCCTAATAAAGGCAGAACCCTAGGTTTGTGTGCTCTCTCTCTCTACCTGCAACTTTGCGGTGTGGCCCTGGGCATACTGTGCGCCTTTCAGGACTTGTAAGTGATAAGCCTTGATTTTTTCAAAGTTCCTTGATAGTTGTTGCTGAGGTGAGTCTTGCAGTCAAAATAAGAACTGCATGGGCCAGCCCAGGCACAACATTGGTTCTAGTTGGGTAACTATGGGGGCTTGCCACAAGTGGTACCAGCTCAGGGGAATAACCCCAGGTGTTTCTAGCCAATAGCATTACTATAAATAGCCTGAGACTGACACAAACCTTTGGCTTTTCTTTGTTGGGAGATTTTTGAATACTGATCCAATCTCCTTTCTCTTTATTGGTCTGCTCATATTTTCTATTTCTTCATGAGTCAGTCTTGGTGAGTTGTGTGTTTCTAGGAATTTAGCCATTTCTTCTAGCATATCTAATTTGTTAGTATCTAATTTGTTAGTGTCTAATTGTTCATGGCAATCTCTTATGATCCATGTATTTCTGTGGTATCTGTTATGTCTCCTCCTTCATTTCTGGTTCTGAGTTTTCATCTTTTTTTGTTAGCCTACTTAAAGGTCTGACAATTTTGCTTATCTTTTTAGAAAAACACCTCTTGCTTTAATGGATCTTTTCAATTATCTTTCTAGACTCTATTTTATTGATTTTTTTCTCCAATCTTTATTGCCTTCCTTCTGCTAAATTTGGGCTTGGTCTCTTCTTCTTTCTCTAGTTCCTTGAGGTAGAGAGTTGTTTATCTGAGATTTCTTTTTTCTTACCATACACATTTATCACTGTAAACTTCCCTCTTAGAAGATTTACTACATCCCAAAAGTTTTGGTATGCTACAATTCCATTTTCATTTGTCTCAAGACATTTTTTGATTTCCCTTTTGATTTCTTCTTTGACCTATTGTTCATGAATGTGTTGTTTAATTTCTACATATTTGTGGATTTTCTGGCTTTCCTCCTGTTATTGACCTCTAGTGTCAAAAACGTCTGGTATTAAAATCTTTTCATTGTTGTCAAAAATATACTTGATATGATTTCAAGCTTCTTAAATTTATTGACTTGTCTTGTGACCTAAAATATGATTTGTCATGGAGAATGTTCTGTATGTGCTTGAGTATCATGTGTATTCTGCTGCTGGTGGATGGAATGTTCTGTATATGTCTATTAGGTCTATTTGTAGCTCAAGTCCAATATTTCCATCTTGATTTTCTGTCTGGATAATCTGTATATTAGTGAAAGTGGGGCACTGATGACTCCTACTATTATTGCATTGCCGTTTATTTCTACCTTCAGATCTGTTAGTATTTGCTTAATATATTTAAGTGCTCCAATGTTGGGTGCACATATAATTATTAAATCCTATTTATTATTTGATCCTTTTATCATTATATAGTGATCTTCTATGTCTCTTGTTACACTTTTTTACTTAAAGTCAAGTTTTCTGATATAAGCATAGCTATCTCTGCTCTCTTTTGGTTTTCTCTTTTCCCAACCCTTCACTTTCAGCCCATGTGAGTTCTTAAAGCTGAAATGAGTCTCCTGTAGGCAATATACAGTTGGGTCTTTTTTTTTAGTCCATTCAGCCACTCTGCCTTTTGATTAGAGAATTTGATGCATTTACATTTGAAATAATTATTGATAAGTAAAAACTTACTACTGCCATCTTGTTTGTTGTTTTCTGGCTCTTTTGCCATTTTTATTCCTTTTTTTCTCTCTTGATGTCTTCTTTTGTGATTTGATGATTTTCTGTAGAGATATGTAGCAATTCCTTTTTCTTTGTCTTTTGTGTATCTACTATTGGTTACCATGAGACTACATAAAGCAGTCTGTTTCAAGCTGATAACAACTCAATATTGATTGCATTCAAAAGCTCTATCCCTGTGAGAAGGACTCAGCTACCCTTGCTGACTCTGAGGATGGAGGAAGAGGACCAGGAGTCAAGGAATGCAGAGAATTTATAGAAGTTGAAAAAGATAGGAAAACAGATTCTCTCCAGAGCCTCCAGGAGGAACACAGCCCTGCTGACACCTTGATGTTAGCAGTGAGACCCATTTCAGATTTTTGACCTCCAAAGCTGTAAGATAATAAATTATTGTCATTTTCACCAAACAAAACAATCTCTATCCCTTTACCCCCACCACCACATTTTATGTTTTTGAAATCACAATTTACATATTTTATATTGTGTATTCACTAATAGTTATTTTAAATACTTTTATCTTTTAACCTTTATACTGTTTGACTATATACTTACTTTTAACATGAGTTTTATACTTCACATCTTTTCATGTTACTAATTAGTATCCTTCCATTTCAGCTTGAAGAACTTCCTTTCAGTATTTTTTGTAAGCCAGGTTTAGTATTGATGAACTTCCTCAGTTTTTGTTTGTCTGGAAAAGTCTTTATCTCTCCTTTATTTGAAGACAGCTTTGTCTGGTAAAGTTTTCCTGGTTGGCAGTATTTTTTTTTCTTTCAGCACTGATTATACCATCTCTCTATCTCCTGGCCTGCAAAGTTTCTGCTGAGAAATGTGCTGATAGCTTTATGAGGGCTCCTCATATGTAATGAGTTTCTTTTCTTTGCTGCTTTCAAAATTATCTCATTGATCTTTGACAGTTTTGTTACAATGTGTCTCCATGAAGTCCTCTTCAGGTTGAATCTGTTTGGGGACTTACGAGTACTATTTACCTGGATGGCCACATCTCTACTCAGGCTTAGGAAGTTTTCAGCTATTATTTCTTTAAATACTCTTTCTGCTCTTTTTTCTCTTCTCCTTCTGCAACTCCCCTATTCAAACGTTGTTTTGCTTGATGGTGTCTCATAATTCACATAGGCTTGCGTCACTCTTTTTCATTATTTTTTCCTTTCTCTTCTGACTGGATAGTTTCAAAAGTCCTATCTTCAAGATCACAGATTCTTGCTTTGGCTTGATCAAGTCTGTTGTTGATGCTCTCTATTGCATTTTTCATTTCATTCATTACATTCTTCAGCTCTAGAATTTCTGTTTGTTCTTTTTTATGAATCCTTTCTGTTGAACTTCTCATTTTGTTCATATATTGTTTTCCTGATGTCATTGAGTTGTTCATCCATGTTCTCTTGTAGCTTGCTGAGCTTCCTTAAAAATAGTTATTTTGAATTTTTACCAGGCAATTTGTAGATCTCCATTTCTATGGAAAAATTATTGTATTCCTTTGATGGTGTCATGTTTCCTTGATTTTTCATGTTTCTTGTAGCCTTGGTTGATGTCTGCACATTTGTTGCAGCAGTCACCCCTCCAGACATATGAACTGGTTTACCTTCAGGTGGGTGCTGGGGCTCCAGCTAGGTGAGTGCGGTGGTTTCAGACCTGGGGAAGGCCCAGTGTACAGTTTTCATGCAGTTCTTTCAGCTGAAGTCAGTGTTGGCAAAAATTGCTGGGGTCTTCAACAACCAAGGCTATAGATTTCTGTAGCGGCAGCAAAGGCTGCTGGGGTTTTCATTGCTACATGCAGGCTTTCTCTAGTTGTGGTGAGCATGAGCTGCTCTTCATTGTGGTGCATGGGCTTCTCAGTGTGGTGGCTTCTTTTGTTGTGGAGCACCAGCTCTAGGCATGCATGCTTCCCTAGCTGCAGCATGTGGGCTCAGTAGTTGTGGCTCACAGGCTTTAGAGCGCAGGTTCAGTAGTTGTGGTACATGGGCTTAGTTGCTCTGCAGCATGTGGGATCTTCCCCGAGCAGGAATCAAACCCATGTCCCCTGCGCTGGCAGGTGGATTCTTAGCCACTGGGCCACCAGGGAAGTCCCATACTCAAGCTTTTGAGTGTGTCCTGTTGGATTTGGTCAGCTTGGAAATCTGGAAACTGAATGCAAAAGGACATTCCGGGGAGGCACTATGATGGGCATGGAGATGCACCACCTGGATCCCTCTTCAGTGAAGTGCTCTTTGTCCCAGCTGCTGGTGAGACAGGAAGGGGGCAGGGCAAGCTTTAAAAGAATGACAGCCGTTGAGGACATGACATAAATCAGTTAGAATCAACTAGGTCCAAGATGGAAGACGAGTTGACTTCCACTAGACTTTGGGCCTGAGGCTCACTGTAACACATCAGCTAAATGACACACCTATAGGTGCCATGACAGTTCCAAGGCTGACCATAAAAGGCCAAAAAGTGAGCAGTGGCCCATTTCATGAAAATCCCCACCCCTTCCCCAAAATAGCTGGAATATTCCTCCCACTCATTAGCCAATGAAATTACCCACCCCTATAAAAACTGACAACCCCATACCCTGGCACCTCTCACCTTCTGCAATGACCCACACTCTGTCGGAGGAGTGTGTATCTCCCTTCTTTCACTTTCCTATGGCTCGGTCTTGAATCCTTTCCTGCGTGAAGCCAAGAACCCATGTTTGGCAGCTGTCCCAGGGACTTGCCTTAGACCTGGGCCATGACCATCCTCTCATGCCACACTCTATTTCCTGCAGCACTGGGAGGGCTGTTGGCAGAGAGCCTTTAGCTGGGCCCCTGCTGGGTCTGCCACAGGGGCAGAGCTGCCTCACCCATGAGCATGCCTTTCCTGGGGCAGCCCACATCTAGTGGCCCCAGAGGCAGGGGATACAGGCCTAACCATTCAGCCCACCCTGGGGCAACTGTGACAGTTGTTTTAGCTCCAGAGCTCTCTGTGGGGCTGGCCAGTCTGTCACTAGGATTGTCCTGCATCACAGCCCAACTTCCCTCTTTGTCTCCCAGCCTTAGGGTCAGACCAGAATCCCTAGGGGTTGGGGGGGGCAGCATCTGAGGCAGAGAGCAAAGTAGATCTCCCTTATGTCAGGCAGGAAATTCCATCTTTCTCTCTCAGCCCACCCTTGTTCCCTGTGGCTCTGACCTTCAGGATTATCCAGTGGAAGCTCATGTTTAGGAATGAATGGAATAAAGCAAAAGGAGCCCAAGTGTTGGGGTCAACAGGAGTTCAAGGCCAGTTTCTGTTATGGGTCTGGGTCAAACCACTTCACTCCTCTGAGATTGGGAAGAACAAGCGGAAAAAATGGGGAAAATAAGATAAACATGTGAGATTTAGTGGTGGATGTGAGCAAATTCATGAGATAATGTGGGAAAGTGCTTCATAAATGATGTATTCATCATTTCAATGAAAACTATCTAAAACATCTGATAATTGTTTCTGTCCCTTGATCAGATTGTGTCTGTGCCTCAGGGTTTTTCAGGTAAACTTTTTTGGGGGTCAGAGGGGCTCCAGGGAAGGGTTTTACCACCACCTTGTCAGCGCTGAGAGAACTGCAGTGGCCCCTGTATGCACACCAAGGATGGGAACAGCTAACACTCGAATGTGTCCTCTTATTATTGGAGCTCTGCCTTTGTATCCCCAACCCCAGGACACGGGAAGGACAGGGCAGGAATGAGAATTGGAAAATAGATCCCAGCTCAAATTACATCCCATCCTCAGGATGGATAAGCTTGGCCCCTTTATGCTCAGTCAGCTGAGGTCATGCCTATACCAGAAAAGCATACACACCCTGAGAGATGAGCAGCTCTGATGGGCTACAGGGAATACCTGCCATTTCTTTCCCAACTCATAGATACTTTAGCCAAAATTGGTTACGATGTAGTATATTAAGGAAGAAAAAAAAAAAAAAAGACAGTATTCTAAGCATTAGAAAAAACCTGGGTTATATCAAAATGGTTACCTTTCGGAGGAAAGAATATAGGTGATTGTTATTTCTTCCATGTGCATTTCTGTGTTTTATGAATTCATTACCCTAAACACACAGTTATCCTATCATGATCAGATAAAATAATTGTCATAACAATAGGTTAAAATTCTCGTGTTTCTGTGATCAAGCTTGTTCCCACTCTATTTGCAGTGTCAACGGGCTGAGAGGAGGAACAAAGAGATTCTAGAAATCACAGCTTTCATTACTGAACCAGGAACTTACCAGAAAGAAAGCTCCACTCTGGGTCTCTGGGGGCAACCACCAGCTGCTGATGATCTGTTATGGACCAGATATTTGTGTCCCGCCCCCGCAAAGTTTGCATGTTGAAGCCCTAACCTTCAATGTGACTGTATTTGCACTTTGAGATATGGCCTTTAGGAGGTAATTAAGGTTAAATGAGGCCATAATGGTGGGGCCCTAATCCTATAGGATTAGTGTCCTTATTAGAAGAGACATCAGACAATGATCTCTCTCTCTGTCTCTCTCCACAGAGGAGAGTCTATTTGAGGATGTAGTGAGAAGGTAGTTGTCTGCAGCCCATGAAGAGAGCTTTCACCAGGAACCAAATTGCCAGCACCTTGATCTTGAACTTGCAGTCTCCAGAACGGTGAGGAATAAATGTCTGTCATTTAAGTCATCCAGTCCATGGTATTTTGTCATGGCAGCCTGAGCTCCAGAGGCCCCACATCAGGCATCCTCAATACCCTGTAGCTCTAGAATTCCATGCAGTTCAGTTCTGACCTGAAGCTGAAGCCAAGTTCAAAGGCCCAGAGAACTGAGCAGTGAGCCAGAGGAAGAACCTTGCAAAATCACAATCACCCTCACTATCTATTGGGTTCCCACAAAGTTCATTCCATAGTATCCTACAGAACACCCCAAACTTTTTGGCCAACCCAACACTACAAATTTTTTTTTCAGGGTGAACCTAGACCCTTCGTTCCATGTATGCACTGACAAGGTCAGCCTGAATTATTGAAACACCAGGTTTTGGAGGACAAGAGTCATTGTAGTTGATGTCAAAGGATCCACCCCATAGAAAATTCACTGCTGCTTCCTCTCTATCAACTTCTACTTCACAAAGTATAACACAGATTGCAGTGGGTGGTATAACACATGGTCTCACATCCAGTGATTTAATCAAGAATGCCTTTGTTGGGAGATGGATCAAGATGGAGGAGTAGGAGGACATGCACTCACTCCCTCTTGCAAGAGCACTGGAATTACAACTAACTGCTCAACAATCATCAACAGAAAGACACTGGAACTCACCAAAAAAGACACCCCACATCCAGAGACAAAGGAGAAGACAATAGGAGGGGCACGATCACATTAAAATCAAATCCCATAAATGCTGGGTGGGTGACCCACAAACTGGAGAATAGTTGTACCATAGAAGTCCACCCACTAAAGTGAGGGTTCTGAACCCCACATCAGGCTTCCCAACCTGGGGGTCCGGCAATGGGAGGAAGAAATCCCAGAGAATCAGACTTTGAAAGCCAATAGGATTTGATTGCAGGACCTCCATAGGACTGGGGGAACAGAGACTCCACTCTTGGAGGGCACACAAAAAATACTGTGCTCACCAGGACCCAGGGGGGAGAAGCAGTGACCCCATAGAAGACTGAACCAGACCTACCTGCTGGTGTTAGAGGGTTTCCTGCAGAGGTGGGGGGCAGCTGTGGCTCACCAAGGGGAGAGGGACACTGGCAGCAGGGGTTCTGAGAAGTGCTCATTGGCGTGAGCCCTCCCAGAGTCCACCATTAGCCCCACCAAAGAGCCTGTAAGCTCCACTGCTGGGTAGCTTCAGGCCAAACAACCAACAAAGTGGGAACACAGCCTGACCCATTGGCAGACAAGCAGATTAAAGTTTTACTGAGCTCCGCCCAACAAATCTGATTAAAGTCTTACTAAACTCCATCAACCCAGACCAACACACCATCAGTCCCTCCCATAAGGAAGCACACACGAGCCTCCTAGATAGCTTCCTCCACAAGAGGGCAGATATCAGTATCAAGCAGTATCAGCAATATTTTGTTCTGTGGAACAGAAAATCACAGCCTCAGAAAGACAGAGGAAATGAAAAGGCAGAGGACTTTGTATCAGATAAAGGCACAAGATAAAACCCCAGAAAAACAACTAAATGAAGTAGAGATAGGCACCCTTCCAGAAAAAGAATTGAGAATAATGATGGCAAAGATGATCCAGGACTTTGAAAAAAAGACTGGATGCAAAGATGGAAAATAGGCAAGAAAAGTTTACCAAAGACCTAGAAGAATTAAAGAACAAATAAACAGAGATAAGCAACACAATAACTGAAATGAAAAATATACTAGAAGGAATCAATAGCAGATTAACTGAGGCAGAAGGGCAAATAAGTGACCTGGAAGACAGAATGGTGAAAATCACTGATGCAGAAAAGAATAAAGAAAAAAGAAAGAAAAGAACTGAAGACAGCCTAAGAAACCTCTGGAACAACATTAAGTGCACCAACATTCACATTATAGGGGTCCCAGAAGGAGAAGAGAGAGAGAGGAAGGACCCAAGAAAATATTGAAAGGGATTATAGTCAAAAACTTCCCTAACATGGGAGAGGAAATAGCCACCCAACTCCAGGAAGCACAGAGAGTCCCAGGCAGGATAAACCCAAGGAGAAACATGCCAAGACACAATAATAGTCAAATTGACAAAAATAAAAGACAGAGAAAAATTATTAAAAGCAACAAGGGGAAAACAACAAATAATATACAAGGGAACTCCCATAAGATTAAGAGCTGATTTCTCAGCAGAGACTCTGCAAGCCAGAAGGGAGTGTCATGATATATTTCAAGTGATGAAAGGGAAGAAACTACAACCAAGAATACTCTACCCAGCAAGGATCTCATTCAGATTTGACAGAGAAATCAAAAGCTTTACAGACAAGCAACAGCTAAGAGAATTCAGCACCACCAAACCAGCCCTACAACAAATACTAAAGGAACTTCTCTAAGTGGGAAATATAAGAGAAGAAATTGACCTTTGAAAATAAAAATAAAAACAAAACAATTAAGAAAATGGTAATAGGAACATACATATTGATAACTACCTTGAATGTAAATGGACTGAATGCACAAACCAAAAGACACAGACTGGCTGAATGGATACAAAAACAAGACCCATATATATTCTGTCTACAAGAAACCCACTTCAGACCTCAGGACACATACAGACTGAAAGTGAGGGGATGGAAAAAGATATTCCATGCAAATGGAAATCAAAAGAAAGCTGGAGTAGTGATACTCATATCAGATAAAATAGACTTTAAAATAAAAAACGTTACAAGAGACAAGAAAAGACACTACATAAAGATCAAGTGGTCAATCTAAGAAGAAGAGATAATAATTATAAATATATACGCACCCAATATAGGAGCATCTCAATACATAAGGCAAATGCTAACATCTATGAAAGAGGAAATCAACAGTAACACAATAATAGCGGGGGACTTTAACACCCCACTTACACCAATGGACAGATCATCCACACAGAAAATAAATAAGGGAACATAAGCTTTAAATGACACAATAAACCAGCTAGATTTAATAGATATCTATAGGACATTACATCCAAAAACAGCAGATTACACGTTATTCTCAAGTGCACAGGGAACATTCTCCAGGAGAGATCACATTTTGGGTCATAAATCAAGCCTTGGTGAATTCAACAAAATTGAAATCATATCAAGCATCTTTTCTGACCACATTGCTATGAGATTAGAAATCAATTACAGGGGAAAAAAATGTAAAAAATACAAACACATGCAGGCTATACAATATACTACCAAATAACCAAGAGATCACTGAAGAAATCAAAGAGGAAATCAAAAACTACCTAGAGATAAAAAAAAAAATACCTAGAGACAAATGACAATGAAAACACATTGATCCAAAACCTTTGGGATGCAGCAAAAGCAGTTCTAAGATGGAAGGTTATAGCAATACAATCCTACCTCAAGAAACAAGAAAAATCCCCAATAAACAATCTAACCTTACACCTAAAGAAACCAGAGAATGAAGAGCAAACAAAACCCAAAGTTAGTAGATGGAGAGAAATCTTAAAGATCAGAGCAGAAATAAATGAAATACAAAGAAAACAATAGCAAAAATCAATAAAGCTAAAAGCTGGTTCTTTGAGAAGATAAACAAAATTGATAAACCTCTAGCAAGACTCATCAAGAAAAAGAGGGAGAGGACTCAAATCAATAAAACAGAAATGAAACAGGAGAAGTTACAATGGATACCGCAGAAATAAAAAACACCATAAGAGACTACTACAAGCAACTATATGCCAATAAAATGGACAACCTGGATGAAATGGACAGATTCTTAGAAAGGTATAACCTTCCAAGACTGAACCAGGAAGAAATAGAAACTATGAACAGACCAATCACAAGGAATGAAATTGAAACTGTGATTAAAAATCTCCCAACAAACAAAAGTCCAGGACCAGGTGGATTCACAGGTGAATTTTATCAAACATTTAGAGAAGAGCTAATACCCATCCTTCTCAAGCTCTTCCAAAAAATTGCAGAGGAAGGAACACTCCCAAACTCATTCTATGAGGCCACCATCACCCTGATACCAAAACCAGACAAAGATACTACAAAAAAAGAAAATTACACACCAGTATCACTGATGAATTTAGATGCAAAAATCCCCAGCAAAACACTAGCCAACAGAATCCAACAACACATTAAAAGGATCACACACCATGATCAAGTGGGGTTTATCCCTAGAATGCAAGGATTGTTCAATATATGCAAATTGATCAATGTGATACACCATATTAACAAACTGAAGGATAAAAACCACATGATCATCTCAATAGATGCAGAAAAAGCTTTTGACAAAATTCAACACCCATTTATCATAAAAACCCTCCAGAAGGTGAGCATGAGGGACCCTACCTCAACATAATAAAGGCCATATATGACAAACCCACAGCAAACATAATTTTCAATGGTGAAAAACTGAAAGCATTCCCTCTTAGATCAGGAATAAGACAAGGATGTCCACTCTCACCACTACTATTCAACATAGTTTTGGAAGTCCTTGCCACAGCAATCAGAAAAGAAAAAGAAAGAAGAGGAATCCAAATGGGAAAAGAAGAAGTAAAACATAGAAAATCCTAAAGATGCCACCAGTCAACTACTTGAGCTAATCAATGAATTTGGTAAAGTTGCAAGATACAAAATTAACACACAGAAATCTCTTGCATTTCTATACACTTACAATGAAAGATCAGAAAGAGAAATTAAGGAAACAATCCCATTCACCACTGCAACAAAAAGAATAAAATACCTAGGAATAAACATAACTAAGGAGGTAAAAGACCTGTACTCAGAAAACTATAAGACACTAATGAAAGAAATCAAAGATGACATAAACAGATGGAGAGATATACCATGTTCTTGGATTGGAAGAATCAGCATTGTGAAAATGTCTATACTACCCAAAGCAATCTACAGATTCAATGCAATCCCTATCAAATTACCAATGCCATTTTTTACATAACTAGCACAAAAAAATCCTAAAATTTGTATAGAAACACAAAAGACTCCAAATAGCCAAAGCAATCTTGAGGGGAAAAAATGAGCTGGAAGAATCAGACTCCCTGACTTCAGGCTATACTACAAAGCTACAATAATCAAGACAGTATGGTACTGGCACAAACACAGAAATATAGATCAATGGAACAGGATAGAAAGCCCAGAGATGAACTATTGTCAACTAATCTAAGACAAAGGAGGCAAGGATATACAATGGAGAAAAGGCAGCCTCTCCTATAAGTGGTGCTGGGAAAACTGGACAGCTACATGTAAAAGAATGAAATTAGAACACTCCCTAACTCCATACACAAAAATAAACTCAAAATGGGTAGAAGAGCTAAATGTAAGGCCAGACACTATAAAACTCCTAGAGGAAAACATAGGAAGAACACTCTCTGACATAAATCACAGCAAGATCTTTTTTGATCCACCCCCTAGTACTCTAGGAAATAAAAACAAAAATAAATAAGTGGGACCTAATGAAACTTCAAAGCTTCTGCACAGCAAAGGAAACTATAAGCAAGATGAAAAGACAACCCTCAGAATGGGAGGAAAGATTTGCAAACAAATCAACAGACAAAGGATTAATCTCCAAAATATATAAACAGTTCATCCAGCTCAATATCAAAAAAACAAACAACCCAATCAAAAAATGGGCAGAAGCCCTAAATAGACATTTCTCCAAAGAAGACATACAGATGGCCAAGATGCACATGAAAACCTGCTCAATATCACTAATTACTAGAGAAATGCAAATCAAAACTACAAAGAGGTATCACTTCACACTGGTTAGAATGGGCATCATCAGAAAATCTGCAAACAGTAAATGCTGGAGAGGGTGTGGAGAAAAGGGAACGCTCTTGCACTGTTGGTGGGAATGTAAATTGATATAGCCACTATGGAGAACAGTATGGAGGTTCCTTGAAAAACTAAAAATAGAGTTATCATATGACCCAGCAATCCCACTAATGGACATATACCCAAAGAAAACCATAACTCAAAAAGACATGTGCACTCCAGTGTTCATTGAAGCACTATTTACAATAGCCAGGTCATGGAAGCAACCTAAATGTCCAATGACAGATGAATGGATAAAGAAGATGTGGTACATATATAGAATGGAATATTACTCAGCTGTAAAAAGGAACGAAATTGGGACATTTGTAGAGACATGGATGGACCTAGAGACTGTCATACAGAGTGAAGTAAGTCAGAAAGAGAAAAACAAATATTGTATATTAACACATATATGCAGAATATAGAAAAATGGTACAAATCAACTGGTTTGCAAGGCAGAAATAGAGACCCAGATGTAGAGAACAAACATACGGACACCAAGTCGGGAAAGTGGGTAGGGTTGGGGGGGAATGAATTGGGAGATTGGGACTGCCATATATACATTACTAATAAGAAAAAAATATCAAATTGTACACTTTAAATATATGCAGTTTATTGTATGTCAATTGTATCTCAAGAAAATTTTCTTTTTGCTACAATGCCAAGAAAATTTTTAGGTAAGGCCAAGTTCAAGTTTCTTTCTCATTCAGTTTTAACTCATTAGAAGAAGTTTCAGGAAAGTTTCGCTTCCTTTTTGAAACTACTGGAATGCAGTCCTTCACAAATCACCTGGCCAAGCCCTCGCTGGCAAGAAAAACTTCACAGGGTGGGGAATCTGACCTCTGAGGTTGCGGCTTGGCCGTCATCACTTATGATCTGTGTGGCACTGTCTCAGGAAAGGTAAACTCTGATTCATGAGTTATTAAAACAGAGGCAGCAACACTGAGGCGCTGCCTGTCTCTATAAGGGTACTGGAACACATCGAGCCTCACATTCTTCCTTAGTCTCAAAACGGTTGGCATTGCCCCCACAGCTGCCATACCAGAACTGTCGGCAAGCCTGTTCCTTTTCATTAAAGGACCATTTCAGGACATAATCCTGGCACTCGCCTTCCACTGGATCCAGAGAACATGGACCTGCAAGAAAATGAATGCAGAGAGAGCTGAATTTCCTGCATGAGCATGACAGAAAAGAAGCAAGAGTACCAGACCCAAAAAAAGAATCCTAACCTCACCAACAACTGGCTGCGTGACCTCCAGTAGGTAACTTACCCTCTCTGAATCTCTATTTCCTCAACCATAAAAGCAGTATTAAAAAAAAAAAAACAACCCACATCACAAGTTTGCTGTAAGGTGTCACATACCAGATGTGAAAAGCACAATACAGTTAGAGCTATTATTTTGCACCGTGTCTAGTGTATGCTCGTACACCAGACAATGTGTAATGAGTGAATGAATGAACTAATAAAGCGTTTTTCAATAAAATGCTAGCAAACCAAATTCAACAGCACATTAAAAGGATCATACACCATGATCAAGGGGAATTCCTCCCTGGGATGCAAGGATGGTTCAACATACATAAATCAATAAACATGATCACCATGTTAACAGAATGAAGGATAAAAATCATATGATCATCTCAATAGATGAAGGAAAAGCATTTGAGAAAGTTCAAGGGAACTCCTCACTTGCTTATTATACACATTTCCCTCTTTTTTTCAAACCACCTCAATCCCAGGCCGAATCCCCAAATGTCCCAGCCTTCTAATGGCCTAAGCAAATCCAGCTAATTTACAATCTACTGTAGCCTGACACTTGCCCAAGAAGTTATGCTGTCTATTAAAAGAAGAACACGGTGTTCCTGGAAAATAGCGTTGAGAAACAACAAGTTATAACAAGAGCAAGATCAGAATGCCTCTTTTAAATTTTAAGTCAGACATGAATTTCCCCAGGTCTGTAACCTCTGCCTTCTAGGGAGAACAGATTTCCTCGGGCACACTCTCTATATCAGAAAAAAATATTCTTGTCTTGGGTCAACCCTACAGCACAGAATGGTGATATCTTCCAAATAGTTTCCCCGGGGCCTCCTAAGCACTCCCAAGTAAAGAGGATATTCTTCAGAAAGCAGTTCATGGTCTGTTCCTGGGAAGCAACCTACTCAGCTCCCATTCGTATAATCAGCACAGACCAATTTTCGTGAAGGAGTGACCAGATGTGCTGAGAATGAGATATATTCATGGGAATACTCTTCCGCCTTGAACGCCACATCAGAATTGGCCTGTTTCATGACTCCATGGAAGATGTAAGACAGTAAGCACTGAGGGCTCAGGAGAAGAAGCAGCCAGAGCAAATAGTTCTCCAAAAATGTCTGTGTGTGTGATGGGGGGGGGGGGGGCAGGTGTCAACAGAAAAAACACTCCAGTAGTGACCGTTTGACTGTACTCTGTAGGTCCAACAAATGAATTTGGGGCTCAGCAATCAGCTGGCACCAACCTCTACCATTACAATCTGATTCCAAACGGACACGCCAAGGACTAGTTTAAACAAAGCATTCAGGTTTCCTAGCGGCACTGCGTGGCTTTGGTCTTCAGAAGCCCCACCCTTGCCTTTAGTCTGGGAGACAATCAAGCTGGGGTCGCTTCTTCTAGATCAGGGGTCCCCAACCCCCAGTCTGCAGACAGCTACCGGTCCATGCCTGTTAGGAATCAGGCTGCACAGCAGGAGGTGAGCTGCAAGTGAGTGAAGCTTCATCTGCCACTCTCCATCACCCACATGACTGCCTGAACCATCCCCCACTTCCCCCAACCCACCCATCTGTGGAAAACTTGTCTTCCATGAAACCAGTCCCTGGTGCCAAAAAGATTGGGAACCACTGTTCAAGATTATACTTCTCAGGGCAGCGCTGTCCAGCAGCACTTGCTGCCGTGAGGGAAACAGTCTATATCTGCCCTGTCCAACTCAGTAGCCATGCCCGTGCAGCTGTTGGGCATTGCAAACGTGATTACTGCAACCCAAGAACCAAATTTTTCGTTTGACTCAATTTCAAATTATTGAAATGGAAATGGAAATAGCCAGTGTGGTGCAGCTATAGGTGGACAATTCCTTACTGCTTTGAAATAATTATCTCTAAAGTATTCTTTGTAACCTAACACTCAGGAAGCCGCAGACTTTTAATTTTTCTTATCAGTATGATATGGTATCAGGGGCCAGTGTATCCACGCAATTACTGATAGCCTCCAATTTTACATTTGGTGTTATTTTTACCATGAATATTAATTTTCACCTTCTCAAAAGAACCCTGCTGCAGGGTCGGTTTTATGGAAACAAGTCAATGGAATCCAGCAAGGAAGGAAATAAGCAGGAGAGAGAGAGAAGAGAGCTGGAAAGGTATGGAGAGCAGCGACAGGGAAACCGCAGTCTTTCGGAGGCCAGTTCTGTCTCCTAGTGTACGTCTTATAACATAGCCCTATTGGGAGGAGAAAACCACAGAAGAGATCTGGGCACTCTGGAGATAACACTGAAATTGAAAATATACCAAGATCAGCCTAGCTGCTGGGAACAGAGAGGACATTCATTTAATTCTTCACAAATAGATGTGGCAAAAGGTGCCAGAGCTCCGGCAGAACTCGGCCTGAGATGCAGGGGCAAGGGAGGCCGTGGGAGCTTTACACTAGCCGGGGCTGGAGAGGGCTCCAAGTCTGGGTAACAGCAGCCTGAGCAGTAGAAGATGAGCAGATGTGGTGGTCCAGGTGGACGCTGTGGAGAGGATGCAGAGACAGGCAGGTGAGGGGAGCGATGGCATGGGGACATGGGTAAATACCAGGCTAGAAGGGCTATGCAACAGCATGAAAGGTGTATGCAGGGCACTGGCAGCCAGTGAGGCCCCCAGGACCACACAGAAGCCGTCATGCCTTACCCAGGCACCCGGACATGCTCTCCTGATAATGGGGGGCCACAGAAGAAGTCACATGGCCAGATCTGCATTTTAGAAAAAACAATCTGGTCTTCAGAATGGAATTGGGAAAAGAACAAACTGGAAGAAATGAGACCAGTTAGAAAGCACTGCAATTACACTCAAGGTGGACAGCAGGGGATGCAGAGGGAAGATGTGGAGAAGGGGGTGGGTCCAAGGGACGCTGAGAAGGGCGCCACGCCAAGATCTGGTTCCCAGCTGGGATGGAGGTGGGGAGCAGAGAACAACTAGTGATGTGTGGGCTCAGCTCTCCATTCCTGGGCCAGTGTGGTGCCTTTCAGTAAAGGAACAAAAGCAGAGAAGATTCCATGGGAAAGTCAAGGCCAGTCTGTTTAGCTGGGTTTGAGATGATGACTGGGGATGCCCAGTGATGCAGTCTGGAGGGTGGTTGAACATTCTGTTCTACAGCTCAGGAGAGAGTTAAAGGTGGAAGATACAGATTTGGAGTCGTTTATACAGAGGGGAGAGTTGAAGTCATGGTAGGAAGGCTTGCCTGGTAGTGTATGTAAACTGCTTTGAGGTCTGAAGAGAGGACACAGGGAAGGCATTGCAGATTTACCGTGAAATTAATGAAGTCTAAGCTTCAGGGCCCCTTATATTCATACACCTCTTCTAAAATGTTTACTTTTGTCCTTAATTTCAATGATTTTGTATTCTTTTTCTTACAGAGGGCCCCCTACATTGTATAAACTTCAGGCTCCATAAAACCTGGATCCCCCTATGAGGATGGACCTGGGGAGAGGAGCCCATAAAGATGAACTGGTCAGAGTGGAAGAAAAGATAAGGATGTTGTCTCTCAAATGCAAACTGAAACTATAATGAGGTACCACTTCGCACTGGTCAGAATAGCCATCATTACAAAGTCTACAAATAACAAATACTGGAGAGGGTGTGAAGAAAAGGGGACCCTCCTACACTGTTCATGGGAATGTAAAGTAGTGCAGCCACTATGGAGAACAGTATGGAGGTTCCTCAGAAAATTAAAAATAGAGTTGCCATATGATCCTGCAACCCCACTCCTGGGCATATATCTGGGCAAAAATATAATTCAAAGAGATACATGCACCCCAATGTTCATAGCAGCACTATTCACAATAGCCAAGACACGGAAAAAACTTAAATATCCACTGACAGACAAATGGATAAAAAAGATATGGTATGTACATATACAATGGAATACTACTCAGCCATAAAAAAGAATGAAATAATGCCATTTGCAACAACATGGATGGACCTAGAGGTTATCATACTAAGTAAAGTAAGTCAGACAGAGAAAGACAGATACCATATGATATCACTTCTATATGGAATCTAAAATATGACACACATGAACTTATCTATGAAAGAGAAACAGACTCACAGACATAGAGAACAGACTTGTGGTTGCCAAGGGGGAGGGGGTGTGGGGGAGGGATGGATTGGGAGTTTGAGGTTAGTAGATGCAAGCTATTATATATAGAATGGATAAACAACAAGTTCCTAGCATATAGCACAGGGAACTATATTCAATATCCTGTGATAAATCATAATGGAAAAAATATGAAAAAGAATATGGAAAAGAACATTTTATATATATATATATATACACACATATATATACACATCTTTTTCATATTCTTTTCCATTATGGTGTATATATATATATATATATATACACATTCTTTGTGTGAGTGTGTGTATATACATATACATATACAATACAATACATACACGTATACAATACATATATATATGTGTGTGTATTGGGTTGGCCAAGAAGTCCATTCGGGTTTTTCCATAAGATAGTATGGAAAACCTGAACAAACTTTTTGCCCAATCACTGATTCACTTTGCTGTACAGCAGAAATTAACAGAGCATTGTAAATCAACTATACGTCAATAAAAAAATAAAAAATAAATTTTAAAAAGAATGTGGCCTCTGAAGCCAAGACAGGAGAGGGCTTCAAGAGGAAGGCAGTGGACCACAGTGGCCCAGGTCCAAGGCGCCCCAGGCAGCAAGGCCTGACAGAGCCCTGCGGTCCTTCTTGGCATTCAGCACAGCCTCGAGGACAAGAGAGCTCTTTCCTCTGACTGCAGGGCAGGGAGGAAGCCTGTGAGCAACACAGGGAGCTGCAGAAGGTTGCCCTTGGCTACCTTTATTTCCAAAAACGAAAACACAGGGCACGTGCTAGAGGAGGAGCCGCAAGGGAAGGAAGGTGAGGAGGCAGTGAAGGCTGAGGAAGGTCGCGGGGTGCAACACGAGAGGGAGCCAGCCGGAGCCGAGGAGCAGAGCACGTGGGACGTGCTGGAACTCTCAAGCCCCCGTGAGTGAGACTGGACGCGATCACCAGGAAGCTCTCTTCCATCCCACTGGCCTTGATTTCACGGGCAACGTTTCCTTCGGGCCAGGCTTCTCACTCTCAGCTGCTCAGGGCAACCGCTGAGTCAGCCCCACACCTGGAGATTCTGATTGAACTGGTCTGGGATGAGGTCTGGGCATTGAAAGTGTTTAAAGATTCCCAGATGATTCTAATTTGTAGCCAATGTAATCCTCAGTATAGTTGGCAGACATTATATACCAAAGACACAACAGTCAACAAGACAAGTTTTTCTGTGCTTAATGTTTAGCCTAAGGAAGTGAAATGTCCCTGCTGGGAGTGCCTATTCCTGCGTCTGTCGGGTTTTTTCTTTCCTTTGGATATGTGCTTGCTTTGGAATCTAAGAGATAGGACCTATCAGCATCTTAACAACTAACTTGTATGCTTACTGTATGGCAAACATATGAATTTTCAAGTTGTATTCTCTAAACAACCCCATGAGGTAGGCAGTCACATAATCCTCATTTTACAGATCAGAGAGATTAAAATAACTGTTCTATGGCCACCTAGATAGAGGACCAGAGAGAGAACCATGTAGGCACATTCAAAACCTCTGGGCAGTGACCTCCGATTTAATCTAAACAGAGCTGACCACAGCATTCACTAGAAACTCTTCAGCATCAAATCGCCCCACATCTAATGCTTTTACCGTTTAGCTTAATTTGTTGACCATGCATAAGAGGTAGTGATGACATTGGCTGTAATCCACAACTGATGCTACAGTTGTTTTAGATGGATCCAAAATGTTCCTTAAACTTGGTCAGAACACACGTGGCCACTCACAGATGAAGGAGCCTTCTACAAGCCAGAGCATTTTCCCTCAAGGTCAAGAGTATGTTCACCACTTCCGCCATAGATCATTGCTCCTCCACAATGAAGTACAGACACTTCAGGTGATGAGACTCTGTAATATTCCCTGAGACAGCTTCCATTAGCTCCAGTTTTACACTCAGATAAAAGGCAGTCTTCACATGTTTCCTTAAACTAGTTTCTTTAACTGCATACATGAATTTGTGCACTAGCAAGGAAAGCTTGTAAAAAGCCAAAGTTTGCATGCTAACACAGTGCACAGGAATTTTTTTTTAAGCTAAAGATTTTTAAAAGTGAATTCAACCCAAAGAGCAAGGAGTAGTTGGATTTTTACCAAAGGCAGTGCCTGAATGTCTTTCTTTTCCAGATTCTTCCGGTTTTGCGGACTTTTCTTGTTCATTTTCTTCAGCATCATAACCACTTTTTCCATAGTTTTTGAGTGCTTCTTGCTGAGTGAAAGATGTCATTGTGGCTTTTCTATTCTCCTCTAGAAAAGAGCCTGTTGCTTCCAGTGCTTCCAAACCATCAGCAAAGCCAGATTTGCTAAACTGGCGCTTGGGCAACCTGCATGGAGACAAAAAATGTGAGAACGAGGGGGCAAGTCCCACTTGGTGCCAACGGGCTCAGGGATCTTCAGGCTTGGGTATTTCCTGCTGACTTCCTTACCACATCAGCTGTTGTCTTAGGTTTGCAGAGGAGCTGGGACAAGCATCAGAATACTATGTTAGCACTGTCAGTTTTACCTCTGGGACATGCGACTAGAGGATAGGGAATGCAGTGGAATGGAAAATTGTTATTGTATGCTCTTATGCACTTATGTGCTCTTTGAAATTTTTTATTGGTCCTGAATTACTCTTAATATTGAAAAATAAGAAAAGAAAAACCAGACCATATCAGAGCTGTCAAACACAGGAGCATCTGGGTCCCAACGCTTGGAGTCAAGTCAAGGATGGGCTTGCCTGTGACCTGAGAGAGAGAGAGTCCCCTGCAGGGGACAGAGCCCAGCCCTGCCTTCAGCCCACCTCTTAACAGGCAGGATGGGTTGCAGCAGGGTGTCCCCTCGGCTCAGGCCTCTACACTCTTCAGTGAGCTTTGGGGGTGGGTACTGGTTTGTTCCACCTAAAAATAAAGTATCAAATCAAATCAAATCAAGCATAAAATAATATGAAACTCAAAAGTAAAACAAAGTAAAAAAAATGAAGTAAAATAAAACATAAAGACCATTAAGATGTAAAACTTAAGACAAAAAATAAAATCAAATAAAGCATAAAGTAAAATACACAATAAAACAAAGAGTAACAAAATAAAATAAAATACAAAAACCAAAAAATCCACTGACATAAAATCAAAAGGACAAATTCAAAGCATAAAATAAATACAAAAATAAAAGCAAATAAAATAAAATACAAACAAAATAAAAGAACAAAATGCATCCTATTGTATAAGCAATAAAAAATAAATTCACAACATAAGAGAATAGAACAATATGAAATACAATCTAATGTAATAAAACAAAAGATAAAGCAAAATTAAAACAGACTAGAAAAGTAATCCTTTAGCTTCCTTCTCCCTCAAAGAATCACTAAGCCATCAGCCATCTCTTACAAGTCTCTCCTCCACCTCCTACAAAGGTAAGGACTCTATAAAGTTCAGAGTGGTTCACTGACCTTTCTAGAATCACACAGCTCATTAGTGGTAAAGCTTGGACTAGAACCTATTCATTAATGTCCATACCTCTCAAATTACAGAGGCACAAATGCTGTGTCTGTACCTCTAAGATGTCCATCAGACTCCCTTTTTCCTTCAGTGACAATGGGTCGGATGTCCCTCAAGGATCCCAACAGAGTGTCACACCCACTTATAAACTGAGAAACTAATGTTTCCCAGCAAGGAAGGCAAGAAGGCCTCCCACGTCACAACGGGGCATCCTGCAAAGGAGTTGTGGACTACACATAGCTGCACAAAGCCCAAGAGAAACTTCTGCAAGTGTGACCAGGATTATACCCATCCACCAATCCTAACTATCTCTCATCATGCTAGGGATACAGATTGGGTACCAGTTGCCCATGAATTTGGTTCAACTCGTTCTGACCAGAAGTGAGGCTACTAGGACAGGATGCAGGAAAGAATTTTGGCCAAGATGCACTGTCACAGTGCCCTTCACTGGTGGCTTCACCCACCCAACCCGAGGTGGGAGACCCCGGACTTCTGTCCTGTCTCCCTCACTTTCTGGCAAGTCCTTGAAGGCTCTTGTTACTTTGCTGTACAGCAGAAATTAAACACAACACTGTAAATCAACTATACTTCATTAATTTTCTTTTAAATGCAGACTCTCGAGCCCCAGCTCAGACCCACTGATAAGAATCCAAATTTTAACTAGGTCTCCGAGAAATGTGTGTGCATGCTAAAATCTGAGATCACTGCATACAGCAATAACTATGCCTTATGTGTGTACAGCAGTGGTGCTTTCGTGCACGTATTTGAATGTAGGCTTCACATATAGAAGAGACTGTAATCCTCATTCTGGTAAATGAGAAAATCAAAAGATCTGAGGGAAACCTGAGGTTTCCCAGCCACCAGACAAGAAGTACCAGAAAAGGAACCAACACTAGGCTTGGCACAGTGTCAGGGCAACATAGCTCAGGGGTTTCAGGAAGTGGGGTGCTCCCCAGGGGCTCCCCCAGAGGCTGCGGGGCTGCCTACACCTCAGCAAGAGTGAAAGTGCAATGGGCACCCACTCGCCCCTGTGCCAGGCTCTGTGCGTGCCTCTCCCCAGCCCACTCGGCGTCCCCAGGGCTCCCCAACTGCTCACTTTTCAGGAGGTTCAGGAAGGCGCGCGTGAAGCCCCGGGCATAGGCCACCTCCGCATCGGAGACCCCCTCTAGGCGCAGCAGGTGCTGCTGGGATGGGGCGCTGGCCACCTGGACCAGCTCCGCCAGCTCGCGGGGCCCGACGCCCAGGCCCAAGGCCAGCACAAACACTGTGATGCCCTTGCACTTGGCCTCCAGGGACAGAGCCCTTAGCTTCTCCCGGTCCCAGCTGCTGGTCTCGCTGGCCACGATGGCAAAAAGGACCTGCGCCTTCCTGGGTAGCGGGGCCGCCAGGAGCACCTTCTCCAGCGCCCACTCCAGGGCGTGGCCCAGGGCCGGGGCTCCCTGCAGGGGGTGGTCCACGGCCTCGCGGATGTGCTGCTGCATCTGCTTCCTGTGGCTGTATGAGGTCAGGTGGAAGCCCTCGCGCACAGGGGGCCATCCCGCCCCCGGCCAGAAGCCGGGGGTCGTGTGTGTCACCAGGGCCGTGCGGGCCCCGTGGGGGGATGCGCTGGGCTGCGCAGCCACCTCCAGGTCATCGAGCGCAGCATCCACCAGGGTCAAGGCCGTGCGGTAGAGGTCAGTGCCCACATCGCGGGAGCTGTCCACCACGAAGGCTACATCCGCGTCCACCGCCAGTGGCCCGAGCTCGCCCAGCCCGCACTCTGGGGTTGGATGGCACCGATCTGCAGGGGAGAGTCGGGGGGAAGGTGGGGTTACCACGCGTCCCTTCCCTTCCCACGCACACACCCTTCCAGGAGCTCAGCAGGGAAAGCCGCTGCTGAGTGCTGCCTGCACGGGGTTGACTCGGCCAGCAGACTGGCACTGTAAATAAATGTGCTTGTTTCCCAGAAGGAAGAGTTGAGAGTATTTGATTCCACAGTTAACGTTTCTAACCACGAGGCCATAGGGCTTCTTAATCCCTAGGTTCACAGACCCCTGCCTGGTTCAATCAGGCCCCACCTCTTATGGGAGCATGTGACCCGGATCAGATTACTCAGCTTTCCCACGGTCTCAGTTTCCTCACCTGTCAAATGGAGATAATAATACTACCAGTAATAGCACCTCCCTTATGAGCTTGTTTGTGACGTTAACCTTTAAAATGAGTTAATATATGTAAGCACTCGGAACAATGCCTGGTGTGTAGTAAAAGCTCAGGCTCATAAACCCCAGCTAGATTTTTGCTTCTGTAGCAGGGGGATGGAGGCCCAGGGAGACCACAAAATGATGGAGGGGAAAGCAGCTCTTCGGCGGTAACATACTCTACACGTGGCAGCTCCTGTATTTGACTCGACCAAGGTTTCAGAGCCAAATCTCTCATGGCAGTGTTAGGACTTGGTGTGGGTCCAGGAAAGGAATTATTAAGTCCCCGTTTGCTTTCACCTACAGGACTCACTCTGGCCCCGGGGTGACGTGGGTGCGGTAGGCTCAGCACACGTTCTTTCTGCCCAGGCCAGTGTGGGATGTGGTGATGGAATCTGGGACCCTGAGCCAGGAAACGCCTTGCCAATACCCCGCTGGTGGCCAATGGCAATTCCAGGCCAAGAAACCAGGACTCTTGACCTTAGCTCAGTGGCCTTCCCTTTACACTAAGGTGCCACTGAGGAAGGAACAGAAGCCCAGCCATCCACAGGAGTCTGGCAGGACAGGTAAGGAAGCAGAGCGGGCCAGGGGTGAGAAGACAGGGAAGGGAAGGGGAGCGGAGGGTGGGGCACGAGCAGACACCCGGCCCCTGCAAAGGGGGCTGGCACCGTTCATCTCTGGCTGACTGAGGCCCCAAGGGAATGCTGTGGCTGGGATTCTCCAGATTATTCTGACTTCCTAAGAAAAACTAGAAATCCAGACTTCATGGGAAACGCCAAAATTCTAAAGTTTTGCACATATCAAGCAAATGCACATCTGCAAAGCAGAACTGGCCTGTGGCCACCAGCTAATTCATCCTGCTCAGAAGACATCGGTCCTATCAGCGATGCCGTCCCAGCTTACCATCGCAGAGAGTACAGCGGGCCATGCGCTCCACATCCTGCTGGCTCTCTGTCGCCCAGATGTACAGATGAAATCTGTTGGTTCCATCCACCTAGTGCCAACACATACACAAGGTTAGCGTTAACTGAATTAAATCTCAGACCATGTTTTTCATGCATCTCCCAATTCAGATAAGAAAAATATGAATATGCTATTTTTAAAGAACACATGTAATTCTCTATGTCTACATAATTTGGCATTCCTAGTCCAGTTGTTTATAGTCACTTAGTTCTCTAGTGCTGACCTGGAGGCTGGACTACAATTGGTGTGGGCACAGGAGCTGTGGGTCTTCAGACTCTCAATATGCATAAAACTCAACCAACATCAGGTTGTGTTGGGATGAGGGTAAGGGAGTTGAGGCTTCAGTCATTTGTAAATTTCATAAGTCTTTATTGATTGTCCACGACTACATGTGATGCCGTGTGGTGGGAGCTATTAACCATGAACATGCAGACCCTCCAAGGACGTGGTCACAGATCTAGGTCATAAACCATGAGGATGGAACGAGGCAGAGACCTCTCTAGAGTATTCCTGGTGTTCAGAGCTGGCAAGAGTGAGGGCGAAGGAGGGAAAGCTTTGTAGGGATGGCAAGTCTGTTTTATCTCTTTCACTGAACCTTTCCAATTATGGTTAATTTAACAACTGATGCCAGGTTTAAAGGACAAATAATAAATTCAACAAGATCCATGTGATAACTGGCTAGATAACCATCAAACCCATTCTCTCTTTTTCCCAGGGTCACAACTGGACTACATTTCCCACCCTTCCTTGCAGTTAATTGGACCATGTGACTGGGGTCTAGCCCACAGCATGTAGGTGGAAGCGGTGAATGCCATTTCCAGGGCATGCACTGAGCATCACTGCCTCCTCTGCCAGCCAGATGCAGTGGATCTAGACAAGGTCTTGAGGCCCCAGGGCATGATGGAGCCACTGATAGAAGGAGCCCAGGTCCTGAATGCAGCAAAGCACCCCTTTCCTTCACCCACACACCCAAGGACCCACATCACTGGTGACAGATGCAGAAATAACACTTTCTGGTGTTGCGACTTGGGCACCAATGGTTTCACAGTCAACCTGCCCTGGCTAATGCAGACTATTTGCAGGGTTTCCACCTTGTAACGAAATCAGAACTGCTTTCAGATTATTTCTCTTGGGAATTGAGGTGTGGTTTGCAAAGAGCTGGATATCTAAGCTTAGTCATGGCCATCTCCATGTCCACTCTGTCAAAGCGTGTAGGACAGCCCCACCTCCTGCAGCACTGTGGCCAGGGCCAACCAGACCTGGACCCTCCCCTGGAAGCAAGGTGCCTGGGATATAAAGATGTTGTACCCGCCCTTGGGGAGAGAGACAGGCAGGGTTTACTTTGGAAAAGAACACACACTCCTTACAGATCACTCCCTCTTCCTGTTTAGGATTGCAGCGTATCCCGAACAGGGTCCCTCACACTGAGCTTCCCTGAAGGAAAAACACTTGTGGGGAAAGAAATATGAAGAGTGGACATTTTGTTTATGTTCATGTAATGCAAAACAAACATGGGAACATTCCTATGTCTTCCATGCTAAAAGCCATCTAAATTAAGCTATTTCCTGACTTAGAAATTCAAATCAACAAAGACTGATGAAGCGGCTACTAGGTAAAAGTCTTAACAAGCCATTTGGAGACACAAAAATGACACAGCCACACCTTCAAAGAGCTTACAAACCTGAATGGAAGGATGGACAAACAATTTTCAAGAAAGAAAAAGACCAAATAATATGTTTTAGGAACACAGGAAGAGGACATTCACTTCAAAGGGAATGAATAAAAGGAACCTGATGAAGATGATGGCATGTGGCACTTTTGAGAGAATAAGCAGGATCCTCACTGGGCAAAGAAGCAGGGAAAAGCATTACATTGAGGAGGAACAGCATGACACATGCCCAGAGGTAAGTGGTGGTTGTTTGTGAATTCTCCTCAACGTCCCCACCCCCAGAGACTGGAGAAGATGCGTTCCAGTGGGCAGCACATCTGAAACCCCAGAACTCCCTGCTGGAGGGAGGAGGCTGACCCAAACAGAGTGCAGAACTGCCAACATCCAACATTGAGATTCACTCCACATGGTCATCAGATCTGAGTATCGACCAAACCAAATGGACCTCATAAATCACCAAGGATTAGAGAGAACAGAGTTGGCATGGATATGACAGACACATTAACAGCTTTACTGGAAATCACATGAGGCAGTCTGGAAGGCTTCTGAAACCAGGATCACGGCAGCGTTCCAGGAGGTACGAGGAGCAGGGGGGGCGGGGGGGGGGTGGCACGAGGAGCATCGCCTTTACTCCGGGAGTTGTGGGGAAAGGCTAAGCTGGTGCACATGGCTGAAGCGTGTTAGAAAAGGAAGAACTGATGAGAATTTTAAAGGTAGCAGGAAAGACGTCAAATAGATTCAAACATACCCTCAAGTTTGTACAAAGGGATGGTTCACGGGAACAGTCTATGCAGCACTAATGGACTCAGTGTCGGGAGCTCGGGTCCTAGTCCTTGGTCTGCCGGAGTTGGCTGTGTGGCTTTCGACAAGCCTCTGGCCTATTTCCTCAACGACACGGTTTAGGGTAGGCGTCGATGCTGCTGAGTTTTCTTCCTATTTCAACACAGCTTGGTCCTCCGTTACTGTCCTCTCTATGTGCCTCGTGTTTGGGACACTATGTTGACTTCTCTACTCAGAGCAGCTCAACTCTTCCATCTACTGTTGTGCTGGTTGGAAAACAACCAAATTCAAGTGAACTGGAATAGCTACAAAACTTGCATCTTTTTTTAAACTCTTTGGAGGAAGAACACTTTTATGATAATGCTGAAAGTTTTTACCATTTTTGCAAAACTAAAATTGTGAGAACAAGTACACAGAGACACAGTGGAGGTCCACGGGGAACTCTGGTTCCATATAGATTTATCTGCACCTAGCTGTGATTAATTAATATTTCATCACTTTGACTTTGGACTTGCCAGCACAGTCCTAGTCACTGATAAGATAGACAAGACGATTCTGGAGCAGGCTCTCGTCAAGAGATCGTGTGGGAGGGGACCCCAGTGTGAGAAGAGAAAACTGGCGCTTTGATCCCTACTGCAGACACCCATCGGCACCAGAGAAGGAAATCTCACAGAGTACTTGAAACACAAGCCAAATGATCTGCTAGAGGCTCAAAGCTTTACTATAGTTTGAATGAGCACCTTTCGCGATTCTCTCAACCACCTTCACTTCTGTCCAGTTGTGCTCTGATGAGACTCGTCGGGCACTAAAGACAGGAGTGTATGGGGGAGGGGTGGGAGAGGATACAGCACAGGGATGTGTATGAACATTCTCTTCTGTTTAATGGAAAGACATGTTCTCAAAGGATAACAGACAACCCTCAAACCTCAGCCTCCGATACTAAAGAACACCCTGTGGGCCCCGAGCTGGAGGGTTCAAGTCAACGCTGGACAGCTTCTGGGCTGAGCTGCCAGAGGCCAGGGGACAGTGCTCATCCCTGGATCTGAACTGAGGAGGCTCTTGGCTCAGGCAGACGGGAGGAGAGGGGAGGAAGCAAGTGCTGAGAAGGAGGCTTTGCCTGGAACTGAAGAAGGGAGGACCGGGCCCTAAGGAGGGAGAGTTAGAAACCATCTGGAGTGCAGTTTTGGCTCCTGCCAGGTGCACGGTCCTCCCAGGCATGCCACAAAGCTGCTGCCTCCTCCTGGACTCCCCAGCGAACCCTGGAGGGACCAGGGGAGCAGACACACAGGAGTGCCGATGGGGCACTGTGTCGTTTAGAGCCAGTCGCTTCACCTCTGGCCATCCCTCACTTCCTCTGGGATGAATTATCTTGGTTAACTTGCAGCATTATCAGTGTGCGGGTGAGCCCAAAACTCCTCAGACTTTAACATTCATGGAAACCATCTGGGGATCTTCCAAAAAGTGCAGAGTGTGGCGGATTAGATCAGGGAGAACGCTTAAGCTGTGGCATTTCTCGTAAACCTGGGTGAGGCTGATATGCTGCTGGTCCCGGAACCACAGTTTGAGGAGTGAGGGGTGACGATGATGAGGCATGAAGAGCACGTAGCACGGTGGCTGACACTTCATAGGCGCTATAGATAAACGGAAGTTTTCCAATGTAACGTATAGTTGCTGGGCAAAGGCACACCCATAACAACCTTGAGGGGAGGCAATAACCACGCCTGCACGGCATACACACAGGAAGGGTCAGATGTCCCTGTGGACTTTGTAACAAGCCTGTGAGTCTCTCCCCATTTTACAGGTGACTAAACTGAGGCGCCAGTGCCAAATGACATGTCCACATTACACAGGGACAAAGGCAGAGCCTGAAGCCTCATTGCCTAATTCCTTCCCTGGGCTGCCGATCCTCCTCTAGGAGGTAACAACCTAATTGAAAACAGCAGCCCACAAGGCCTCAGCAGTAGGGCATCCATGGCCTCTGAAAGGGGTGTCTGGACAACCTAACACTTCCTTCAGAAAAGAAAAAAAAAAGAATGTCCTCCTGTGACTTTTCTGAATTCTAAAATTATTCCAAACAACTTTTAATCACCCCTCCCCAAATCCCTTTGGCCTCCCTCTTAATATTTTCATCTTCTAAAGCTAATTATTTTTATCTCCATGATAGTCAGTATTCCATTCTTGGGATTTTTTTTTTAAGAGCAGTACACAGAAATAGAAATAGGGCCAGTTCACAAATCTCTCTCATAATATTCTTATATAGATAAAATTAATTAATACACGGAAAGGACTTGGAACTTCTCAACTCTCTTCTTTTCCTGTTTTTGACTTTGAATTAAAATCTCATTGTGAATGGGGATTCCAGACCTTGAGCAAGTGATTTAACTTCTCTGGGTCTCAGTTTCATCATCTGAAAAATGGGCCCATAACAACAGTTATCTCTTTGAGTTGTGAGGATTAAGTGAATCAATAAGCGGGAAGATCTTAGAATAGTCCCTGGATCAATAAACATGAGCCATTTTCCTAGCTATTGTTTCAAAGGAATAAATGCTAGATTTTTTATAAAGAAAAATGAAATTTGAAATGAGGCACAGAAATTGCATCTTCCCTGTAATTCGCCACTTTTTGACTTTAAAAAAAGGGGGCAAATTAAGTCTTATGTTTTGAGACACAAGGCAATTAGACAGTTCTGTATGGGATTAGGCACAAATCATCCAAATGCTATAATTATTGCTTTATTTAGGGCTGAGGTTGATTCAATGGATGGCTTACAAAATCTTTCTTTCTAACATGCCCACAACTTCCAAGCATGTTTAAATGGACTGAGAAATTAGGGCCTCTATGTATACAATCATTTCAAATTGAACAATCATCAGTTTTTGAGATGCATGGGGGTGTGGTTCTGAAAAATAATATAACATAGAGAAGAAAGACAAAAGCCCCACAGGTTGTCAAAGGGAGCCCTCAGGCAGATAATTCAGAAGGAAAATTATAGGACACTCCCACTCTCCTAACTAGATTCCAGTAAGGGTAAAGCACAGAGTGAGGAAGGTTATAGGATGCAATACGCCCAGTTGTGAAGAAATGAAGGATCTTCTGAAAGGCTCTGAGGATGAGGTTGTCGTTTTTATGGTTTCTCTCCTGGCCAATGTCACTAGAAATGAGGCCATTCACTACATTTGAACTGGCAAATACCATTTAACATCCTTTCTAAATTGTTAAATTTAAGGAACAGAGTCATCCCCCAGCATCCTGGGGCAAGAATATGTCTAAGAAGTAAAGAGAAGAGCAGAGAGAAAGGACAGAACCGAGGTACAAATCTCGTTAAGCTGGCAGGTTCTTCTCACACCCTATGGCATCCTTTTACTCGCACTTAAAGCATCTGAGAGGGCCAGGACATTTTGACAAAGGACCATCCAGATGCTGTCTGTTCAGGATCCCCTCTCAGAGAGCAGCACTGATGAACCCTGGAGGGGGCGGGGGTGATCACAATTATACCCTGAGTATCACCCTCCAGATGTTAGGGAAATGCCTTTAAAGCAGTAGATAATTACACCTGGATGGGAGCCTAAATAACATCTACTTGTGACTCTCCCTCTACTTTAAAGCTGAGCCAAATGAGACTCAGAAAGACGAAGAGACTTTTGCTACAGCACCTCACTGTTGATGAAAGAGCCAAAGACTAAAGCTCCATCTCTAATTTAAACTGTTATGTGTGTGAAACAAAAGCAAAAATAAAGAAATGGGACTGCATCAAACTAAAAAGCTTTTGCACAGGGAAGGAAGGAAACCATCAACAGAAAGAAAAGGCAGCCTCCTGAATGGGAAAAGATATTTGCAAACTATACATTCAATAAGTATAGAAAGAAAGCATACAACACAACATCAAAAAAACAAACAACCCGATTACAAAATAGGCAGAAGGGGACTTCTCTGGTGGCTCAGTGGTTAAGGATCCGCCTGCCAATGCAGGAGACACGGGTTCCATCCCTGGCCCGGGAAGATCCCACATGCCACAGAGCAACTAAGCCCCGGTGCTACAACTACTGAGCCTGCGCTCTAGAGCCCGTGAACCACAACTACTGAGCCCACATGCCGCAACTATTGAAGCCCACACACCTAGAGCCCATGCTCCAAAACAAGAGAAGCTACCACAATGAGAAGCCCACACACCACAACAAAGAGTAGCCCCCGCTCGTTGTAACTAGAGAAAAGCCCACACGCAGCAACAAAGACCCAATGCAACCAATAAATAAATAAATTTATTTAAAAAAATGGGCAGAGGACCTAAATGTATTTC
Source organism: Hippopotamus amphibius kiboko (assembly GCF_030028045.1). Classification (NCBI taxonomy): domain Eukaryota; kingdom Metazoa; phylum Chordata; class Mammalia; order Artiodactyla; family Hippopotamidae; genus Hippopotamus; species Hippopotamus amphibius. Next base: position 102,353,285 of record NC_080191.1, read on the forward strand.
CAAAGACACACAGATGTTCAACAGACACGTGAAAAGATGCTCAACATCACTAATTATCAGGGAAATCAAAACCACAATGAGATATCACCTCATACCTGTCAGAATGGCTATCATCCAAAAGAGAACAAATAACAAGCGCTGGTAAGGAGAAAGTGGAGAAAAGGGAATCTGCCTGCACTGTTGGTGGGAGTGTAAATTGGTGCAGCCACTGTGGAAAACAGTACAGCAGTTCCTCAAAAATTAAAAACAGAACTACCAAATGATCCAGCAATTTCACTTCCAGGTATTTACCCAAAGAAAACAAAACACAGATTCGAAAAGGTATACAAACACTTAGGTTCATGGAAGCATTATTTACCATAGCTATAAAATGAAGGCAACCTAAGTGTCCTTCAACAGATGAATGGATAAAGAAGATGTTATATATGTGTTATATATATGTGTACATAAATATATACATATACATATATAGAGATGTGTATATATATATATATACACACACAATGATATATTACTTAGCCATAAAAAAGAATGAGATCTTGCCATTTGTGACAACATTGGTGGACCTAGAATGTATTATGCAAAGTGAAATAAATCAGATGGAGAAAGAAAAATACCATATGATTTCACTCATGTGTGGAATCTAAGAAACAAAACAATTGAACAAACATAACAAAACAGAAACAGGCTCATAGATACAGAGAACAAACTGGTGGTTGCCAGAGGGAGGAGGGTAGGAGGACGAGAGAAATAGGTGAGGTTAAGAGGTACAGAAAGGAGGTTACGAGGCACAAACGTCCTGTGACAAAATATATGAGTCACAGGTATAAAGTGCACGGTGTGGGGCACATAGTCAATAACTCTGTCATATCCCTGTACGTGGACATGTAACTAGACTTATTATGGTGATCATTTTGTAGGGTATACACATATCTAATCACTACTGTACACACCTGAAACTAACAAAATATTGTAAGTCGATTATACTTCAATACAAATAAAAAAATAAAAGCAATAAAGTGTGGTTCGTTTCACCCTGTCTTTACTAATCCACGCAGGAAGTCATTGAGAGCTGCCACCGTCCCTCAACCCATCCCTGTCCAGACATCCTGGGAGGCGAGAGGGATTAACAGGGAACAAGGGACTCACCCTCTGCATCTTAGCTTTGTTTCTGAAAACTCAGGATATTTTTCCATCCTTCCCAACAGTTTGCAAGCTGTCACAACTTTACCTATTGATTCTTAGAAGCATATTCACAGCTGTGTCAACAAAATCTCTCACCTACCGCTCGTGCTGCATACCCAACCTTCAGAGAAAATTAAGTGGCCTAGCGCAGCTGAATTCCTTAGCTATTAGGTTGAACCATATGACGTTTCCACTTTCACAGGTCAGAAACGGTTGAATACTGGCAATGGGACATAGCCCAACCTGATATTCATCAGCATCCTGAAATCGCTTACAAAGGAAATCGCCTTTCATTCTGATAAATCATCCCAGATGTTCCATGAGAATGCATTACATGGGTTTCAGTTAGAAAAGTACAGTCTAGAGAACAGATCAATAAATACATTGTGCCACACATAGAAAACAAACTTATGGTTACCAAAGGGGAAAGGGGAGGGAGGGATAAATTAGGAGTTTGGGATGAACAGACACACACCACTATAAAACAGATAAACAACAAAGATCTACTGTATAGCATAGAGAACTATATTCAATATCTTGTAATAACCTATAACGGAAAAGAATCCGAAAAAGAATATGTGTATCTGAATCACTGTGCTGTATACCTGAAATGAACACAAAATTGTAAATTAACTATACTTCAATTCTTAAAAATAAATTGTGGTATATACACACACTAGATTACTTCAGAAGAGCAGTTTAAAAAAAAATTAAAAAACAAATTACTCATATAAACAACATGAATGAACAAGAGAACACATTAAATTGAGCGAAAGAAGCCAGATACAAAGCGTACATGCTGTAGGATTCAATGTGCACAAACGCTCAGAACAGGTGAAACTGTTATATGGTGACAGAAGCCGGAAAGGTCATACGAGAAAACATACAGAGCGCCAAAAGTATTCCATATCTTGAACCATGTCTTGGTCACAGGGTTTTAAATACATGCAAGAATCCATCTAGCTCTATCCTTAAAATCAGTGTCCCTTACCCACTTTGTATACGGATATGGATTTTATACCCCAAGGAAAAAAGAGGAGAGAAAATTACAGTCTATGGACCCCTTGACACAGGTTAGCAGAGCTGTTAAGCACAGGCTGGGAAGGCAGATAAAATCAGTCTGCCCCTAAAGAGTTATTTGACCTTCGATGGTACACTAACCTCTCTAAGCCTGGGTATTCTTATCTCTGAAATGGAGATAGATCTACCATGACACCTACCTTATATAGCGTTTGGGGGAATATTCAGTAAGACAGTGTTTAAAAGGCACATGAAACAGAGCATGTGCTCAAGGGTGGCCAGAGGTACCAGCAGCAGTAGCACTGGTAGCAGAGTCTGTAAGGAGATATTCCCCCAACCCGGCACCTGCGCCCCCCAACCCAGGCATATACATTAGATTTTGGAGAATTCTTCCTTTGACCAGCTCTCACTCCTCATGTGCTCCTTGGTGGAGGGGCAAGAACCAGGCATTAACCCCCGGAACCCCGTCCAGCCACGGTCCCCCACGTACCAGCAGGGCATTGGGGAGGTTGTGGTCCTCCGTGAAGGTGATGACAGCAGGGGTGACGTCCAGCGCACTGAACTCCAGCGTGGCGGTGCTGATGGAAGCTGCATCCCAGGTCCAGCCCGCCTGGAAGAACACGGCCACCTTCCTCAGGAGGCGTCCCGCGCGCACGCGTTTGAATATGTGTCTCGCCACAAACCTCATGGCGTCCCCAAGGTTCCTGCTGCCAGAGGACCCTACCAGGGAGAGTCCCCTGACCGCCCGCAGGAGCGCGGGCCGCCCCTTGTGGTCAGAGAAGCGAACCAGGTACTCTGTTTTGCTGTTGTAGGAGACTATGGCCACCCGGGCACCCGTGGGGCAGTTACTCCCGGTGATTTCCATCTTCATCAACAGAGATAGTAAAATGCCTTTCATCCTCTCGAAATCCAACTGGGAGACGTCATTTGACATGTCCAAGGCGAAGACCACCTCAGTCGGGAACCCTGGGCATTTGGAAACACCTAGACACGTGGACACACAGATTTAGGATTGTCTGTAATGCCTGTAAAGGGGTGAAGGTTGGAGTGAATAAGAAGAAATGTTATTTACCTGCTGAACAGGCTGGAAGGGAAATGATTCGGGAGAGAAAAGATGACATTGTTAGTTGACACAGGCGAAGGCACGATTGCCAGCTTCAGTATGCAAACCATCTCCACTGAGAAAGTCAAGTCTCTCTGACTCCTGCCTGAGTGTGGCAGGGATACCTCATCTTGCTCCCCAACGTCCACTGTCCCTTTTTTCCATAGTAACAGAACCCCAGGCTCTGGCTGGGTATATGACTAACTGGAACAAACACGACTTTTCCCAGTAGGGTAGCATCTTGCTAAGCTCTGGATAACAGAATCAGAAACATGGGAGGTACAACTTTGAAAAAGCATCCTTCTCCTTTCCTTTACCTGCTAGCTGAAGCTTGATAGATACCTTGGAGCATGAGGTGATTTGGGAAACAGCACCTCCCGCCCAGTGGGAGAACAGGAAAATATAAAAAGCCTGCACCCCTGGGCACCATGGCACTCCATCAATTCCAGACTGACTACCTCAGGCTCTGACCCAAGAACTGTATTTGTGTCCCTGCTTTTCAGCACTGAGTCAACTGTGCTGAACTTAAATATAATACACTGAGCTACTTGGAAACTATAAACACACACGCAAACACACATACATATCACACATATTTTAAACCATATATGTAATAAAATATAGTAATATTAGTAATGAATTTGAAATAATTCATAGCAATTATTATATTTTTGCTTATTGATATATTATTTATTAATATGTTGATAATTAATATTAATTATATATTGCATATATTATGTATAAATGTGTGTACACAAGCAATGTATGTTCATGGAAAATACTAGCAAATAAAATTAAAATTACCCTTAACTTATATATATATGTGTATATATGTATAGCTATAATTTGTCTTATTTTATAAGACTTGGAGCTTCAGATATGTTCTATTTTGAATCTCTTTTCACTTAGTATAAGAGGAACATCTGTTCTTTCCCTCGATAAATTTAGAGCAGTATCATCTCTACTGTGATGTCTCATGATTTCTTCTGCCAACATCTCTTTGTGATGAGAATACTTGAACTTGTATGTGTGCATATCTGTCCAATTACAGCCCCAAATAAGTCCCTACAATTATGGCTTTTGATATATATTGTCCAATGGCTCTTCAGAAAAGTTGTGCCAACTGACATGCCTACACTTCTCAACTCTGGATAGTGAATTTTTTTTTCTCATCTTAAAAATACTTCCAATTTGTTAGTTTATTGTATGTCAAAAAAGAAGGAGAGAGAGAGAGAGAGAGAGAGAGAGAGAGAAAGAAAGGAAGAAAGAAAGACAGACAGACAGACAGACAGAAAGAAAGGAAAGAAAGAAAAGAAAAAGAAGAAAGAAAGAAAGAAAGAAAGAAAGAAAGAAAGAAAGAAAGAAAGAAAGAAAGAAAGAAAGAAAGGAAGGAAGGAAGGAAGGAAGGAAGGAAGGAAGGAAGGAAGGAAGGAAGAGAGAAAGAGAAAGAAAGAAAGAAAGGAGGGAAGGAGGGAAGGAAGAAAAGAAAAGGAAAGGAAAGGAAAGAACACAAGCCATACACACACAAAAAAAAATTTCCTATTTGAAACAAAAAAAAAGTCTTATTTTAATTTGTATTCTTTGACTTCTTGTGAGGTCAAACATTTTGACAGGTTTATTGTATTTTTTCTTTTCTGAACCCTCCATTCACATCTTTGGCCCATTTTCAATCAAAAAGAATTTTTTACACTTAGGTTTAGCAAATATGAAATATCTGTGTTTGTAGATGAAAATGACTGAGTAGCAATGATTTTATATATTTCAACATGATAGAGTAAGGAAGTTAGGGCCTTTCGCTGGGTTCATTGCTTATATTGCATATATTTTTCCCATTTTTAGGTTTTTTTTTTTTTTACTTTACAATGCTCTTGAATGTAAAAAGGGGTTTAACTTTTAACTTTGAAACTCTTTTCCTTTGTGGTCAAGATGATGGTATTATCCTTTGTGATTTCTAGGGGAAAATAATTCCAGAATCTCCCTGAACAGCAACTGGATGGGAATGGACAGAATATGGAAGAGTTAGCACAAGAGGGTGGGATGATTGTGGGGAAAACCCAAACTAAGCAATTTGCCAAGTCAGTGTTCACTCCCTATTGCCAGTAAGTGGAGAAATGTGTGTATTTCAGGATGCAAATATCCTGGAGTACATTGAAGACAGTCAATGAATTCCAATCTGGGAATGTGACAAAGCATTATTTAAGATTTGATGCTTCATAGTTCCATTTTTAAAACACAAATGTTAATTAAAAAGGACCCATTTCTTACTAAAGGCTCACTGTTGAGCCCTCTTGTCTAAATGGATGAAAGAGAAGAACAGAGCTTCTCTTTGCAGGCTTTGCGATAAGAGGCACCAAAACGTGCAGCTGTGCAATTACCACTGCATTGCGTGAGGTGCCATACTGTCGTGGAATCTTTCTTCGCCTTTCATCCACTTCATTTCTTTTAATCTTATTTTGTTTTATTGATGTATAGTTGATTTACAATGTCGTGTTAATTTCAGGTGTACAGCAAAGTGATTCAATCATATACATATATGTAATGTATATATATTCTTTTTCAGATTTTTTTCCCTTATAGGTTATTACAAAATATTGAGTAGAGTTCCCTGAGCTATACCGCAGGGCCTCGTTGGTTATCGATGTTAATATAGTAGTGTATGTCTGTTAATCCCAAACTCCTAATTTGTTCCTCCCCACCTTTCCCCTTTGGTAACCATAAGTTTGTTTTCTATGTCTGTGGGTCTATTTCTATTTTGCAGATAAGTTCATTTGTAACTTTTTTTTAGATTCCACATATAAATGATATTAAATGGAATCATCTTTATCTGACTTACTTCACTTAGTATGATCATCTCAAGGTCCATTCATGTTGCTGCAAATGCTATTATTTCATTCATTTTTATGGCTGAGTAGTATTCCAGTTTTGTGTGTGTGTGTGTGTGTGTGTGTGTGTGTGTCTCACATCTTCTTTATCCAGTCTTTTGTCGATGGACACTTAGGTTGCTTCCATGTCCTGGCTATTGTAAATACTGCTGCAATGAACTTTGGGGTGCATGCATCTTTTTAAATTATGGTTTTCTCCAGGTATATGCCCAGGACAGGGATTGCAGGATCGCATGGTAGCTCTGTTTTTAGTCTTCTGAGGAACCTCCACACTGTTCTCCATATCACCCACTTCATTTCTGAGACCACAGTGGAGAAGATTACTTACCCAAGGGAGGACTAAGCTAAACATATAAAATTATAAGAGCCTCCCATGATGCACCATGGTACCTCCAAATCCCAATGCATGATCCATCCCCACTTCACACCACTGGCTCCTTCTGACCCTTTCCCAACAACTTACGGCAATTTTCACGAGCAAAATCGATGATTTCACAAGGCTGTTAGAAAGATAGAGAAAGGGAAGAGTATTTAATTTGAAGCATATTCCGCCTCACCCTCATGACTTAGAAATGTCATATGCTTGATGTTATCCGTGCCTATCTGAAGCTCTTTAATCCACAACAGAAAACTCAAAAGTTGCTACAACAGATGGGACTTTCCAGAAGTTATATTTCTGGATCCAGTGGATATTTTTTAAATATTTTATATACAATATACTGCCCATATTATCAGAGATAGTTAGACAAGGCGAACCCTTCTTTTTTTTTAACTCTGCCTCACAAAGGAATGGAATCAAATCTGATTTTTTTTTTAACTCTCTATGGGAATATAATTGCTTTACACTCTTGTACCAGTTTTTGAGGTACACCAAATTGAATCAGCTGTATTTATACATATATCCCCAAATCCCCTCCCTCCCGCGACTCCCTCCTGCTCTCCCTTTCCTGGCCCTCTAAGGCAACACCCATCATCGAGTTGATCTCCCTTTGTTATACACCAACTTCCCACTAGCTATCTATTTTACAGTTGGTAGTGTATATATGTCTATGCTACTCTCTCACTTCGTCCCAGCTTCCCCTTCGCCCCCCGACCCCCCAACCCTGTGTCCTCCAGTCCATTCTCTGCAGCTGTATCCTTATTCTTGCCCTGTCACTGGGTTCATCAGTAACATTATTTTTTTTTTAGATTCCGTATATATAAGTTTAATTCTAGGAATCTCAGCACAGAAGGTAGAAAAATGCCTTCAATTCTTGGATCTCTACATTGGCGATTTCCATAACATTTCTTTAGAAAGACGGCCAAGACATTCTACCCCCAACACCTCCCCTAGAATTCTCCGTCATTCCTTTCATCTCATCCTCTCTGTTCTGTTCTCCCCTCGACCCCATCACTTCCTGCTCCTCAGTTGCCCCACGTCCTTCCCTCCCCCCCACCTTAGTATTTTTGTACTTGGGAGATGAAAAACCATCATAAGATTGAGATCATTTTCAGGTGTGCCATAAGGTACAGTGGCCTGTGCTATACTATGTGTTAGCTTATAAATACTTTATAAACAATTTTTGAACGTCACAAAAAGGCTTTTTTTTTTTTTTTTGCACAGGAGTAGTAGCCTTAAAATCTTTCCTTTCATTCCAACTAGTATTACTCAAAAACATCCAGATTTAAAATATTGTTCAACTCTTTAAAATATTTAAAATATTGTTTAAATACTTAAAATATTATTCTACTCCTTTTATTTGATTTGGTTACAACCTACTAGAGTAAAGTCTATAAAGTACTAAGAGAACTTATAAGAGGAGAAACTAAAGAATCTTTACAGATTTCTATTTTGTAAAAGCAGAAAGTTTTGTGTTTTAAAAAAGAATACAGTTTAGAATTAAAATTTTCATACCAGCAGAAACAACAGATTCTGTAGCCATTTCAGATATTGGAATGATCAGATATGGAATATAAAATAACTACGTTTTATATGTCTGAAGAAATAAAAGAGATCCTTGAAAATATGAAAAAAATATCTTCACCTACCATCATGTCTACCGCACCTTTGGGGCCCTTGATGCCCTGGAAAGAATAGAAATGGGTTTTAAATGCAAGATTCTGGAAACTCAACACATTATTCTGAATAGCTGGCAAGAGAGCTTGAAAAAGTTCACCACAGTACAGAGACTACCTTCTGCCTCACCTCCGGGCCTGAAGTTCTGTCTCACTCCTTAAAGAAGGATGTCAGAGTGTCTAGGAGTTGTGTCCAAGACCCTGGCATCCAGGGTTCGCAGGGAGATGCTACAGAAAGACTCTTAGGAGACCAGGTCATTTTGGGACCAAGCCCCAGTTTAGGATCAAATTCAGGAAATAGTCATTCAAGATTCCAGAATCACTTATAGGCATTTCTCAAGTGGACCCCAGTCTCTTCCCTATCCCTTCTCCTCTGGCCACCCACCGCCACCCTACCTATTCCCTAGCATGATACGATTCTTCCCCGAAACCCTTCACAGCAGACCTGCCTGACTCCAGCTACTCTGGGAGTCTGGAGACATTTGTTCTTATTGGGACTCTACAAGAAAGTCACTTGTGACTTCCTGCAGCTCACTATAATCTCCTCGGCCTTTGTTTCTTCATCTGTAAAATGGGCATGGGTGGTCCTTCTACTTACGATTTTTTTATTCCACTTTTAAGATTTTTGTGCACCTCTCCAGCAAACCGTAAACTGCAGTGAGACCACCTGGTTGAGCCCACAGCTAACTCACTGCACCTTCACAGATGACCACCTGGCCTCTTAGGATGAGGCATGAGGCAAAACAACCACCCTCTCAAGAATTTCCTTTCATACCAAATGACCTTCCAGGGAATTTTACAGACATCTGAGGGCTTGTAACATTGTCAGTTCAGGTGAGATTATATAAACGTCATATTTTGTCAGGATTTCTTTCTGGTTTTTGCATAGACGTTGCCACTCATCTTGTTTACACCGATAACCTCACTCTCCAGTGAGCCTTATGTATTGTTTTATGTACTTGGACAGATCCATGAGGCTCCAGTCACTCTTACATCATCCCCAGGTTCAAGTCAAAATATCTATATTTAATAAATACGATACTGTGTAAGGACTTGAAGCTAATGTCCTCGAGAGCAAATTTGGCCCATACCGTATACAGCTCCTCCTGTGTGTTTTAAATGTTTATCTCCTCTTAGAGATTCCTCCCATCAAATCCTTATTCATTTTTACACAAAGGTTGAAAATAAAAGAAAGGAAACGTCCATGTTACCACTGGTCCTGGAAGGCCTGGGTCACCTGGGGTTCCAACGAATCCAGGAAGTCCAGCATGACCCTAAAAATGACCAGCCCAAATGAATAAGCTTCCCCCTTGAACACAACTTGATTAAAACCAATGCATCCACCTTGAGATTCCAAGTTGTCATTATCTGAGGTCTAATGAGTCTGCTATGGACCAGTTAGTTCATGAACCGTGATCTGTGGAGTGAGACACAGAGACTGGGTGGGGAGAGGGGGGTTCTCTTTGTGGGAACCATCTAAGTGATCCCCCCATACATAGCTAACCCCAGCCAACATGTGTGCATTCACACAGACACTTCCAAACAGAGCCTTAAAGTATGTCTCAATACTCAGGCTCCAGGTCACATAATTAAACGAATGCAGGAAATGTGTATTTAGAGTCAGGCATCAGGAGAAAGGAAAAGTTCCTATTACCTTCTAGTCTTCGGCGTCTCAGAAAAGGTCTATGCTGACCATGGACTCCCTGCTTATCTTACAGGTATTTGAACTGACACAGCATCAGCTGAGTGTAATTGATGCTTTATTTTTTTTTTAATTTTAAACAAGAGAAGTTTAGCTAAGTATTAGCCAGTAACAAGCCAAGTTAGGCATAGTCCAAATTTTTCTTTACGTCCTTGCCAGTGCATGAAAATACCAATTATTGGGTGCCCAGACAATACACATTCTCTTTCCGTTCCTCTTTTCTACACTGAACACGAGTCCACGTTCTTTTCCAGAAGATCTTGCTCTCTAATGTATATTGGCTGAACACTACCAAGGTATTAGGTATCCACACGGTTACTCTTTCCAAAAAGAGTTGCCAATGATTGTGGCTCTTCAAGACTGAATCTTCCGAACCTGAAGGAGAGGGTTTTAATGGTAGACTCTAAAAAGCACAGTGAAAACATGACTCCAAGTTCACCAAGATGGCAGACACGTTCTTGAGAGTCTAGTCCGAGAAGAGCTAAGAGAAAGTAAAGGCTTGGAAGAATCTTGAAGAAACAGTAATGTCTGCCATGCAGCTAAACCAATATGTTTTCAAATGATGTCTAGGTTTACCAAAGACAGAGGTGCCTCCAAACGTGTTCTTTAAAAGGTTGACACTGCAGAACTGAAACTCCAACCTGAATTTTCTGTGCTATGGTTTGATGAGTGGCATTTGCATTCAGAAGATAAATGGTAATGGAATTGGGTGGGGAGTGAGCAAGGAAGGTGTCAAATATTCTGAGGAGGACTATGGGCTTCCTGCTAAGAAGTCCATTACCCCAGTGGAAATATAGTCCTGTGAGTAGCCTGTCATGCTGTGGGCCTCTAGAGACCTGGGGAGGTTCCTTTGGTTCTTACCCTCTTCCCTCTGACTCCCTTTGCCCCCTTTTCTCCTTGCTGGCCTGGGTCACCATCTTCTCCCTGAACAGAATCAAAAGTAGAACCATGAGTGTAAAGAAAATTAAGTACAAACAAATGACACATGCTGCATACCAGACATCAGGCCCCAAAGGACATCTTCTTACTTGCACACCAGGGTAGCCAGGAAGTCCAAGTTCACCCTAGTGTCAGAAATGAGATAAGGTCTTGTTTAGTGTCACGTAATTAAGTCTTTCTTTGACATTCCTTGGGGGACAAAGAAGAAACTATAACTTTGAGGAAACAGACCCAAAACAGGTGCCAGAAAAAACAACTACTGCAAAGGCTGTTATCTTGAGCTACTCCCAGGTGGCCATATTTTATTTCTATAATTCAATGCCAAACAGCACACAAGTGATTTTTACAAATTCTTCCTTCCTCCTTGATATATTGTGTCATGAATCTTTCTTCTCGTGCATTTTTATCTATCAGTTTAAATAACCAGAGGTATGATCCAATGGAAACAGAGGGAAGGGCCACCAAGTTGACTGCTGGGAAGCAAGTGGTCACTGTCAGACCAAAGACATACTACCAAACAATTATTCAGTCAACAACTATTTATTTAGCACATACTGTGTGCCAGGCTTGTCTCTAGGTGTCGGGAATTCCATGGTGAACAGAACCCTGCCATCAAGAAACTTACCTGCTAGTGAGAGAGAGACATACAATCTGCCAGAGAGAGCTCAGTGCTCTTCCAGAAAGAGGATTAATGGATAAAGAATGGCACATGTAGGGGTGAGGGGGTAGCTATTTTATATAAGGGGGTCAGGCAAAACAGGTCTGTAGAGGTGGCATTTGGGTAAAGACCAGCATGAATTGAGGAAGCAAACCAAGCAGATGTCTGGAAGACAAGCATCCCAGGCAGAGGAAAGAGTATGGGAAAACCATGAACAAGGTATGAATGTGTGCCAGGTTTGAGCAACAACAAAGCAGAATAAGGGGATGGGAAGGGCAGATTACATTGAGTCTTGTGGGCCACGTAATGGTGGGGTTAACTCTGAATGCCACTGGGAGCCATGGCTAGGCTTTCAGCGAACAAGTGACATGATCTCAGTGTTCACTGCAGCACTACTTACAATAGCCAGGTCATGGAAGCAACCTAAATGCCCATCCACAGATGAATGGATAAAGAAGATGTGGTACATATACACAATGGAATATTACTCAGCCATAAAAAAGGAACGAAATTGAGTTATTTGTAGAGAAGTGGATGGACCTAGAGCCTGTCATACAGAGTGAAGTAAGTCAGAAAGAGGAAAACAAATACCACATGCTAATGCATACATATGGAATCCAGAAAAATGGTACTGATGAACCTAGTGACAGGGCAGGAATAAAGATGCAGAAGTAGAGAATGGACTTGAGGACATGGAGGGAAAGGGGAGACTGGGACATAGTGAGAGAGTAGCATTGACATATATACACTACCAGTTGTAAAACAGTTAGTGGGAAGCTGCTGCATAGCACAGGGAGATCAGCTCAGTGCTCTGTGATGACCCAGAGGGGTGGGATGGGAAGGGTGGGAGGGAGGCTCAAGAGGGAGGGGATATGGGGATATATGTACACATACAGGTGATTCGCTTTGTTGCACAGCAGTTACCAATACAACATTGTAAAGCAATGATACTCCAATAAAGATGTATTTAAAAAAAACAAAAGAAGTGACATGGTCTGACTCTGTGTTTAAAATGTGGCTCTGGTTCCTTCGAGGAGCGCTAACTAGAAGGGCAGATGCAGGGAGAACAGTCAGGTGGCCATGACAGTAATCCAGGCGCTAGATCATGTTGGCTTGGCCCAGAGGGCAGCAGTGGCAGTGGTGAGACGGAATGAAATGCTGGGTATATTTTGAAGATACAGTCACCCTTACGTGGTGATGGATTAAATGTAGGGAGTGAGAGAGACTTATTAAAGATGAAACAAGCACCTGTCTTGAGTGACTGTCAGGATGGAGTCTCCACTTCCTGAGATGGGGAAGGCAGGAGGAAGGCAGGTGAATCAGTTTTGACTGACCCGATGTCTGATGATATTAAAGAATCACGGCTCACTCTTAGGTTTGATGATGGTATTGTGGTTATATTTTTTAAGAATCTTTCAGAGATGCAAGCTGAAATACTTATGCATGAAATATATGACGTCTGGGATTTGCTTTAGGATAATTGGGGGGAATGGGGATAAGTGGGTGGAACTATAAATAACACAAAACAAAACTGGCCAAACATTTTTCATTGTTTGAGCTAGGTAATGTGTACACGGGAGGAGGTATCGTTATATCTCCACTTGTATTAATATATATGTTTGAGTTTTTTCATAGTAAAAGATCAGGAAACAAAAGAAGAAGAAGAAGAAACGAGTTGTTTGGGGACATGCCAACTTTCAGGTGCTTATTAGATAACCAAGTGGAAACATATTTGGAGCTTAAGACATGGGTCCAGCCTCGAGAAATAAACTGGAGATCAGAGGACGGATGGCATTTGATGTCATGAGACTGGATAAGGTCATCTGAGGAGTGAGTAAAGAGGGAGAAAAATATGAGGGTAGAGTCTTGAGTCTTGATTCTTCACCATTCAGAGCTCAAGAACCTTGAGGAGATCCAGCCAAGAGTGGCCAGTGAAAACCAGGCAAGTGGTGTGTGCTGGATGTTGAGTGAGGAAAGGTTTAAAGAACAAGCCCATGATGGTCACTGTCAAATGCTGCTGAGACACAGAGCGCAATGAGGCCAGAGAACTGACCAATGGACTTAGCATCACGGGTTTTTTGTTGGTTTTTTTAAAAAAATTATTTTATATTGGAGTATAGTTGATTAATAGTGTTAATTTCAGGTGTGCAGCAAAGTGATTCAGTTATAATATACACGTATCTATTCTTTTTCCAATTCTTTTCCCATTTAGGTTATTATAGAATACTGAGTACAGTTCCCTGTGCTATACATTAGGTCCTTGCTGGCTATCTATTCTAAATATAGTAAGGTATACATTTCAATCCCAAGTTCCTAATCGATCCCTCCCCCTACTCCCTCCGGGTAACCATAAATTTATTCTCTAAGTCTGCGAGTCTGTTTCTGTTTCGTAAATAAGTTCATTTGTATCATTTTTTTTGATTCTGCATATAAGCGATATATGATATTTGCCTTTCTCTGTCTTACTTCACTTAGTATGGTAATCTCCAGGTCCATCCATGACATACAGATGGCCAAGAGGCACATGAAAAGATGGTCAACATCGCTAATTATTAGAGACATGCAAATCAAAACTACAATGAGATTTCACCTCCCACCAGTCAGAATGGCCATCATCAAAAAACCTACAACAATAAATGCTGGAGAGGCCACAGAGAAAAGGAAACCCTCCTACACTGTTGCTGGGAATGTAAATTGGTACAGCCACTATGGAGAATGGTATGGAGGTTCCTTAAAGAACTAAAAAATAGAGCTACCATATCCAGCAATCCCACTCTTGGTCACATAACCAGAGAAAAACATGGTTCAAAAGGATACATGCACCCCAACGTTCACTGCAGCACTGTTTACAACAGCCGAGACATGGAAGCAACCTAATGTCCACTGACAGATGAATGGATAAGATGTGGTTCATATATACAACAGGACATTACTCAGCCATTGAAGAGTGAAATAATGCCATTTGCAGCAACAAGGAGCACCATCGGTTTTACCAGGACTAAAGCAGATGTGGTTGAGCAGGGTGAACCGAGAGATGAAGGCTCAACTGTCATCAGTTAGAGAGAACCAGAGGAAAGAAAGTGGTGTTTCCAATTTTTTACATTACTGATATTTTGGACCTGATGGTTCTTTGCTGTGAAGGGCTATCTTGTGTAGCACAGGATGAAAAACATCTCTGGTTTCTACTTACTAGATGCCAGTAGCATCTCTTGCCCCAGTTCTGGCGACCAACGCACCCTTAGATATTGCCAATGTCCCCTGGAGGGTAAAATCACCCCTGAGCGAGAACCACTGGTACCTACTACTCCCTCAAAGAGTTTTATCAGAGAGAAATGGGGCAACGGGAGTATGTAATTAAATGAGGGTTTTGGGGGGTTTTTTTGTTTGCTTGTTTTTTGGTTTGGGGGTATTTTTAAATAGGAGAGAGTCCCACCTCTTTGTTTACTGATGGGAATGGTCTATGGAGAGGGCAGAAAATTTGATGATCCAGAAAAGAAAGGTGACCCGTGCAAGAGCCAGGGCTTTAAGGAAACGAAAAGAGAATGGAATCCAGTCTGCAAGAGGAGAGATGAGGCACCCAGACAGATAAGGGCACAGACTCTCATCCAGGCAGTGGAAGGGAAGGCAGGGCATGTGAGCACTGAGGCAAGAAGGTGGCCTCCATGGTGGTGCATGTATGTAGCGGTTTCTTCTCAATAGGAAGCACAGTCATCTGCTGAAAATGTAGAAGAGAAAGCAAGTCTTAGAGGTTTCAGGAGAGAGGAGAGGGTATAAAATAGTTGACTTAGAAACCCCAAAGTGAGCAGAAGGAAAGAAATCATAAAGATCAGAGCAGAAATAAATGAAAAAGAAAGGAAGGAAGCAATAGTGAAAATTAATAAAACTAAAAGCTGGTTCTTTGAGAAGATTAACAAAATTGATAAACCATTAGCCAGACTCATCAAGAAAAAAAGGGAGAAGATGCAAATCAACAGAATTAGAAATGAAAAAGGAGAAGTAACAACAGACACCTCAGAAATACAAAAGATCATGAGATACTACTAGCAACTATATGCCAATACATTGGATAAGCTGGAAGAAATGGATACATTCTTAGAAAAATACAATCTTCCAAGACTGAACCAGGAAGAAATAGAAACTATGAACAGACCAATCACAAGTACGGAAATTGAGGCAGTGATTAAAAATCTCCCAACACACAAAAGCCCAGGACCAGACGGATTCACGGGCGAATTCTATCAAACATTTAGAGAAGAGTTAACACCTATCCTTCTCAAACTCTTCCAAAATATTGCAGAAGGAGGAACACTCCCAAACTCATTCTATGAGGCCACCATCACCCTGATACCAAAACCAGGCAAAGATGTCACAAAAAAAGAAAACTACAGACCAACATCACTGATGAATATAGATGCAAAAATCCTCAACAAAATACTAGCTAACAGAATCCAACAGCACATTAAAAAGATCATACACCACGATCAATTGGGGTTTATCCCTGGGATGCAAGGATTCTTCATATATGCAAATCAATCAACATGATACATCATATCAACAAATTGAAGGATAAAAACCTATGATCATCTCAATAGATGCAGAAAAAGCTTTTGACAAAGTTCAACATCCATTCATGATGAAAGCTCTCCAGAAAATGGGCATAGAAGGAAATTACCTCAACATAATAAAAGCCATATATGAAAAACCAAAAGCCAGCATCGTTCTCAATGGGGAAAAAATGAAAGCATTTCCTCTAAGAACAGGAACAAGACAAGGGTTTCCACTCTCACCATTATTATTCAACAGAGTTTTGGACGTTTTAGCCACAGCAATCAGAGAAGAAAAAGAAATAAAAGGAATCCACATTGGAAAAGAAGAAGTAAAATTGTCACTCTTTGCAGATGACATGATATTATATATAGAAAACCCGAAAGACTCTACCAGAAAACTGCTAGCACTCATTGATGAGTTTAGTAAAGTAGCAGGATACAAAATTAATGCACAGAAATCTCTTGCATTCCTATACACTAACAATGGAAGAGCAGAAAGAGAAATTAAGGAAACTCTCCCATTCACCATTGCAACCAAAAGAATAAAATACCTAGGAATAAACCTGCCTAAGGAGACAGAAGATCTGTATGCAGAAAACTTTAAGACTGATGAAAGAAATCAAAGACGACACAAACAGATGAAGGGACATACCATGTTCTTGGATTGGAAGAATCAACATTGTGAAAATGACTGTACTACCCAAAGCAATTTACAGATTCAATGCAATCCTGATCAAATTACCAATGGCATTTTTCACAGAACTAGAGCAAGAAACCTTATGATTTGTATGGAAACACAAAAGACCCCGAATAGCCAAAACAATCTTGAGAAGGAAAAATGGAGTTGGTGGAATCAGGCTTCCTGACTTCAAACTATACTACAAGGCCATAGTGATCAAGACAGTATGGTACTGGCACAAAAACAGAAAGGAAGATCAATGGAATAGAATAGAGAACTCAGAAGTAAGCCCAAACACATATGGGCACCTTATCTTTGACAAAGGCAGCAAGAATATACAATGGAAAAAAGACAGCCTCTTCAATAAGTGGTGCTGGGAAAATTGGACAGCTACATGTAAAAGAATGAATTTAGAACACTTCCTAACACCATACACAAAAATAAACTCCAAATGGATTAAAGACCTACATGTAAGGCCAGACACTATAAAACTCCTAGTGGAAAACATAGGCAGAACACTCTATGACATCCATCAAAGCAAGATCCTTTTTTGACCCACCTCCTAGAATCATGGAAATAAAATCAAGAATAAACAAATGGGACCTCATGAAACTTAAAAGCTTTTGCACAGCGAAAGAAACCATAAACAAGACTAGAAGGCAACCCTCAGAATGGGAAAAAATAGCTGCCTACGAAACAACAGACAAAGGATTAACCTCCAAAATATACAAGCAGCTCATGAAGCTTAATACCAAAAAAGCAAATAACCCAATCTACAAATGGGCGGAAGACCTAAATAGACATTTCTCCAAAGAAGACATACAGATGGCCAACAAACACATGAAAAGATGCTCAACATCACTAATTATCAGAGAAATGCAAGTCAAAGCCACAATGAGGTATCATCTCACACCGATCAGAATGGCCATCATCACAAAATCTGGAAACCACAAATGTTGGAGAGCGTGTGGAGAAAAGGGAACTCTCCTGCACTGTTGGTGGGACTGTAAGTTGGTACAGCCACAATGGAAAACAATTTGGAGGTTCCTTAAAAAACTACAAATAGAACTACCATATGATCCAGTAATCCCACTACTGGGCATATACCCAAAGCAAACCATAATCCCAAAAGAAACATGTATTATAATGTTTATTGCAGCACTATTTACAATAGCCAGGACATGGAAGCAACCTAAATGCCCATCAGCAAATGAATGGATAAAGAAGATGTGGCATATATATACAATGGAATATTACTCAACTATAAAAAGGGATAAGATGGAGCTATATGTTATGAGGTAGATAGACCTAGAGTCTGTCATACAGAGTGAAGTAACTCAGAAAGAGAAAGACAAATATTGTATGCTAACTCACATACACGGAATCTAAAAATGGTACTGATGTACTCAGTGACAAGACAAGAACAAGGACACAGGTGCAGAGAATGGACTGGAGAACTCGAGGTTTGGGGGGGCGGGGGGTGAAGGGGAAGCTGAGATGAAGTGAGAGAGTAGCATAGACATATATATACTACCAACTGTAAAATAGATAGCCAGTGGGAAGTTGCTGTATAACAAAGGGAGTTCAGCTCGAGGATGGATGATGCCTTGGAGGACTGGGACGGGGAGGGTGGGGGGGGGGGGGAATTGAGGGAGGGAGGGAATACGGGGATATGTGTATAAAAACAGATGACTGAACTTGGTGTACCCCCAAAAAAATAATTAATAAATAAATAAAATAAAATAGTTGACTTGGAGAGAAGAAGAGTGAACTGACTAGGAAAACGTAGTTGGCTAAGCAGCAGTAAGGGTGTAAGGGAGGCCGTGATGTCTTGCCAGGAAAAATTCATGCAAGTGTAGACCGAATCTCTGTGTTCCACAGGGTTAACTGTATCACAGTGAGCACAGACTGCCCTTGTGCTTAGCTCACAGCAGGTGTGTGGCTCAGAATATGTCCGTTTGAATTCTGCCCAGAATCCCCTGCTATGCAAACTCTCACCTAGAGAAGAAAGACAATTTGCCAGGGTGGGGCCCCAGTGGCTAGCTTCTACACTCAGCTCTGTCTCTAGCTGTGTGACCACAGGCTGGTTACTTCACTTCCCTGAGTCTCCATGGTCTCACCTGCCCATCGACAAGGCTAAACTAGATGATCACTGATCTACATGATCATCCCATTGCTCACCATTCCACAGATATTTACCAAGAGCTTACTGTCTTTGGGGCCCTCTCCTGCTTGATAAAATGGCAGTGGTGCCATCTTGCAGCCATAAGGAAAACAAGAGAATTGAGACAAATCAGCCCAGAGTCCTGTTCAGTAGCTAAGCATCACTACACATTCCGGTGATTTCCTGGTATGTGAGGAAATACATGTACCTTGTAGACTGAAGCCACCAGAATACTGCAGCGAATGACATTTGATTCAAGTTTCTTGTGGCTTCCATGCTTTACAACCTCTGCCAGTGGCCCATGAACTACTTGTTAAAATACCAGCTTCTTATAGGAAATATTCAAATATACTTATTCAAATATACTTATTGAACACCTACTCTCTGCCAGGCTCTATTCCAGCAATACAAAAATGAATAAAATGTCTTAAAAAATGATACAAATGAACTTATTTACAGAAAAAGACTCACAGACATGGAAAACAAAATTACCAAAAGGGAAAGGGGGGAAGGGATAAATTAGGAGTTTGGGATTAACCTATACACACTACTATATATAAAATAGATGACCAACAAGGACCTACCGTATAGCACAGGGAACTAAGCTCAAAAACTTGCAAGAACCTATAAAAGAATACGAAATATAAGTGTGTGTGTGTGTCTGTGTGTGTATGTGTGTGTGACTGAATCACTTTGCTGTACACCTGAAACTAATACAACATTGTAAATCAACTACCCTTCAATTTGAAATTTTAATTAATTTTTAAAAATAAAAAAAAATAAAATACTTAAATTTTTAAAAAATGAATGAGATGAAAGCCTGCTGTCAAGTTTACAAACTGGGAGGTAGACGTACTCACAGGGATAAACTATAATACAGCCTGGATGGGAAAGGCTACTGCAGAAATACAGCTTTAGGAACACAGAGCATACCACAACAAATTCTGTCTGGAGAAGCCCAGCAGGACATCCACAGGGAGAAGTTGGTATTTGAGTTGGTTTAAGAAAATGAGTAAAAAAGCTCCAAAAGGGGGAGATGGGGAAGGACATCCCAAATAGAGGCAAGAGCGTCTGCAAAGGCAAAGAGCTGGGAGAGGGTCTGGCGTGCCCAGAGCTGGAGTGGGGCCATCTGACATAGCTGGATGATGCCATAAGGAATTTGGATTTTAAATAAGGGAGTAACAAAATCAGCTTTTATTTTTTAATGAGGGAACTCTGGCAGCTGTGATATGTCATAAACAACATGTAGCAACCATTCCTGGCATACCACTTGGGTAATAACTCTTATTCTGGTGAAATACAATAAAAACTATAATCTTTAGATAAAAATAATCTGTAAAGGTAACCCTCACCTTTCTTCCTTTTCTTCCTGGATGTCCATATCCATCTGGACCAGAAAGACCCTAAGAAAATGATACATAGTGAATTGTAGTCATCCACATCAACACTTGGTCAATAATATTATCTGAAAACTTGGATAAATCAACAGTGCAAGGAGGTACGGAAGGCAGAAGGGGATGGTGGAGCTTGGTGGAGATTTACCGCACCCGTACAGGATAAACACTAGACAACCTTCACAGGCTAAGGAGGGGATAAGCGTTTAAAACTTTAAAAGACCATGAGGGGTGTGTGTGTTAATTTTGTTTTCTTTGTGTGTGTGTGTGTGTGTTAATTTTTAACATCCTCTTCAGCAAGATTCGGAGCTCAGCAAGATGCTACCTGGGTTGTAGGAAGCCAAATCACTGTACAAATTTCCCCTTGGGCCAAACTTGCTTTCTTCGTAGGGTGAAATAACAATTGAAGAAGCTCCAGGATTGGTAAATCTCTAGGGATAAAGGCAAATCTGGGGTGGGGTGGGGAGTAAGATTGGGATAGAGGCAATGTCATGTATATGATATAAACCCAGACAGACCTTAATTTTTATGCCATTTCCAACACTGGTTCTATGAGTGACCCTGGCCAAGTTATTCAGCCTCTATAAGCTTCAGCTTCCTCATCTGTTAAATGGGGATAATAGTATCACCCACATAGCATGGTTTTTGAAGTGGGATTGTGCACAGAAAGCACTTATCATGATGCCAAGCACAAAGGAAGTCCTTTCTAAGTGGCCATTATTCTGCTGCTGCTGGTGGCTGTAGTACTGGTGACATTGGCAGGGGAGTAGTCATAGTGTGGTGATGGCGGTGATGGAGGTGCTGGTAGAGGTGGTGGTGATCCATGGTAGGAGTGGTGATGTTGATCATGGTCATGGTGGTGTTGGTGGTGGAAGCAGTGGTGGTGGAATTCAACATGGTGTTGATGGTGATTATGAAAATGCTGGTGATGCTACTGGGATCTTAGCATCTGTACATATAGACAGTGAGCACCCAACAATAAAGGGTGAATTCAGAACCTTTGAGTTATTCTTTGTGGAATGGACAAAGACTATACCTCATAGATTTACTATACCAAGTAGATCAACTGAGAAGACATTTTTTTTTTTTATTTTAAGCCACAAAAATCATGGCTATGACCTAAGCGAGGAAAGTTTAAAATATTAGAAAAGAAAGAAAAATAAGGTTAAAAAAATTGCCAGAAATAAATGACTGGAGGGGAAAAAGGATGCAAATGAAGTTCAGTTGCTGTTACTCCAGCTTCTCACTGCTTAAGGACATTGCAGGGCCTTCAGCATCTGCAGCCCCAGAGGCCCAACTGGATATTTTGGAGACATCCCCTCTGATGTGACACCTTCAAGAAAGGCATTGTTCCCCAGCTTTGCCTGTCCCAGGGAGAGGTCAGTAGACACAAGCTTTGCATTATTTTAAGTCAAGATATTTTAATAAAGTTACACAGTGTTAACTCCATCATCTGACTTGAGTGTAGATGTATTTGACAGTAATCCTATTTTTTTTCTCTTTCCTCATTTAAGTTTAAGCTTCTTAGGCCTGTTTTTGTTTCCTCCTCTTGCTAACAAATGCAAGTTCAGTGCTAAGTGCAAAACAGCAGCAGGTCCTTCCTACTGTTGATGAAAGAAATATGAGTTGGAAAGACAGCATTATTCTGTATTACAAAGCTAATTCCAGTGAGGGAGTGAATTGAAAATAGTCATGAAATAACTAAGTTGCTCTCATGTTCAGAGTGATGACCAAGGTAAAAATGCACTGCCCTGAAGATCACCCTTGGGCTCCAAAGATTATTGCTGTGCTCTGAATAATCAAAACCAGACCCTTAAAAGTTTGCAGCTCTGATTGGCTGTCTTACGTGTTTTCTCGGGGGAAAAAAAAAATGTGTGTTTTTTCCAGAATAAAAATGTGCAGGAACATCTCTGTATTCCTAAAGACTCACATGCTTGTAAAATGTCTTTGTCAAGCAGAAGAGTCTCTTTGGAACTTCCCTCTTCAACAACATGTGAGAAGGCAAAATAAATCCCAAGATATCTTTGGATACTTTGTTGATACAAGGAGTTTGGGAGTCTTTGAACGATGTAGATTCACAACAGCTCTCCTGATGATCATGTCATATTTGTAACCCCAAATCTTCACCAAATGTTAGAATTTTGTGTGGAACAAGAACAAATAAGAAATTCAATCAGAAATCAAACAGAGAAACTAGACTTACAGGTTGCCCTCTTCGTCCTTGTAGACCCTGTGGTCCTCTTTCTCCTACATCACCAAGCTCTCCCTTTTATAATAAAAGGTAAACATGAAATTAATTTCCTGCTATGAGTTCATGTGATTTTATGTCATCTTCCTTAGAGACTTTACACTCCTTTCAAGTCTTCTTGGCATCATCCTACAGTCTAAGGTCAATATCTTCCTCTAGACTTTGTTAAATACAGGTAACTAACAAATATAGTAAAGATTTTGGTACTGAAAATTAACAAAGCAGGTATGCAGCACCAGTTACAGAATTTTATATTACTATGGCTTTATCTAGGTGTAAGTGTGTGAATCCATCTTTGTGGTGAGTCCATATGTTTATCTATCTACTGATGTCTTTGTCTACTGATGTATGTGACCATCTATCCATATCTTCCTATAGGTCTGTCTAAGTGTACTTTCTTCTCTGTATCCATCTATTCAGCTACATGATAATGGACAGTCAATATCCTCACCAAGCACATCAGACACTCATGCTGAAAATGATCATGTAAGGAGATGTTCATATAAAAGAATCCAACTTGCAGTCAAGGAAGAGTGTGTTTTCTGACATTTACCTTTATTCCTCTTCGTCCGTATTTTCCTTTTGAACCATTTGGCCCTGGAGGCCCAGGAGTCCCCTGTAATAAGACCATGACCCAAATCATCTCTAATGTTTGATACAATTAATTTTATCCTCCAAAGTGCATAATATACACATTTACCCTCTGAGCTGGGGGACTGAGGTGGGGGAGTAGCATTCTGTGCAAGAGCCCACGTCCTCCACATACAAAGAACTGGAGGAATTATCTGCCTAGTAGAGGCGAAAACACCATCTGATTAAGGGATTGAGTAGACAAACCTGGACGTTTACTCACTCCAAATAGAAAATATGGCCAAGTGAGAATGAAAATGATATGATCAGTTATGGGGCTTGACTTTTCCCAACCGAGAGAGATGGTGTAGGCCATTCTGAATCTACAGATGCTCTGATCCCTGGCTTAAATTATGCTGCTTGGGTTTTTAAAGCTATCTCAAACACCCCGTCTGTAGGAAGCCACTCCTTATCGCCTGCTTCAACCTGATCTGACTCTTCTATGAACCACGGGATAGCAAGTGGGGGAGGCACTAAACAGGTACTAGAAAGAACCAAGTTGGCGGCCAGTTCTGCCACCTACCATCCAGGTGAAAAGTCATTTAATCCCTTTGAGCCTCAGTTTTCTCCTCTATAAAATTGGGATAATTTTAAGTAGTGCTTCCTTCTATGTTTATGAGGAATAAATCAGTCCTTTAGGTCCCTTTGATACTACTATTTTTTCTTGCACTGTCAGCAAGTCTGAGCTTGTGTTACACACCCCTGTGGCTCAAACCCAATCTCGTTCATCACTATATTCCCACAATATACCCAGTCCAGAAGCAGTACATAGCTGGTGATCAGCATCTACTGCCTCGAATTAGCTATTTCTAGAAATTCCTCATGCCCACAGATCCCAGAACAAACAGTGTAGCTTTACATTGTTTTTCCAGGAACACGCAGGTCTATGCACCAGCCACTGGTAATGAGCAGCTGTGTTGAGCTGTTAGTTTGTCAAACCTACCTGAGCACCCAGTAAACCTTTTTCTCCAAAAATTCCTGGTGGTCCTTGTCTTCCTCTCCGTCCCTGGTTCACAAGTGAAATTAAAATTCAACCAATTTTTATAGAGTTATTTATTTCCCACGTAACCGCAAAATCGTCTTGGATGCCGATGGAAGCACTAATTCAGGTGCTCTGACCCATCACTACCATTTACCACACTTGAATCAAGCAGCCCCTGCCCTCGGAGCCATCCCAGCTCACTCACATCAAACTCCCTCCATCTGAAGCAGGATGTGAGTCCTCTGTATCTGTATTTTAAACCACCTCTCCAGTTGAATCTGATGAACACTAAAATTTGAAAATTGCTTTTATCTTTTAATTCACCCAACTAATTTTAAATCCTAAAAGGGACATGAGAGGAGCTGCAGGGATATTGATCTCCTTTGAAAATGCAACATTTTCCTTATCCACACAAGGGCTAAGAACAGCGTGTGCGTTCTGATATTATCAAGAACCCAAACACATTTAAGTGGCCTAATCTCACAGGGCACACTGCTGGGGAGTTGTTCATTTTCTCCCCAATCTATTTGACTTTACTGATTTTTGACACTTTCATTTTCCTCCAGCTTTTCTGAGAAATGCTTTTCCATTAGAAGCATTGATCCTGGCTTCTATACTCTTGGGTGAGGTATTGTCATTATCTGTTTAAATAGCCCATCACACCCACACCCCAGTGGGAAGGTGAGAACCAAGGGGAGGTTTTTTGAATGATCTTACTCATGTTTCAGGATGTGACCTTCTCCCCTGACATCCAGCCGTATAATAAATTAAACTTAAAGAAGCCTAGAACACAACAGTGTGTGGGGAGGGGGGGAGAGGTGAGGGGGGGAGAGGTGGGGGGGGGAGGGCAGGGGAAGGTCCATATTTGAATTAAGCCAATGATCAAAAGGAAAGCCAAAACTATCAGTTGTTTCCCCCTAGATTCAGATACTATTTTCCATCATAAAATAAATACAATTTCTAATTACACTTTGATACCCCACTTCTTTCTTTAGTACCTTTGTCAAGTCGAAAAAAAACAGCAGAAACCTTCTCAAATGACCATCTACACTCATAGGATTTTCAAAATTACGGAGAACATTTCAAATGTGTTAGTAAAATTTGTGGTTTTAAAGTTCTCCATTTGGAGATCCTTGGAAATAGTTTGGCTTTGAAAAGAAAGATGCAGAAACTGTTCCAGAAGGGTTTACAGAATGACAGATTTGGGTTATGCTTAGAACATTACAAAAGAACTGGTTGGAGGTTTAATTTCTGGTTATCACTCAATAGTGTGCAGTGCCTCACTGGAATGAACTCCTTCAGGGCAAGACCCTTGCCTTAATCGTCTGAATGACCCAGGCATATCTGCAGAGTGCCTTCTGTATACTTGACACTCAATTAACACCTTGCTTGTTTTTCCTGCCAAATTGAATCCAGTTTTAATGAACTAAATAGTATTTGAGTAATTTGCCTACACAGCTTCAGAGGCAGTAGCTAAGAACAGATTTTATAACTAGGCTGCCTGAGTTTGAATCCCATGTCTTTCGCCTACAAGGCTATGTGAGCTTGGCCAACTCACCTAACTTCTCCATCCCTACTCCATTTCTCCCCTGTAGAATAGGGATGATAAAACCTCCCCACTGAAGGATTAAATGAGCTAATATGAGTGCTTAGGGCCATACATAGGACATAGTAATTGCTCAATAAATATTAGTCACCAGGGTTTAACCTGCCCAGAAGCGAAGCTATACAATTTCCTTTGGGAGGCCCTGGGAGGGCAGCACCTTACACCATATGTTAAATCCCTATCAAAGAATCTAAGTTAAAATTTCAAACAATTATTCTTCAGCACTAAAAACAAGTTCATTGATACAACCTGTGAGCCTGGGTACCCGAGCTCTCCTTCATAACCCCGTTCACCAGAGTCTCCACGCACACCCTGTTAAAACGAATACAACTTAGTGAGTTCACCAGGCACTTTCAGTGCTCCTAGTGCAGGCAGTCTTCCCTGCAAGATGTCACTTGAAAGCCACACGAGAAAGACAAAAAAAGATCTGCATGTCTGTGCTCAGTCCTCTCAGGATCAGAGAGGAAGAGGAAATTCGGGGGAGATAGGGGGTCCCACCTATTTGGCTGGGAAAACGCTAAACCACATTCTTACTGTCTTTCCCTGTCTCCTTCCAATATCTGAGCTAGTGATAGAAGCAAAAATACTTTGTTTAAACAACCCAAACTCCCATTTTACATATTAGCTGGTTCCTAAAAGCCCATCCACTCCTTTGCAGGGATGTGGGCGAGATGCTCTCGCTGGTGTTAAGGACCCTTATCCCATGTGAGGAAACTCAGACTGTTGGACACAGCGACACGTGTGACATTTTGGAAGAAAGGCACAAAAAGCACACAAAGCAAGAGCAGAGAACTGGCTTTAAAACCCTACAGATTCTTACAGCATTAGGCTAGTTTTCTAGGCAAGGGGTAAGCTGTTCAAAAGATTCAGCTGGTAACTGATTTAATGTCTCCCTCAAATGAACATCTTCATTTCTACAGAGAAGATGCGTTTTCCGAGACTGAGGGTAATACCCACTCTTTGAATAATGGTGACTTCTTTCTAATGTTGCTCACGTGTTGACTAGATTACTGATTATTCATAGATTGGCAAAGAGAAGAAATCCTAAACTCAGAATTAATCAATTTTTGGATCAAATACTTGTGTTTCTTAAGGCTTTTAGGCCATTCCGATAGATGGGAAGCACTTCTGTTCATCACCATTGTTAAATCTTTCTGTTCTTCAAGAGCTGATGTCAAGATTTATAAATGTGAACCAAGTCTTAAACAGCATGTAGCTAGGAATTTTGAAACAGGCTGTGAAATGTTGTCTAATCTGCACATCACATTGGTGACATTCATGGTGCGACACTCTGGATACGGCTCCATACAGCAAAGTTCAGACTTTTTTATTGGAACTCCGTGCCTACACATTTTTTTACCTTTTTTTTAAATTGAAGTATAGTTAATTTACAATTTTGTGTTAGTTTCAGGTGTATAGCTAACTGATTGATATACATACACATACATATATTCTTTTTCATGTTCTTTTCCCTTATAGGTTACCACAAGATATTGAATATAGTTCTCTGTGTTATACAGTAGGTCCTTGTTGGTTATCTATTTTATATATAGTAGTGTGTATATGTTAATCCCAAACTCCTAATTTATTCATGCCGAAACATTTATACTAAGGAAATCGTCAGCTCAGCAAAAGCAAGAACAAAACAAAAACCCTGTAAGACAGCTTTTCTTTACATCGCTGACCATGACATCTAAAAAAAACAGAAATTACTTAAATGTTCAATGTAAGAATAGTTTAGTAAGTCATTTTTCTTCAACAGAGAAAGATATAATGTTTTAAAGTGATAATAGGAAGATTTTGAAAAACAGAAAATCAGAATATAAAATAGTGTATGCATTATAATAACCCCTCATTATCTATGCAAGTAAAGGAAATACACAAGCATGAAAATAACTGCATGACAGTGATAAGTTAGTGGACATTTTAAAAATTAATGCTATTCTTAATTTTACCATAATTAACAAATTAAAATTTTCCCTTATTGCCAGAACAATCTGTGCATTGATTTATTTGCCATGGTACAATCTTTTCCACAAATAAAATCTTAGTTAGAATTTCATTTTATTATGCATCTTGCAAAAGCCAGCATATCTAATTTTATAGACAATAACGAGTCATATTTTACCAAGGTCCAAGAGATACTGTAATTTGGATTTCAGCACCTCTGTAAGCTATATTCTTCCAACACTACTGACTGATCTTTAGCAAGTTACAGCCTCAAAACGTAAATGAGTCTACATGACCACTACTCCAACAACGGCTTAACTAGCAAAGCACTGCCTTGTTAGATAAACCCAGTTCACCCTGCAGTCTGAAAATTATGAATTTTATCTCTTACTAAAAAAATCAAAGCTTGAATAGAAAAAAAAAAAAGAGCAAAGAACTAAAGAGATTGTTGAAAAAGAGCCAAAACTATAGGGATTCATCAAGAAGACAAGGTATGAACGGGAGAGGCTTTCTATTAAAGATGGCAGCGTGGACACACTCTTCTCCCAAAATGAGAGGTTGCTGTTCCAAAATCTGTCCCCAGAAGACGACAGTGCAGAGGCCCAGAGAGCAATCAGCCTGGATGAGAGGAGGGCACTGGAAGGAGGAATCTAAGAAAAATAAAGCTCGCATATTTGAGTATACTGGGAGGTTATCAGTTTTGTCAAAGAGCTTTATGATTAACTAGTAGTAGGCACATGGGACACAAAGCAAATGGGAGGAGAGGGTGGCTCAAGAAATACCACAGTTAAGTAGCTGGAAGTGCTATTTACCAGTCAGCCTCTGAACAATGAACTGATGTGACCAAAAGCAGAGAAAATAAGTGTTTTTTAAGGATGAGTTGGGGGGAAGCATATGGAGGAAATGGACAGGTTAAGAAAAATCTTTATCCCCTAATGGAAGAAGTCAACAGAAAAACATCTAAAACTAAAAACCAAGAAATAGCAAAGTAAGCATGTTCTTTAGAAAAATGGCAATAATACCAGAAGAAACAGCCCCAAGAGATGAAAATGAGTGCTCCTGAAGACATGGGAAACATTTTTCATTATACGTTTGCAAGTGCAATTCGAATTTAAATTTACGCACAGGCTCAGCTCTGGTTTAAATTAAATAAAAAGGAAAAACACAGGAGATGGAGTTCGGTATAGGGAACAAAAAATAACCAAAATAACCAAGACCCAAATGAGCAGAGGACCCACTGTCAATGGCTATTTAGATAAACTGCACAGAGCATCGCAAAAGTATCAAATAATTTAAGAGTAGGGAATTCCTTCCACTGCGTAGAGTCACTGAATTTCTCCAAAACTTAGCCTAGTCAACTCATAGTCTATTTCTTTCTGCCTTTGGGGGATAAAAACAATAGGCTAAAATGATAGTTCAAGACATTATGTCACAAGTGTTAAAACTGAATTCAAAGCACAAAAAATGGTCTATTTAAGAATTTATTTCAGGACTTCCCTGGTGGCCCAGTGGTTAAGAATCCACCTGCCAATGCAGGGGACACAGGTTCGATCCCTGATCCAGGAAGATCCCACATGCTGCGGAGCAGCATCTAAGCCCGTGCACCACAACTATTGAGGCTGCGCTCTAGAGCCCATGCTCTGCAACAAGAGAAGCCACCACAATGAGAAGCCCATGCACCACAATGAAGAGTAGCTCCTGCTCTCCACAATTAGAGGAAGCCTGAGCACAGCATTGAAGACGCAACACAGCCAAAATAAAATAAAATAAAATGCCAGTTAGAAAGGTGCCTTTAAAAAAAAGAATGTATTTCAAATCTTAACATTTTATGAGAAAGATTAAGCTTTTACTTGGTGTCAACAAAACTTGTTTGGATTTGTGAGACTTGGGATTTCTCAATAGCTATGCTTTCCAACATGTTTGGTTCGAAGACACACACACGCTCACTCACTCACCCACCCATCCCCGGGCTCAGAGTGACATAAATCAGTCTCTGGCTTTTCCTCCATCTCTAAATCACGAGAATGCTAGAAAAAAAATACCAGCAGAGCATGACCAGAATAGGTTAGAAAGGAGTCTACATAACAAATTTAACTCTCATTTTGTACAAAAATTACCAAGAGTATCCTAATCTTTGGATTTGAATCCAAAGCCATGTGGCCTTTGATAACTAACTTCACTTTGCTAAACCTGTATTTCCTCTCTTAGCCATAAAAAGTAAACAGTGAAGCTCATCACTCCTGGAGTTGCAGAAAGGTTTACATGAGATCACATAAATAAAGGTCTAGTGCAGTGATTGGTGCTGGATAAATGCTCAGTGAAATATGATTCCCCCACAGAGATATCCCATCCCACCCTCAAATCACACCATTCCTTCTCTGGAAGTAGTAAAAGCTCAGTCTTTTACCTTTTTATAGTGACTATGACATCCCCTTATGCACCCACAGGAAGTCCCACTTCTTTAAATGGAAATGTCATTATTTCAGAGGAAAAAGCAATTCTTTAAGATATTAGCTTATTTTCCATCTAAATGAAATATTATAGCAGGTTGGAGAGGGAGCAGAGAAGAAGCATACAAACTTTCCTTTCTTCATGAAAAAGGTCCCCATGGAAACTTCCCAGGGATCATGCAGCCTCTGACAACCCAACCAACACTCCCCTTGACCTCAGAGAGAACGTATATAAAGTAGCCACAGATGTGGAACAAGAAGCAACTCTTCCCCGAAGGCACTGACCTTCAGCCCTGGCAGACCCCGTCTTCCTCTTGAACCCTAAGGATAGAAAGGAAGCAGAAGACGTTACAGAAGGAAACAAGCCAGTTTTCACCCCAGCCTACCTCTCCCCTCCACAAAAGTAGATGAAATACATCCCATAAACGGCTATACTTCCCTGAGGGCCAGCATTTCCCACTTCCCCCTGAGGTCCACTGATGCTAGAACGTCCCTGGAAAGAAAGAGGTAAACAAAAGATCCGTTTAGATGTGTACACACTTCTAGGTTGACTCTCTAGATATGGGCTGTCCCATACAGAGGCCACTAACTTGCCCCATGTGGCTATTAAGTTTAAATGAATCTAAAGTAAATTAATTCAAAATTTTAGTTTCTCAGTTACAGTAGGCACATTTCAAGTATTCAATAATTACATGTGGCTCGTGGCTACCATATCGGGCAGCACGGATAGAGAACATTTCCATGATCTCAGAAAGTTCTGTTGGTCAGCATAGAAGCGGACTCCTCTAGAAGCAAATGGATTTAATTCCGGTGTTTTAAAATATCCAAGTCGTAGGCATTCTTTCCCCAAAGACTGTTTGACAGCTCCTCGGGGTTCCCCATGCTGAGACAGTAGTCACAGGTATTCTCCAACAAGCCGTGCTTAACACTTGAACAATGCTGGCACTTCTCTCTCTACCTGCATCATGTAGGGCACAGAGTGGCAAATGGAAACGGAGGCAAGAGAGCGTGCCTCTGCACATGTGGAGTGCTGGGTGCCCGCAGCTGGTGATGGGGGGGGACGTAATACACAGTCCCGTTGAGGGAACTCTCTAGAGCTCTCACTTCTTTAGCTGTCCAGAGAAAAAAAAACGAGTCTACATTTCAGCAGAAATGGAAAACCACCTTGGATGCCAAGTAGGGATATTTTAGATAACTATTCAGCAAAGTCACATGCTAACTTAATAAGAATACAAAAATTGGGAAAGAATATGAAATACAGAAACAAAAACATTTTGTGGAAAGCTGTTCTTCCAACTGTTATTTATAACAGATAAAATTCTGAACCAATTTAAATATTCTACAATACAAGGGAAGTGTTATTTAAATTATGGTAGAAACACTTATTGAAATTATGTTTATCAAAACTTTATGAGGTAGAAAAAAAAAAGTACTATCATGTTGTTCTTTTCAAGCATGCTAAAGTGTGTGAAAAAATAATTTATCCCAAATAAGGAGAAAGACAAAATGATGATTCCTCACTTTTAAATATGGCTCTAGGACATTTTTTAGTAAGCTTCTGGGATCCTCATCTGACTTTCTCAAGGAGAGTAATTTTGCCATCAAGAAGTGAGGAAAGTTCAGTAAAGTGATGGTTTTCTTGGTTAATGGAACTGTGGATTTTTTTTTCTCTACACTTTATTTTCCTGGATTCCCAAATATCTCCAGGAAGTGTTACTTTTTTTTTAAATAAATTTATTTATTTATTTATTTATTTATTTATTTAATTGGCTGTGTTGGGTCTTTTTTGCTGTGCGCTGGCTTTCTTTTTAGTTGCGATGAGTGGGGGCTACTCTTTGTTGTGGTGCGCGGGTTCCTCATTGCTGTGGCTTCTCTTGTTGCGAAGCACGGGCTCTAGGTGCGTGGGCTTCAGTAGTTGCAGCACATGGGCTCAATAGTTGTGGCTCATGGGCTTAGTTGCTCCGAGGCATGTGGGATCTTCCTGGAGCAGGGATCAAACCCATGTCCCCTGCACTGGCAGGCAGATTCTCAACCACTGCACCACCTAGGAAGCCCCCAAGTGTTACTTTTTAATGGGAATTTTTTTCTAATAAAGTAGGTTGTATGAGGGAGAAGGCTTTAGGTAAAGCACTTGTACAACTGGTCAAGATATAATAAAGATTCTTTCTTAAAATGTTTATCGTTTTCTCGTTTCAGTACTAATTTTTTTTTTTTTTTTTTTTTTTTGCAGCCAGCATAGTAAAGGAATTATTTGGGCAGATACTAGAACCAATGGATAAAAGACTGTAGGGAAATAAATATACATTCACGGAGTGTCATTTCCCAGACTAGTTAATCACTGGAAAGAGGGAAAAGTATGTCCACAACGCATACATCTGTGGACCCCACCTTAATCCAGCAACAAAATTAATGTACCAATAATGAGACAAACTGACAGTGTCCCTCCTGGTGACTGAGAAGGATCCAGCATTAATTACTCTCCTTCTGAAAATGTTTAACCTGAATCTACCCATGAAGAAACAATCAGAAAAACCCTAAGTGAGGGATGTTTAGTAAAATAACTGGTCTGTAATGTCAATGTCATGTAAACAAACAAATAACTGGGCAACAGTTGTGATTAAAAGACACTACAGAGCCAAGACAACTAAATGCACCACATAATCCTTGACTGGGCCCCAGAATAACAATAAAAACAGCCAGAAAGGGCCTTCTTAGGGCAAGTATGGAAATCTGAATAGGCGCTGTATATTAGAAAATAATTTTGCATCAATATAAACATTTTTGAATGTGATGACTGTATTGTGCTTATATAGGAAAATGTCCTTGTTCTTGAAAGAAACGTGTTGAATATTCAGAGGCAAAACATCATACCTTCACTGGATCCTCAAATGACTCAGCAAAATATATACATATATTACCTATGCATTTGTATAGAGAGACATAAAGCAAATATGGCTCAATAAGAACGATTCGTGCTAGTCTTGAAACTACAACTTTTTCTGTAGATTTAAAATTTTTCAAAATAAAAAACTGGGGTAAAAAGTAATACAAGTTCATCACAGACTATTTCAACAATTCAGAGAACAAGATTAAGGAAAAGAAATGCATAACTGCTGGTGTTTATCCTTCTAGGATAAATAGATATATTCTACCAATTTGGACCCCTTGTTGAATACAGAGTTTTGTAATTTTTTTTTCACTTAGAATTATACCACGAATATTTTCCTTGTTATGAAATAGTCTTCTAAATTATTTTTCATCGCTTTATATTACAATCCCTTATCATTGGACATTTAAGCACTGAAGTGATTAAATATCACTACATTGACCATCCTTGGAGCTAAATCTTTGCTTGGTGCAACAACACACCAGGCTTCCGAGGGATGAATTATGACGGATCTAAGCCAGTCATGGCAATCTCATTTCCTTTGTCAGAGGCTTGCTTTCTCTGACTCTTAAAATGGGCCAAGGGTGGGTGGGGAGCCCTGGACCTAGCCATTGAGCCAAATGAGCTATAAAGAGAGTATTGCTGGGCGTGCCCTGATGAAGAAAAGCCTCTTTCCATCTGGCATTTTATGGAAAGGTGAAGACGAAATGCTTTAGTGCCAAGTCCAAGAACCACACTGAGGATGGCACCGTGGGAAGAAAGAATGGGAGTCCCTAATGACATCACTGGATTTTGACAGCATCGCGGAGCTAGTGTAACAAACCTGGAGTCACCTAACCCTGGATTATCAAACACATTGATTAGCTGAACACTGCCGGTCAGGCTTTCTGTCACTTGCATTTAAAAAAAAATAAATAAATAAAATAATAATAATAATAATAATAAAAAAACATAAAAAACAGCAGTTCTAACAGATGTATCTTGTTTGCTCACCTTCCAAAAAGGTTGTATTGGTTTCATTCTTCCCAGAAGTGTGAAGCCATGAGCAGTTTTCCCTTCCTTCCCCAAATACTAGACACATAGCAAAGTTTCTCCGTTTGGTGTGAAAGAGAGCTTCATCACGGCCCCTTCTCAACTCAGAACCAACACGGAGGAACGATTGCCCCCTAGAGGGCGCTCTTCTCATAGCACCTAACAGGCTAGACCGTCCACAGCCACCAGCTGCAGGCTTGCGAACCTGGTGGCAGTGACTTCTATCATCCAAATCTATTCAAAGATACGGAGTTGGGACCCTTCTTTGAGCTCCGCACAGAAGTAGAGAGCACAGATGTAATGTGATATGGCACTACCTCAGTTACGGCTTTGTTTGCACTCACACTTCAGGGATCTGTTATTCAAGGTTGACCCTTAGCTAAAATCAGCCATGGAGGCGTCTGAAAGCCGTGAGCATGGGGCTGTCCCCCTGACTGTGGTGCTGTGATGGACACAGCGCTGGACAGCGTGTCCAGGGGCCGAAGTCCCTCCCCAGTAGTGAAACTTGAGCAAACCACGGTGTATACGGATCAGGTCCTTGCTTCCCACTGACTCCTGGAAACTTGGAAATGATTTCTCTAATAGTCCCACCTTGCGGATGAGGACACGGACCAGGGTGAGTTAAGGGTTGCTGCCCTGCTGTTCTCTTAGCTCAATCCCACAGCTGACTGAGCAGCTCTTCACAGCACCCTCTGATTTCAACTCACCAAAGAAAATCCTCTCATTTGGTCCAAAATAACTACAGTTGACAACAGGATGAGAAATTCTCGCAGCAAGTCATGACAATTTTCTCACATAGCTACATAATAATGATCTTGTTACAAACTAGATTTTATTCAGGACCTGGACGTATATAAAATGGTCGCAAACCAGTCATATTTCAGGGAGGAAACCCAGTGTCGTAAGGTTTTGTCAAAGGAGGCAAACTGGCATTCAAAGCAGTAGCGGTTCCTTTATAGTTACAAGCACTTTACTATGCAGACCTCACTCCTGGAAACAAGGCACGTGGGTTATTTTAGTCATTTTCAGAGTCATGCATTTTAATGTCTAGGGCATAAAAATCTAAAAATAGCTTCCAACAAATTAGTGTCTGTCAAGGTAACAAGACTTTCTGCTTCTGTGATGACTCCTGTCACGATGCTTCTAGTATTTAGAACTAGACAAGGATCCTGTCTTTAAAAATGGCTGGTACCTCATACACATCAATTAACATGGGCAGTGATGGAAAGCAAGCCAGCAGAGTAAGGACCCTGAGCATCTTTTAAATCAAGACACCATTATGAAATTGGAGAATTTTAAAACTGGAAAGACCTTAGGCATTCTTGAGTCTGACATTTTCATTCTGGAGATGAAGAAACCAAGGACAAAAGAGGTAAAGTAACTTACATCACTAATGTTGTGGGAGATAAGATTTGTACAAAAAAAAAAAAAACTAAGAAACAAGGATGCTAGGCAAGGATATAAGTGGGGATTAGCATTCAGAGTTCCTGTCTCCATGGATAATGGAGTCCCACAGGCTTGCTCTCTGGTCTTCTATGTTGATCCAACCTGAATGCCCAAGTCTCCTGCACCAGCTAGCATCTGCTCCCATGGGTACCAGTATCCCCAAGCAAACAGAGACATCTTACCTTATGTCCACGCCTTCCTTTTCCTCCCTTAGGGCCCTGGATGAAACTATCAATTCCAGGATCCCCCTGAGAAAATAAAAGGTTACTTAGCTCAAATGGACAAGAAAAACAGAAAGAGAAAGTACAGGAAGTGAGATTTTTTTTAAAAAAGAAAGAAAGAAAGGTACCAAAGTGGTACCTTTTCATTGTCTGGATCTACTCAGTATCCCAAATACCCAATGCAATTAAAATTCCAAACTCTTTTAAGAGCCCAAATGTTCTATAAAGTGGGTTTCCTCTCAACTCTCTTATTTGTTGCAATACTTAGATAGACTGAACATTGTCCTCTGCTGTTGTGTCCAAGCAAACAGCTCACAATCCCTGGATTAAAGCAGCAGAAATCCCTCAACCACCACTCACAGGCTCTCCCCTTAGCCCAGGCTCTCCATGCTCTCCAGGTTGTCCAGGTGGTCCCGTCAAGCCCTTGAATCACATTGAAAAAAAGAAAGTGTCACTTTCTAAAATCACCTATTGCCTATAGGGAGAGGGGAAGTGAGACGCAAATTAAAAGAGCAATTTATTACTTGAACTTTAAAGGATTCACCGACAAAGAGGTGAGAATGAGACACTGGAAAAAACATACTTTTATTGGAAATCTGTGATATGCTTGGCCCTAGATGTGCATTACCTCATTTAACACTCACAACTCGAGAATTAACCCATTTGTGTATGAAGAAGTTGGACCTTGTCTCCCTACCTTCAAATACCTGGATCTTTCCACAACTTCCTGATACTCCCACCCAGAAACACATGTGAGAAAAAGAAGGCTTGCTTCATCACAGATGTGCACAGCATTCGCAGAGCAAGATCTCATGAAAAAAAAGAGGAGGAATAAAAAAGAAAAATGCTGGCAGAGCTCCTGACTGCTGCAGGCAGGGAATCAGAGAGGTGGAGCCACTTGCCATGGGACTGTGACATCAGAAGCCAATGGCTGCTTCTCTTAAAATCTGGTGTTGTTGGTATCATCTCTGTGTCCTAGTTCCCACAGAGCCGCAGAGTCAGAGAGCCCCCCACCGCAGGGACCTTCCTCCAGGGATGTTATGTATGTGGTTCTGGAGGGTACACGCCACACTCTGAGAACAGAAAAGTGGGGCTCCCCTCTGAGACCTGGGTCTCAGACACACAGGGGATGGGATATTCTCTGGGATCCACAAGAAGCTACCTCCTAATGTTACTGGAGACCCCTCCTCACCTCTTCCCTGGCCTGATATAGTGGTAACGGGGAGTCCATTAACCCCAAATTCCCATCCTGATGCTTCATTTACTCACAAGGCAAATTTATTTGACTTCTCTAAGACAATTTTCTCATTTGTGAAACTGATATACCTATCTTATAGGGCTGTTATAGGGAGTCGACGGAATACTAAATGAAAATGAGTACAAAGCCTAGCGTATGGTTCCCATCACCTTTTACGCAACATCTAGTCTCTCCTTTTTCTGACCAGACGCTGGCTTCCAGAGTAATCTTCCAGACCTGTAGCTTCAACATGTTCCTCCTTCTAGGCAACCTGATGACTCAGTAGGAACACACAAGACCCTTACTCATGGCATTAAATTGACTCCAACTTGTCCTTCCAGACTTTCCTCCCACGCTTCACACTGTTTATCTCACCCTCCACTCCTGCTGAATTGGAATCCTTGTTTGTCCAAACCAGCTCTGAGTTCTACTCTAAGCCTTTCCTTTTTCTTAACCTGGAATACCCCTGCGTGTGCCTCTCAAAGAGGTCTGCGTGGAGAATGTCGTGACCTCCTGTGTTCCCTGGAATGCCCTAGTCCTCTCCACCCTCAGCACATTCTCAAATGCCCACAGGACCTCAGTAGGGAGGGCTGGTCCCTTCTGCCTTCCTCCTCTCTCGCCATCTGGTTGTTACTCATGATATAAATTCATCCCATCTTTAGTCCCTCAATGAAGACTTCCTGACTGCACAAGCTGGACCATAACCCCCTGCCACTTACCTCCCTTTCATGTACTTATCTCAGTGGTAATCTCACATCTGTTTCCATGATTATTTCATTCATGTCTCTCCCCGTACAGGCCAGTTCTGAGATACAGAACTCATGCCTGTTCTGCTCCTCATTTTACAGTCACGCCTGGATTACAACAGATGCTCGATAAATTTTGATGATTGATTGGATGGAGAAAGGCCACTACAATCTAGATTCCTCTCCAAGTCACTGTGTGCTCTCACTGATTCTTTATTTGCACCATCCTTACAGATTTTATTTTGTCCTGTCTTGTATTGGAGTTCTTCCTGTACAAATTTTATCTCCTGCACCAGGTAACCAGCTCCTTGTTGGTCATAGCCAGGACTTATTTACCTCTGAACCCTTCTCTGTCTACCACAATGCCCGACAGGTAGGAAGCATCTGGCAGGTGTTTGTTGAGTTTAACAAAATTTGGTGGAAAGTGAAGGCTCTCCAGTCTTGAAGGAAGTGTGGTGTGCTCAACCTCTCCAAAACCTGATCCACAAACTGCAGGCTGGAAATTGAACCTCAGGGAAGAGCCATGTCTTGTGACTCTCTGTTTTACTTGTCAGGAAAACAGTGCATACCTTGGGGTAAAAGCATTACCCTAATTCCATGAGAGGTACCAAAAACATAAGTAAATAAATTTCACCCCCTTTATCTAATCCAGTGAATCAACAGAAGCTGATTATAGTGCTGTGTTAAGATGGATCCTTCAGGCTGGATTCCATAATTGATTAGTAATGTCTGCCATGGGCACAGGAAGGGAGAGAGGCAGTACATACACCAGGTATCTGCTTTCCCTTACAGAAAAAGATAACATCAAGTGGATAGTGCAAATAGTGTACATTGGAAGGATGAAGGATGTTGAGAAGGGGGAGATCACTTCAGACTGACATGGTCAAGCAGGGCATACAAGGAGGAAAGAGAGGAGATGGAAATCGAAGAAAAAGTGATATTTGTGGAGCCCTATGGCAAGGACACAGAACAAAAGAAGCCCCTGGACTAAGTCCAATAGCAGCTGTCAGCAAGGGCTCTCTTGACCTTGGTCGAAGGGCTCCCCCACTCCCTACTAGGTAAAGTATCCAACATTTAGCAACCTGACCAATCACCTAATGACACCCTTTGCCTGTGGCATACTGACCAATCGATTAATGCCATTTTCCTAGCAGGAATTTTCTTTGTCTTGGGATTATAAAAGCTGGCTATGAGCCCATGAGAGGGTCAGCTCTCCTGGTCTGCCAGGAAGTCATCCCACTGTCTTTACAGCATCCCTCCTCTCTAATAAACTCTATCTTCCTTACATTCTGACTTGTGTCTGGAAATTCTTTTCCAACCCACACTCGAGCCACAACAATATTAAAATAAGCGCTGAAGATAAAGGCAGGGAGGTGGTGGGGGAGGGATGGATTGGGAGTTTGGGATTAGCAGATGCAAACTATTATACACAGGATGCATAAACAACAAGGTCCTACTGTGTAGCACAGGGAACTATGTTCAGTATCCTGTGATAAACCATCATGGAAAAGAACATGGAAAAGAATGAATATGTATGTATAACTGAATTGCTTTGCTGTACAGCAGAAATTAACACAGCACTGCAAGTCAATTATACTTCAGTAAAGTTTTTAAAAATTTTTTTAAAAAATGGAGGCAAGGAAAAGTCATTTCAGGATGGGGTACCCAGCACAGGCCAAGACACAGAGGTGGGTGTGCAGAAGGAAACTTCGGGGCACAGTGAGAAGTACAGTCTGGCTGGAAGGATAGTTCTTGACTGAGACTAGTGAAGGATGTGGTTGAAAGGCCTTGGATGTCAAACTAAATCACCGGTGACAGGGAGCTGGGAAAAGCTTCTGAGACAGGGAGGGATGCACATAAGGAAGCACACAAGGTTCAGGGACCTCGTTTCTAGGACTCGTTTCACCATCAGCAGTCAGGCCTTCAGTAAAGATCTCACACGCTCCTCTAA
The DNA here is from genome assembly GCF_030028045.1 of Hippopotamus amphibius kiboko. NCBI lineage: Eukaryota > Metazoa > Chordata > Mammalia > Artiodactyla > Hippopotamidae > Hippopotamus > Hippopotamus amphibius. The sequence continues at coordinate 102,392,998 of NC_080191.1, forward strand.
CGGGTATTGCCCTGTAACGCCCAATCTAGTACTGAAGCCACAAGACAATTCTTTCCCAGAGCTTAAAAATAAGCTGTCAAGGTCAATTTATGCAGCAGGAATATGAGAAATAGGAGAGAAGAATATCCTCACACTTTACCCTATTTCCCTGATTTCCTTTTTCTCCAGATGACCCTGGGACTCCACGATTACCCTAGAAAAAGAGAAATAAACAAAGAATCCTTGTTACATTAGTCACACCCGAAACTTTTTTTACATACTTTCACATTCTAGCCAAGAGCAGAAAGTTCTAAATCTGACTGTGCGACAGACTAGGTGCCCTGAACAACCTTCCACTGGAAAAATAATTTAAAATCCAGATAACAAATTAAATTACACCTTACATACATCCATGAGTTGATAAAGAAAAAGAGAAATCCTTAGAGTTCAGAATAAATAGAAGGCAGGAATCTAGGGAAGTAATAGCCATTGGCTGCCCTAAGGACTTCTGGTCACTCTATAAGTATGTGATGTGAAAAACCACCTTTATTTTACTTTTAATTTTTTTTAAGATTTTTTTATGTGGACGATTTTTAAAGTCTTTATTGAATTTGTTACAATATTGCTTCTGATTTATGTTTTGGATTTTTGGCCCCAAGGCATGTGGGATCTTAACTCCCCAACCAGGGATTGAACCCACACCCCTTGCATTGGAAGGTGAAGTCTTAACCACTGGACCACCAGGGAAGTCCCCAAAACTACATGTATTTTAAAGTGATCCCAGGAGGTAGCGTCACCAAGTACGTGGCAGAAGCAAACAACCTCCACTCAGGCTCAGTGTCTTCTCACAGATAAAGTCCCATCAAAAATGAGTTTTGACTGAGTCACAACACACACAAAGAAGCCAGCAGAACCAACAGACAACAAATCAGACTTGGAATGACTAGAGATATCGGGATTATCATAATGCAAAGTAAGTATCTTGATACATTTAGATCACCAAAAAGAATGCGTTAAAAAAAAAAAAAAAGCTACTATTTAAAACAAAACAAAACAACAAAAGGACCGAGCAGCTTTGAGAGAGAATCCAATAGAACTTCTTGACGTGAAAATTAGAGTAACCAAAATTAAAAATCCAATTGGCAGGTTAAATGCTATGCTAAACACAATGACATAAGGATTGGTGAGCTAGAAGCTGAAGAAATCATTCCGAATGCAGCGCGGAAAGGTAAATAGAAAATGTGAAAGAGAGGCTAAGAGATATTGAGAATAAAATGAGAAGGTCTACAAAATTTTAATGAGACTTCCATGAGGAGATCATAGAGAAAATGGGAAAAATAAAAACTTCAAAATGATAACCTGTTAAGGATTTTCCAAAACTTAGAGAAGGTACAAATGCTCGATTCAAATGCCTAATAAGTCCCAAACAGGATAGATGAAAAGAAATCCACACCTGGACACATCATATTGAAACAGCAGAAAACTAGAAACAAAAGGAAATTTGTAAGGCAGCCTGATATTCTTTAAAAGATTGCTTACAAAGGAACAGCAATTATTTGTTGGAAATGAAAGACCGTAGAAGCCAGGAGAGTATGAAATTACATTTCCAAAGTGCTGAGAGAAAATAGTTTACCCAAGAACGATCTCTCAAGAAAAAGGATGAAATCCTGAGATTTTTCAGAGGAAAAAACAACCAAGGGAGTTACAATCTTCATTAAAGAAAAACTCTCAAAGTTGCACCTTCAGCAAAAGAAACATCATCTTTTCATGTTCTTGTGAAGGCATCAGTGGTAGTAACAAAAACAAGGGTAAAGCCAGATAAGCAGCTGGCTTAAATAAAACAAGAATTATAACAACATCTCTTCGGTATAAATTAACAAAACAAAAAGATGGAAATAAAATACTGGACCACAATATGTGATATGCGAGCTAAGTTTCTAAGGCCCTTGTATTTTGAAGATAATAGCAAATATATAAATTAATCTCAGACATTGTTGAGCATGCATGTTTATTTAAATTTCTAGACTAATCGTGACGCATACAAAGAGTGTTAACACCAAACAAGTAGGAGCAGGGCGGGCCTAGGGACAGAATGAGAAACTTTCTGCACCTGTTCTCCATCCAAGCCAGCAGCACCCTCCTCACCAGGGTTGCCCTGTGGAGCAAAGGAGGATGAGAATGTCAGGGACAAGAGGACCAGGTTACATGGTTATTGTTTTGATGTTAATTTCCTTGCTAACATCATTATTCTCAGTTGGTAGAAGAATCTGGACCTTCCAAAACATTTATACACTGCATTCAAGTATTAAAAAGCAATAGTTATTTTCTTCCTAAAATGGATAGTAGCGTTACATACTGTTTTTCCTGACAGTTTCAGATGCTAAAGAAAAAAAATAAGAAGAAAAAGGAACGTGAATTTTGAATGGACAGAAAGACTGCCTTTAAACTTTTACACTGGGACAAGTACTGTAACTCCCTCTCAAGCCTGAATGAAACATTTCTCACGGGTGTCTACATGCTAACGTTGGTCCTTTCGCCATTGAGTTTTTTTTTTTTTCATTGTTTTACAACTTTTATTCTGAAGCTAAGGCACGCAAAAGTAGCCACTGATTATTTTTTTAACTTAAAAAGACTGGCAAATATGCCTGAATTAATCTGCATAATGTAAACTTGGAAGATTGCAGAATAATTAGGAATGAGATGGGTGTGTATGCGTGTGTGTGCATTTTGAAAGACTTACAATTAAAAACAAAAACATTTCTTTCGAAAAGAACTGAAAAACTTGGGCTAACTAGTGATGAGAGTAAAAACTGGCCGCTGCACTGTGACAGTTCATCAAGCATTTCATCACTTTCAAATTATGGACCCTTCATTTTGCCAACTAACGCAAAATGACAGTTAATATATTTATTATAAAGCATCTTTTGAAGAAAAATATTTGGAGTTTTATAAGCTGAATAAGATGCACTTCACATTTGTGGGATGGTTGGTTAATTTACTCCTACTGGCCACACAAGGAAATCAAGTTTCAGGCATTTTTTTTTAGCAAAAGTACAGCTGAGTTAGTGCATGAAAATAAGCATACGAAACTCTTGTTCTAAAATTACATGCCGTGTGTGGCACAAGCCAGAGGAGTGAGTCAGTGGTACCAGGAGACCTGAGTAAAGGGGTTCTATCAGCCCTTGTCTGACCTGTTTACCACTTTGTAACCATTCCCAAGGATAATGTGGGGAACACAGCAGGGACCTAATGTTTCTTGAATGAATGAATGAGCAAATGGATACTTTGCTTCTGAATGTAAAGTCATTTCCAGCCCTGACCTAGCATCCATTTCCCACCTGATACCCAGCTTGACCAGATCCTTCTGACAACACCTTGAATCCAGGACCAACGCTTCCAAATAAACATGATAAACATGTAGCTCAATTACTATAGAGTTAGCAAGGCTTGAAAATTAGCATATAGATCTCTGCCTTAAACCTGAAACACACGCCTTACAAATAGCCATTCATTAGCGTGGCAGCTTGGCCATTAATATCTGACACATTCCCTTTTCTAAAAGTTTGAAGCCCCACCTTACTCAAGCAAAGGAAAGACAAGTGAACTTGGTACTGCGGTTCCCAAAGAATCTGTTCTCCAGCTTGAGAAAAGTAAGGAAGGTAACTCACCTTTTCTCCCGAAAATCCTCTTGCTCCCTAAAATTAAGAAGAATAAAAGCCACTGAGCTTGAATGAGATTTTTAAACCATTGTTTCATTTAGGAAACCATGTGTTCCCTACTTTCAAGGAAATGTAATTTTTAGATCAAGATGAAGATTTCTCCTCCAGTAACCATAATAGACATCACAGCATTCTAATTACTACCAGTCCCCTGCACCTGCAATGTGAAGAAAATTGCGCCCTGTATCTCCTCACACAGTAGGGGTGAGCTGGAAACAGTAGTGACCTGCCACTTATTTTAACAATCATACTTTGTCCAACAAAAACGAGAACACGCTGACTCACAAGCGTGAGGAGGCTTCCAGGAGTAACAGGACAAATTAACTGAAAGAGAAACTTGTTCGAATAGACAGAATAGGGTCATGGTGATCAGGAAAACTCTACAAGACCCTGAGGTTATAGACAAAGCTTTCCGGCCTTACTAAAGGAGATTCTCTAATCCTGGAAGGTTAAGAAACATTTAAGGCAACCACTGAAAAAGGCTGCCCCACCCGTTATCCTTTTAGGCTTTAAACCTTTCATAGTTCTCAAGCCCAACTTCCAACTGCCAGTTCTGTGGCTCTTCTGAGGGTTTTTTCCTGGGACCAGAGCCTGTCCACACACAGGAGAGGCCAGAAATGCTGGGGAATTAATGCCCCCGGGAGCAGCCCTCAGCCAGTGCCTGACAGGATGCGGTGTATGAATACCCCAGCTCCCTCACCCCTTCAGTGCAGTAACACACAGGTGCATGTTCTTCCCATTGTTCCCCTGCAGGACTAAGCTCTCTCCACCCACAGCGGTATCAGATAATAAGGCACCATTTTTAGGCCACCCTCCCTCCTGTCTAACTCCTCTCCTCCCCTACCAGTGTTTACTTTGGTCCCCTCCCAATAAACTATTTACACTCGACTCCTTTTCTCAGCCTCTACTCTGGGAAACCCTCAGTCTGAGAAAGAACTAAAACATCATAGCTATGCTGAAGAATTAAGATTTCCCTCAAACTCAAGGGATAAAACAGAGATAAGGAAAGAATTCCACAGCTCAAGGTCACACTCACCTTGGGTCCTCTCGTACCCTGGCATCCTTCCTCACCTCGGGGTCCAGGAAGACCTCGGGGGCCTCTTTCTCCCTGTGGAATAACGATACACATGGAGACAGACCAGCAACTATCTCAGTCACCACCTAATCAATTCCAACCGTCGATAAAGACTGAGAGAATGACTAAAATATGGCACGGTCCTTACGGTCACTTCCACACCCTCAAAGACCTGATGGGACCCCTGCAAGGCAGTCAGGATGCTCGTCCATCAGCTGCCCACATCGATGACTGCAAGGCACACGAATCCGAATTATCCAGACGTTTTATCAACTCAGTCAAGCCACATGGGTAAAAATCAAACAGAGCAGAAGGTGTGTTTGAACATTTCCTTCGGGCAGCTAAAACTGGATGAAAGTTTCCCTGTGTTTCCACAAAGAATAAACCACACTATTTAACTCTTTCTCTTCTAGTTGAAATCCTGCCCATCCCTAAGATATGGAACGTATGTCACCTCCTCTTCTGAGAAGCTTTTTCTGCTGTATCACATGTTATTATCTCTTTTCATGTTCTGCTTCTGCTATCGTGTCTCCTTCTTGGAGACAAGGACAGTGTCTCATTTCTTTATCTCAGGGTTTCCAGCCCTAAGCACAGTGCCTGACACAGTATCATCCAATCAGGATTTGAAGAATGACTTCCTGAATCCTATTAATGAATATAACCTTTTGATCTAGTATTGCATAAGGAAGGAAATGGTACATACTGTGCCCTTTGCCAAACTGAGTAAATATAAATTAGGAAAGTACTGTACATCCCATAAGCTTTCATCAAAAGAGGGTCTACAAATGTTAACACCTAACTTTGACTTTAATGAGGCTGGATAACTTCCCTACATAAGCTGACCAGGACAGTAAAATGGAACATAGGAAAGTGAGAGGTACCCTGGGTCTAGAATGAAAGTACCTGGGTTCGAGTCCTAGTGTAATAGGAAAGGACCTTTATATTCTATTACAAGTTCATCACTAAAAGGATGTTGCCTATAAGCTTAAATTATACCTAACGGCCCATCTCTGGGAACCCTGCCTCCTAGGTAATGAGCACTAAGCTAAAACACCTTTGTTTAGCTCAAGGAAACATCCTGACCAGGCCCACCTGTGAATGACTGCAGGGAGGCAAAAATTAACACATCCACTCTGGAAGCTGGCTGGAACCAGGAAATGTTTGACTTTACTCCCTCCCCTTTCTGTACAAAAGAAGCCTAAATTCTAACTCAGGCAAGACAGTTCTTTGGGACATGAGTCCACCACCTTCTTGGCCTGCCGGCTTTCCAAATAAAGTTGCTATTCCTTGCCCCAGCACCTCATCTCCGAGTTTACTAGCCTGTCAAGGGGTGAGCACTACAAGCTTAGACGCAGCAACACTAGTTCTGCTTCCCACTTGTTTTGTGAGTACATGACTCTATAAATTACAATTTCCTCTACGGATAAAATATGAATCTGGATAACACTGATTCTAACCATTCATAGGACTGCTGCATTGAACACATGAGATACTGTATTGAAAGTACTTCGCAAGTCACATGGAGTGGACAAATGAGGTGTCTTATACCTAAGAGCCAGCAAGAGATAGTGAGACAAGCACAAGTTCTGGCTTCCGACAGACGTGAATTTGAGTACACCTCCAGCCCTTTGAGGAGTTCAGGATTCTGGGGGCACGAGCCACCTGTCTCCTTGTGTGTCCCTGCAATAAACCTTTCTCTGCTCCAAACTCCACTTCGGTTCATTTGGCCTCACTGTGCATGGGACACATGCACCTGCATTCAGTAACAATTATGCTGGGTGAAATAAGCCAAAAAGACAAATACTGTATGATTCTATTTAATGAGGCACCTAGGGTAGTCAAAGTCATAGAGACAGAAGGTAGAATAGCAGTTGCCAGGGGTTGTGGGGAGAGGGGAGTTAGCGTTTAATGGGTACAGTGTTCCAGTTTGCAAAATGGAAAGAGTTCTGGAGATGGATGGTGGGGACAGTTGCATGACAACATGAATATACTTAATACCACTGAACTGTACACTTAAAAATGGTAATGATGGTAAAGTTGATGTTATGTGTATTTTATCACAATTAAAAATTAAAAGGAAAATTGTGAAGGAAAAAACCCCCACTCCTATGACTTCTGCTTCCAGTTTCTAATGTTTCAGTTGCTGTACATACATGGTTATGTGTTTTCTCAAAATTATTCCCCAGAAGAAAAAGTATTCCTGGACTTCCCAGGTGGTGCAATGGTTAAGAATCTGCCTGCCAATGCAGGGGACACAGGTTCCATCCCTGGCCCAGGAAGATTCCATATGCTGTGGAGCAACTAAGCCCGTGTGCCACAATTACTCAGCCTGCACTCTAGAGCCCATGAGCCACATCTACTCAAGCCCGTGCACCCTAGAGCCCATGCACTGCAACTATTGAGCCCTCGAGCTGCAACTACTGAAGCCCATGTGCCTAGAGCCCGTGCTCCACAACAAGAGAGGCCACCACAATGAGGAGCCCGCGCCCCACAATGAAGAGTAGCCTCTGCTCACCACAACTAGAGAAAGCCTATGAGCAGCAACGAAGACCCAATGCAGCCAAAAAATTAAAAATTTTTTAAAAAAGGAAAGAAAAAAAGAATATTCCTAAATATTCTTTTTGCGAATCTTCACATAGTCTTCACAAAGTTTCTCATATTTGGAAGACTCTCTCCATTACTTAACTTTGAACAGCATACTACTGACACCCAGTCAGTTAATCTGAGATATTTATGGGATGTTTATGTAGGTCAGCTATAAAGTTTAAAAAGGGAAAAAAATGGAGGTAAGAAAATCTAACTGAGATTATTTATTATATATGAGGGTAAGACCTCACAATTTCAAATGTTATCTACCATGAAACAAGACTTTTAACAATCACTTTTACAAACAATAGAATTTGTGATTACATGGTAGAAACCATAAAGATATTCTTCGAAGAAAAATAAGGCAATGGGTTTTTGAAGCTGGAAGTAAAATTTGCAATGACAGACTTTATTTCATAAGCAGACTTAAAAGTGGTTCATCTTTAAAAACTTAGAAGTGAACACAATATACTCTAGAAAACCAGGTGAGATGTTCCAAGAAGTGGCTTCAGCAATGCTGAAGTTACTGATAGAGAAACTACATGGGAAGAATCTTCAATAAAATCATTGGACAAAATATGAGAAAGAGAAAAAAGAATTTCGAATTTAATATATCTTTTTATATAATGAAAGACTTCAAAATGTTTATGGTAATTACGTTAAATATTAAATATAGACATTTGTCTAATTCACCTACAGCCCTATAAGTTCATATTTTCTAATTGGGCAAAACATTTTTAGGATGTTCTCATGAGAAAATGGGAATTGGCTTATAATGGGCACATATGTCAAATTGTTTTGAGAAGAAAATCTGTGCTTACTGTGTTTCTCATTCAGAATTAAGCTCTATCGTGTTTAAAAATTGGCATTCCATTTGCTCACAGCAGTTGCTTTATTAAAGCTAACAATTATAGTCATGACTTAATGGAAAGAATTACATCACCAAAATCTTTTCAAACGTTGAGCTGGTGCAAGTTATTACATGAGAAATGGGAATTAGAAAAAGAAAAGTATCTTATGCTGAAAAGGAAATGAGGAAATGTACACACAATGGTTAGCGGTGCCTCTGGCACATAGGAAGCTCTCAAATGTTAGCTGTTTTTGTTACTATCCAAATTATGTAACTATTTTTTGTGACCTTAGATAACCTGACTAAATTGATATATAACTAAGGCTTGATGTGTGATCAGTGCATATGTAAACTACCATCTCATTATAGGTAAATTTTTAAAACATACAAAATCCACAAGTCTGGCAGATTGTATTTTCGAAAGATGGCCATAAGGAAATCTCTGCACTCTTCTGCCCTGTGATCTTGCACGACCACACCGAGGAGGAGTCTCATCCCCCGCCCCCTCTGGAATCTGGTCTGGAGTTAGGGACTCCCTTGTACCCAACCGAATGTGGCCGCAAGCCACCGCCTGACCTCTGAGGCTGCTCTGAGCTCGGCGGCTTCAGGCCTGGGCTCCTGGAATGGACCCTCCCCGTGAGACCCAGCAGCCTTGCAGCTCCACCTCAGCCTGCCCTTCCGCATCCCAGCCCCTCCAGGCACGGAGAGGAAGCCACCTCGGAGGGCAGCAGCGGCAGGTCCTCCAGCACAAGCCTGAGGGCGGGAGGGGAACCCCAGAAACCCAGCAAATAGCAGGAAACAGTTCCTTTTTCAAAACATGGACTCCCACCCAGAGCCCGTGACTGTTGTTTTACACCACCAAGGGTGGTGGTGGTGTTGCTTGGGGTGGGGGTGGGAGAAATAAATAACTGGAACAGTGAGTTGGTTACTTGTCCTTGTGTGACAGAGAAGAACAAGTCTGACTCCACATTGGATCAGTTTCTTTTACTGTAACTGTAACTGAGCAGGGACCCCTCCCCCCTGCCCTCCGCTGCAGCTCCTCTCTGGAGTACCTAGATGATAGTATCTGTTGCATATTGTCTGAGGTTTTCAGATGCTAAAACCGCCACCACAGGGAAAAATTAACTACTTGATACTCATGAGCAGGGAGCCCCCAGACCTGTTGGTGCCTAAGGACTGATAATGTTGACCCCTGTGACCGCACTCTGTTACCCCACCATCAACCAGTCAGAGCATTATGCATGAGCTGATCACACAGCCTGGCGTGCCCCTCCCTCACCTGGTCTTTAAAAATGCTTTGCTGAAACCTTCAGGGAGCTCGGGGTTTGTGGGAGGGAGGGGGGAGATGAGCCACCCATCTCCTTGCTTGACCTTACAATAAATCTTTCTCTGCTCCAGGCTCAGACTTTTTTGGTAGTGTTTGGCCTCACTGGGCATCTGGTAAACAAAGTTGCATTCGGTAACATAACCTTTGTACTCTGCTTTTGCTACAAGTTCATCATTCAAGGGATGTTGCCAACAAGCTTAAAGTCTACATAATGGTCCATTTCAGAGAATCCTGCCTCCCATGCCTGAGTGCTAAGCTAAAATACCTCTGTTTAGCTCACAGGAAACATCCTGACCAGGCCCACCTGTGAATGGCTACAGGAAAGAAGAAATTAACACATCCCCTCCAGACTCTGGCTGGAACCAGAAAAATATTTCCAACAACTTATCACTTTTCTTACTTTACCTCCTCAGCTCCCCTTCTCTGTTCTATAAAAGGAAATAGCAGGGCTTCCCTGGTGGCGCAGTGGTTAAGAATCCGCCTGCCAATGCAGGGGACATGGGTTTGATCCCTGCTCCAAGAAGATCCCACTTGCCGAGGAGCAACTAAGCCCGTGCACCACAACTACTGAGCCTGCACTTTAGAGCCCGTGAGCCACAACTATTGAGCCCATGTGCCGCAACTACTGAAGCCCATGTGAGCCACAACTATTGAGCCCATGTGCTGCAACTACTGAAGCCCACGTGCCTAGAGCCTGTGCTCTACAACAAGAGAAGCCACAGCAATGAGGAGCCCGTGCACCACAATAAAGAGTAGCCCCCACTTACCACAACTAAAGAAATCCCATGCACAGCAAAAAAGACCCAACACAGCCAATATAATTAATTAATTAATTTTTTTAAAAAAAGGAAATAGCATTCAAAATCCGGTCAAGATGGTTCCGTAGGACACATGTCCCCCATCTCACTCTATTGACTTTCCAAATAAAGTCGCTATTCCTTGCCCCAACACCTCATCTCTCAGTTGACTGGCCTGTCACGCAGTGAGCAGCATGAGCTTGGACTTGGTAGTACTTGTACATTTTGAACTTGAACCTACAAATTCTGGACATGTTCTGCATCTTGCCCACTTGCAAGAGCTGTCTCTGCCATCGAGTGGACGAATCTGCCCTACTTTGCAGGGGAAGTGACTTTGAAAGCCATTCGGAGGGTGACATAGTTTGAAGTCACTTCTCTTGTGAGAAATGCAAAGGAAATGAGCTTCTCTGAGCTGCACTGTCACATTCAGCGAGTGCTTGAAACATGTCTGGTTCAGTTGAGATGTATTCTAAGTGTAAAATATGCACTGGATTTCAAAAACAGCATATTTTTAAAAGTAAGCTATCTCATCAACTTTTATATCAATTACATGTTGATTACATGTTGGATATATTGAGTTGAGTAAAATATGTTACTAAAATTAACCACCCCTTTTTTTTACCTTTCTTTAAGGTGGCTACTAGAAAGTTTTAATTATATAAGATTATGTATGTCACTCACATTATACTTCTAGCTCTGTACTAGAGGGCCTTTATAAAATACCTTGGTTTTAGGATGTTAAGACAGCAGAGAACGGGGACAAAATCATCTCCCACCCTAGACAGAGGCAGGTTTGTTGATCCTGTTTGTCTGAAATTGGCATCAATGATCTTAATGGGTTAGTCAGACCTTAAATATTCTCTTAAGCTTGGCCAGGCTCGTTGAACCCCAGGCCAAGCAAAAAAAATAAAATAACTCTTAAGGACATCTTCTTTGCTGCACAGCAAAAACTAACACAACATTGTAAAGCAACCATACTCCAATAAAAATTAATAAAAAAAAAAGTAAAAATAAAGGACATCTTAAAACATCATGAAAACAGGAAGGAATATTTACTGCTAAGCAAAACAGCAAAAGTTCCAATTCACGTTTCAGAATGGGTTTCTACCCTCTGAGACTACGCTTACCTGGCAAAATAAAGAGAAAAGTTGAGCAATTCTCCCACAAACATAACCAAAGAAACAGATCAGTTTACATAGCTTTCAGCAGCTGCATTTTTCTCTAATTTCTGCTTACTTTCCAAGGTCAAACAGCCTAAATGTTCAGAATAATAAAACAACATGCTATGCTAAGTGCAGTGTTTAGAACATTAATGTTTGTGTACACAGTAGTGTGAAAGCTTGGTCCCAGGAACACGCAGGTCCCCAAGACCCTTTGGGAGGGGGTGCTCACAAAGTTAAAACTGTTTTCCCAATTACACTAAAATATTATCTTTTCTTTTTTCACTCATATTCTCTCCCAAGTATACAGCAGAGTCTTTCAGGGATCAATAGCAAGTGATATCACAACCGACTCAGTACAGAAGCAGATATAGGAATCCATCAGTCTTCTAATAAGCTAGACATCAAAGACATTTTAAAATATGTAAAACAATGCCACTCTTCTCACTAAAATATTTTGTTTTGGCAAATACAGTTATTTTTCATAAAGGAATATGTTATTTATGTCACAGGTTTGTTTTTATTTTGAAATAAAATAATTTTAAATTATTTCAGCTTTAATTTCTAATGTGGTAAATTCCAGTCCCTAAGCTAACAATTCTCTCTACAGTACACATTTTTCTCCATGGCCAATCACCTGTGATAGATAGCTTTTCCTCAGCCAAGGGTGTATCCAGGGTTATATGCAAACCATCAGTGGGTAACTATAACTCCATCACCTTTTTAGCCACTCAGGAAGGCATCTGAGTGATCTTGTTCTGACAATGGCCTTGGTTCTCTTTACTTTGTTAAGCCATTTACAAGCATGGCTGCCTCATTAATAGTAACAAACGACCTGTGACTTAGCTCACAATTAACAACTAATATTACACACATGCACATTAGACCACATTTTTCAGTTATCTCAAGTTCACGGATTAAAAAACCAAAGACCATACTTCATCATTAAACACCTTCTAGAGGTTATATCTTTACCAACTTTATCCACTTGACACTTGTTATACTAAATGGTTATTTTTATATAGACATTTTAAGCCCATTCTAAATGGCATAGATGAGAAAAACTTTCATGGCTTAAGCGCAATTAAGTATGACTAATAGTTGACCCATTTTATCATATTCCTTTAAAGAAAAAAATACGATTTAGTACTTACATGACTACCATCTTCACCAGGATGACCAGGTAACCCATCAGAGCCCCTTCCTCCCTGAGAAGAAATCAAAATAAGTAACTTAGACCCAAATCATTCATTTCTCAAATCTGCATGAAATAAAATTGCGATTAATAGACACCCTGTCTCACTGACTTGACATTTTATTGAGAATCTACTAAATGTCAAGCATAACACACAGAGACACATAGAAATAAATACTCTCGGGCTGTCTTATAACTGTTTGTCTCTCTAGCCTGGTATATCAACCTATTTTTATTTTTCTAAAATACCTTTTTAAGCCATTCCATTGTGAAAATCCAAGCCAAAACTAGTTTCTAGATAAATGAGGCAAACTTTTATTTTAAAGAGGGCTTTGAACTGGTTTTACAAAACATCAGTAAACAAAAATGTTGCAGCCCATATTACTTACAAGAAATGGTTATTTCTGTATGACTCAGCTCTTTAGTCTCTCTCTCTCTTTTTTTTTACTCTTTTTAGATCTCTAAATACACAAACCATTTCCTCTCAAGGAAGTCTGGCTTGCCATTTTATAGCCAGAGATATTTATTTAGTCTAAAAACTAGTCAATAAAACAGGAGAGCCATCATCTATTTGTAATTAACCAAGATGAATGTAATACAACCAAGCACTGAATTCTAACAGACAGAAAGAGTAGAGAAGTCAAGAATTCAAGACACTCACAACTTTGGTCTTAGAGGCATGGTCTTTGAGTCATTAAAAAAAAAAACGTCAAGAGGTTCCCAAGCTTGATTTTCTGGCCCTCCAATCCCATATTTAAGAATAATAAGAGGGGAAAAAAATCCAGTGCTAAGGCATGATTACAATATATTTTTCACAAAGTAATTACACACTGTTCTAAATTAAGATTGATCTGCAAAGTTAGCAAGAGCTTATTCCAACCATCTCATGGAAAACCTTACAAAAAGAGAATGTAAAAGCCAATGGATTTGATTCAGCCTTACATGTGGATTAGTGATTACCCACCCATCATAAAGCTGTAGTCCCATGAGAATGAAACTTTTGTGTCCCTGGGTATCCGAGGACCATTTCTAATGGGATAGACTCCTCTAAAAGTATGAAGTAGTAGTTTTCCTATCACTTAACCCTAGAGTTAACAGAGAGATGAAAATTAACCACCAGTAAATCAGTGACTATATCTATCCTCAAAGTTTAATGCTATAAAATAGAATATTACATCAGAGGGGAAGAGGCTTTGAGTACCATAAAGAAAACAGATGTTAGACATGTGACATTTTTGTGGCCAAGTGAACACTTCTCTGCAGTTGTAGAATCTGTGAAAGTGTCAAATAAATGTAAGCAGACAGAATAATATAGCAGAAAGAATGTGAGCCCTGGAGTCAGGCAGATATAGGGGCTTAAATCCCAAAATGCCTCATTGTAACTGTGCAACTTTGGGAAAGTGGTGTTCCCTCTCTAAGCCTCAATTTCACACCTGTAGAAGAGTTTTGTTAAGAGGATAGAATTAGAAAAGGTGTGTTAAAGACATAGCACAGGCCTGGTGTGAAGTGGATACGAAATCTCTCTCCCACCTCCCTCACGCACACCCAACAAGTTCTCACCTTCCTCCCTGGGCTCCCACCATCACCTCTGTCCCCATCTTCTCCAAAGCACTTTATATACGTATTGCAGCATGTTCTTTCTACAACTATATCCTGAAAACAGAATCCATGTCACATAATGATTTTTTTCATCTGTATTAACCTACGTCACATTACACACTAAAGATACAAAATTCCCTCAAGATTTTAAAAATTATTAGAATGAATAGACCTAGTAAAGGGTGGTGCTTAAAAAAAACAACTTACAAGTTGCTTCCGTAAGATGCTTGGAAGAGATTGCAGTGTGATGCTGAGAGGCTGAGTATATGCAAATCCTCTGCCAAACTCCAGCTCCTGGAGCTCCTCTAATTTATAGACACCTTCCAGGCCAACAGTCAGGAGTCCAGAGAATCCTTCAAAACACCAACAGGGAGGCAATGTACTTGCATGTCCTTTGAGGGGTCTGATTTTGTTTTGGCCTCAGATATCCATCCATCACCCCACCCTTCCTATATCCTCATCTGTCTTGTCTCAAACAGCATTTGTGTTAAAATCAAAACCAGCTGATGGCATGCCTTCTCGAAGAATTGGCCTGATACCTTTCAATCCCAGCAGCTAAAAGGTAAAGTTAGGTGGGACCAAAAAGGACTCTGAGAGCTTTCTTATAGCCCCTATTTTTCCATACAGGGTTTTCCCCCATTATTGTATTAAGTTGCATCCTTTAAAACCCATTCTTGAAGCAGACTTGCAGTTTACTCTTAGAAACTGTGACAGTGATCGTTCACAAATATTTTGGTTCCTCTACTCAAGGGCACAGGATAGGATTTCACTTCTTTGTGAAAGTTATAAATTCTCATTAAGCCTCAGTTCTTTACCTGTAAAAATACTGTCTATCTCATGAAAGTTAGAACTGTCCATACAGCTTGCTCTGACCAATGAAATGTGAGCAGAAGTGACCCAGGTCACTCCCTGGGAGAAATGTTAAGAGCAGTGCACACATTGCCCCATGTCCTCTCCCCATCACAGGAACAGACCCCCTCCTTCTGCCTGGGTTCTTGAGTGAGGATGAAGAGGCACAGAGGAAGGGCATGAGACACACGGTGGATACAGTCTTGCTAGTTTAAGCCACTGAGATGTGAAGGTTGTTTCTCATTGTACTTAGCCTCACCTACCTATGCAGGCACTAAAAGGTCATCTGCATTTTTCCACAAAACAGAAAACGTATGGACAAGAACACTTTTCAGATTTGGCTAGAAAGCACTGTAGAATTTCAGAACAAATAATACTGTTAACACGCTCAACACTAAATTCACACATAGGTGCGCGCGCACACACACACACACACACACACACACACACACGTCAGTGTTTTGCTGTTGTAAACAGGCTGCTTTAAAACCTTATGGTTAAAAAAAAGAAAAAAAAACCTTGTGGTTAAAAGTTGTATACATATTCTTAATTATTCCTTAAAATAAATTCCTGGAAATGGAATTGCTAATCCAGCAAGTAGGCAAAGTTTGCGGTCCTTTGTCAGATATTCCCAATTCCCTTCCAGAGATGTTGCAACATTTTAAACTTCCAGGGGCAATCTATGGATTAAATTCAGTTGAAAGCAAGCTGTCGCAAATATATTCAATTAATGCAATACCTATTAAAATACCCATGACATTTCTCACACTAGAACAAATAATCTTAAATTTTATATGGAACCACAAAAGACCCTGATCTGCCAAAGCAATCTTGAGAAAAAAGAACAAAGCTGGAGTTACCATGCTCCTGACTTCAGACTATACTACAAAGTTACAGTCATCAAAACACCTACTAGCACAAAAACAGACACAAAGGTCAATGGAACAGAATAGAGAGCCCAGAAATAAACCCACACACATATGGTCAATTAATCTATGACAAGGGAGGCAAGACTATGCAATGGAGAAAAGACAGTGGCTTCAATAAGTGGTTCTGGGAAAACCAGACATGTTAAAAGAATAAAATTAGAACATTTTCTCACACTATATACAAAAATAAACTCAAAATGGATAAAAGACCTAAATAAAAAACCAGAAACCATAAAACTCCTAGAAGAAAACATAGGCAGAAAAACTCTGACAAAAATCATAGCATTATTTTTTTGGATCTGTCTCCTAAGGCAAAGGAAACAAAAGCAAAAATAAAGAAATGGGACCTAACATCAAAGGAAACAATCAACAAAATGAAAAAACAACCTATGGAGTGGGAGAAGATATTTGCAAATGATATGACCAGTAAGGGGTTAATATCCAAAATATACAAACAGCTCATACAACTCAATACCAAAAAAACAAAAAAAATAAATAAACAAAAAAAAAAAAAAACCCAATTAAGAAATGGGCAGGAGACCTGAATAGACATTTTTGCAAAGAAGACATACAGATGACCAACAGGCACATGAAAAGATACTCAACATCACTAATCATCAGAGAAATGCAAACCAAAACCACAATGAGATATCACCTCACACCTGTCAGAATGGCTATCATCAGAAAGTCTACACATCACCAAGAAATCTACAAACAATAAATGTTGGAGAGGATGTGGAGAAAAGGGAACCCTCCTACACTGTTGGTAGGAATGTAAATTGGTGCAGCCACTATGAAGAACAGTATGGAGGCTCCTTAAAAAACTAAAAATAGAACTACTATATGACCCAGCAATCCCACTCCTGGGCATATACCCAGAGAAAACCATAATTTAAAAAAATACATGCACCCCAATGTTCACTGCAGCACTATTTACAATAGCCAGGACATGAAAGCAACCTAAATGCCCAGAGGAATGGATAAAGAAGATGTGGCACATATATACAATGGACTATTACTCAGCCACAAAAAAGAACAAAACAATGCCATTTGCAGCAACATGGATGGACCTAGAGATTGTCATACTGAGTGAAGTAAGTCAGACACAGGAAGACAAATATCACATGATATCACTTATATGTGGAATCTAAAAAAAAAAATGGACTTATTTACAAAACAGAAGTAGAGCCACAGATGTAGAAAGAAACTTACTAGGGGATAAGGTGGGGAGATTGGGACTGACATATACACACTACTATGTATAAAATAGATAACTAATAAGGACCTGCTGTATAGCACAGGGAATTCTACTCAACACTCTGTAATGGCCTATACGGGAAATGAATCATAAAAAACAAAAAAGAGTGGATATATGTTGTATGTATAACTGATTCAATTAGCTGTAACCTGAAACTAACACAACATTGTAAATCAACTATACGCCAATAAAAAAAATTTTTTTTAAACTCTACAAATTAACAAATGCTGGAGAGTGTGTGCAGAAAAGGGAATCCTCCAATACTGTTGGTGAGAATGTAAATTGGTGCAGCCACTATGGAAAACAGTGTGCAGTTTCCTCAAAAATCTAAAATTAGAAATACCATATGATCCAGCAATTCTACTTCTGGGTATATATCCAAAGAAAACAAAAACACTAATTCAAGAGGATACATTCAGAGTGGGGCTGGGGAGCTGGAGTTAACATGGGGGCAGATGGGTGGTCATCTGGGCAGGAGCTGGCAGCCCTTCAGCCTGCCTTTCGTCCGCTGCTGTGCTACCATCACTCTCCAAGACCACTGCCACCTCTAGCTCTCCGAGCTCCAGACAAAGGAGCAGGGGGGTAAGTAAGGAGGTCTCTATGTAACAGGGAAGAGCAAGATCTGACTTCATGTTGGATCTGTTTCTTTTACTTTAACCTTTGCTTTTCATTGCTTTTGTTGTTATAATCATACATGATGGCCTGCCTCCAGGAACCCTGCCCCTCTGCCTCAATGTTAAAGTAAAGTGCCTCTGTTCAGTTCACAGAGACAATCTGACCCTGCCCACCTGTGAATGGCTGCAGAAAAGAAGAAATTATCCCCTCCCCTATGCCGGCCAAGTTAGTTTTACGAAACTAATGGCCTTTTTACTTTACTTCCTCACATCCTCCCACTCTCTGTTCTAGAAAAGAAACTGGCATCCAGACCCTGATAAGATGGTTTGGGGGGACACTAGTCCACCATCTTCTCGGTCTGCTGCTCTCCAAACAAAGTCACTATTCCTTGCCTCAACATCTCGACCTTGGCCTGTCGTGTGGCAGCACAGCGAGCCTGGGCTCAGTAACATCTATACCATGACTCGTACAAAGCAGACTGCCCGCAAACAGACGGGTGGTAAAGCACTGAGGAAGCAACAGGCTACAAAAGCCGCTTGCAAGAGTGTGCCCTCTACTGGCGCAGTGATGAAACCTCAACGTTACAGGCCTGGTACCTTGGCACGCCATGAAATTAGACGGGGTTGGAAGTCTACTGAACTTCTGACTCACAAACTTCCCTTCCAGCATCTGGTGCGGGAAATTACTCGGGACTTCAAAACAGATCTGTGCTTCCAGAGTACAGCCATTGGTGCTTTGCAGGAGGCAGATGAGGGCTATCTGGTTGGCCTTTTTGAAGACACCAATCTGTGTGCTAACCACACCAAATGTGTAACAATTACGCCAAAAGACATCCAGCTGGCACGCCGCATACGTGGAGAACGTGCTTAAGGATCCACTATGGGACTTCCCAGGTGGCACAGTGGTCAAGAATCTGCCTGCCAATGCAGGGGACACAGGTTGGACCCCTGGGCCGGGAAGATCCCACGTGCAGAGGAGCAACTAAGCCTGTGCGTCACAACTACTGAGCCTGTGCTCTAGAGTCCGTGAGCCACAACTATTGAGCCCATGTGCCACAACTACTGAAGCCTGGGCGCCTAGAGCCTGTGCTCCTCAACAAGAGAAGCTACCGCAATGAGAAGCCCACACACTGCAACGAAGAGTAGCCCCCACTCACCACAACTAAAGAAAGCCCGCATGCAGCAACGAAGACCCAATGCAGCAAATAAATAAATAAAATTAATAAAAAAATTCTTTTAAAGAAAGAATCCACTATGATGGGAAACATTTCATTATTCTCTTCTTCCTGTTAATGGTAGTTCTGAACATTAGATTCTTTTGCCATGGGGTCAAAATGTACCTAAGTATATGATTGCAAGTGGAAAAATAGGGGACAGAAATCAGGTATTGGCAGTTTTTCCATTTTAATTTGTGTGTGAATTTTTAATATACATGCAGAGACATAAAGTACGAATGCAGGTCAAAATGTTTCAGTGAACATTTTCAGCAGTTCAATTTTATAGCAATTATAAATACAACCTGTTAAATTTTTCTGGACAATGCCAGCATTTGGATTTTTTAAAACAAGTAAATTTCTTATTGACTGCAACTAAATGGTGTTTGTAGCATTTTTATCATACAGTAGATTCCATCCATTCACTATACTTTTCTAACTGAGTTGTCCTACATGCAAGTACAAGTTTTCAGTGTTGTCTGTCTTCTGTGCTGTTCATGTAAGTTTGCTATTAAAATACATTAAGCTAAAAAGAAAAAAGAAAAAGATACATTCACCCCAATGTTCATAGCAGCATTACTTACTATAGTCAAGATATAGAAGCAACCTAAGTGTCCATCAATAGATGAATGCATAAAGAAGATGTGGTATATATAGTTGCCTCTTGCACAATAGGGGTTTGAACTGCATGGGTCCACCTATACACAGACATTTTCAATAAATGAGTACTATGGTACTACATGATGTGTGGCTGGTTGAATCCATGGATTCAACTGTGAATTGAATCGTGGATACGGAGGGCCAGCTATAAAGTTACACATGGATTTTCAGCTGCACGGGGGGCTGGCACCCCTAACCCCCGGGTTGTTCAAGGGTCAACGGTATATACAAGGATATATTACTCAGCCATAAAGAAAAATGAAATCTTGCCATTTGCAACAACATGGATGGACCTGGAGAGTATTATGCTTAGCGAAGTAAGTCAGACAGAGAAAGACAAATACTTTACGTTATCACTTATATGTAGAACATAAAAAATAAAGCAAATGAATGACTATAACAGGTATAGAGAACAAACTAGTAGTTACCAGTGGGGAGGGTGTTGTGGCAAGACAGAGGTAGGGCACTAAGAAAAACAAACTCCCATGTATAAAAGGCTACAAGGATATATCATATAGCCAGTATTTTATAATATCTGGAAATGGAGTACAATCTCTAAAGATATTGAGTTACTATCTTGGACATCTGAAACTAATATAATAATGTGAACCAACTATACTTCGATTATATGGATATATATGTACATATACACATACGTATGCAGCAGACCTTGGAGATGGATAAAGAGGAAGAATCAGGGAGCAAAGGAGGAAAGAAGGACAGTGGAAAATGTAAGGCCCAGCCTTAGGGTGATTTTAGTTTATGAAAAGGAGACAAATGGACCCCTAGATAGCCTAAAAGAGTGGAGAGCACCCACTCCCCAGGAAGCAGGAGCTGCCCCTGAACCCCCCAAAGCAGACGCCAGGCTGGGAATTGGTCCATCCTATCTCACTCAGAGCAACCCTTGGTCGGTGGCAGGGAGGTGGGGCCCTGGGTCTCTCAGCCGTGAGAGCCCCCTGATTCACATGAAGAGGGAGACTGGGAATCAGCCTGGTGGGCACTGAACTCCCACCACCTAGGTTAGCACGGGGGCTTACAGATTCCAGTGCCATCTGGAAATCTGAAAGATCATCTCAGCTCTCGAGGGAGGAACAAGGCCCACGCAGGGCAACTCCCTGCACTTACCTTTGCTGCGGAGAAGCTCGGATGTTTCCTTCAGTCTCTCTAAATCATCATCCAGTCCATCTGTGAATACTAAAAGGACCTGTTGTTTATGAGCGAGAGGGTGGTGGGGAAGCAGGGAGAGAAGGAGGTGGGAGAAGGAGGAGGAAGGAAAGGAAGAGGGGGAAAGGCAGTGGAGAAGATGAATGCTGTAAGTTGCATACCTCTTTAAAAGAGCAAGAGTAAACTTTGCTCTCCTGGCTGTACCCAGCCTTTCACCCTGTTCTGTTCTGTTTCACCCATTCATCTATTTGTTACTTTATTACACATTCACTTATACTTCAATGTCCTCCTACACATACTTCCCCCATCCAAAAAAAAAAACCGAATATTTGAACTAGCTGAATGGATTCACTTAAAAATATCTTTCAAAAATTGTCTTACAATATTCATCTGCATCAATGCAAAACTCCCAAAATTTTAATGCATTTTCTACAATTAAAATATGTTACCTTTACTCACAGAAAAATTTAACTTAAAAAGTGAATTACATTTTTCAAGAAATAAATCCATTGGATGCAGGATTGAAAGAAAAATTCAATTGTAACTTTCAAAGTTCAGGGATATCATTTCCTAATACATGTCACATGAGATCTTTTCATCTCTGTGGACTTCTGTGGGTGCATAGTTCTGGGGTACCACGAAAGGAGGAGGGCGGCTGTGCTAGGGAGACTTTACTTTTCACTAAAGATGGTTCTAGAGGCTGATTAAAAAAATAATGGGTCCTACTCTACATGGCAATGAATCACCACAGGAGTTAGTAGCTTCCCAGTTGTCTTTGGAATGAATTTATGCCATAAAGAATCTGGACCGTGGGCAGCTTAGGTGCAGGAACTTTATCCTTTTATCCCTACTGCCATTCAGCACAGAGCCTCTAGGGCTTAGTAAATATTTATTGATTGAATGAAAACAATCTCTTCTTGGTCTTTACTGAGTAAGAGAACGGAGTTCGTCTATGCAAGCTCTCCAGTGAAGAACAGTTTAGTTGGCCTCAGTCACAAAAGCCTTATCCCTCCAACCCTGCCTAACGGCTCCATAACATGGATTCTCAGCAATTATTACCTTCACTTTGGCAGAAGAGAGATGGATAGCACTCTCTCCGAGGGACTGCAAAAAATCCACATCCATTTGGTTGCTACTGGCAGCCTGATGAATCAAGAACTTCTGAATGGTCTCATTACTGTACTTTTCAAAACTGGAGTCAAAGATAAGCTGGCCCTTTGCGCTGGGAACCAGGTAACGGAACATCACGTAAGTCAGACCAGGAACACTACAGCTGATATTGGACAGCACAGCCAGCTCCTGCATCAGCTCTGGCAGCAACACTTGAAGCTTCTGCTGAACTTGCCTCGTGGGAGTGGACAGATCAATTCCTACAGACAAATCTACGTTGCATCCTTTGAAGGTGGAAGAGAAGGAAATCAAATTAGAGATCTATAGGTGCACAGCCCAGCCCAGAAGATATCAATCAAGCCGGTCCTATAAGAAGAAACTCCAGCCAACCCACAGAAGTGTAAGCTAAATAATGTGATAAAAGAAATTTTCACATATTGAGATATAATTTTTCTGGCTTATATACGAGTTAACTTGAATTTTATGCTAACTAAAGTAGCCTATTTGTGACCTATCAAACACACATTGCACATCTGCTTTAATTATTAGAGTAAAGGACACAAAAGTAAAGAATGTCCATGTTAAATATAAAGATTAAATGCCCCTCTTCTTGGAATGCCAATGTTGGTCCTCCTTTGATGATAAGACTCCCTTCCCAGGTGCCAAGGCCATGCTGACTGGCTGTGTACATGCTGGAGTGTTCTTTTTTTTGAAAACTTGAAGAAATGTACCCCTAACTTATTTAATGTTCTTTATTCTGGCAAGATATAAAACTTTGCTGAAGGACTTCCCTGGTGGCACAGTTGTTAAGAATCTGCCTGCTAATACAGGGGACAGAGGTTCGAGCCCTGGTCCAGGAAGATCCCACATGCCACAGAGCAGCTAAGCCTGTGCACCACAACTACTGAGCCTGTGCTCTAGAGCCTGCGAGCCACAGCTACTGAAGCCCATGTGCCTAGAGCCCATGTTCTGCAACAAGAGAAGCCACCACAGTGAGAAGCCCATGCACCACAACAAAGTGTAGCGCCCACTCACTGCCCATGTGCAGCAACAAAAACCCAACACAGCCAATAAATAAATAAATAAATAATAAAATAAAAAATAAATTAAAAAAAAAAAGGCTGTGCTGAAAACTCTACTTCTCAGAGCAGTTTCTCAGAGGAATCTGGGAAGTCAGCTTCCAGGCTAATCCTCAGTTTGGCTCAAATAAAACTCTTTTCTATTCTTATTAATGATTGTTTATTGACAGGTCTTTGTTGTTTAATTTGGGGGGTGGCTTCTTACACAGCTAAAGCTAACTGATACACATGTACTATTTCATACTTCTATGCCTATTCCTTCTACCTGAAGTGTCCTTTCCCCTCCCCTCCACCCAAACCAACCTGGTTAACTCATACATGTCCTTCAAGTTGCAGTTCAAGTGATACCCTCCTTAAAGCCTCTGTGACTCATGTCCCCAGGTCCTCAAGCTGAGTTATTAAATGCCCCTGCATATCCATTGTTACTTTACTTGACCTTCTATCTCTCTGAACAAACATTCCCTCATAGTAGAGACTATATCGCCTCACTTTCCCATTGACTAACACACGTGCTCATTAAATGTTTGCCAAGTGAATGAAGACAAAAATATGAATGAGCCTTGAGTCTCTCTCAGCACAAGCTGTACTATTTCCTTCTCCCCTGGAAGTTTCCTTCATCACCCATGCACATACTTTATTTCAGAGAAGCATATTAGAAAATATCAAGACTCATAATCACTCTCAATGTTATGTTTCTTCTACCTGAAAACACATAAGCCCTCCTAGAAGGGTGTAGCTGGAATTGGCAGGGCCATTGATTTTTCAGGCTATACCCACCCGCTCATAATAAAACCATCCACAAAATTCCACTGAGGAGACAAAGGTTGATGGTCACAAATGCACCTGGATTAGAATTTGGGTGAAAAAAACTTAAAATGTAACTTATCAACCACAAAAGGGCCACTATTATTAACTACTTCCAGAAAACAAGCATAATTTGGGCAAGCCGTGTAGACATTTTCTGCTTAGATCAGCACGCACTGGAGTATTTGGCCCAGAATCAATCACAACAAAACTGCAGGTTTGGGGGGAGGGGATTTTGAAGAAAATAAATAAATACTGGACCCTTTACCAGTGAAAAGAATCATAAATGGTGGCTTAAAGTTTCTCAGGGACCTGAGATCCAGGGCTGACCCATGAGTTGTCAATCCCCTAAATGTCACACTCTGTGCTAGCTGGCCAGGTATGTTTCCGGAATAGAAAAGACAGAAAATGCCTTCCTCCTTTCCTTCCATATAAAATATCTTGGTTTTGTTTTGATTTTTAAGTCTCTAATTGAAATTTGCCATAAGGAGTTCTCACAGATGTAAATCTTATTTCTATATCAGATCTAAATTCAGAAAAAAGGAATTTCTGAGTATGGTATATTATTCCAACATTTCTAATTTACGTTTTCCCCAGGAACATTTTCAGTTGGCGTTATCCTGTAATGCAAGGAGTATTTTCTTTCCCTGTTAATGGAGAGGGTTGAACCTCGCCAGATAACCTCTAAGGTCTATCTCATTCAGCTTTATGACTCTAGAATTCTAGAAATAATTAGGTTTAGCCATTATTAAAGTACCAGCTAAGACAGAGTTGGAGATAAATATAAATCCTAATTTACTACATGGTTCAAAATGACCTGAGAAGAGAAGCTGGAATCCTGTATTCCCCAGGATAATCACCAGGTGCATATAAACAAAACAGAACAAACAAAAAAATAGGACTTTGATTCCTGAAGAACTGAACTGCTTAAGGACATCCCATAATCTATGTTTATTTAAAAAAAAAAATTTTTACACATGCACTCTTTTCAATTGATTTCTGAATTCACCAAAGGCACTGCAAAGTAGTTGATATTCTTTAGATAGTAGAATCAAAAATATTAATTTAATACTCTAAAAAATTGGCTCTGGCTTTTGACACCAAACTGCTGGGAAGTTCAAACCCTGCCTCCATTATTTCCCACCTGTGCTTCTTAACCTCTCTCTTGTTTTTCTCACCTGGAAATTGAGTATCATAATAATAGCATCTGCTTCTCATGCGGTTGATGTAGGCGTATTGGGCTTTATGGGTTTCATTATATATTCTTCCATATGATTCTATACCATATACTATACTTTATTGTACCATACAATACTTTATTATACATTACTATACCATTCTACAGCATCCTATGCTATGCTATACTATACTACACCATACTATATTATACTAGACCACACTCTACTATGCCATACCATACTCTACTATATCATACCATACTCTGCCATACAACCCTTCTGCTCAAAGTGTGATCTGAAGACCAGCAGGATCAGCGTCACCTGGGAGCTTGTTAGAAATGCAGAGTCCCACTCCAAACTACTGAATCAGAAACTGCATTTTAACAAGATCTCCAAGTGATTCAAATGCATGGTAAAGTTTGAGAGGCCCTGTTGTGCTCTACAAATACTGTACCAAAAGGCAGTATAGAACAGTATTTAGTACACAGACCCTAGAACCAGACTGCCTCAAGTTCACATCTCATCTCTGCTATTTACTTCAGCCAAATAACCTGATTTTGCTGTGCTTTGGTTTCCTCATTTGTAACATAGTATCTATTTATTAACAGGGTTATGTGAAGATGCAATGTTTTAACCTATGGAAGCCCTCAGAACAGGCCCTGCACAAAAACCACCATCTACAATGGAATATTACTGAGCCATGAAAAAGAATGAAATAATGCCATTTGCAGGAACATGGATGGACCTAGAGATTATCATACTAAGTGAAGTAAGTCAGAAAAAAAATACCATACAATATCACTTAGATGTGGAATCTAAAATATGACACAAATGAACTTATCTACAAAAGAGAAGCAGACTCACAGACATAGAGAACAGACTTGTGGTTGCCAAGGGGGAGGAGTGCGGGGGAGGGATGGATTGGGAATCTGGGATTAGCAGATGCAAACTATTATATAAAATAGATACATAGAATAGATATAGAGAGAGGAAGAGAATGAATAAACAACAGGGTCCTACTGTATAACACAGGGAACTGTATTCAATATCCTGTAATAAACCATAATGGAAAAGAATATGAAAAAGAATGTATATATGTGTACACATATATATATCTGAATCACTTTGCTGTACAGCAAAAATTAATACAACACTGTACATCAACTATACATCAATAAAATAAATTCAAAAACAAAAGATTCCCCAGGGCAAGGCTAGAAGGATTACTTTTATTTTATTAAGAGAGCCAACTGGGTCCTTGACACCTACCAGGGACTTGTAGATCAGATGGAATGCAGAGCTTGTAAAGAATTTCCTTCTCCAGGTTTTTCAGGGACTCAAAGTTTTCTTCATAGTACACTTTGCTCTGGTCATCAGTGATCTCCAAAAGCTGAGAATGTTTGGCTTTTCCCACTCCGATGGCAAAAATAATGATGTTTCTGTCCCTGAGGGCCTTGGCTGGTATGGTTACATCATCCAGAGCAATCCCATCGGTGACCACAATCAAATACTGAGGGACACTGGGCCGCCCTCCTCTTGCACTACCAAAAAAAGGCAGAGTGAAGTTCAGGGCTTTCCCAGTGTGGGTGCCTTCGTTGATTTGCTTAACATCCGAGATGGCTCTGTGAATGTCTACCTTTGAGGCGTATCGGTTAAGCCTAAATTCTTCCTGGGGGTTTGAGCTGAACTGCAGAAGGCCAATCTGAACTTCATTGGCACCAATATTAGATTGGTTGACCACTCGCTTCATGAATCCCTTCATCTTCTCAAAATCTTTTGGGGAGATGGATTCTGAACCATCCATCAGGAAGATAATGTCAGCTTTCCTTTTCTTACAGGCTAGGGGGAAAAGGAGCAGAACAGAACATTTACTCAGAGCCTGAAACCAATTAATTACAGGTCCCCAGGAAAAGCCTCATGTGACATCTACACAACACGAAAATAATTTTTAAAGGGGGTGGAAGAGGAAGTCAAGGAAATAAATTTCTGTGACCCAACACAAACCAGTCTCAAAATAAGACACAACTGTATGATAAAGATATAAAATTTGACTGGCTTGGTTCATTCTAGGTCATGGTCACTCTGTGTCCAAGACCCACTCCAGACCAGTGAATTCACATTTCCAGAATGAAGCATATTCAAATAGATTAGACACATATATTTGGGAGAGAGACAGAGAGAGAGATTGAAAAAAAAATTCTTACTCTCTGAGGAGCAGATGTCCTGGACCACTTCCTGCTGAATGGCCCTCAAGGAATCAAAATCGTGGGCAAAAAACATCCTCTGTTGAGCTATCTCCTGAAGCTCAACAGCACTAGCATCTCTGACTCCAATAGCATAAATGGTGACTCCGTCTCCCCTCAACGCCTCCGCAGCCTCGGCTACAGGGTCCATAGATTTGCTGTCAGTGATGAGGATGAGATACCAAGGCACATGGCTGCGAGCAGTGTCTGCAAAGACCTGAATCATGCGCCCCAAGGCCTGACCTGTCATGGTGCCACCTCCCTTCTGCTGGATGCCATCAATGGCCACCTTCAGCCCTGCCACACTGGAATGCTGGCTGAGGGTGAAGTGGCTGCTGATCCCGTCTGAGTACTGAACGACTCCGAACTGCACTCTGTCGGGCCCGACCTGGAACATCTTTATCACCTTATTCATGAACACCTTCATTTCGAGAAAGTCATCTTGGTGGATGCGGCCAGACCCATCGATAAGGAAGTAAATGTCTGCCCTCTGGACGTGCGCACAGCCTAGGCGGGAAGAAGCAGCAGCCCGTCAGGACAATTACTCGAAATGGCGCGTGGCAAGGCTCCGCATCTCGACACACACACACCCCACCACTCCCTCGGCCCTCATCGCTCCCTGACAGCACCTGAGCCTCTGCCTACAGGTGTTCCTTGGCCGGGAGCCTGATCAGCCCACACACTAGGCAAGCCGAGGAGGGAGACAGAGCAGCCCGCAGCCAATGATTGACAGGCAGTGACGGATAAATACCCCAGCTCCCTCCAGCGATAGCCTGCTCACAGTTCAGCCTGTGCTGGCAGCGCCCTTTCCTCTCTCCATCCGCACTCCCCTACCAATGTCCCCCAGGCTCCACTCCCGGATAAATCGCTTGCTTCCATATCCTCCTCTCAGAGTCTGTTCCTAGTGAAGCCCACTTAAGACAGGAGGTAAGCATTGCTTGACATTTCTCAAACCGGGAAGCAGAGAACAAGCTGAAAGTAAAATATCAGAGCGTATTTGAAGCTGTGGATTGTCTCGGCATCCGATATCCCTGCTTCCCATGCGAGGTATACTTTTTAAATGCCTGGGCAAGAGAGTGCACTTTTTGAAATTTAATTTAATTAATTAAAATTAATATAAAACTTTCTGGGTTTTTTAATTTTATTGACGTATAGTTGATTTACAATATTGTGTTAATTTCTGCTGTATAGCAAAATGATTCAGTTTACATATATATATACTCTTTTTCACATTCTTTTCCATGATGGTTTATCACAGGATACTGAATATAGTTCCCTGTGCTATACAGCAGGACCTTGTTGTTTATCCATTCTATATATAATAGTTTGCATCTGCTAATCCCAAACTCCCAATCCTTCCCCGCCTCCTCTCCCCCTTGGCAACCGCAAGTCTGTTCTCTATGTCTGTGGGTCTGTAAGACTTTCTGTTTTCAATGAGCCTTACTTAAATGAGTCACTTCATATTAAGGCCTAGACTCCACAGAGCAAACTGGCTCTGCATTGAGATCCTGTCTCCACCACCTACTAGCAGGCTTGCCCCACTGCTTCTCAGTTTCCCAATCTGCCAAATGAGAATCTTAACACCTACTCAGTATGCTTATTGTAAGGATTAAATAAAATCATGGAAACACAGCAGAGCTGACTGTGAAAAATTCACAAGTAAGTAAGGTGGATTCTTTACCCCTGGACCACCAGGGAAGTCCCTTGTTGTTTTTACCGTTTGCTTACTTGTTTTTGGATTTTAGCCGTTCTATTAGGTATGTAGTATTATCTCGTTGTTTTGCAAATCTCTGATTACAAATGATATTGAACTTCTTTTCATATGGCTATTTGCCATCTGCCTTTTTTGGTGAAGTGTCTGTTTTGTTTAATTCTTAACTGAGTAGTTGGTTTTCTTACTGTTGAGTTTAAAAGATCTTTGTATATTTTGACTGCAAGTCAATTATCAGGCAAATAATTTGCAAATATATTCTCCCAGTCTATAGCTTAGCTTTGATTCTCTTAACAGTGATTTTTGCAAAACAGTTTTTAATTGTAATTAAGTTTAATCCATCAAAACTTTCTGTCATGGATAGTGCTTTTGCCATTGTCTATAAAAACTCATTACCAAACCCAAGGTCACTTGGATTTTCTCCTGTGTTATCTTCTAGAAGTTTTATACATTTGTGTTTCTTATTTAGGTCTATGATCTATTTAAAAATTTTTTATAGTATTGAGTATAATATTATATCTGTTTAATCTAATAAAAGCATTGTATTTTGTTTGTCTTTGTTAAAAAAAATTCATGGGTAAGATCACCGAGTGTTTTACAATATTTTTGTCATGTAGCAGATTCCTCATACTTGTGTCCTCAATCCTCTCAGTCTTGTGTTATTAGTCTCCAGATTCCCTTGACCCAAAGAAGAATCAAAAGACTTTTCATGCTTCCCGGACAAAAGGGAAGTGGTCTGACTCGGGAGCTGGGCTTCTTTGCTCAGGCCATCATTTGGGAGGACCTCCGTCCACAAAGTGAGTGAGACATCCTTACATTTTTTAAAAAGTATTTATTGTTTATCTGAATGAAATTCAGATTTAACTGGGCATCATGTATTTTATCTGGCAACCCTAACCTGGAGGGGCAGGCAGTGGAAGGGCTGTGGCTTGGAAGTATTTGTTGAGTGCTTGGAGAATGGAGGGGAAATTATGGAAAGAGAAGGCAGAAACCAGAACCTTGCTGGAACCAGCAGCCACTGGTATCAGGTCGATGACTGGCTTGGGTCTGATAAAAGGACCACTGTGCAGGGAGGGGCATCCCTGCAGCCAGCCCCATGCAGCAGTGGCCCAAGGAGGCTGCCCCGCAGCTTAGGGCTTCTGCACTGACCACAGGAGCCGGGCGCCCTGGGTCCTGCCTGGCACTGCACATTCTTGCCAAGCGAGGCAGATGGAAATGTTGGAGGAGAGAACGTTTTTTACAGTCAGATGCTGCAATGAATGCACATCTGTTACACACACAAAGCGCTTGGTAGAGGGTGTGACGCACAGCAGATGGCCAGTAAATGGTAGATGATGATCAGCCAGGACTGGATCCTGGTGACCTTGTCCCAAATTCTAAGCTACTCTCACCCCCCCACAAGCACCCTAGACTTTGGGCTGATTTTCTTGATTCCAGGTTTCTTTTTTAGCTGCTGTGTAGTCCGGGAAAGAAATCAACTCTCCACTCTTTATACTGCTTGAGAATCAGAGGGAGAGAAAAGGAGACATCTCTCTCTTCTTTACAGAATATAGGCAGGAGGTGTCCAAGCCAGTGAAATTCACACTTAACAACTTTTGTTCTCATTCCCTAAACAGAGGAAGAGACTAAAACTACGTGCCAAGGAGAAAGACAGGAACTTATTTAGATATTTATTTAGATAGCCTTTAAATCTCTAGACCTCAGCACAAGTAATCAAGAAATTATAAGATCATTTAGTGATTGTCTCAAAAAAAATAGCAGCGATTTTCCCCTGAAGATGTAATCACAGCCTTGCATTTTTAAGTTAATCATCTACATTTCATGTTGCCACCTCCTTTCTATAATTGTGATTTGAATCTAAGAAACACTAGCATGGGTGGACAAAAGTAGACAGACAGACACAAAGATATTTATAACAGCCCAGAAGCAGCAAATTTGGGATTTAAAATTCAGGTAGTTTGAGTACAAGGAACTGTATTCAATATCTTGTAATAATCTACAAGGGAAACGAATCTAAAAAAGAATAGATAAATATGTATCACTGAATCACTTTGCTGTACACCTGAAACTAACACAACATTGTAAATCAACTACACGTCAATTAAAAAAATCAGGTGCATATATTTAACTGCTGTGTTTCTTTTGGTGTTGCTTTTAAACTGCATATACAGGAGGAGCTCTCCTAACCGACCTCTCACCAGATAACTGACATTCTTCCTTCCCTCTGCAACAGAAGCGTTGCTTCCACAATACACGGAGCGCCTCCCCCCGAGGCCCCCCCAGTTGAACACTCCATAGTTCTGCTTCTCTCAGTGGAAGATTAAGCCCACCGGGAATGACGTGGGTTTGTCCCCTGCCTATTTAGGGCTGTTTTGTTATTATATTTACACAGCAAATCAAATATTGTGAAAATCAATAGGATATGAATGGGAATAAAAGGGGTTTATCAAATCTATGAAAACCAGATTAACTGCTTAGAAAAGACCCAATAAAGGCGAATTTTTTTTTTTTAAATCATTGGTGTACTAGATAGCACCACGAAAGATTGCATTTTTGAGATCATAAAAATCAACAAGGATTTCTGTACTCAGATTATTTCCAAAGTGGTTAAGTTCTCTTCCCACATGAAAGAAACTGAAACTGGAAATTATAGAAAACAGATAAATGAAGAAACTATGTGGAACTCCAATCAGCAGGGTTCATATTCAAAGGAGCCTTGGCCCTACACAAAAGACTAGCAAATTAATGTTCATTTATTATGTTTTTTTTAAAATTCAAGGATGCTTGTGTCTTTTTAGAAATAATCTCTTGCTTTAAGTGACTTAAAATTTAGTCAGTCCACACTCAGACCCCTGTGGCTTGTACTGTAAATAATGTATTTTCAACAAATTCTTTGTTGAAAGGGATGAGGGGTAAGACAGGAAGGGGCAGAAATGTCCACTTCTCACTTCAAATTCTGTACTGTTTGGCATCAAGATAAAATAAAAATTTTATAAATTTTGTTTCTGTTTTTTTAATGAATTGACTCCAAAATCTTTTCTTAGATGGAGGGTAGAGGAAGTGGGTGAGTGGAGCAAGCAAAGACTTAAAAAAAAAAAATCAAATTTGAGAAAGGTACTCCTACCTTCTTGTAGGGCAAAGCCCATCCCAGACTTGGAAACCCTGTTGGCTGAAATCTCAGGACAGAGCCAGTTCTTAATCTTGCTTCCCACAACAGCAAGTTGCAAAAAAGATTCCAGGGAGATGACATGCTTCCAAGGAGGATATGACGCTATCTTCTCCAGGTCCATGCTCTCCAAGGCAAGCTCGGTACCCACTGCATAGACAGTCACCCCCGCCCTGCGGAGGAGGGAAGCTGGTCTGGACACATTGTCCTGGGAGAAACCTTCCATGATGACCATGGCTACCTGCTGCACACCTTGCTGGGACCGGCTGCCCTTCTCCTGAATGAAAACCTCGTTCCTTAGGAAATCCAAAGCAGCACCAGTATTGGTCCTTCCTCCTTTTCCCTTATAGGTTAATTTGTCCAGATGCTCCAAGATCTTGACTGGATTCTGAAATGTATCCAGAGAGAACTCAAGTCGTGGTTCCTCACTGTAAAAGACCAAGCCAATTCGCACAACATCTGGATGAATATTTAGAGAGCTGACGGTGGTCTTTAAGAATTTGACAACTTGTTGGAAGTTCAACTGCTGAGCCGTGCTAAGTTCCTCAATGAGGAATACCAAGTCAGCCGGGATAGCAGTCGGACACGCTATTAATGAAAACAGAAACAAGGGATTTAGCATGAGAGCAGAAGAATAAAGACAACACTCATTGTATATAAAAGTTGTATTATGCTATATTTTTATATACTATAATAATACATTTAGTATTACAAATTGTAATAATATATCTTATACTAACTTACATTCATGCGCATTAGAATTTAGTGGAAGCCTTTATGACCATCACTTGGCATGATGGTCAAAGAATATCATGGGGTTCAAATTTTTTCACGTGAAACTATGTTCACATCACTTGTCAAATATGTAAATATATGAATATCCACAAGAAAGTGGTTTCGGATCATTTTTCAATTCATCTAAGTCCATTAGAAGCATCTGAGTCTTGCTTGACTAGTTTTTTTCTTCATTTTTCCAGTTTCAGAAAAACCTGGGTCAAATTCTCTTTTCTAGGCCAGAAACCTTTTTGATTGAATAATTGTTCCTCTTTTGGTAAAAGATGGAAATAACAAATGGTGAGCGTTGTGCACCTTTCTCTGATAAATTTCATGTCATTTTAACAGAGGCAACATCAAATATTGCAAGTTTCCTGTGAAAAACCTTTGTCCAAAAAGTGAGCCAACTGGCTGCTTCATTTTACTATGAAAGAAGCATCCCTTTAACCTGCCTCAAACAGAGCCTATTGGAGTTCTGACTGCATAAACTCCCTTTTGAGAGGAGTCCAGACCCCTGCCTCCCAATTTAAGGCAGGGCCAGATGTAGGGAAATCCACAGTGTCCACATACCAAAAAGGTCCAAATCTACTTTGACATATGAAAATAGAAATCTCCCTAGCAGAAAGCCAAAACCATATATGCAGAGGACTGAAACTAATGTAGACAACTGGATACTGTGAAACTAAGTCTAGAGAAGAGACTATAGGGGCAACAGAATAACCCTTTGACTTATCTTAGGTCTCTTGATGTCCTGAAATTTTCCCTTTGGTCCTTTTTTTATAAAGAATCCAAAATCAATCCTAGATTTAAAAAGAGGATGTTGCCCCTGATTTTTCCAAGTTTCTAGACTCCAAGCACCTTTGACTTCTCCCTTCCTTCACCTGCTGGTACCAAGTGCTACTATTCTCCTCTCAAGTGATCTCCAAGATTCATCCTGTTTCCCCATCATCAGAGCCACCATCGGGCTAGACCCAGTCATCCTCCCTGTGTGGACAGATCACAGTTCAGCCTTAAGTGAGCTGTGGATGAGTCCTGTGGAATCCATCCTGCCCACTGAAGGTTCCTTAAAGACCACTTTGGTCATGTCATTTTTCCTGCTTAAAAGCCTATAGTCACTTCCCAGTGCCATGTGACCCTGTATCAGGGTCCATCCTCCCTGATCCAATCTCATCCCTCACTACTTCTAACCCCCACCTCATTCCCAATTGGCTCCCTTTTTTTCACTTTCTTCCCCATTCGTCCAGCCCATTCCCACTCGCACACCCTCACTCATGCTCTTCCCCTTACCAAGAGTGTCCTCCTCCTTTCTCCCTATATATTGAAATCATACCCATTATTGAGGGGCCAACACAATTCCTCTTGGATCAGGTTCTCCACTACACCCTCCTTTTGCTCTATTTCTACTTAATGTAGTGTCCATAAGTGCTTCCTCGTTCCTTATTATCTCTGCCTGGATTTTCCTCTTCTTGTCTCACATGTTGCCTATAAAGTTCCAAGGACCCTCAAGCTCTAAATGTCAGAGATCTGGGCAGAACTACGATAATTAGAGAAAGGAGGGGTTGATCACTTCTACTTGTGTGGATTCTTCAGCAAGAAGGTAACTTAAGAACTGAAGGATAAAGTTTTGACTGTGACCATTTTAAGCTGATGGTATAGTGTGTCCAAGGGCAGAGACAGAGGTAGGAAAGTATGACACATACAGAGCAAATGGTGAGTAGTTCAGCTTGGCTCATGGTTAGAAAGTATAAAAGGGTTTAGCAGGAGATAAGGCTCGGTGGTTCTCAACCAACAGCAGTCCCCATCAAACCAGGGGACATTTGGAAATATATAGTGGTGTTTTGAATTGTTATAAGATTCAGGGATGCTACTGGAAGGGATGTTAAGACCTCAACAATATACAGGACAATCCTACATTATGAATTATATCACCCAAAATGCCATTAGCCTCTCCCTTGAGCATCATGCATGCCAACCCTAAGGAAAGACTTTATTTGATCTCTGGGGAGAACACTGAATGTCCCTTCTTCTGGAAACAGCATATGGTAACTTGGATTATTGTTCAGAAATATTAATTCCCTACACCTCACTTCCATGAGAGGAATATACTTTCTTACTCCACTAATGATGACAGGGCCATATGACTTGCTTTTGCCAATGGAATGTGAGCAGATGATAAATCAGAGGTCTGAAAAATGCTTTTGCAACTGGGTTTTCTCTCTTACACCTCTGTCATTACCATGGAAAGGATATGTCCAGACTAGCATAATGATCCCAGTAGGAAGGTGACATCTGTGGAGCAGAAGCAAAAGTAGATCAGCCAACCCTCAGCCAAATCCCAAATCTGTGAATAAGCCCAGGCAAGATCAGCAAAGCCCAATGAAGCTGAGCCCAATATGAATCACTGACCCCCAGCAGATCTGTGAAAATAAGTGACTCTTTTCAGCCACCAACTTTTTGGATGGCTTGCTATGCAGCATCTTTGTGACCATAGTTACCTAATACAAGGCATGTGCCTGGGGCAAACCAAGGCCTCCTCCTCTTCCTCATCCAGTGGTGCTACTGTCCTGGAACTGAGGGACCCAGAACACACCTCTCTCTGCTTTTTCCCAAGACTTTCCTATTATTCTGAGACCTCCCCCACCACCACCAGTGGCTCAAACACAGAGACCAAACCTTACCTACTACAGGCTCGAGCTTGAATTCGTTCTTGGTCTCAAGCTGCCCAGTCCCTTGGATCACCCCACTCATGTCCTGCACCACCTGTCTGACCCCGTCTTCTCCTTGCATCTCATACACGAGGGATGGGGTGCCTATCCGCTCTAGTTCTCTCCTGTCAAAGTCTTGAACACCCACAGACATGACTGTCACGCCCTTCTCCCTCAATGTCTGTGCAGCCTCGTGGACTTCATCCTCAGATTTGCCTGAGGTCATGAACACTACATATTGGGGAATGCGCTGAAGAAACCGGCTTCCTGCTGCCTCCCGGAAGAAGGTCTGATGAAGGTATTGTAGAGCTTTGCCTGTCCTCCTGGAGCCTCCCTGGAGCACAAAGCGTTCATGAATGTGATTCTTTATCTCATCCTGGGTCTGGTAAGTGCTGAGCAAAAATTCGGTGTGATCTTGACCACCATATTGAGCCAACCCAATCTGGTACTTGTCCCTGCCAACATCCAGCATGCCAACCACTCTAGAGATGAAATTCTGCATCCACTGGAAACTGGTCTGTGATGTGTTCTGTGAGGTGTCAGCGAGAAAGACGACATCTGCATAGCGCTGGGCAGAATCTGGAATTAGAGAAGGGTGGGGGGGAGAGGGAGTACATCACATCAAGATCTCTTGAAAATTGAATACAAGATGGTTCTCTGTGGGGAATATAAGAGGGAGAGGTACTACATATGTAACACTGTACCTATTGTAATTTCATCTCCTCCACGAAAAATTTATCACAAGGCTCTCTCCCTCCCATACACTGCTGCCGATGTTGTCTGCTTTTTTAGACTAGCGTATCTTCCAATTCTTCTTCTTCTTTATTAAAAAAATTGTTTATAAAATTATTGAATTTAACTATAGGATAGGGATGTTTTGAATTTACAAAAGAAACAGGTTTATTATAAATTATGTTACTCATATCTGTAACTTGCACTGAAGGCTAATTTTTAAAACATTACAGTGTATTTTTCATTACATATATAACATTTTATAGTTTTATTTTAATACAAGAAACTATAATAAACTGTAAACAATAGGTCCAAATCTCACCACTAGATAAAACCTGGAATCACCCTTTCTAGGTGGTCTCACCTTCAAATTCCATCAACAGGGTGTAGGATACTACAAAGCATTTTTTTAAGAACTTTTATTGAGATAGAGTTAACATACAATAAACTGCATATATTTAGAGTATACTATTTGGTATCCCAATCTCCCAATTCATTCCACCCCAACCCTCTCTGCTTTCCCCACTTGGTGTCCATTTGTTTGTTCTCTATATCTCTGTCTCTATTTCTGCCTTGCAAACCGGTTGATTTGTACCTTTTTTCTATATTCCAAATATATGTGTTAATATACGATATTTGTTTTTCTCTTTCTGACTCACTTCACTCTGTATGACAGTCTCTAGGTCCATCCATGTCTCTACAAATGTCCCAGTTTCGTTGCTTCTTACAGCTGAGTAGTATTCCACAGTATATATGTACCACATCTTCTTTATCCATTCATCTGTTGATGGACATTTAGGTTGCTTCCATGTCCTGACTATTGTAAATAGTGCTGCAATGAACATTGGAGTGCATGTGTCTTTTTGAATTATGGTTTTCTCTGGGTATATGCCCAGTGGTAGGATTGCTGGGTCATATGATGACTCTATTTTTAGTTTTGCAAGGAACCTCCATACTGTTCTCCATAGCGGCTATATCAATTTACATTCCCACCAACAGTGCAAGAGCGTTCCCTTTTCTCCACACCCTCTCCATCATTTACTGTTTGTAGATTTTCTGATGATGCCCATTCTAATCGGTGTGAGGTGATACCTCATTGTCATTTTGATTTGCATTTCTCTAATAATTAGTGATGTTGAGTAGCTTTTCATGTGCATCTTGGCCATCCGTATGTCTTCTTTGGAGAAATGCCTATTTAGGTCTTCGGCCCATTTTTTGATTGGGTTGTTTGTTTTTTTGATATTGAGCTGGATGAACTGTTTATATATTTTGGAGATTAATCCTTTGTCTGTTGATTCATTTGCAAATCTTTTCTCCCATTCTGAGGGTTGTCTTATCATCTTGCTTATAGTTTCCTTTGCTGTGCAAAGGCTTTGAAGTTTCATTAGGTCCCACTTATTTATTTTTGTTTTTATTTCCATTATTCTAGGGGGTGGATCAAAAAAGATCTTGCTGTGATTTACATAGAAGAGTGTTCTTCCTATGTTTTCCTCTAGGAGTTTTATAGTGTTCGGCCTTACATTTAGGTCTTTAATCCATTTCAAGTTTATTTTTGTATATGGTGCTAAAGAGTGTTCTAATTTCATTCTTTTACATGTAGCTGACCAATTTTCCCAGCACCACTTGTAAGAGAGGCTGCCTTTTCTCCATTGTATATCCTTGCTTCCTTTGTCATAGATTAGTTGACCATAGTTTATCTCTGGGCTTTCTATCCTGTTCCATTGATCTGTATTTCTGTTGTTGTGCCAGTACCATACTGTCTTGATCACTGTAGCCTTGTAGTATAGCCTGAAGTCAGGAAGCCTGATTCCACCAACTCTGTCTTTCCTTCTCAAGATTGCTTTGGCTATTCGGGGTCTTTTGCATCTCCATACAAATCATAAAATTTTTTGTTATAGTTCTGTGTATAATGCCATTGGTAATTTGATGGAGATTGCATTGAATCTGTAAATTGCTTTTGGTCATATAATCATTTTCACAATGTTGATTTTTCCAATCCAGGAACGTGGTATGTCCCTCCATCTGTCTGTGTCATTTTGATTTCTTTCATTAGTGTCTTATAGTTTTCTGAGTACAGGTCTTTTACCTCCTTGGTTAGGTTAATTCCTAGGTATTTTATTCTTTTTGTTGCAATGGTGAATGGGATTGTTTCCTTAATTTCTCTTTCTGATCTTTCATTGTTAGTGTATAGAAATGCAAGAGATTTCTGTGTGTTGATTTTGTATCCTGCAACTTTACCAAGTTCATTGATTAGCTCAAGTAGTTTTCTGGTGGCATCTTTAGGATTTTCTATGTATAGTATCATGTCATCTGCAAACAGTGACAGTTTTACTTCTTCTTTTCCCGTTTGGGTTCCTTTTATTTCTTTTTCTTCTCTGATTGCTGTGGCAAGGACTTCCAAAACTATGTTGAAGAGTAGTGGCAAGAGTGGACATCCTTGTCTTGTTCCTGATCTTAGAGGGAATGCTTCCAGTTTTTCACCATTGAGAATGATGTTTGCTGTGGGTTTGTCATATATGGCCTTTATTATGTTGAGGTAGGTTCCCTCAATGCCCACCTTCTGGAGAGTTTTTATGATAAATGGGTGTTGAATTTTGTCAAAAGCTTTTTCTGCCTCTATTGAGATGATCATGTGGTTTTTATCCTTCAGTTTGTTAATATGGTGTATAACAGTGATTGATTTGCATATATTGAAGAATCCTTGCATTCCAGGGATAAACCCCACTTGATCATGGTGGATGATCCTTTCAATGTGTTGTTGGATTCTGTTGGCTAGTATTTTGTGGAGGATTTTTGCATCTAAACTCATCAGTGATATTGGTCTGTAATTTTCTTTTTTTGCAGTATCTTTGTCTAGTTTTGGTATCAGGGTGATGGTGGCCTCATAAAATGAGTTTGGGAATGTTCCTTCCTCTGCAATGTTTTGGAAGAGTTTGAGAAGGATGGGTGTTAGCTCATCTCTAAATGTTTGATAAAATTCTCCTGTGAATCCATCTGGTCCTGGACTTTTGTTTGTTGGGAGATTTTTAATCACAGTTTCAATTTCATTCCTGTGATTGGTCTGTTCATATTTTCTATTTCTTCCTGATTCAGTCTTGGAACGTTATACCTTTCTAAGTATCTGTCCATTTCATCCAGGTTTTCCATTTTATTGGCATATAGTTGCTTGTAGTAGTCTCTTACGTTGCTTTTTATTTCTGTGGTGTCTGTTATAACTTCTCCTGTTTCATTTCTAATTTTATTGATTTGAGTCCTCTCCCTCTTTTTCTTGGTGAGTCTTGCTAGAGGTTTATTGATTTTATTTATCTTCTCAAAGAACCAGCTTTTAGCTTTACTGATTTTTGCTATTATTTTCTTTGTTTCTATTTCATTTGTTTCTGCTCTGATCTTTATGATTTCTCTCCGTCTACTAACTTTGGGTTTTGTTTGCTCTTCTTTCTCTAGTTTCTTTAGGTGTAAGTTTAGATTGTTTATTTGGGATTTTCTTATTTCTTATGGTAGGATTGGATTACTATAAACTTCCCTCTTAGAACTGCCTTTGCTGCATCCCATAGGTTTTGGATCATTGTGTTTTCATTGTCATTTGTCTCTAGGTAATTTTTATTTCCTCTTTGATTTCTTCACTGATCTCTTGGTTATTTAGTAGTGTATTGTTTAGCCTCCATGTGTTTGTGTTTTTTACAGTTTTTTCCTGTAATTGATTTCTAATCTCATGGTGTTGTGGTCAGAAAAGATGCTTGATACAATTTCAATTTTCTTGAATTTACCAAGGCTTGATTTCTGACCCCAAATGTGATCTATCCTGGAGAATGTTCCATGTGCACTTGAGAAGAACATGCAATCTGCTACTTTTGGATGTAATGTCCTATAGATATCTATTAAATCAAGCTGATTTATTGTGTCATTTAAAGCTTGTGTTTCCTTATTAATTTTCTGTGTGGATGATCTGTCCACTGGTGTAAGTGGGGTGTTCAAGTCCCCCACTATTATTGTGTTACTGTCTATTTCCTCTTTCTTAGTTGTTAGCATTTGCCTTATTGAGGTGCTCCTATATTGGGTGCATATA
This sequence comes from Hippopotamus amphibius kiboko, assembly GCF_030028045.1. Taxonomy (NCBI): domain Eukaryota; kingdom Metazoa; phylum Chordata; class Mammalia; order Artiodactyla; family Hippopotamidae; genus Hippopotamus; species Hippopotamus amphibius. The sequence continues at coordinate 102,433,541 of NC_080191.1, forward strand.
TATTTTTAATTGTTATCTCTTCTTCTTGGATGGATCCCTTGATCTTTATGTAGTGTCCTTTCTTGTCTCTTGTAACATTTTTTATTTTAAAGTCTATTTTATCTGATATGAGTATCGCTACTCCAGCTTTCTATAGATTTCCATTTGCATGGAATATCTTTTTCCATCCCCTCACTTTCAGTCTGTATGTGTTCCTAGGTCTGAAGTGAGTCTCTTGTAGACTACAAAGCATTTTAGTTTTTGCTTTCCTGGAAAAGGAAAAATGGTGTTTCATTGTTGATTTAATTTGTATCAATATAAGTGATGTTCTGTATTCTTAGTTATTGGCCATGGCCAAAAATGCTTATTGCATCTAATTCATATTTAAATGTTTTAAAATATGCTTATTGGATAGAGCTATGTATTACCTGCAATGCTCAGGATATGAGATAATTGCAGTCATGTGTACATGTATAATAATTAACTTTAATAACTTACTCGTCAAAAAAATTATTCTTCTTCAACTGATGGAGGAAGCAAGGGAAGTTAACATATATTGAGCAGATACTTTGTGCTAAAGACTTTTATACACTTGTATCTATTTTTTTCTTCAGATCTTTATTGGAATATAACTGCTTTACATGGTTGTGCCAGTTTCTGCTGTACAACAAAGCGAATCAGCTGTATTTATACATACCTCCCCATAACCCCTCCCTCTTGAGCCTCCCTCACACCCTCCCTATCCCACCTCTCTAGGTCATCACCAAGCACTGAGCTGATCTCCCTGTGCTATGTGGCAGCTTCCCAATAGCTATCCATTTTCCACTTGGTAGTGTATCTACTTTAATCCTCATAAACCATCCTACTAAGCAAATATTATTATCTTCATTGCACAGATGAGGAAATTGAAGTGTACAAGTGAAGCTGCTGGTCCATGTTCACACAACTAGAAAGTGGCAAAGGCAGGATTAAAAAAAAAAATAGGTCTTTGGACAGCAAAACCCATGCTGTTTCCTCTGAACAGCATGGTAGGATGTTATTTTCCACCTTATGAGAACTCCATTCATCCTTCAAGCCCCAGATCATCCAGGAAGTCTCCCCAGGTTCTCCAGTGATGCCCTCCTACCACACTCAGTGTGTCTTGGCTCACATGGCAATTAGGTGTCCTGTTTGAAATGTTGGATTTCAACACGACCTCTTACCTTTGATCTTGCTCTCCATGGCTGAGCACAGAGTCTGGAGAATGCTTCCTGAGAAATCCTGCAGGATGTTGAAGTTTTCAGTGCTGAAGAGAAACTTCTCTAATGGCTCACTGGCTATTGTTTGCAACTCCTGGACATCCTGGACGTTGACCCCTACCACGTACAGCACAACCCCATCTTGTTTCAACCTGTCCGCTGCCTCCTGGACTTCATCATTTGACTCCCCATCTGTCACCAGGATAACTATCTGGGGAACCCCATCCTTGGCCCGGCTGCCAGCTGCCTCAGTCAAGTAGTTGGTCCTGACGAACTCCAGGGCACTCCCTGTGTTTGTGCCTCCTGTACGGTAAGGCAGGTTCCGGATCTGCTCTAGGACCACACTCTTCAGAGGGTACTGGTTCAGCCAAAAGGCTGGGTAGATGTTGTCATTATACTGAGCAAGTCCCACTCGGACCTGGTCACTGCTGATGTCCAGACCCAAGACGACAGAGTGAAGGAAGTTCTTCACTTTCTGGAAGTTCTGGGGTCCGATGCTGGTTGAGCTGTCTACTAGGAAGACAATGTCTGCCAGGACTGCTTCTCTGCAAGCTGCAAGAGACGACAAAAGTGCTGTGGTCTGCAGGTTTTCACTCAAAATACTTAGAATCAATGGAGCTGAACGGTGCACAGAAAGGGAGAGCAATGCCAGGCAGCCCATAGGTGATGGTCCTCAGACACCCTAAATGACAGCATGCTCAAAGAAATGACAACATTCCTTGTGCCTCTCCTTTCCTCCACTCATCTTGTTCTGAGGCTTCTGTCCTGCCTCCATCTTGAAATACACTTGGACAATCCCACGAATCTCATGAAGGAAAAAAGTACTTGTGTAAATGCTTCTCAGCATGCTAAGAAAGGGGCTGTTCTCTTTCCAGTGGGAATAAACCTTCTCTCTAGGAGCATGCCGGCCCCAGCTGGTTAGAAAGCTGAATATAGCCCGTGTTCCACGACACATCTCATTGCCACTCCACCATCTAGGAGCCCTGTGATCTACTTACCACTCACCTCTTTGAGACTCAATTTTCTTTTCTGTAGCACTGATGTCTTTATACCAGCCCTCATACTCTCACAGCGTTGTTTTGAGGAAAAGAGAGGATAAACTCCTATAGTAGACAATATCCGTGCTCTACCCAGGTCCTTTTGGATTTCTTTCTTTCTTTTTTTAATTTATTTTATTGAAGTATAGTTGACTTATAATGCTGTGTTAATTTCTGCTGTACAGCAAAGTGATTCAGGTGTGTGTGTGTGTGTGTTCTTTTTCGTATTCTTTTCCATTGTGGTTTATAACAGGATATTAAATATAGTTCCCTGTGCTGTACGGTAGGACCTTGTTTATCCAGTCTCTTAGTTGGCATCTGCTGATTTCAAATTCCCAATCCATCCCTCCCCCACCACCGCTCCCTTGGTAACCACAAGTCTGTTCTCTTTGTCTGTGAGTCTGTTTCTGTTTCATAGTTAAGTTCATTTATGTCATATTTTAGATTCCAAACGTAAACAATATCATATGGTATTTGTCTTTCTCTGTCTGGCTTACTTCACTTAGCATGATAATCTCTAGGTCCATCCATGTTGCTGCAAATGGCATTATTTCATTTCAATCCCACTTATGGCTAAGTGGGATTGTACAGATGTGCCACATCTTCTTTATCCATTCATCTGTTGATGGACATTTAGGTTGCTTCCATGTCTTGGCTGTTGTAAACAGTGCTGCTATGAACATAAGGGTACATGTATCTCAGATTTCTTTTTACATTTTCTGTACACTGCCCTGTGGAGAACTTCTCTTCAGCTATTGGAGTTGTTTAGCCCACAACATATGAAGGCCTAGCTCCTTGCCTCAGGGCAGGACAACCCTGAGGCATAACTTACACTGCTGAGTTCTCCAGTATGATTGAGCTAGAACCACCCTCTGTGACAGATCTGCCTGAGATCACACCCTTCCTTCCTTTCCTCTCCTTCTCTGTCCTGCATCCCCCACATTCTTACCTACCTCCTATGGGAGCTCTTCCATAATAAACAATATGTATCCAAATCCTTGCCTCAGGCTCTGCTTCTAAAGCACACAATCTAAGACACTTGTTCTATTGGAATGTATCTGCCCTAAAAGACCTAGGATCAAGTTCTAGCTCTACTATCCAGTTTTGTTACCTTTGACCTCAATTTTCTCATACACAAAAAGCAAATCATGATAATAATTGCTTTATGTATCATATATATCCTTATGTATCTAACAAAAAAATTGCCTTATGTATCTATTGGTCAGCAAGGTAAACAAGTTTTGAAAATGATGTAACACCAAGCAAATGATAGTTATTATTACTATAATTACTATGTATATAAAACCTCTTTGTAAACCTTGAAGCACCAAGCAAAAGTAAGGTATATAATTTGTCTAAACAAATACAATACTCCCATCACATTCTGTGGTATTAAGTGGGTCAAAAGTTTTAGCACTTTTTCCAATTGACCTCCCCTATGTAGAAATACCAAAATAATGAGCAAGTAATGAAGGCTCTATCCTCTTGTGGATTTTGATGGAACTTACAGGCAATCTTCTCTTTCTCTGCTTAAACATCTATGCTTTCTTATGCTTTAGTAATTAATTTATAAAGAATTTCTACCAGTTTATGCCCCATCACCACCGACAGATGGACAAAGTTGATGAGAGGTATATCATCACAGGTAATGACCCTACTGCTTCTGGGTGCCTCTGATGGGCTAAGTGCTGTGATAATGCTTTCAGCAACTCTCTGAGGCAGGTACTATCATCTTAGGAAAAAATTTAAATTCAGAGAAATAAAGTAACTGTTCAAGATGGCCCAGAATGTGGAGACGGGATTTGAACCCAGATCTTTCTTTTCCCTCAATTCACCCTCTTAACCAGCACATTATACCAACACACTGGCAGCAAAATGAGCAAGCTTCCTGGGGGATCTACTGGCCTTCTCCCCTCCTCTGCCCTCATCCAGGCAATATGGGTAAGTTAATCTAGGAATAATAATATTCTAGGAACAAATATTTTTTCCTTCAAAAACAAACTTACACTATGTCTGTATAGAAAACCATCATGAAGCCCACAGCATTTAAAAATATTTGAAAACTCTTTGGTCAATGATTGAAGAGGAGCATGAAGTGTAGATGCTTTCGTGAAATTCTACTATTAAAATTAAACATGCACAATATCCAGAGAAAACTTGAATTCAAATTCATGCACCCCAATGTTCATAGCAGCACTATTTACAATAGCCAAGACATGGAAGCAACCTAAATGTCTATCAACAGATGAATGGATAAAGAAGATGTGGTACATGTATACAATGGAATACTACTCAGCCACAAAAAAGAACAAAATAATGTTATTTGCAGCAACATGGGTGGCCCTAGAGATTATCACACTAAGTGAAGTGAGCCAGAAAGAGAAAGACAAATACCATATGATATCACTTATGTGTGGAATCTAAAAAAATGATATAAATGAACTTATCTATGAAACAGAAACAGCTCACAGACATAGAGAACAAACTGATGGTTACCAAAGGGGAAGGGGGAGGGGGAGGGATGAATTAGGAGGCTGGGATTAGCAGATACACATTACTATATATAAAATAGATAAACAGTAAGATCCTACTGTATAGCACAGGGAACTATATTCAGTGTCTTGTAATAACCTACAATGGAAAAAAATTATATATATATATATATATGTTTGTATATATATATCTCTGAATCACTTTGCTGTACACCAGAAACTAACACAACATTGTAAATCAACTATACTTCAATAAAAAATTACTTAAACTATTAATTAAACATGCACATACATGGAAGGGATATGTGGGTGGGAGGAATAAGAGATAAAGCTTTGAGTTCCATGACTTCTAGATCAAAATAAAAAGGGAAAAAGCCTTTGTACCTGGAGAGCCATGGCCAACAGGTGGAGCTGCCTTTGCCAAAGTATCACAGAGCTCCTGGCGTAGCTTCCGGGCGAGACTGCCCAGACCAGAGAAGCTGGGAGCAGAGGCGACAAACTTCTCCGCAGGACTGCTCGCAATCTCCCTGAGCTCTGCTGAAGCTGCATCTCCGATGCCCAAGGCGAAGAGGAGGATGCCTGCCCTCCTAAAGGCCTCTGCTGGCTCTTGCACGTGGTCCTCTGTGGGGCCGCTGCTGATCACCACGGCGACCTGAGGCACACCCCTGCTTGCCCGGCTGCCCGCTGTTTCCTGGAAGTGGTGATCTAGGAGGAACTGCAGGGCCAGACCCATCTTGTGGCCCCCCTGCGTAAATGGAAACCTCTGGATGTGTCTCAGCACTCCGGCTTTGTGGCGATAGGTGGAAAGGAGGAACTCGGATCGGGGCTCATCGCTGTACTGGGCCAGCCCCACGCGGACCGCCTCTCCGCTGACATTGAAGCCTTTGACCACAGTGTACAAGAAGTTCCGCACGCTCTGGGTGTTCTGGGAGTTGATGCCGGTGTCCACCAGAAACACGACATCTCCCACAGAGGCCTCCCTGCACCCTGGGGAAGAGAGTCCACTTCAGATAAAACATCACAGCATTGATAGCTACTGGCTGTTAATACATCTTTCCCAATTCAGTGCCTTTACACCCCACAGCTCTTTGATGACAGCTAACATGCACACAGCCCAGACACGCCATTTGCTTCTTCATGGCTACCATCTACCCTTGTTTCCCTGCCGTCCTCTGTTCCATTCTAACAGACATTTGATCCTTCAATTAGACCCCTGATGAATGGCCTTCCATTCATCCCTTGAACCTCATAAAAGAAACCAGCTTTCTACCGCTAGAGGATGCTGTTGGAACCCCCACCTAGATCCTTTGCCAGCTAGCACACCCATGCCCCGGCTGCTTCAAGTGCTACAGTCACCTGCTCCTGGCTGAGACTTTGTCCAGAGACCTTCCCCTGGCTGAAGGGAGCAGCCTCATCTGGAGACACCTGGGAGATTATATCGCTGCTTCCAGCCAGGGCAGCCAGTCTTTGATCACATGGGGATACAAACGCCAGGCCCCCTTGCCTTAGCTGAAACCATTCATGGTGCTATTTATGTCCTAGAGCTCCCATGGCTCAGGCCAAGGCTTGATTTTATGGGAGCCTGCATCCTTGCTTGGCTACTTTTCCCCCAGCCTACCTCACTTCTCTCACTCCTCTACAGGTTTGACTTAAAAGAGTCCTGCCTCAAAATAACACATCCACCAAATCCGTGTCCCCAGTTCTGCTTCTAGAGAACTGGCCTAAGCCATCTGCTTTCCACGTTTAACCTCTGACACTCCCTGGCCACCACCAGCCTCTTTAAGTCTGACATGTGGCATTACCATAGGTGTGACTCATATTTGTCCTTGGCTCCCTGAACTCAAAGCTGCATCATGAGACCACTTCTTCCAAACCCAGCTCTAATTTTGGGAACCACAGTTCCCACGGTGGCCAGACCAAGTGGCATTCCAGCTGGGCCCACCCTGGTCTCCCACACAGAGGCAATCAGACACCAGTGGCAGCAGGACCTGAGCAAACAGCTCATCTCTCTGGTTCTCAGATTGCATTTCCCTAGAATAAGGGGTTGCCACATGCCCTGGTGTCTTCCAACTCCAACGCTGCCTTTCTGTGACACACTGCATCATTACCCCACACTGAGTAAACACATCGTGCATTTGGTTTTGTGCCAGGAAGGGTAAAACCTCGGCTCGGGCTGGCCCTGCACTGTCTTTCTAGCTTTGTCTCTCCACCCTCTGAACTTCACTCCCTGTGTTCCGGCTCCTTAGTCCAGCTTCTCAAACTCTCCACACTCCCACCTGCTGCTGGCCCTTGACGTGCTGTTTCTACTCCTACAGTGTTGACAGGAACGTAAATTGGTGCAGCCACCATGGAAAACATTATGGAGATTCCTTAAAAAACTAAATATAGAGCTACCATATGATCTAGCAATCCCACTCCTGGGCATATATTTGGAGAAAACTGTAATTTGAAAAGATACATGCACCCTAATGTTCATAGCAGCACTATTCAAGATAGCCAAGACATGGAAGCAACCTAAATGTCCTTCGACAGAAGAATGGATGAAGAAGATGTGGTGTGTGTGTGTGTGTGTGTTTGTGTATGAATATTACTCAGCTATAAAAAAGAGTGAAATAATGCCATTTGCAGCAACATGGATGGACCTAGAGATTATCATACTACGTGAAGTGAGCCAGACAGAGAAAGACAAATATCATATGATATCACTTACATGTGGAACCTAATATATGACACAAATGAACTTATGTACAAAACAGGAACAGACTCACAGACATAGAAAACAAATTTAAGATTACCAAAGGGGAAAGGGAGGGAGGGATAAATTAGGAGCTTGGGATTGACAGATACACACTACTATATACAAAGTAGATAACCAACAAGGACCTACTGTATAGCTCAGGGAACTATATTCAATATCTTGTAATGACCTACAATGGAAAAGAACCTTATACATATGAATAACTGAATTACTTTGCTGTATACCAGAAAGTAACACAACATTGTAAATAAACTATACTTCAATTTTAAAAAGATGCTGTTCGTGCCATCGTTTCTTTTTCCTCTTTTATTCTTTCTTTTTTTCTTCTTCTGGTAAATTCCTATAGAATCGTGTTCTTTTATCCTGGTTTGTAACGTAACATTTATTTGTGTGCTTATTCAATTAATGACAATCTTCCCAACTAGACTCTAGGCTCTGTGAAAACAGATACCATACATTTTGTTTGTTGGTCTACCACTCAAGTGTCTAACATAGAGTAAGTCACTCAAAAAAAATTCAAGGAAGGAAATATTTGGGAAAGAGAGAGGAAGAAAGGGAGGGAAGGGAGAAGATATCACTTACAAGGATGAAAATACTGAACATGAAGGAAACCAAATCAGGGAATCAGAAAATTCCAGACCTAGAATAATCCTCTAAGACTATGCAATACTGCCCCCGCTAGGTATGTGTGGCTGTTTAGCACTTGAACTGTAGCTAGTGTGACTGAGAGAAATGACATTTTAAAGTTTACTGAATTTTAACATATTTTAATTTAAATAGTCACAAATGGCTAGTAGCCATTGTATTGAACAGTGCAAGAATCGAATAATGACTTCAATTCATCCATCTCACAGATAAGGAAAATAAGACCTAGAAAGGCAAAGTAACACGTGTAAATCTGTTCAAAGAGCCAACGTTAGAAACCAGATCCCCTGACATCCAGTCCACACCCTGGACGGCCATAAAGAAGATTAAATTTAAAACCCGTGTTGCAGAAAGGCAAAGACCACCTGAGAGTTCAAGCAGAGCAGGGCTGGAGAAGGCTGATGTACTTCAGCGGCAGTAAATCTATCTGTCACCTCTGGATTCCTGAGTCCTACCTCTGGGAAGTTTGGCTAATCTCCATCATCAGGCCAAGTGAAGGCAGGATTATTGAAAAGGCAGATAGTAAACAAGCGTGAGGCCCTTTAAGCTCCCCCTCTCTTTGGCCCTCCAAATGCAATCCTCTTGAGAGGAGAGGGTCCAGTGAGTGCTGCAGGGATGGCCGCCTGGTTTGTCCCCTTAAAAGCTCTTTCAGAAGAGATCAAACACAGACCAGGAAGTGTTTCCCTGATCTTTGCAATCAGGAGAAACCTCACAGCTATAGAATACTTTTCAAGCTGCGCCTTTGAGAGATATGTTACATTTTCATACATTGTTACTTTCTGAACCACTAGATTTTTGTCATTCTATAGGGTTTGAAGCCTGAGAAAATTCACTGTCACAGCTTCTGTTCACACTGAGAGGAGTCACAGCCCAAGGGAAACTTAGAGAGCTTCATGTTTGCTTTCCCGACAAATAACAGCCTGTGTGATTATTTTTGAATATTTAAAACTCAACATTTCTCAGTGGGAGCTTCAGGCTACTCATACAATCTTCTCTTGATGATTTGATCCTGAAAATTCCCCCAAATTAAAATGACTGCAAAAAAAAAAGAAAGAAAGAAAGAAAGACACTGCAGAGGTGTCCTTAGCACTCAGGGAAACTATTCACCTTGTGATGATAATTACCCACGGAAGAGCACGGCCGAAGGAGACAAAGCAAAATGCAGAGTCGACAGAACAGGCCCACGCGTACGAAAGCATCTGAGAGCTTGGTAACACATTCAGAAGGATAGCATCTTTTAATATCTATTTTTTGTCATTTGAGGTTAAGCTTTGAAAAGAAATCAAGGGCCCATCATTTACTAAAAGATTTCAGATTCTAAATTCTCCTTAAAAGAATCATTTCCTTTTTGTTAAGTATGAAATTCCTATATTTTCAATATTGTCACTACCACTCTATTCCTGGAAAGGTCATCATTTTTGGCTTAAAGAATCCGATGCATTACCAATTCTCTGTGACTTAATGAAGCCAAAACCAGCTGCAAGGAAGATGATCCCGCAAAACGTCTTCCAAGTCTCCATTTTAGATATGAACCTAGAGAGAAAAAGATACCTCGTAGTTAAAATTATGTCTTCATACAATTAAAATGAGTGCATCATTTTGTACATTCATTATACTTTAATACAGTTGATTCTTTAAAAAAAAAAACAACTATGTCTTTCCCCAGACCAATAGAAGCTTTATAAAATTAAAGAAGGACACGTTGCCACATTTTTCAACTGTGTGAGGAAAATGGTCTTGCTGACCCAACATAGGAAGAATTTTGTAAACACCCAAAGTATATACCTCAGACTTCAACTGTTTAAAGTTATCCAGATACGGCTGTAAAAGGAGAAAGCATATAGGGCATGGGGTAGAACCACCATTGCACACACTGAATTCATTTGGTTGAACATAAACATTTCTGGATGATTTTGCTTGTATTTTTATACAAGCATTGGATGACCTGATAAACACTGTGGCATGAGGAAATATTCAAGTATCTCAGAAGCACATCTCCCTGATAAAATCAGGCTAGTCTGAGCATATTCTGTAAGTTCCCAGAAGAAGCAGATCACCAGACTTCCCTCCCCCATACTTGGATCTAGTTCCAAAGGCCGATGTGGAAATGATCCACTTCCAATTTCATTTCCAATTTTGGCCTCTAAGAAACTCCATCTGTTTAAAAGTAAGAACAACACAGCAATCACATTGAATGAAGTGTTCCCAGTAGAACAAGGAATACCTCATCTTCATCTTCTTAACTAGTTAACCTCACAGCCATCCTCAGTAGAGTGCAGTGGGGTTAAAAGTGAGGATTCTTGGAGACAGATCGCCTAGGTTTGAATCTCAGATCCACTATTTAATAGTTGAATCTTGGGCAAGTTGCTTCTCTTCTCCATTTCCCCATTTGTAAAACGGGGGCAATAATAGCATCTATCTCATAGTCTTGTGATGAGGACCAAATGCATTCATTATTGTAAAATAGTTTACCTGTGCCTGGCACGTAAAAGCACTCTTGGAGTGCTTGTTAAATAAGTCTTCTTAGGGGACTTCCCTGGCGGTCCAGTGGGTAAGACTTTGCCTTCCAATGCAGGGTTCAATCCCTGGTCAGGGAGTTAAGATCCCACATGCCTTGCTGCGGGGGGAAAAAAAAACCCAAAACATAAAACAGAAGCAATATTGTAACAAATTCGATAAAGACTTTAAAAAAAATAAATCTTCTTAGAAATTCATCATGTAAAAGTGAAAACGTATTCCCCCTAATTTGAAACTCAGAGTCGGTAGAGGTAGAAGCTCACTAATACTTTGTGTTGTGTATTAATAAAGCAGTTATTTTGGTGTGTATAAGTTACTTTATATTTTTTATTTGATTGGTTCAATTTTTACTTTCAATTGATTGATACTTTGTAAGTTACGGGGCTAATCTCCATATTCCTCACCTCCAATCTAGGAAAAGCCAGCTAAGCAGGATTTACTCTGCTCATTGTGTTGATAGAAAAGAGAAAATTGGATCCCAGAAAGGTTTAAGCTCTGTCCCAGGTAACCTGATTCCAGGTCCAGAAAATTGCTGCACCTCAAACATCTGCTTCAAACCCTTCAATGAAAATCTCCAAGTCCAGACTGTCACTCAACTCCCCAGAGTCCACTTCACAAAAAATGAAGATCTGTGAGCAATTTGCCTTGGGGTAAAAATGTGAATTCAAGCACTTTTTAAACTCTTCAAAGAGCTTGAGAAAGAATCTCACAGTGTCTAAATCACTCTGCAGTCTCGGGCCCTTTAAGCAAAATATTGTATGGAAATGTTATCCCAATGTCCAGAAATAGCAGCCATCCAACAGCTGAGTCCTCTTTGCAGAAGGTGTAAGTGTAGCCACCCTACTTTTCTAAGACACGTTTCTACTGTGCGTGCTTCATTTACTCCTTGAGTGTGACTCAAGGGTGTGAGATCACCACATCTGTTTTATTGTTTTACACCAACAGAAAATACTGGGAGAAGTCTTGACTTCCAAGGAGGCCTTAATTCTGGTTTCAGCTTGACTGTTGGCTCTGTGTACTTGAGCAAACCAGTTCATCTCTGAAGGTTGATGTGATGACTCTAGGGAATTTGGCACTGATTTGAGACACCTGTGATATTGCCCAGTATATTACAAACCTTCCCCAGGACATTCATCCAGCGATTTTCCAATAAATGGATGTGATATAATTGGATTTCTCCGTTCCTCCATTTCTACATCAACCTTGTATTAATGCCTCCTTCAGGAGGATTATAAGTAATTTGAAAGAAGGTACTTTAAATTTTCTATTCCCCAACAAACTTTCATCTAATGGCAAATAAATGAAAGTGTGAATCTTAAAGAACAGACGGTTCTCATGGATTAAGGACCATGTGAGGGTAAAGAGATTGAGAGTTTGAAAGAGCCAGAAATAATGATCCGAAATAAATCCATGCATTATGATTGCAATTGGTATTATTACAACAAGATACCTCACTTCAGTTTGTTAAACTCTTAGATAATAAAGTTAGACAAAACATAACACCTTCAAGTAGGGTATCTACATTTTCATATTCCATTATGTCATGATTATTAGCATTAATGCAGTTATTCATAAGAAATTAGAAGTATTTTTAGTTGTAAATAAAGCAGTAGAGCTGTTTATGGAAATCTAGTGGGAAAATCAAAATTTTATAAACGTTTTACAGCTGTATGTGTGTGTTATATCAACGAAGAGAAAATGTCTGTAGATTGACTTAGTATCTACATCACATATACTATTTCATGAGGATGTTTATATCTAATTCAAGCTGTTGTAGGGGGGTTGAATTTAAACATGTCGGGCTTATCATGGAAGTAAAAAAAAATGAAGTCATTAAACGAATCGTAGTTAGGGATAGCATAGGATACCTATTCTTTCTTTTTCTTTAATTAAAAAAAACTTTTTTTGGCCACACCACACAGCATGCAGGATCTTAGTACCCTGACCAGGGATTGAAGCTGTGCCCCCTGCAGCAGAAGCGAGGAGTCTTAACCACTGGACCACCAGGGAAGTCCCAGGATACGGATTCTTCACTATTTACTATTTACTATTAGAAATAATTCTAGTGGGTTTGGGGTAGAGAGAGACTTTTCTCCAACTGTGTTGCTCAAATAGCTATCTGAAAGATCTATTTTTTTAAGGTTAATTCATTCAATTACTTTGCAACCACCATAGCAACAGTTGATTCAGGGAAGAATCATCAAGAGATTTTAACACCATTCGGTAAAAGTATGTTGGAAAACAGGATTTAAACACAGTTTCAAAGTATCTCCTGACATGACTTATAAATTACAAAAGGCAAAAAAAGTACAGTGGAGAAATATGATGGCCACAGCTTAACGAAGTGATCAAAATTAATATCAGCAATAATAGGATCAACTAACAGCACATACCTCCTGATGTTATGCATGAGAAAACTCAGCAACCCTTGTATGGTAGTCCTCCTCAAAAATCCATGACCTAACTCTAATAATGAGGAAACAATCATATAAACCAAAACTTAGGGACAGTCTAAAAAACAACAGGCCTTTGCTCCTCAAAAATATGAATGTCATGAAAAACAAAGAACTGAGGAATTGAGATTAAAACACTCTAACAAGACATGACAGCTCAAGGCAATGCATGATTTTACATTGGGAAAAAATGCTATAAAAGACATTAAGACAATAGGTAAAACTTTAATATGGAGTGAATGTTATATAATTATTCTGAATCAATGTTAAATTTCCCGATTTCAATCATTGTATTGTAGTCATGTAACAGAATGTCATCATTAATAAATACACATGATACATTACGGGGCAGAGGGTCTTGAGGTCAGCAAGCAGAATTATAATTCAGAGAGAAAGGAGGGAGGAGTAAAGCATTGCAATACTCTTGCACCTTTTTATTGGGTGTCAACTGCTTGCCAGACAATATGTCAGGTGCTAGGAATAACAGATTAATGAAATAGTTCTTTTCCTCAGAGGACTTGGAACGAAAGATGGATGTGTTACAATATCATGGGGTGACCAAAACAGTATGAAGACCTGCATCAGGTCCTGAGGACCACAGCGCAGGTGCGGGAACACCTCTCTGCACTTGGCTGAAGGCTTCACAGAGCAGATGACACTGGAGTTGGGGTCAAAGGATGAGAAGTTTGCAAGTGAGCAAGAGGAGAAAGAGGTGCCAGGCAGAAGGACAGCATGTGCGAGGGCACAGGAGAGGTATTAGGCACTCTGAACAGAGCCCATCTAAGGCCTCAGCAGCCTACGTTTGTCGTGCAGAGGGCTTGGTTAAGCCTGCCTTGGTGCTGGTAAGGCAAGCTGTATGAGCTCTTACGGCACGATAAGTCTAACAGTGACATTGCTTTTCTGAAATGCCTGAACTAAGACGGAGGGATAGAAAAAGGGACCTGGGCAAGTTCCTCAGTCTTCAGCCATAAACCACCTTAACTCCATTTAATTAGCCCAACAATGCTTTGTATACCAATGTCTTTCAAGGTTTCTGTTCTTCCTCTGTGGACCACTCAACAATAAAATGAAAAGATGCCATCACTAATATTTTATGCCGGGGCTCTCAACCTTGAGCATTGCATCGGAATCACCCAGAGGACCTGTCAAAACCCAGTTTCTGAAGCCCATCTCCAGAGATTTTGATTCAGCAGGTCTGGGGTGGGACCTGAGAATTTGCATGCTGATCTAGTCCAAGGAACCACACTTTCAAAACCATTCTTTTATGCATTTAGCGTGCAATGGTTCCCATTCAGGCAGAGGTGTGCTCCATCTACCTTCAACAGCATCTGTAGCTCCACATGGAGAAAACCAAATGTCTACTATCAACTACATGGGGAAAGGGAAGAGATGACCAATTAAAGGATGTTTTCTCTGTGTATACATGACTGAGAGGTAAGCAAAAGCTTCAGAATGTTTGGATGAAAGACCCCAGGCAAATGTGCAAGATTAACACATTTTCAATTTGCTTTCTAATATGCTTTATTCTCTGAAATCCAGAGATCTGTTCCCTTTTTATTTTTTATTTCTCCAATCACTTAAGCACTGTATTTTTGGCTTTCTCACAAAACAGTCCTGCAGTGTACCACATCCGGGCAACAGGAAGCTCCAGAAGGCAAACAACCAGGGGACATGAACGGATTCTTCCGTACACATCACATTAGAATCCACACAGCGTGTTTGACAGTTGAAAAAAACTAAAGGTTAGTCTTTAACCTATCGCATAAATATTAACATTTGCTTCCTGGGCCCGTTCCCAAATCTTACGACGGCTTGGATACATATACAACTTTGTTGTAGAATATTCGAGAGAGGCTGTGCCAAACATTTCAATGATAATTAATGTGTCCTTAGGCTCGGAAAAAAAATAATAAGATGCAGAATCACGAAGCATTCCTCCAGGGAGGGATCAGGATTATAATACCAGAGTTCAGCAGAGCTCTGTACAAGGCAACATGTGGGGCTGACGGCCGTGATGTCCCATCTGCTGTGCTAATTACAAGACTAGCACACGAGTAGTTTGAGAAGTGTTTAAAGTTTTGGAACTGAACAAAATCTCAGCTGTTGGGAAGTTTTAAACTATCCTAGGCCCTCTGCACATTCCGATTCATCTAGTTTCCCATAATACTTGGTTCACCCTCAGTTATGCCATTTACCATATCGCCTGTCATCCGCTTGACTGTTTATTTCCCTCATGGGGCTGTGCAGACACAGAGGGTGGAGCCTCGGTCTGGGAAATCCATGTAGTGCTGGGTACATTGAAGCCAACTAATAAACCTTTTCCTTTTATGATCATTATATAAAAGACTGAACAAACTGTTAAATGATTCAATTCAAAGAAAAAAGAATATGTACTCAAACGCTTTCAACTTACATGCTGCTTATACACTCATCACCCCAGCATTTCACGAGCTGAGACTCATGAGAGAACGGGAGTCATACCCTATCTGCCTGAGGCATTTCATTCAGGAAAGATGCCTCCAACCCACAAGGCAGATCAGGGCTCTGCGAAGACCTGGGTGGGTCCAGGCACTCTGACACTCAGTACTACCTGACACCAGGAAACAGAGAGAGCAGCCCATCGTTCTGAGTAAGGGCAAGATCCCACAGCTCTCTGCAGTCATCTAGACTGACATCATACACACAGCCCTTTATTTCTTTTATATCCTTTAACAAGAAGGTTGCTCCAGAAACTGCAGAGAAAGTGTAGGGTGGAACAGTAAAAATCGCACAGGATTGACTCTGAATTTTCTGGTTCAAGTGTCAGCCCTGCTCCATTCTTGTTACATGGCTTCCTGTAGTCTTTCGAACTCTCTAAGGCTTAGTTCTTCTCAGTATAAAAGAGAAGCCACTTGCCATCACCACTTGGCAGGGCTATGCTGAGGTGGCCATAAGCTAACAGGAAAGCAAGAATCTCGTAAAGAGCCATAAACTTGAGAGGTTACCATCAGCATCATCAAGCAATAATCTATGGAACAAAATCCCCTAAATTCAGTCCTTTCTCACTGGCAGAACCAAACCTCAGCATTTTTTACTCCAAGAGAGATGCTTTGCTTGAATCAAGGGGCTGTGACTGCATGTTCGCTTCATTAAGCCTAAGAAATAAGCATGTTATGATGAAAGTGAGATGTTGGATTGTAACAGACATTTTACAGCCATGAGAGAAGACTCCCTAAATCGAAGGAGTGGGATACTGGCTATGACAGCAAGCTGGTGGCAGTGTGGTCATCTAGAGGGGAAAAGATCTTTTAAACTAGCTGTCTATTTTCTTTGAGCCAAATCTTTCCTTTTTGCCTCCAGGACTTCAGCTTAAAGTCACTAAGTGCCCATTCAACTATTGATAGACATTTAGGTTTTTTCCATGTCCTGGCTATTGTAAATAGTGCTGCAATGAACACTGGGGTACATGTGTCCTTTTGAATTATGGTTTACTCTGGGTATATGCCCAGTAGTGGGATTGCTGGGTCATATGATAGTTTATTTTTAGTTTTTTAAGGAACCTGTATACTGTGGATGGACCTAGAGCCTGTCATACAGAGTAAAGTAAGTCAGAAAGAGAAAAACAAATTAACCCATGTTAATCTAGAAAAACTGGTACAGGTGAACCTATTTCCAGGGCAGGAATAGAAACACAGACATAGAGAACAGACGTGTGGACACAAGGCAGGGAATGGGAGGGTGGGATGATTTGGGAGATTAGGTTTGACATAAATACATTACCCTGTGTAAAATAGGTAGCTAGTGGGAAACTGCTGTATAGCACAGGGAGCTCAACTCAGTGCTCTGTGATGACCTAGATGGGTAGGATGGGGGGGTGGGGGGAGGGAGGTCCAAGAGGGAGGGGATATATGTATACATATAGCTGATTCGCTTCACCGTACAGCAAAAGCTAACACAACATTGTAAAGCAATTACACTCCAATTTTTTTTTAAAAAAAGTCACTGTGCTGTTAAACTGTTCTTTGTATTCTTTTTAAAATATCTTAAATAGTTTATTATAAAATTTTTAAAGACAAATTGAAAAAAAAACAATAAATGCAGCAACACTAACCTATCCAGCCCTCAGAAAGATGAAGATATTTCTTTACAGATTGTGGGATGAATTGGCTAGGCTACAGAATTTTCTAAAGGTTACCTAATTATAATCTACAGATTCAGAATATGTCACTTACTCCTTCCCACTTCCTGGGAACCTGCACACCATTCCTCAGCCCCAATACACAGGCACACGTGCATGCACACCCACACATACACACACACACACACACACACACCTGGCAGTCTCTTATCCATCTTCAAAACCCAGCTCAAGTGTCACTTCCCTGACTCAAGCCTGCTGGCAAATTGCTCCCTGTTCTGTGCTTCCTCTGAACCTTGTCCGTTTATTTCAGTAAGTAGCTGGGGTTTGTTAAGACTGTGTCTTCATCACTGATACACACTCAGCACCTAGAACAGTCTGCATCTTGGCCCTTTCCTTTTTTTCTCCCTTCCTTCCCTCTTCCCTCACTCCCTTCATTTCTCCCAGTTACTGCAACTGCAGCCTGGGAGCATAGCCCCAAACCACGGAGTCCTCATTCACTCTCTCCCCTACACCCACCCACCCTAAATCCAAACTGTCTGGAAATCCTCTTGGCTCTGCCTCTGAAGCTACATATCCCAAAACTGAGCCTCTCTCTGCAGCCTCCTACAAACAGCCCAGGTCGAGTGCTGTCATCTTCTTGTTTGATGACTGAAACCTTCATGGGTGTCCCTGCTTTTAACCTTTCTCCCTGAGGTCAAATCTCAACATATATCCACGGAAACCCTTTGAAAACCTAAGTCTTCTCCACTCAAATCCTTCCAATGGCTCCCTGTTTCACTCAGAGTAAAAAGACAAAACAGGCTACAAGGCCCTATGCAATCTGGCCCCCAGTGTTCTCTTTGACTCCTGTCGCACTGTGTTTATTATACTCTTATGGCTTTAGCCTCCTGACTGCTCTTCAAATAAGCCAGTTACACTCCCCATTTAGGGTCTCTGCACATGCTGTTTCCTCCATCTGGAACACTCCTCCCCATGCATCCACATCCAGGGAGTTCCCTGGCCTCCCTTAAGTCTGCTAAATGTCACCTTCTTGGAAAGGTCCACCCCAGCCAGTCTGCTTCAAGTTGCTACCCACCCTCTTCTCCCAGCACACATAACCCCTCACTCTGCTCTGCATTTCCTCTTTCCAACCTTTCTAACCTTCTAACATGTTCTATAATCTTTATCCTGGTTTTTATTAATTACCTGTCGTCATGCCCCCCACCTTCAGCTAGAATAGAAGCACCTCGAGGCATCTTTTTGTTTCCATGATGGCTCCCAGCACCTGACACAGAGGAGGTGTTCAGCCTACTCAAATATTTGTTGTATAAATACATTTGCTCAGGAAAAAAACAGTGATTTTCTGTTCTTTAGAGAGAATGTTCTACGCAAAGATTCAGAGACAATCTTGAGTAGACTGATGCTACCCAGGCCATTACTTTTTGATAAATGGAGGACCAAATTACCTGGGTTCACTTTTATGTTTTAGTGACAATTATATTTTTAACTCATTTGTATTGAAAATATAATCAGAACAAACAGCATAAAACTACCATTTGGCAAATTTTGTAGAATAAGTAAAACCAGATCATGGGCACAGTAGTTGAAGGAGCCTTGGTGTAAGACTGCTGAGAATGCGAGACTGAACTGGTCTGGGACTGCAACCCATGCTCAAGGTGAGGACAGAGGTGGTCAGAACAGTGAATCTTTTGAAACACAGCCACAAACAACCATTTAGATCATGAGTTGCTCAAACATAAGAAACAAGATTAGGTTGGAAGCTTTGCACAAAACAATCTCCTGTATGATCTTTTTTAAAGGAGTCATTGTGTCTTCAGGCTCGGGATATTTTAGGCCAACCTATCAGGTAGACAATATTCACCATTTCACTTCCTAGGGACGCTGTATATGCCATACCTGCTGTTTCTGCAAAACAGGTAGACAGGGCCTCATCACTCTTGGCCAGTGGCGAAAGAAACACACCCATAGACTTTTCAGTGTCCTTTCTTTTTTTATTTTTCTTTAATATTTATGTATTTATTTTTTGGTTTATTTGGTTGCACCAGTTCTCAGTTGTGGCAAATGGGATCTTTGTTGCAGCATTTGGGCCCTTAGTTGCAGCATGTGGGATCTAGTACCCTGACCAGGGATCGAACCTGGGCCCCCTGCATTGGGAGCACGGAATCTTAACCACTGGACCACCAGGGAAGTCTCCTCATTGTCCATTCTTATGAGTCAAAAACTACCAGTCAGAATTCTGTGATGGCCTGGGGGCTACACACTCAGGGGCAAAAAAAAATTAAAAAAATAAAAATAAAAAAAAACCAATCCTTCTGTATTTTGTATGCCCTGGGCTTGTTTCTTAGCCTCTGAAAATCCATAGAAAAGAGAAAAAATGTGATAGATTTTTCTCCTGCAGGTCTTGTGGAATGAGTCTCAGCCAATATTTAATTATTTCACCCCACACCTCGTAGTCTTCACCATCCCTATGTTTGTTCAGTGAATGTAAATGTAGAAATGTCAGCCCCTGTTATCTAAAAATTTCACACAAAATCTAGTCCTGATCGATCTCACATGAACTGTTCTTGAAGCACTTTATAAAAATAAACATTGGGAAAAGAAAGATGGTGGTGAAGTAGAAGGATGTGGAATGCATCCCTCTCCACAGATGCACCAGGAATACATCAAAAGATGCAATAATTCCCACAAAGAACCAGCTGAACACCAGCAGAAGACCTCGGACACCAGTAAGGACTGCAAAGATCCCAACATAACTGGGTAGGACAGAGGGGGGGAAAAAGGAGAAAGAGTAGAAGAAAGGAAAGGGATGGGTCCCACACCCTGGGGTGGGGGGATCTGAAACAGAGGGGAGATTGCCATATTCGGGGAAACATCCCTTATCTGATGAGGAAACCCTTTCTCCAACGGGGAATCTCCCTGGGTCAGAAGGGAGGCATTTGGGACTGTTCAAAGAGGGTGAAGCAGCTGAGCTGTGGCAGACGGAAAAGTGAGAAACACACGGAGGGTCCGCATCACGGCTCAGTGTGTCTGGACTGAGACATCGGTTCACAGCTGAACAAGGGGTCTGGGAGCTGGAACATGGGAACCGCAGAACTGGTTCAGGGTGAGAAACATTGTTGGCAGTGGAGAGACGGACTGAGAGGACAGGAGGGAAGAAATCCGCAGTGGAGAGTGCCTATTGCGGTAAGCTTGGTGGCCATGGCAGTGGCTCCATACTGCTGATTCTCAAGCAGGGGGCAGGAGCCGCAGGTGTAGCCTCTCTCTTGGCACCTGCAAGGGACAAAGGAAGGACCCCTCTGGGCCTGGCTAATGCACTCAGGGATCACAAAGGCCCCCGGGTGGGGCTGGCCTAGAGTGCCTGCAGCCAAGAGCCAAAAGTCCACAGAGTGGCACAGCTCTGGAGACATTCTGTTTACACCTGAGCCACTGGCATCCCTCTGCAACAGGCACCACCCAAGCCACCCAAGCCACTGCGACCCAGGCAGGGCGCCACTGCTCACTCAGTCCCAAGGGAAGGAGCCACAATTGTACCCTTTCCCTCCCCACCCACCAGGCACTTACAGACAAACAATAAAGGAAACAATGCTGGTTACAGAGTAATATAAGAAGCCCAAGGTGGGTAGAAGGACACTTACAGCTACGACCCCAAGGAAACAGAAATATTATTATTAATTTTATTGATCTGGTCCATTCTGGGGTCAGTTCTAACTTGTTTTTTGTTTTTTGTTTGTTTTGTTTTTTAATTAATTATGATCTTAGTCCTAAGGGATCTACACATTTCATAACATGTTTTTTATTCTACTTTTATTTTTAGCCTTTTTATATATTTCTATTTCTAGTTAAGTTTTTTGTAGTGCTGACTGTATCACTCCTACCTTCTTTTCATCTCTATCTTTTTTTATTTTTATTTTTTTTTATTTTTTATTTTTTTGGGGGTACACCAGTTTCAATCATCTGTTTTTATACACATATCCCCGTATTCCCTCCCTTCCTTGACTCCCCCGCCTCGAGTCCCCCCACACCCTCCCTGCCCCAGTCCTCTAAGGCATCTTCCATCCTCGAGTTGAACTCCCTTTGTTATACAACAACTTCCCACTGACTATTTTACAGTTGGTAGTATATATATGTCTGTGCTACTCTCTTGCTTCATCTCAGTTTCCCCTTCACCCCCCGCCCCCTCCCATATCTCGAGTTCTCCAGTCCATTCTCTGTATCTACATCCTTGTTCTTGTCACTGAGTTCATCAGTACCATTTTTAGATTCCGTATATGTGAGTTAGCATACAATATTTGTCCTTCTCTTTCTGACTTACTTCACTCTGTATGACAGATTGTAGTTCTATCCACCTCTTTACATATAGCTCCATCTCATCCCTTTTTATAGCTGAGTAATATTCCATTGTATATATATATGCCACATCTTCTGTATCCATTCATTTGTTGATGGGCATTTAGGTTGCTTCCATGTCCTGGCTATTGTAAATAGTGCTGCAATAAACATTATGGTACAAGTTTCTTTTGGGATTATGGTTTTCTTTGGGTATATGCCCAGGAGTGGGATGACTGGATCATATGGTAGTTCTATTTGTAGTTTTTTAAGGAACCTCCAAATTGTTTTCCATTGTGGCTGTACCAACTTACATTCCCACCAACAGTGCAGGAGAGTTCCCTTTTCTCCACACCCTCTCCAACATTTGTTGTTTCCAGACTTTGTGATGATGGCCCTTCTGATCGGTGTGAGGTGATACCTCATTGTGGCTTTGACTTGCATTTCTCTGATGATGAGTGATGTTGAGCATCTTTTCATGTGTTTGTTGGCCATCTGTATGTCTTCTTTGGAGAAATGTCTATTTAGGTCTTCTGCCCATTTGTGGATTGGGTTATTTGCTTTTTTGGTATGAAGCTCCATGAGCTGCTTGTATATTTTGGAGGTTAATCCTTTGTCTGTTGTTTCATAGGCAATTATTTTTTCCCATTCTGAGGGTTGCCTTTTAGTCTTGTTTATGGTTTCTTTTGCTGTGCAAAAGCTTTTAAGTTTCATGAGGTCCCATTCATTTATTCTTGATTTTATTTCCCTGATTCTAGGAGGTGGGTCCAAAAGGATGTTGCTTTGAAGGATGTCATAGAGTGTTCTGCCTATGTTTTCCTCTAGGAGTTTTATAGTGTCTGGCCTTACATGTAGGTCTTTAATCCATTTGGAGTTTATTTTTGTGTATGGTGTTCAGACATCTCTATCTTTTATACATTTCTATTTTTTCTTTTTCTTTTCATATTTCCAGACACACTACACTCTTCTCTTGCCCTGTCTTCTATCTTTTTAGTTACTTTTATCTTAATATACCTATAATCAATATTATTGCTCTGCTCTGTTTCCTTGCTTTATTCTCCAGATGACACACTGCTATGGTTTTTATTATTAGGCTTGGTATTTATTTTAATTCTGATTATAATTGTCTGATTTTGTTTTGGGAATCCACAGTCTGTCTGATTGTACTCTCACTCTTTATTGTATTTGATCCTAGCTTTCAATATGTGTTTCTGTGTATGTGTGTGTGTTTAATTAATTACAATATTAGGCCTAAGGGATCTACATGTATTATAACATATTTTTTAATTCTTTTATTCTATTTTTTCTTCTATTTTTATTTTTAGACATTTTACATATTTCTATTTCTAGCTAAGTTTTTTGCAGTGCTAACTTTATCTCTCCTACCTTCTTTCCTTCTCTATCTTTTATATGTTTCTACTTTTTTCTCACTCTTTTCTTTTTCTTTTCATATTTCCAGTCATACTATGCACTTCTGTTGCCCTGCCTTCTATCCATTTTTAGTTTAATTTATCTTAATATATTTATAGGTAATATTATTGGTCTGCTCTGTTTCCTTGCTTTATTCTCCAGATGAACACTGCTTTGGTTTTCATTATTAGGTTTATAGAATAACTTTATAGTTCTAAGTATAATTGACTGATTTCATTATGAGAATCTTCAGTCTGTCTGGTGGTACTCTTGCTCTTTATTATATTTGATCCTAGCTTTCAAAATCTCCCTGCATTTGTATTTCTGTGTGTGTGGTATTTTTTTTTTTTTTTTGGATTAGAATATCTGTTGGATTTCTCTCTGATTGTCTGATTGATTGCATACTGGGGTTCTTCTGTCAGGTCTTTCCAATACCTTATGTTCTATTGGATTCAGTATTTGTGTGTCTTATACATGTATGTTTCCTTGATTTCATATTTGTTTGACTCAACACTCTGCCATTAGTCTGGGGCTTGGACAGTCTTCTTTAAACCCCTTTATTGCCAGGACAAGCAATGTCTGAGGTCTAGACTACTCCCTCAGAAGACAAGGAGGAGGCTCTAGGGAGGGAGCACAGAATCCAGGATGCTAGACTACTAGGGAGTCCACAGGCACAGGGAAGATTAACTGCAGAGAACTCTCATGGAGCCCAGCATCAGAGTCTAAAATCCAGCTTCATCTGACAGTCTGCAACTGCCAGTGCTGGACACTTCACACCAAACTACAAACAACACAGGAACACAAACCCACCCATCATCACACAGACTACCCAAAGCCATATTAACATCACAGATACCCTAAAACACACCACCTGACATGGCTGTGCTCATCAGAGAGAAAAGACAGAGCCACACACTGGAGAGCAGACACCAGGCCCCCCCATCAAGAAGCCTACTCAAGACACTGGACAAACCCCACCACAGGGGGCAGAGGGCAGAAACAAGAGAAATTACTACTAGGCAGCATAGGGAAAGGAGACAGCAAATCCTATAAATTAGACAAAATGAGAAAACAAAGAAACACCATGCTGGCAAAGGAGCAAGAAGAAAACCCACAAGACCAAATAAATGAAGAGGAAATAGGAAAATTGCCTGAAAAAGAATTCAGAATAATGATAGTAAAGATGATCCAAAATCTCAAAAACAAAATAGAAAAATACAAGAAACAGTTAATAAGGACTCAGAAGAACTACAGAGCAAACAAACAGTAATGGACAACAAAATAACCAAAATTAAAAAGACGCTAGATGGTATAAACATCAGAATAACTAAGGCAGAAAAACGAATAAGTGAGTTGGAAGATAAAATGGGGGAAATAACTGCCACAGAGCAGGAAATAAAAAAGAATAAAAAGAATGGAAGACAGTCTCAGACACCTTGGTGACAACATTAAGTGCACCAACATTTGAATCATAGGCATCCCAGAAGAAGAAGAAAAAAAGAAAGGGTCTGAGAAAATATTTCAAGAGGTTATAGTGCAAAACTTCCCCAACATGGGAAAGGAAATAATTAATCAAGTCCAAGAATGCAGAAAGTCCCATACATAATAAACCCAAGGAGAAATACACCAAGGCACATATTAATCAAACTAACAAAAGTTAAACACAAAGGAAAAATATTAAAAGCAGCAAGAGAAAAGCAACAAATAACATATAAGGGAAAAGTCATAAGGATAACAGCTCATCTTTCTGCAGAAACTCTGCAGGCCAGAAGGGAGTGTCAGGATATACTGAAAGTCCTGAAATAGAAAAACCTACAACTAAGAATACTCTACCCAGCAAGAATCTCATTCAGATTTAATGGAGAAATCAAAAGCTTACGGCAAGCAAAAGTTAAGAGAATTCAGCACCAGAAAACCAGCCTTACAATAATTGCTTAAGGAACTTTTCTAAGAAGTTTAACAAAAGAGAAGGAAAAGACCTACAAAAACAAATCCAAAACAATTAAGAAAATGGTAATAGGAACATACATGTCAATAATCACCTTAAATGTCAATGGATTAAATGCTCCAACCAAAAGACACAGATTGGCTGAATGGATACAAAAACAAGACCCTTACATATGCTGCCTATAAGAAACCCACATCAGACCAAGGGATACATATAGACTGAAAGTAAAGGGATGGAAAAAGATGTTCCATGCAAATGGAAGCCAAAAGAAAGCTGGAGTAGCAATACTCATATCAGACAAACTAGACTTTAAAGTGAAGAGTATTACAAGAGACAAGGAAGGTCACTACATAATGATCAAGGGATCCATCCAAGAAGAAGATATAACAATTGTAAATATCTATGCACTCAACATAGGAGCACCTCAATACATAAGGCAAATGCTAACAGCCATAAAAGGGGACTTTGACAGTAACACAAAAACAGTAGGAGACTTTAACATCCCACTTACATCAATGGGCAGATCATCCAAACAGAAAATAAATAAGGACACACAAGCTTTAAATGCCACATTAGACCATCTTGACTTAATTGATATTTATAGGACTTTCCATCCAAAAAAAACAATACACTTTCTTCTCAAGTGCACACGGAACATTTTCCAGGATAGGTCACATCTTGGGTCACAAATCAAGCCTCGATAAATTCAAGAAAATTGAAATCATATTAAGCGTCTCCTCTGACCACAACGCCATGAGACTAGATATCAATTACAGGAAAAAAACTGCAAAAAATACAAACACATGGAGGCTAAACAATACACTATTAAACAACCAAGAAATCATTAAGGAAATCAAAGGGGAAATCAAAAAATATCTAGAAACAAATGACAATGAAAACACAATAACCCAAAACCTATGGGACACAGCAAAAGCAGTTCTAAGAGGGAAGTTTATAGCAATACAGTGCTACCTCAAGAAACAAGAAAAATCTCGAATAAACAACCTAACCTTACACCTAAAACAATTAGAGAAAGAAGAACAAAGAAACCTCAAGGTGAGCAGAGGAAAGAAATCATAAAGATCAGATCAGAAATAAATGAAAAAGAAATGAAAGAAACAATAGCAAAAATTAATGAAACTAAAAGCTGGTTCTTTGAGAAGATAAACTAAATTGATAAATCATTAGCCAGACTCATCAGGAAAAAAAGGGAGAAGACGCACATCAACAGAATTAGAAATGAAAAATGAGAAGTAACAACTGACACCACAGAAATACAAAAGATCATGAGAGACTACTACAAGCAACTATATACCAATAAATTGGAGAACCTGGAAGAAATGGATAAATTCTTAGAAAAATACAATCTTCCAAGGCTGAACCAAGAAGAAATAGAAAATATGAACAGACCAAGCACAGGTATGGAAATTGAGGCTGTGATTAAAAATCTCCCAACATACAAAAGCCCAGGGCCAGATGGATTCACAGGCAAATTCTATCAAACATTTAGAGAAGGGCTAACACCCATCCTTCTCAAACTCTTCCAAAATATAGCAGAAGGAGGAACACTCCCAAACTCATTCTACAAGGCCACCATCACCCTGATACCAAAACCAGGCAAAGATGTCACAAAAAAAGAAAATTACAGACCAATATCACTGATGAATATAGATGCAAAAATCCTCAACAAAATACTAGCAAACAGAATCCAACAGCACATTAAAAAGATCATACACCATGATCAAGTGGGGTTTATCCCTGGGATGCAAGGATTCCTCAATATATGCAAATCAATCAACATGATACATCATATCAACAAATTGAAGGATAAAAACCATATGATCATCTCAATAGATGCAGAAAAAGCTTTTGACAAAATTCAACATCCATTTATGATAAAAACTCTCCAGAAAAGGGGCATAGACAGAAATTACCTCAATATAATAAAAGCCATATATGAGAAACCAAAAGCCAGCATCGTTCTAAATAGTGAAAAACTGAAAGAATTCTCTCTAAGAACAGGAACAAGACAAGGGTGTCCACTCTCACCATTATTATTCAACAGGGTTTTGGAAGTTTTAGCCACAGCAATCAGAGAAGAAAATGAAATAAAAGGAATCCACATTGGAAAAGAAATAAAATTGTCACTCTTTGCAGATGACATGATATATACATAGAAAACCCTAAAGATGCTACCAGGAAATTGCTAGCACTAATCGATGAATTTAGTAAAGTATCAGAACACAAAATTAATGCACAGAAATCTCTTACATTCCTATACACTAACAACAAAAGAATAGAAAGAGAAATTAAGGAAACTCTCCCATTTACCATTGCAACAAAAAGAATAAAATACCTAGGAATAAACCTGCCTAAGGAGGCAAAAGACCTGTATGCAGAATACTATAAGACACTGATGAAAGAAATCAAAGAAGAAACAAACAGATGGAGAGACATACCATGTTCCTGGATTGGAAGAATCAACATTGTGAAAATGACTGTGCTACCCAAAGCAATTTACAGATTCAATGCAATCCCGATCAAATTACCAATGGCATTTTTCACAGAACCAGAACAAGAAATCTTACGGTTCGTATGGAAATGCAAAAGACCCCGAATAGCCAAAGCAATCTTGAGAAGGAAAAATGGAGTTGATGGAATCAGGCTTCCTGACTTCAAACTATACTACAAGGCCATAGTGATCAAGACAGGATGGTGCTGGCACAAAAATAGAAAGGAAGATCAATGGAACAGAAGAGAGGACCCAGAGATAAACCCATGCACATATGGGAACCTTATCTTTGACAAAGGAGGCAAGAATATACAATGGAAAAAAGACAGCCTCTTCAAGAAGTGGTGCTGGGAAAATTGGACAGCAACCTGTAAAAGAATGAAATTAGAACACTTCCTAACACCATACACAAACATAAACTCAAAATGGATTAAAGACCTACATGTAAGACCAGACACTATAAAACTCCTAGAGGAAAACAGGCAGAACACTGTATGACATAAATCAAAGCAAGATCCTTTTTGACCCACCTCCTAGAATCATGGAAATAAAATTAAGAATAACAAATGGGACCTAATGAAACTTAAAAGCTTTTGCACAGCAAAAGAAACCATAAACAAGACTAGAAGGCAACCCTCAGAATGGGAGAAAATATTTGCCCACGAAGCAACGGACAAAGGATTAATCTCCAAAATATACAAGCAGCTCAGGCAGCTTAATACCAAAAAAGCAAATAAGCCAATCTACAAATGGGTGGAAGACCTAAACAGACATTTCTCCAAAGAAAACATACAGATGGCCAACAAACACATGAAAAGATGCTCAACATCACTAATCATTAGAGAAATGCAGGTCAAAGCCACAAGGAGGTATCACCTCACACGGATCAGAATGGCCATCATCAAAAAATCTAGAAACAACAAATGTTGGAGGGGGTGTGGAGAAAGGGGAACTCTCCTGCACTGTTGATGGGAATGTAAGTTGGTACAGCCACTATGGAAAACAGTTGGGAGGTTCCTTAAAAAACTAAAACTAGAACTACCATATGATCCAGTAATCCCACTCCTGGGCATATACCCAGAGAAAACCACAATCCAAAAAGAAACAGGTACCATAATGTTCGTTGCAGCACTATTTACAATAGCCAGGACATGGAAGCAACCTAAATGCCCATCATCAAATGAATGGATAAAGAAGATGTGGCACATATATACAATGGAATATTACAGAGCCATAAAAAGGAATGAAACATAGTTATGTGTAATGAGGTGGATAGACCCAGAGTCTGTCATACAGAGTTAAGTAAGCCAGAAAGAGAAAAACAAATACTGTATGCTAACTCATATATATGGAATCTTAAAAAAAAAAAATGGTACTGATGAACTCAGTGACAGGGCAAGAATAAGATGCAGATGCAGAGAATGGACTGGAGGACACGGGGTTGGCGGAGGGGGGCGGGGGGCAAAGGGGAAGCTGGGACGAAGTGAGAGAGTAGCATAGACATATATACACTACCAACTGTAAATTGATAGCTAGTGGGAAGTTGGTGTATTACAAAGGGAGATCAACTCGATGATGGGTGATGCCTTAGAGGGCCAGGACAGGGAGAGCGGGAGGGAATTGCGGGAGGTAGGGGATATGGGGATATGTGTATAAATACAGTTGATTCACTTTGGTGTACCTCAAAAGCTGGTACAAGAGTGTGAAGCAATTATATTCCAATAAAGAGCTTAAAAAAATAGCACAAATGGAAATCCCCCAAAAAATTAAAAAATAAATTAAAAACATAAAAATAAACATTTTCTTGAACTCTAGTAAATGATATGCATGCTGAACTATTTAGAGAGAAGTGTACTGATGTCTATAATTTACTCTAAAATGCACTTTAAAAAGATAGATTAATGGATGGAGAGAGGGATGGATATGTCATTAAATACCTATATTAAAATGTTAATGGTGACTCTCAATGATAAGTATGCATTCTCTGAATTCTTTAAATTTTGCTGTATATTTGAATTTTTTCATAAAAAATCTAAATAATCACCATAAAAAAGAATGAAATAATGCCATTTGCAGCAACCTGGATGGACCTAGAAATTACCATACTAAGTGACGTAAGCCAGACAGAGGAAGACAAATATCATATGATATTGCTTATATGTAGAATCTTAAAAAAAAGAAGAGATACAAATGAACTTATTTAAAAAACAGAAATAGACTCACAGACATGGAAAACAAACTTATGATTACCAAAGGTAAAGGGAGTGGGGGAGGGATAAATTAGGAGGTTGGGGGATTAATATATACACACTACTCTATATAAACAACAAGGACCTACTGTATAGAACATAATTTTGTCATAACCTATAAGGGAGCAGAATCTGAAAAGGAATAGTTTATTTATTTATTTATTTATTTATAACTGAATCACTGTGCTGTACACCTGAAACTAACATGACATTGTAAATCAACTATACTTCAATTTTTTTAAAAATCTAAATAAACATCAAAATTATTTATCAAAATTGTGCATAGTAGTCAAATGTAAACATAAATGGTAGTCAAATTATACAAATCCTGACAAGCTAGACAGAATAAAAAAAACAATTCCTGTTTCTAAATCAAAATTCCCCCATTGCCCCTGGGAATGCTCTGGATGGGAATCATTTTTACCTGAGTTTTCTCTCTCTAATAGGCTCGTTCGTTCATTAAATCTTTAGTGTTTTCTTCTTCCTTTGGCCTTACCATTCTAACACCAATCTTCATTTTTCACGGCTCCCAAAGATTTGCACCAGTGAAATAATTCATGGAACTCACGTGAGTCCCCATAAGTCAGTTTCCCTGTCCACACAGATGGTAAATTCCAGGTGCAATCTCAAAACATTTCACACCTTCCTGCTCAGTAAAAGTTCAGAGAGTTACAGACCCCTTTTTAACATAGTTTTCATTTTATAGGTTACTCTTCCTCTGTGTATCTAACAGATATTCTTTGGGTTTTTTCTCTGTGTCTTTATCCCCATCTGGATTTCTCTCCCTCTTTGCTGTCTGAGGTCTCCCAGTCTCTGTTTCTCCTCTGTCTATGTATCTCTGCCTCTCTGCCTTCAAATGAAAGAAAAGCCGTGCGTTTGCAAAAATAGATGGAAGCCAGCTAGAATTCTCACTTACATAAAACTATCCCTGGAAACAGGAATTTCCTCTTACCTGGCAAAACCTTTCAGGCTGGTCCTTTCAATTTTTCCTTCTTGCCTTCATTCCTTAAGAAGCTGCTTAAGCCTCGGGAATTCCCTAGATTACAGGAAACCTAGAAGGCACAAGGGCACTTCAGCCTTCCCAGTGTTTAATACTCTCCTTGGGGAAATGCGGGGGTGGGGTGAGGGGAGGACCAAACACTGTGTTTATGCGGACTGACACATCCCGGGGTGCTCACACATGTTTTCTTGCCATTAAGTAAAAATGGTGCTCCATTCTGTCAACACCGGCCTCAAAAATGAGTACAAAAACTTGCCAGGGAGAGCATTCTCAAAAAATAGTAATAATAATAATAAAGTAATATAAATGAAACTAGTCTTTTAAATTTTAATTGAAATTTCCTAGAAGAAAGATGCATCATAATTATTCCTATTTCATTGATTTAGCCTCCACCTGAAATCTCTAGACTATAAGCTCCTTGAGAGTAGGGAGTGCTGATCACACATCTGTGTGTCATTCGTACCCCCTAGCAAAGAGTCTTACACATATTAGGTCTCCAAGCAGCATGTGAAATGGTTGGATGGATGGATGGATGGATGGATGGATTAATGAACTGAACAACGACAAACACCCCCTACGTTGATCATCTTTACTCAGTCAGGGTAAAACTCAAGTGTCTGTATTTTTTTTACTATGGAAAATATTTATTTTCAGTGCTGAGTATCTACTCACTGGAGTGTAGAGGATAGGTATTCATGTGTAAGGGGAGGTTTAGACATATTAGCGAAAGATTGATTGGCATTTTTCTATTTTTTATTCAATTATCTTCCTGTTTCTGCTTGAAAACTTCCAGTACTGCCTGTAATATGATTCCTTTCATTGCTTTAATGGAAATATGCCCCCCTACATTTTGTCATAATCCTGAGAGGGATGGTGAATGATCACTACCATTATCTGCCAATACATATCTCTGTTATGCTCACGATTCCATTCACATTTCGTGATCAAAGAATAACCCGAGAGATCTTGAATTCCTGTCCAATCATGTGAATCAGGGTCACCAGCTTTTTCCTATGCAAACATGCATGTCCTTTCAACTTCTTATGGTTACCTGGAAATGAACCCCAATGAGAGATTTCAAATACAGCTGTCTGAAATGAACAGAACTAACAGAATAACCGTGAAACCTACCCCCAAATACAAGAAAAAATGCCAAGAGTAATTGGCATCAATTATAACTGTCCTCATTCTGTACTTAAGTATCTGTATTCATCTTGGATACTCTAAACTAGCCCACACCAACCAGATTAGAGATCAGGATGGAGTCAGAGGAAATACAGAAGTATTTATAGAAGTGTATGCATGAGTGAGTGTATGAATCAAACTGCCACAGCATGAGACCTAATAGTAACAAGACTTAAAGAGAAAAGATGGTCATTGCCCTCTCAAATAGTTCAGTCCAAGGCGGACACTCCAGGCCCGTAAGTGACTTTCCTCCACACACAGTCACGCAGGGACCCAGGCAAATGCAGATACGCCCTATTCAGCATGTGGTATCTGAGGCTTCTGCAAGGAGCACCAGGGTAGCAAGTGGGAAGTGTGAACGAGCTAAACCCAGAGACTTTCCCCTAAACAAAGTGAAGCAGAAATCGTTCACATGCCTCCCACCCGCATTCCGCTGGGCACTGGGCAGAGCTGAGTCTCACGGCCACACCCGGCAGCAGGGAGGGCTTGAGATTTGATTTTCAGCTAGGCATCCATGTGCCTGGCTCAACTCCACTACTGTAGAAGGAGAGGAGGAAGGATGGTTGGGGGAGGGGTGTCAGCTACCATTCCCATCACATTTGTAAACATGTTCATCACCATTATGTCAAAACCGGAAGACCCAACTTGGAATCAAGTGTTGTTTAGTTTTGGGCATAAGTATTCAAGGAAAGGGAGTCATGCGAGGTTTCAGGAAGAAAAAAAAAAATTGCCAAGAGAAGGTAATTTGCACAATTAGCCTTTTCTAGTAAAATGTGCATAGCCTGTGTCCCCAATCACATTACTCCAAGGAACCATAGGCAACAACACTAGAATCTGTGAATATGAATGTTTCTCCTAGAGTGGTCCACAATAGGAAAAACATGGAACAACCCAAATGCTCATAAACAGTAGAATGGATAAACTGTGTTAATTAAAAAAAAATGAATTTGTTACATAGTGAAAACAAATGAAAGCTGCATTCATCAACATGGCTGGTCTCAATATCACAGTGAAGAGAAGAATGTCACAGAATAAGTCACAATGCATTTCCATCTCTATAACTTTTAAAACACATCAAAGGGGAAAATATCGTTTAGGGTCACATAAATACAGTAAACATATAAAAGCAAAGAATAGAAATAGAAACCTATAAAAGAAAATCATATAAAAGCAAAACAGATATTCAAGTTTACAATTATCTCTGTAGGAAGGTGACACTCAAGACCATACGTGAAGGAAAGTAAAATATGAGTCAAATATTAAAAGCTATGAGGATGGCAATAATCTCCCTTTCAGTTGTCCTCCATGACCCATCACTGTGTAAGTTTCAGACCCCACTACACATTTTTGATATATACAAAATTATAGCTAGTAACGTTAATGTTTTATACCCCACAATAAATATTTAAAAATATACATCTGCTTTTTTTGAGCTAAAGCCTAACTGATACTTAGTATAACTAATTTGAAGAAAGCTAATTATTAAATTCTTTTATTTTTTTAATATTTTTATTCGTTTATTTTTAGTCTCTTTATTGGAATATGATTGCTTTACACTGTTGTGCCAGTTTTTGAGGTACACCAAAGTGAATCAGCTGTATTTATACATATATTCCCATATCCCCTCCCTCCCACAACTGCCTCCCAATCTTCCTAACCCAGCCCTCTAACTCAGCATCCATCATTAAGTTGACCTCCCTATGTTATGCAGCAACTTCCCACCAGCTGTCTATTTTACATTTGGTAGTATACATATGTCAATGCTACTCTCTCACTTCGTCCGAGCTTCCCCCTTGCCACCCCGCCCCCACCCCATGTCCTCAAGTCCGTTCTCTACATCTGCATCTTTATTCTTGTCCCATCACTGGGTTCATCAGTACCATTTTTTTAGATTCCATATATATGAGTTAACATACGGTATTTGTTTTACTCTTTCTGGCTTACTTCTTCTGTATGACAGTCTCTAGGTCCATCCACCTCACTATAAATAACTCAATTTCATTCCTTTATATGGCTGAGTAATATTCCATTGTATATATGTGCCACATCTTTTTTATCCATTCCTCTGTTGATGGGCATTTAGGTTGCTTCCATGTCCTGGCTATTGTAAATTGTGCTGCAATGAACATTGTGGTACATGTTTCTTTTTGGATTGTGGTTTTCTCAGGGTATATGCCCAGTAATGGGATTGCTGGGTCATATGGTGGTTCCATTTTTAGTTTTTTAAGGAACCTCCAAACTGTTTTCCATAGTGGCTGTATCAACTTACATTCCCATCAACAGTGCAGGAGAGTTCCCTTTTCTCCACACCCTCTCCAACAATTGTTGATTCTAGATTTTTTGATGATGGCCATTCTGACTGGTGTGAGGTGATACCTCCTTGTGGCTTTACCTTGCATTTCTCTAATGATCAGTGATGTTGAGCATCTGTGCCTGTGTTTGTTATGCATCTGTATGTCTTCTTTGGAGAAATGTCTATTTAGGTCTTCCACCCATTTGTGGATTGGGTTATTTGCTTTTGGTGTTAAGCTGCCTGAGCTGCTTGTATATTTTGGAGATTAATCCTTTGTCCGTTGCTTCGTGGGCAAATATTTTCTCCCATTCTGAGGGCTGTCTTACTGTCCTGTTAATGGTTTCTTTTGCTGTGCAAAAGCTTTCAAGTTTCATTAGGTCCCATTTGTTTATACTTGATTTTATTTCCATTAGTCTAGGAGGTGGGTCAAAAAGGATCTTGCTTTGATTTATGTCATACAGTGTTCTGCCTGTTTTCCTCTAGGAGTTTTATAGTGTCTGGTCTTACATGTAGGTCTTTAATCCATTTTGAGTTTATGTTTGTGTATGGTGTTAGGAAGTGTTCTAAATTCATTCTTTTACAGGTTGCTGTCCAATTTTCCCAGCACCACTTCTTGAAGAGGCTGTCTTTTTTCCATTGTATATTCTTGCCTCCTTTGTCAAAGATAAGGTTCCCATATGTGCATGGGTTTATCTCTGGGTCCTCTCTTCTGTTCCATTGATCTTCCTTTCTATTTTTGTGCCAGCACCATCCTGTCTTGATCACTGCAGCCTTGTAGTATAGTTTGAAGTTAGGAAGCCTGATTCCACCAACTCCATTTTTCCTTCTCAAGATTGCTTTGGCTATTCAGGGTCTTTTGCATTTCCATACGAACCGTAAGATTCTTGTTCTGGTTCTGTGAAAAATGCCATTGGTAATTTGATCGGGATTGCATTGAATCTGTAAATTGCTTTGGGTAGCACAGTCATTTTCACAATGTTGATTCTTCCAATCCAGGAACATGGTATGTCCCTCCATCTGTTTGTATCATCTTTGATTTCTTTCATCAGTGTCTTATAGTATTCTGCATACAGGTCTTTTGCCTCCTTAGGCAGGTTTATTCCTAGGTATTTTATTCTTTTTGTTGCAATGGTAAATGGGAGAGTTTCCTTAATTTCTCTTTCTATTCTTTTGTTGTTAGTGTATAGGAATGCAAGAGATTTCTGTGCATTAATTTTGTGTTCTGATACTTTACTAAATTCATCGATTAGTGCTAGCAATTTCCTGGTAGCATCTTTAGGGTTTTCTATGTATAATATCATGTCATCTGCAGAAAGTGACAGTTTTACTTCTTCTTTTCTAATTTGGATTCCTTTTATTTCATTTTCTTCTCTGATTGCTGTGGCTAAAACTTCTAAAAATATGTTGAATAATAATGGTGAGAGTGGACACCCTTGTCTTGTTCCTGTTCTTAGAGGGGGAATGCTTTCAGTTTTTTACCATTTAGAATGATGTTGGCTGTTAGCTTCTCATATATGGCTTTTATTATGTTGAGATAATTTCCTTCTATGCCCATTCTCTGGGGAGTTTTTATCATAAATGGATGTTGAATTTTGTCAAAAGCTTTTTCTGAGTCTATTGGGATTATCATATGGTTTTTATCCTTCAGTTTGTTAATATGATGTATCACATTGATTGATTTGCCTATATTGAAGAATCCTTGCATCCCAGGGATAAACCCCACTTGATCATGGTGTATGATCTTTTTAATGTGCTGTTGGATTCTGTTTGCTAGTATTTTGTTGAGGATTTTTGCATCTATATTCATCAGTGATATTGGTCTGTAATTTTCTTTTTTTGTGACATCTTTGCCTGGTTTTGGTATCAGGGTGATGGTGGCCTTGTAGAATGAGTTTGGGAGTGTTCCTCCTTCTGCTATATTTTGGAAGAGTTTGAGAAGGATGGGTGTTAGCTCTTCTCTAAATGTTTGATAGAATTTGCCTGTGAATCCATCTGGCCCTGGGCTTTTGTATGTTGGGAGATTTTTAATCACAGCCTCAATTTCCATACCTGTGCTTGGTCTGTTCATATTTTCTATTTCTTCCTGGTTCAGCCTTGGAAGATTGTATTTTTCTAAGAATTTATCCATTTCTTCCAGGTTCTCCAATTTATTGGTATATAGTTGCTTGTAGTAGTCTCTCATGATCTTTTGTATTTCTGTGGTGTCAGTTGTTACTTCTCATTTTTCATTTCTAATTCTGTTGATGTGCTTCTCCCTTTTTTCCCTGATGAGTCTGGCTAATGATTTATCAATTTAGTTTATCTTCTCAAAGAACCAGCTTTTAGTTTCATTAATTTTTGCTATTGTTTCTTTCATTTCTTTTTCATTTATTTCTGATCTGATCTTTATGATTTCTTTCCTTCTGCTCACTTTGGGGTTTTTTGTTCTTCTCTCTCTAATTGCTTTAGATGAAGGGTTAGGTTGTTTATTCGAGATTTTTCTCGTTTGTTGAGGTAGGTTTATATTGTTTTGAACTTCACTTTTAGAATTGCTTTTGCTGCATCCCATAGATTTTGGGTCATCGTGTTTTCATTGTCATTTGTTTCTAGGTATTTTTTGATTTCCTCTTTGATTTCTTCAGTGATCTTTTGGTTATTCAGTAGCATGTTGTTTAACCTCCACGTGTTTGTAGTTTCTACAGTTTTTTTCCCTGTAATTGATATCTAGTCTCATAGCATTGTGGTCAGAAAAGATGCTTGATATGATTTCAATTTTATGAAATTTATTGAGATTTGATTTGTGACCCAAGATGTGATCTATCCTGGAGAATGTGTCATGTGCACTTGAGAAGAAAGTGTATTCTGTTTTTTTTGATGGAAAGTCCTATAAATATTGATTAATTCTTCTAGTCTAATGTGTCATTTAGAGCTTGTATTTCCTTATTTATTTTCTGTTTGGATGATCTGTCCATTGGTGTAAGTAGGGTGTTAAAGTCCCCTACTACTACTGTGTTACTGTCAATTTCCCCTTTTATTGCTGTTAGCATTTGCCTTATGTATTGAGGTGCTCCTATGTTGGGTGCATAAATATTTACAATTGTTATATCTTCTTCTTGGATTGAGCCCTTTATCATTATGTAGTGTCCTTCCTTGTCTCTTGTAATAGTCTTTATTTTAAAGTCTATTTTGTCTGATATGTGTATTGCTACCCCAGTTTTATTTTGATTTCCGCTTTCATGGAATATCTTTTTCCATCCCCTCACTTTCAGTCTGTATGTGTCCCTAGTTCTGAAATATGTCTCTTGTAGACAGCTTTTATATGGGTCTTGTTCTTGTATCCATTTAGCCAGTCTGTGTCTTTTGGTTGGAGCATTTAATCCATTCACATTTAAGGTGATTATCAATATGTATATTCTATTACCATATTCTTAATTGTTTTGTGTTTGTTTTTGAAGGTCTTTTCCTTCCCTTGTGTTTCCTGCCTAGAGAAGTTCCTTTAGCATTTGTTGTAAAGCTGGCCTGGTGGTGCTGCATTCTCTTAGTTTTTGCTTGTCTGTAAAGTTTTTAATTTCTCCTTCAAATCTGAATGAGATCCTTGCTGGGTAGAGTATTCTTGGTTGTAGGTTTTTCCCCTTCATCATTTTAAATATATCTTGCCACTCCCTTCAGGTCTGCAGAGTTTCTGCTGTAAGATCAGCTGTTAACTTTATAGGGATTCCCTTGTGTGTTATTTGTTGCTTTTCCCTTGCTGCTTTTAATATTTTTTCTTTGTATTTAATTTTTGATAGTTTGATTAATATGTGTCTTGGTGTGTTTATCTATGGATTTATCCTATATGGGACTCTCTGTGCTTCCTGGTCTTGATTGACTATTTCTTTTCCCATGATAGGGAAGTTTTCCACTATAACCTCTTCAAATATTTTCTCAGACCCTTTCTTTTTTCTTCTTCTTCTGGGACGTCTATAATTCGAATGTTGGTGCATTTAATGTTGTCCCAGTGGTCTCTGAAACTGTCCTCAATTCTTTTCATTCTTTTTTCTTTATTCTTCTCTGTGGCAGTTATTTTCACCATTCTATCTT
Source organism: Hippopotamus amphibius kiboko (assembly GCF_030028045.1). Lineage (NCBI taxonomy): Eukaryota > Metazoa > Chordata > Mammalia > Artiodactyla > Hippopotamidae > Hippopotamus > Hippopotamus amphibius. Next base: position 102,471,762 of record NC_080191.1, read on the forward strand.
CCAGGTCACTTATCTGTTCTTCTGTCTCAGTTATTCTGCTATTCATTCCTTCTAGAGTATTTTTAATTTCAGTTATTATGTTGTTCATCACTGTTTCTTCTTTAGTTCTTCTAGCTCTTTCTTAAACATTTCTTTTATTTTCTCCATCTGTGCCTCCATACTATTTCTGAGATCTTGGATCAGGTTTACTGTCATTAACCTGAATTCTTTTTCAGGTAGACTGCCTATCTCTTCTTCATTTGTTTGGTCTTGTGGGTTTTTACCTTGTTCCTTCATCTGTTGCATCTTTCTCTGTCTTCTCATTTTGTTTAAGTTACTGTGTTTGGGGTCTCCTTTCCTTAGGCTGCAGAGTCATGGTTCTTAATTCTGTTGTCTGTCCCCAGTGAGGAGGTTGGTCCAGTGGCTTGTGTATGCTTCCTGGTGGGGGGACTGGTGCCTGTGTTCTTGTGTGTGGAGCTGGATCTTGTCTTTCTGATGTGCAGGGCCACAGCTGGTGGTGTGTTGTGGGGTGTCTTTGAGCTTAGTATTACTATAGGCAGTCTATCTGCTAATGGGTGGGCTTATGTTCCTGTATTGCTAGTTGCTTGGCATGAGGTGTTCAGCACTGAAGCTTGCTGGCAGTTGGGTGGAGCTGGATCTTAGTGTTGAGATAGAGACCTCTGGGGGGGCTCCCACTGATTAATATTCCATGGGGTTGGGAGTTCTCTGGTGGTCCAATGTCCTGGACTCAGCTCTCCTGCCTCGGAGGTCCTGGTCCAATCCCCAGCTGGGGCACCAAGACCATGGAAGGTGCACAGCATGGAGGAAAAGGAAGAAGAGAAGAAGAAAGAAAGAAAGAAAGAAAGAAAGAAAGAAAGAAAGAAAGAAAGAAAGAAAGAAAGAAAGAAAGAAAGGGAACAGATAAAACCCCAAGACAAGTGGTAAAAGCAAAACTAAACAGAAAAAAATCAAACAAAGAGATGTACACACTCACACTCACAAAAAGAGAGGAAAAGAGAATAAAATGAGGAAAAAGAGAGAGAGAGAAAACAAAGAGAGGACCCAAACCATAAACAAACCCACATATGAAAATATACACTAAAGATTAAACTAACAAATACATAGAACCAGGAACATGTCAAACAAACCAGGAAGTCCTCTTATTCTCCCAGGTAGGTTTCTGCACCTGCTGTGGGCACGGTGGTGTCAGCTCAGACTCTGATCTGGCCTTACTCCCATGTGTACTTGCCCCCAAAGTCCACAGTTGCCCCCAAGTCTACAGCCTCAATTGTAGGAACACTCATCTATTCAGGTAATCCACAGATGCAGGGTCTATAAAGCCAATTGTGGGTATTTAATTTGCTCCTGCTCTGTGTTTCCCTTTCTCTTCTTTGGTCCCACAGTCCCCAGGGATCAGTTTTCATTTTGATCCCATCTCTGCGTGTGGGCCGCTCTTAGGCATCAGTTCCCCACCCAGGCAGTAGAAGCAAAAGTAGGTGATTGGGGTTCACTTGCTCATTCAGGCCAGGGAGGAGGGAGGGATATGGAATCTAATTGAAATGTGCATGGAGCGCCTGCAGCAGCAGAAGTCAGCGTGAGCCTGAGGTGCACCGTGCATTCTCCCAGGGAAGTTGGCCCTGAATGTGGGACCCTTGATGGTGGTGGGCTGCACCAGCTGGCAGGAGGGTGAGGACAATGACCTGCCTTGCACACAGGACACTTGGTGGCTGTGACAGTAGGCTCTGTGTTCTGATATAACAGCCGTGGCTCTCAGTGGTGCTCACATAGGTGTTGCCCTGCAGCCTGTGAGAGCTCAGAGCAGGAAGCCCCTATGGCAGCATGTCTCTCTAGCACCGTGAAACAAAGGTCTCCTGCCTCTCCATCAGGCCCGAGCTTTTCCCCAGACTCCCTCCTGGCTAGCTGTGGTGCACTAGTCCCCCTAGGCTGCCCTCACGCAGCCAACCCCAGCCCTCTCCCTGGGGTCTGTCCTCCAAAGCCCAAGCCTCGGTGCCCAGTCCCCACCCACCACTGGTGGGTGAGCAGACTAGTGTCTCAGGCTGGGAAGTGCTGCTTGGCACTGATTCTTCACGTGGGACTCTGTCCACTCTGCCCTCCACGCACCTGTTGTTGCCCTCTTCTCCAGGGGCTCCAAAGCTCCCCCATCCATCCCCACCAGTGAGGGGGATTGCTAGTGTGTGAAAGCTTTTTCCCCTTCACAGCTCCCTCCCAGAGAGGCACATCTCCTGCAGATTCCTTTGTCTCTTTTTTTCCCTTTTCTCTTTTGTTCTACCCAGTTACATGCGGATTTTCTTGCCTTTTTGGAAGTCTGAGGTCCCCTGCCAGTGTTCAGTAGGTGTTCTGTAGGAGCTGTTCCACATGTAGATGTATTCTTGATGTATCTGTGGGGAGGAAGGTGATCTCCATGTCTTCCTCCTCCATCTTCTGGTCTCTCTTGGTTTTTTTTTTTTTGTTTTTGATACTGAGTTATATGAAATGTTTGTATATTTTTGAAAATTAAGCCCTTGGTGGTAGGATCATTTGCAAATATTTTTCTCCCAGCTCATAGGTTGTCTTTTCATTTTGTTTATGGTTTCCTTTGTCATATAAAAACTTTTAAGTTTGATTAGGTCCCATTTGTTTATTTTTGGTTTTATTTCTTTTGCCTTGGGAGACTGATCTAAGAAAATATTGCTATAATTTATGACAGAGAATGTTTTGCCTATGTTCTCTTCTAGGAGTTTTATGGTGTCATGTCTTATATTTAGGTCTTTAAACCATTTTGAGTTTATTTTTGTATCTGGTTTGAGGAACTGTTCTAAATTCATTGATTTACACATGGCTGTCCAGCTTTCACAATGCCGCTTGTAGCACAGATTAACTTAGCAAGATTGCTATTCTGTACCATGAAAAGTACTTAGAGATCAACACTGAGAAGACTGGGCAGGTAAACTTTAGTCAGGATCTCAGTCACAATTTTTTAAAAGACCTAGAGGCTTTGAGGGTATAGTGGGCTTTTAAGAAGGGCAAGTTTATATAGTAGACTTGAACCTAGAGGAGACGCAGTAAAGGGAGCAACCATGACAACATGAAACAGCTGCCTACCTGGAATGGTGACCACCCTCCCTAAAAGAAACTTGCATCCACCCTCAGCTCCAGTGAGAGCTGGACCACAGAATACAGTCCTCATGCAATGATTGGCCAGAGAATCAGCATGTGACACAAGCTTGGCCAATCAATATCCTCCCTTAGGTTTTTTTCCTAACATCTCTGGTTATGAAGCTTTAAAGATATAATGTCGAAGTTGCCTGTTGCCATGGTTTCTGTTTTGAGAGGCAGTCAGCTCCCAAAACACAGAAGAAACCAGAGATAAAATCTGGAGGATTCGAAGATCTGTCCTTTCCACTTTCTCTTCCTTCCGTCCTTCCTTCCCTCCCTCTTTCTTTCTTTCTCTTTCTTTCTTTCTTTCTTTCTTTCTTTCTTTCTTTCTTTCTTTCTTTCTTCCTTTCTTTCTTCCTTTCTTTCAAGTCCATACATTACCTAATTTACTTAAGCCAACTCAATTTTGAATTTTGGTCGTTTGTAACTCAGAATAATCCCTATGATTCTCACATAGGCCCCATTTAAAACTTTTCCTATGTTATACTTTGTTACTTGAACTTTATTCCATCTCTGCAGATGCAAGCCTGCATTTTTTTGTCAGACAATGGACACTGTATAATTCAACATCTTTTCCTATTTTCTTCTGCTACCAGGAATCCAAAGCCAAATACAACATCCAGCTGCAGCAAATATTTGTATGTTCACAGAATTTAGCCCTGGAAAGGATCTTGTGGATCATCCAGTCAAACCGTACTATTTTGCAAAGAAAACTTGAGGTCCAAAAAGGTGATGCAATTTGCCCAAGGGACACATAAGCAATTAATGGCCATTTTCTTGGATAATTGATCACATCTCTCACTCTACTCTCATTATATTCTCCCTGATCTTTTATTTGAAAACTGCCTCACTAATAGTGTCTCCATTTTTGTCTTCACTGATGGGAGGGTAGATGGCAAAAGATGAGGGATGATCCCAGGAAAGTAGGGTGAGAAAGGGGCAGAGATCATGAGCTCTAAACAAGGAATTAATACTACTCAGACACTACAAAAGCCTGGAAGTTTACATAAAAGACAGAGTTCACAGTGACTTTAGGCAGGGAAGGGGTTATGAAGGAGTCAGGGAGAGGGGATTGTAGGTTCGCAAGAGAAGATTTTGACTTGTGCTATGCTCAGGAGGTCCTAAAACTTTTCAGTGCTCTAAAAGCTTAAAGACACTTACTCATGCTTAATAGAATGAATAAAGCAATGCCAGCCACAAATATACAACTTAGTGTATTTAATCAGAACTGTGTAAAAATCAGGCTGTGGAAGAATCTAAGGTAAAAGCCACCCCTCACACACACTTTGTGGGTGAGAAATGGCGAGAAGAGAAACTATGCAATACATGTAATCTGTGATTCAGAATATCTTTGGGGGATCCTTGGGAGACGAGATGCTAGCAGCAATGAAGAAGAGGGGGTCACTGTCAACTCCATGAGCCAGTATGAGACTCAATATCAGAAAAGCATATGCTTATTAGTAGACAAACTAGCTTCCATTGGTAACATCAGACTCATCTCCCTCTCAAACTCCTCTTGATCTGGAAGCTGGAGGAGATACTTAGGACCACAATCTTGCTCCCCGGGCCCTATAAACAGAGACCTTCCTCATTTGGGGCCAGACAGGAGGCATCAAGGATTTTAAAACCATCTCCCTCCATCTTCACCCCCAAACTGGACCTCCACAAAGATGAAGAGTCCCAGTCAGTACCACCACTCAACAGGCTGAGTATCCACAGTGGGAAAGGAATTCCCCTGGCTTCATGGAATCCAAGACTAATCCCAAAAGCTATGTTTCTTGGAAAGACAAGCTTGATGCACCCATGACAAAGAGCAGATAAGAAGGGATTGAGAAACCAAACAGAAACAAACAAAAATAGTTAACCTTTGTACAGCCAAAGCTGGGGTCATTCGTATGACATCATCATTTTCACATCTTTATTCAGAATGTTCAGCAATTATTTTACATAACTTCATCAAGTTTCAGGGAAACAGGTCCAAACCCATTGTGGAAGAGAGAATTGGCTTCGTGTCGTCACCTGGAAAGTCACATGTTTAACGTTTACTTGGATAGATTTTGTAGAAGGAAAAATAGCATTCCTTGCCCCCCAAAATTCCTCAATTTTCATGTGATGACTAGTAAACTACAACAAGATCAAAAGGTCATAGTCAGGGGACAGTGATCCCAAGGTTGACCATAAATTCAACCTCCCATGATAAACATAGTTTACAGTTTTAAGTGATAAACACTGCTCTCTGTAATAAATATTCTAACAAATGTAGTTCCTTATAACACAAACTAATGGTCTCAAAGTTCCTAGTCAAGGTCTTTCCAAGGATTATGTTAAGTAAAATCTGGTTATTACAGAAGAAAACTCTGCCTTTGTAAAAACTGACTTAGCCCGAAAATCAACTTTCTGGGGACAAGATACAAGTTAAAATAAATTTAACCCCATTTTTTTTTTGCAACTGCTGTATGAGTATTTTCTAATCTTCCTAATCTATGTAAAGCAGTGTTTTACCTTCTCAAAAGCACTTGCATTGACAACTTACTATATTTTCAAATTTACTGCTATGGAAATTATTAAACTTAATTTTAATCAAGGCTGATTCAAAGATATTAATTCCTACACCAGCCAGATAGAGCACAGTGATTTTCCCACATCCTGGATGTGATGTAGTTGGTAAATTCCTTTTTTTTCAAAATTGATTCCTGTAGCTGCTTTTTATTTTATCTTATTTTATTTTATATTTTATTTTATTATTATTTTTTAAACTGTGTTGGGTCTTTGTTGCTGCACGGGCTTTCTCTAGTTGTGGCAAGCAGGGACCACTCTTTGTGGCAGTGCTCAGGCTTCTCAGTGCAGTGGCTTCTCTTGTTGCAGAGCACAGGCTCTAGGCACACGGACTTCAGTAGTGTGGCTCACGGGCTCAGTAGTTGTGGCTCACGGGCTCTAGAGTGCAGGATCAGTAGTTGTGGTGCACGGGCTTAGTTGCTCTGCCACATATGGGATCTTCCCAGACCAGGGTTTGAACTCATGTCCCCTGCAATGGCAGGCAGATTCTTAACCATTGTGCCAGCAGGGAAGTCCCAGTAAATTCTTTAAAACATTTTCCCTTATCATGGCATGTGGATTGTAGTTTTCAACTGTGCCCTAGGAGAAATGGATTTCCCTGATGTGATAGTCAAGTAGCATTTAATCAAAGGGTCACACACCAGAGACGGCTACAGCCAGTGCTTCAGCTGTCTCTGTCTCCAGCCAACAACAGGTATTCCGTTAATTAGCATAAGGACCATTGGAAATGGAATTTCTCTGGTGAAATCCATGGTGTTCTAGATGGGTGGATTTGCTGGAATCACTAGAAGCTCTCCCTTTACTGTACAAACAGGGTATAAGAATTTAACAAGCCTAGCGTACTTCCGGAATATTCCCCTGAGTCTTGCTTCTCAAAGGTTCTGTGTCTAAGCCCTGATTTGAAAGGATTCCTGATCCCCTCACTCACCTAAATAGTGAGCCTATTCCTGCCCCTAGAACACTGTCACATCCGTCTCTGGAGAGACATTCTTCCATGCAAGGTGCTATCGGGTGTCTTCCTACAAGACAAATAACTAGCCCTTTCTCTGTCTTGCCAAGCAGGAGGTCTGTAAACTAATTCTAACCCTAAACATACTCACCTGTTTTTGCTGCTTAAGTATAAATGTCGAACTGTTCAGTCTGAGACTTGCTATCTTCTAACATAATATCAAAGACCTATATTTAAATGTGTAGCTCTAGCTTCTAACAATTGGACATCACAAATCCTAACCAAAACTTAATATAAAATGAAAACAAAGAACCTAATAATTGTGAACACCCACATCACCATAGGTCAGCGCATAGTACTGAGGCATTTACCTTTTTTCTGAGGCTTGATTTTTCTCTGCTTAGTTATAACAGGAATTTAAACAGCTTATAATAAGAAGGTAGCTCATACAATAAACAGAACAAAAAGAGAGACACCAAGTGACAAAAAGGCAAGAAAGGAGGAAAATAAACCTCTGGCGGAGTAAAGGAATCGCAGTGGAACATAGAACTTGGCTTTGAGCTTCCAAACAGGGAAGAATTGTGTGGCTGGTCCAGAATGGTGTCTTAAAACAATCCTGGCCCACCCCAGTGGGGAGGCATCCAAACAGAATGACGCTTGACAGCCTTGTCATGCTTCTGGCCTTCATCCTGAACTGCTTGCCTCAACCTTTCTCTCATGCCTTTGACTGGTTTCCCGCTTACTGCCTCAACGTCCCCCTCAGTCCTAAAACTGCCTGATAACGCTTTGCAAAAGCATCATTTGAAGGTTATCATCGTCTCCTATGAAGAGCTAATAAGCACATCCAAAGTTTTGTTCAATTCATTAATGTGGGAACTAGCAGAAGGACAAAGGCAATCTCAGGAGGATATGAGAAATTTGGTTTATACGGTCAGTGGAACAAAGATGCGCTGAAATAGGAGTGCTACGTCAGATACAAGGCTGATTAACATTGTACAAGGCAATCAAACGTCAAACTTTGTGCTTATCTTCTCCACCGGACAAGAAAAAAAAAGTCCTTTCTCAATTTAATACACTTAATCTCTAAATTTTCAGACCTGTGAAAAAAATGGGATCTAATCAAGTTTTGAAGAGCGAGTTAAAGTTCTATTCCCTGGGATTCAGATGACCCTGAGTTAGCCTTATTAGAAAATGCCCCAGCGTGGCATTAAAATGTCAGGGAATCCTCTTTTTACTTTACTCCCAACTTTTGGATAATTTTCCTGAACAGCTTCTTTTTTTTTTTTTTTTTTAACCTCAGTTAACAAGTGACCTGCTTTGCCTCTGACTGCTGTGCTGTGAATAAACCCCCAAAGCAACTCCCCCGACACACACACGCCACGGCCACCCCTCGCACCTGGGGCACGCGCAGGAGGTTTGCACTGGCCATCCTGGGGCGCCTTATGTATGGCTTACCTTTCTTTGGTCAACAGTAGGATGCTAGTTCAGGGGGGGACGCGAAAATCGTCCAGACCCAGCAGACCCAAGGATCTCAGACGTTAGTATCCGTAGAGTCCTCTAGGGAATTCTGACCCTGTGAATTTGGAGTTCAGATTTCCTTAACCATCATCCTCAAGTGATTCTTGCTTTTCTACCTTCTCGTCCGTAAGCTTTCCCATCTTCGCTTCCCTCCACTCCTGATTTGCTTACTTTAGTAGTTGGTTCCTGGAAACCTGTAATAGGAAACATGATTTATACACATATGCTTGCTCTCAGTACATCCTTCCCCACTTCCCACCTTGGGGGTAGGAATCAGCACTAAGATTCTTTGCCCCTCCCCACGTCAACCTCAGGAACTGTGTTTCAACACAACCGAGGATTCAGCTCTGTGTTTGAGGAAGAGGCAACAGAGGCCATTATCTGGGTTGAGAAGGGAAGCAGAAATGTCCTGAGACTAGTCCCTTGGAGTGGGGCCCTGAGTGTCCCCCGAGCCTCAGGAGATGGGGGCTTGTGGTGGAGGCCTGACCAGGGCAAGTCTGCAGCCCAGAGCAGCCCAGAGGGGTGCTCCCCTGGTTTGCTGGGCACACGTGGGATAACCAGCCGTGAGGTGGCCACCCCATGGAACCAGGGAGCTGCGGCCCAGGTGGGGGCACCTTGGACTCAGGACCCCCTCCTGCTCCAAGCTGAGGATTCTCATCTGACCCTGTGGAGATGAGACGAAAATCCCGGTAATGTCTGAGGTTGAATTTCCTACCAGCCAGGTAGAGGCAGGAAGAGGTAAATCCTTGGAAAACCACATCACACTGAGAGAAAAAGAGAGAGGACATTTAGTACAGTCAGCAAGGGCAGGGCCTCTGGGTTCAAGTCCTGGCCCTGCCTCTTACTAGCTGTATGACTTTGGGCCAATTTCTTTCTTTTTCTTTTTTTTTAAATTTTATTGAAGTATAGTTGATTTACAATGCTGTGTTAATTTCTTCCCTACAGCAATGTGATTCAGTTATATATGTGTGTGTGTGTGTGTGTGTGTGTGTATTCTTTTTTATATTCTTTTCCATTATGGTTTATCACAGGATTTTGAATACAGTTCCCTGTGCTGTACGGTAGGACCTTGTTGTTTATCCATTCTATATACAATAGTTTGCATCTGCTAATCCCAAACTCCCAATCCATCCCTCCCCCACACCACCACCCCCTTGGCAACTGCAAGTCTGTTCTCTATGTCCGTGAGTCTGCTTCTGTTTCATAGATAAGTTCACTTGTGTTGTATTTTAGACTCCACTTATAAGTGATATCATATGGTGTTTGTCTGTCTGATTTACTTCACTTAGTATGATAAACTCTAGGTCCATCTAGGTTGCTGCAAATGGCATTATTTCATTCTTTTTTATGGCTGAGTAAGTATTCCATTGTGTATATGTACCACTTTTTCTTCATCCATTCATCTGTCAATGGACATTTAGGTTGCTTCCCTGTCTTGTGAATAGTGCTTCTGTGAACACTGGGGAGCATGTATCTTTTCAAATTAGTTTTGTCTGGATAGATTGCCGATTTCTTAATCTATCTGTACCGCAGTTTTCTCACCACTAAAATGAGGATAGTAAGCACCCTGATCTTGTAAGATAACTGAGAAATTTGAACGAGTTAACACAGAACCACGCCTGGCACGTAATAAGTGCTACATAGGTGTTTTCTATCATATGATCCTAAAACTCAAACACCGTGGAGTAAAAGTCACAGCAGCCACATCCATGGGGCCCTGATGAACTTCGTCCGCACGAACAATTTTACTCCTTAGCTCAAGTGCTTCACTTTTGACTGTTTCTAACATTATTCTTCAGCAGAAAGTTGGGTTCCTAAGATGAAAGCTTATTTTATAAAGCTGCTCTGAGCAGGGTGCTGGCATTGGGGTTGGGAGAGAGATTTGGACCAAATTTGCAGGAATTTGACTTTAAAGAATGATATCATATTTGTAGAAAATTTGAAAGTTTTCTCCTAAGAATAGGAATGAAACAAGATTGTCTGCTATTGGACTTTCTAGGTGGCACAGTGGTTAAGAATCTACCTGCCAATGCAGGGGACACGGGTTCGAGCCCTGCTCTGGGAAGATTCCACATGCCACGGAGCAACTAAGCGCGTGCTCCACAACTATTGAGCCTGTGCTCTAGAGCCCGTGAGCCACAACTACTGAGCCCATGTGCCACAACTATTGAAGCCCACGCACCTAGAGCCCATGCTCCACAACAAGAGAAGCCACTACAATGAGGAGCCTGCGCACCACAACAAAGAGTAGCCCCCACTCGCAGCAACTAGAGAAAGCCCATGTGATTGGCTGTGGCAGGAGATGAGCAGGGTGCAGTGAGGAAAAAAAAGAGTCGGGCCCGGTGCACAGAGATGAAGAGACGGCTTGGCTGCGTGACCCACCAGCTGCTGAGCTCTCCTCTCTGATTTACATGGAGTAGGTCACAGGCAGGCTTTTCTTGGCAAGTCTTTTCTGAACCCAAAGGATAAAAGCTGAACTTTGAGCAAATTTTATCCTCTGGCCCTAGCTTCTAAACACAAACACTGGAGATGTCATCCCCTCTGCAAAGCTCACACAAAAGCTGGAATGAATGAGCTGATTGCTGGATGAAAGAGGTAAACTCTGCTTCCCCATCTATCCGAGCAGGGCTTGGACCAGCATTTAAGCTGCCGGGCACGTTTACAGCCCAAGGACACTGATCCAGCCACACTCCTGGCCTCAGGACTGCATTCTCCCTGAACAGTTTCCTCTTTTTCTACTTTGGAGAAAGGTAGGTCTTTTAGTTAAAGCCTTAAACACAGAGATTTGAAGGGAGGTGACAATTTGGAAGAAGAGCCCAGGGAGCAGGGAGGGGGGAGCCAAGCCGGGTACAGACTGTGTAATTAGATGCATCACTGCTGCTGTGAGCAAGGGAGGCTGGATCCCACCCCTCCACGACCTCCCAGGAGAAGGTTGAAGAATGCCTCCTGGAATCGTCACCCTAAAAGAGGAGAGGCTGGGACACGTATCTGTTCCCTGTTGGTTGAGGGTGACTCTCAAGGTGTCACCTTCAGGCCAAGCTTAAGAGGAGGCCTGAAGGATTCCCTTTAGCATTAGAGGAAGCCCTGCTTTAGAAAGGGGGAAGACATGGGGTACACACTTGAGAGGCACATCGTCAGTTTGGCAGGGGACGGGGGGGAGCGGTCCTGGCTTTTCAGAAGTCTCTACCACAGCTGCCACTGAAGTCAGAGGTGGCCCAAGGGGGCATGACCTGGGAGCCAGCAGTGCCCGCTCAGTGCAGGATGAGCTAGCTGCATCCCACCTGGTTCCAAACCTCCAGATACCTGGCTTCAGGCCCGTTTCACAGACAGGACAATCAAGACTCAGAGAGTTTGAATGACTGTAATTTTGCGCCTCCAGGAAGTGTGAGAAAAGCATTGAACCTGTATCTCCTGCTGCCTGACCCACTCCTCCTTCAGCCCCCAAGCCTGCTTGTGACAGGAGAACACAGGGATCTTCCCTTCTGTCTTTCTAAAAAGTTCCCCTACCTGGTGGCCTTGCACACACTGACTCTTCTGCTGGGGCCCCTGGTCCTGCCGAGAGGCAGTGTATGTAGCCTGGGTTAAACATATGAGCTCTGGGTTCCTGGCTCCACCACGTCCCAGCTGTTTGACCTTGAGCTGGTTACCCTGACCCTCTGTGTCTCAGGTTCCTCAGCTGCAAAATGGGATGATTCACAGCAGTGACTGAGGATTAAATGAATTAATACTTGTAAAGCTCTTAAAAGGCAGCACTCAATACATTCATCAAGCACTCTCTCAGCAACATTTATTGAGCAACTTCTTCATATTAGATACTGTTATAAATTCTGAAGACACTGCACCAAATGAACACACAAAGCCTCTTCTCGCCCATTTCCTAGACCAGCGATTCTCAACCTTAAGTGTGCATCAGAATTACCTCCAGAGCTCATTAAAACCCTGGCTAACATGCTCCACCTCCAAGCCTCTGATTCAGTAGGTCCAGTGGGACCCAGGAATTTGCATTTGTAACAAGTTCCCAGGTGGAGCTGACACGCTGGTCCAGGGGCTGCACTTCAAGAATCATCGTCTAGACCCACATTCCAGAGACGGGAGAGCAAAGATCAGTAAGTGCAGTGTACTACACGTTAGCTGGCAATTAGTGGTGTGAAGAAAGCAGAGCAGGGCAAGGGAGATGGGGGTTCCCACTTCCATGGGGGTCAGAGAAGATTTCTCTGATGAGGTAGCATTTGAGGAAAAGCCTGAAGGAAGTTAATGAGAAAGTCAGGTATTCTGAAGGGAGACAGTGCAAGGCAAAGAACCACAGGTGCAAAGGCCCTGGGGCAGGAGCAAATCTTGGGCAGTCGGGGTGGCTGCCAGACAAGAAGGTACTTTGGTGTCAATCATGCCAGGAGCACAGCTTGGTAGGTGCAGCCCAGGCTGGACTTCAGCTCTCCCTGCCCCCTTGTCTGGGTCCTTCCTATAAGGCACAATCCACACAGCAGATGGTGGCCCTGAGAGGGCTCAAGCAACAGCAAGGAGGTCTAAGTGGGGGAGCCAAGTGAGTGAGGTGAAGAGTAATAGGAGATGAAACAAATATGCAAGGTCTTATAGGCTGTAATGAGGACTCTGGTTTCACCCTGTGTGAAACTGGCGCCATTAGGGGCACAGAAGTAACTTAGATCATGCCGCTGGTGAGGTGGGAAATAGACTATTCCAGAGCAAAGATGGGAGCAGGGCAATCGTTGAAGAGGCTATAAACATTGGTTTTATGGAAGTATTATTGCAGGGAGGGGCTCCCATAGTAAGCCTGGTGCTGCCCTGCCTGGAGGGACACACAGCCCAGACGGGCAGCACTCACAAGAAACTCTTCTGTATCCTGTCTCAACTAACTACTGTGCATTGAGACAATCAATATTTTGTATTCTTCCTACTTTACATTATTTAATGTAGGAAATTTCTATTATTTAATCAAGAATTCCATGAGCTAAGTATTATTAATACAGAAAAAGAGATTTAGACTCAGAGAGATGAAGTAGCATCTTTCCTGAATTCTCATACCCAGATCTCTCATATGTCCTTGTACTGTCTCCTCAATAACAGCTGAAGATTGCAACTACCTAATGAATAGCTTGTTAAAATTTTAGCGTTCATTCAAGCTGTCCCAATAATACTATCATTCTTACTCACTTTCTTCTGTTTTCTTGGGCTGGAGAGGACTGGAGTTGAGCCAGTGACCTCGAAATTACATGTACCCCTGGTCAACCTCTGGGGCCCTCCTTTGAAAGGTTTTCTGGGGAAGCTGGAAATAAGGTTTAAGAACCACCATAGAGAGTGTCCAAGTTACAATTGTTATGTAACAAGCTGCCCAACACTTAAGTGCTTAGAACAACTATTTTATTGTGCTCACAATATTTTGGCATAGAGATGCTGTTTATTTGTATCATTTTTTTAGATTCCACCTATGAGTGATATCATATGGTATTTGTCTTTCTCTGTCTGGCTTACTTCACTTAGTATGATCATCTCTGGGTCCAACCATGTTGCTGCAAATGGCTTTATTTCATTCTTTTTTATGGCTGAGTAATATTCCATTGTATATATGTACCACATCTTCTTTATCCATTCACCTGTTGATGGACATTTAGGTTGCTTCCATGTCTTGGCTATTGGGATAGCCATTAAACACTGGGGTGCATTTATCCTGTCAAATCATGGTTTTTTCCAGATATATGCGCAGGGGTAGGATTTCAGGATCATACGGTTACTCACAATTTTGTGGGTCAGGAATTCAGGAAAAGCTTGGCTGGCGGTTCTCTCTCTCGGGGGGTCTCTGATGACATCATTGGGTTTGTGGTCATCTAAAAGCTCCACCGTCCTGGCTGTCCAAGGTGCTGCCCTCAGATGCTTGGTCAGCAGTTATTTCTGTTGCTGGGCATTCCACTGGGCTGTCAATCAGTGTACCTATAATGTGGTCTCACCAACGTGGTCTCAGAGTGATCAGATTTTTTCCTTAGCGGCTGCTTTCCACAGAGTGAGCATCCCAAGGAAATAGGTAGAAGCTCCAAGGCCTTTTATGACACAGCCTCAGATATCATGCAGTATCACTCCTGCCGTGACTAGTTGTCAAAGCAGTCACAGCCCATCCAGGTTCAGAGGGAGGGGACATAGACCCCACTTCTCAAAGGGAGACGTGTCAAACAATCTGTGGACATGTAAAACTTGCACAGAGAAGTTGTCATCTGGCAGTGTTCAAGAACTGTCTGCCTGCACTATTTACAATAGCCAGGACATGGAAGCAACCTAAATGCCCATCAACAAATGAATGGATACAGAAGATGTGGCATATATATACAATGGAATATTACTCAGCTATAAAAAGGGATGAGATGGAGCTATATGTAATGAGGTGGATAGAACTACAATCTGTCATACAGAGTGAAGTAAGTCAGAAAGAGAAGGACAAATATTGTATGCTAACTCACATACACGGAATCTAAAAATGGTACTGATGAACTCAGTGACAAGAATAAGGATGCAGATACAGAGAATGGACTGGAGAACTCGAGGTATGGGAGGGGATGGGGGTTGAAGGGGAAACTGAGACGAAGCGAGAGAGTAGCACAGACATATATATACTACCAACTGTAAAATAGTCAGTGGGAAGTTGTTGTATAACAAAGGGAGTCCAACTCGAGGATGGAGGATGCCTTAGAGGACTGGGGCGGGGAGGGTGGGGGGGACTCGAGAGGGGGGAGTCAAGGAAGGGAGGGAATACGGGGATATGTGTATAAAAACAGATGGTTGAACCTGGTGTACCCCCCAAAAAAATAAAAAAAAATAAAAGAACTGTCTGCCTAACTCCTATGCTCTGCTGGTGGGAGAGTAAATTGGCATAAGCCCCAAGGAAACCAATCTGGAAATATTTATCAAAAACATGAATGCATTTATTACTAGATGGAGCAATTTCACTTCTAGGAATTTACCTTACGGTGCGGTCAGCTCAAATTATTACAAGTCATCTTTACTATTTCAAGAGTGCTAATGGTGCAGGCCCAGCATTTCCACTAAAGAAACAGTGAGGGCATTTTCTCAATTTAAGGAAATGACAAAATTATTAAGTAATAATTAGGGCACTTCCCCGGTGGCGCGGTGGTTAAGAATCGCCTGCCAGTGCAGGGGACATGGGTTCGATCCCTGGGCCGGGAAGATCCCACATGCCTCGGAGCAACTAAGCCCGTGCGCCACAACCACTGAGCCTGCACTCTAGAGCCCTAGAGCCACAACTACTGAAGTCCACGTGCCTAGAGCCCATGCTCCACAACAAGAGAAGCCATCGCACTGAGAAGTCTGAGTACCGCAACGAAGAGCAGCCCCTGCTCCCTACAGCTAGAGAAAGCCCGTGCGCAGCAATGAAGACTCAACACAGCCAAAAATAAAATAAATACATACATACATACATACATACTTTTTTAAAGTAATAGTTAGGATTATTGAATTTAATCCTAACTATTATTTCTTAGCCTCCAATATGGCCAGCATGCTACCTGCTTTACCTCCATTATTTCTAACCCTTTGTACAACGCTCTAAGCTTCCTTATTTCTATCTCCCTGGAGGTTCAGAGAAATATAACTTGCCCAAGACCACACAGCTAGTTAAGTGGAGGACCTAAAATTCAGGATCCAGTTCTGCTTGCCTCTACATCCTGATCTCCAGCTCACAAAACCCTAATCCAGTCTTTAAAGCTCCATGATTTCTTGTGAAAACCTCTAGTCTGCATTTCTAAACCACTGCACAGTATAAGTTGTTACAAGTTGTTTCCTGTCAGGAGTAACATGTAAAGACGATTCCATGCAATTCTTTGAAAGACTATGAGATTAATGTTTGCACCTAACATTTCCTTAGAAATGGAAATTATTCTTGCGGTGTGTGCATAGAACACGTGTCAGTTTGCATAGCTTGTTAAGAAACTCCCTGGAAACTGAATCTCAGCGGAGTTTACCCCCATCTCTTCTCTTGCCAACACTGCACAAGGACAGCTGGAAGATTGGAGAATTGCAATTAATACAGATAAGTAATGGCCTTTTACTGCCCAAAAATAAGGAGTAGGTGTAGCAATGTTTGCCTTAGCAAGATACCCACATGCTCTACACTCCCCGATTCCTCACAAGTGTCACCCGGAGGGAGCTGCCCACATAGGAGCTGCCCCATGCCAGCACGCACACACACTCACACACTCACACACAGAAGCACGTGTGCACGGCCACACTCTGCACTGAAATGTACCCCTGCTCATGTCACTAAAACACAAACGCACAAACTCTTTCCTAGTTTCTTAGGCTGAACAGATCGTGTCTCTGCTCCGACATTTACAGTAGCTCCATGCTGCTCCAAACTCCTTCCATGAATAAACGTAAAAGTACTTATTTAAAAAAAACAAAACACATCAGGAAGCATCCCTCACTCTTTCTCAGTTTTCTTCTTCCTGCTTCAGCTAATCCAGTCTCTGACACTTCTGCGTCCACCAAATCCCCTCCCCTGGCTTTCTGTGTGCTCTTCCTCTCCACGGATGTCCTCTTCACTCTCCTGAACCTCTCCTGATTCTGAAACGGATAGGTGTGGTTTGGGGGGCTCTCAGGAGCCCGGTCCTTTATGTCTCAGCACAGAAAGAATTGAGCAAGAGGCAGAGTGATAGAGAAGATGTGATTTGTTAGAATCCGACGCTTCTGAGGCTCACAAGTGCGCAGGCGAGAAGGTGCCGCCCCAAGAACTTAGTGGGCTACAGCTTCATAACCAAAGGAAAACTGGGGAGGGGGAAAGGATCTTCTTTGTCTTTCTTGAGTTGACATCATGTTTCCATCATCGGCTCCTCCTCCAGGTTGGGCAGGGGAGTTTTTTTGTCCCTATGTGGTCAAGCCGGGACTGTAAAAATTATTTCAGGTCTCATTACAATGAGCACCTTTCCACAAATTATTGTTTTTTTATGTGTGCAGAGCACGTCCTAGGGGTCATTACCTTACTGAGCTCACTGGGCAGGATGTGGGTCTCCTGCCACCACTATTTTGTTGTTTGGGGGCATGTCTCATGCATCTGTTGCATGGTTTTGTTGCTAGGCAAGTCTGCTTGGTTTTGTGGTTAAGCAAACCTGCTTTCTTAAGTAATCATTAGCTTACTGGGTGTCCCATACTTTTTTCTACTTACAGTCCCCTAGTGGGATTAACTATTTAATCACCTACTTTGTCACTTTACGCTGTCCCTATCAGTTCTACCTGCCCCATGAGCCTACGTGGAGATCCAGCTCCTCCAAGAACCTTCCTGAAGTGCCCCACCCAGCCCCAGTGGCCCGGGGCATTTACGACCCTTAGAATGGAACTGAATGGTCGGTCGTCTGTGGCCCTGTGAACTCTCTAATGCAGCACTCTGCAAACGCTGGTGTGCCTAAGAACCAGCTGGCGGGTTTGAATGGATGCTAGGCTCCATCCCAGGTTTACGACTCAGCAGATCTGGGCTGGGGACAAGAATCTGCATTTCTAACAAGCTCCCAGGTATGCTGCTGCTGGTGGTCTGGGCCGGTGTGAGAAAGGCCGGAGCAGAGCACAGAGCACGGGGCTTGCCAGCTATCTGACCTCTGTGTGCCTCAGCGTCTTCATTGGTAATAGTACTACTTCAAAGAACTGTTGTAAAGAACTCAAAGAATGTTTTTTAAAGGTTTAGCATGGCTCCTGGTGCATAGTAAGAGCTCAGAACACAGCAGCTATTATTCCTAGCAGAAAAAAATAAAATAAAGCTTCTTGGGGATCACCTATATAACAAGCTAACTCCCAGACTGTGGCTTAACAAACTCTGGGCCATGGGCAGGACTCGGCATCCTGTGCTGGGGTTTGAAAGGAAGCTACACCAATATTTGCCCACGTATTCAAGTCTTTATCTGAGAGGGGCCATTGAGGATAATATTTGTCATGTTTCTATGACCCCTCTCAAAGCTAAACACCTGCGGTTAACTTTCGATTCAAAATACTCGTTTTCCAACTGGTTATCCTGTAGAAATATTACCTTTATTGTAAAAGACTTTACTGACTGAAACAAAAAGCAGAATATCCTATCGTTTTCCCAAATTGTCTTATCTTGGGTCTTCATTAGGAAAAACACACCCGAAAGAAAAAAACGTAAGAATAGCTTAGGAAAACTCTAGGAAATCATTTACAGTTGCAAAACCAGTTCTGACTACCTTTGTTGGCAAACATAGCTGAAAAGAATGCCGAAGTCTGTGGACTACTGCAGTACGGAGGCAGGGGTGCAGCCTACTAGCTTCTGTGCCGCCTAACCCAACCAGGGGGAAGGGTTGGGGTGGCGGGCAGGGGAGGCGGCATCCAGCCTGGTCGGACCCTGCCCCCCCAGCCTCTGGTGGGCGAGACTCACCCTCTGGTTCCACAGAGCGGGTGCTGGACAACACACTGGCTTCGGCAGCGGCAGTCTGAGGCCTGGACTCTTCCTGGGACCTCCGGGGAACTTGGAATCAAAGAAGGAATCTGCCAGAGCAAAACCAGAGCGTCTCCTGCGTGCTCCAAAACCCCCACTCCACTGTTTCCCCTGCCAGCTCCAGGCAGAGATCTCACCTTTCTTTACACTTAGCATCTCATTCACAGCACCTGGGGCAGGAGAAATGCTCATTTAGTCAATCAAGCCATTAAACGAGGTAGTTGTTTGAGAGGTCTTTTTATCTGATGTGACCCTAGCGCCACGGCCATGGTACATTCAGGAAACAGTGTTAATTGTGAGAAATCACTGTGTACATATAGGCATCCAATTTTCCTAATTGTGTTTTTTTTTTTCACACCTGTATCAGTCAGGGTTTGATCGGAGAAGCAAAAACACTAGAAGAAATATAAATGTTACATTAAAGGGGTTTGAACTCACACAATCGTGAGAGCTGTTACCCAGTTTATGGAGGCCTGTTTCCACATCTGGTGCTGGGGACCGCGTCAGCAGGGCCGTCCTCGGCAGAAGGAGGGATGGATGTGAGGTGGGAGTGACCAGCACAAGCTGGAGCACGCCGGGAAAGCACCGGACCGAGGCACCACAACAGCCTCTCCCCGCCTGCCGGCCTCCACCTTCAGTGATGCAAGTGACCCGTCACGGAGGGGAACACCACACACCTGGCCGGAAGCCGGAGAAGCCACAGAGGAGATTCGGCAGAAGCGGGGGAGCTGCGGGCCAGCGGGTGGGTGACCACCAGCCTGAGCGGCCACAGCGACAGGTGCCCAGCACCGGCCTTCAAACCTTAAACGTGGTGTCACTGCTGAGCCTCTTCTGCCCTCACTTTGTGTCATTCACACCACGTGTCTCAGGGGCCCATGCAGGATGGAAACCGTGCAGGGACGCAGGCTCTGGGCAATGCAGTCTGGCAGATAAGCTGACACAGTACAGTCACCACCACCTCCGGGAAGCTGGCACTGCCCAGCGCCCAGCAATTGGGCCAGAGTCTCCTTCTCTTGAGGGCGAGCTGCCTTGCTCCAGCTCGGGGGATCCGCTGGACCCGCGGGCGATCGACCCTGACTCACGGTTCATTTGCAGAGAAGATGCTGAGACGAGGCACAGAGTTCAAGCTGCCACCTTGTCAACTGCCGTACGTATAATTCATGTCAGAAGATTTTAGTGCCAATGAGACACGTGGGACGGCTAAGGATAGACTCCTGATGAGCTAGCCCTGCAGAGCGAGATGAGGCATCTGAGCTAGAGCCGGGAATCAGACTGCGTGAAAATCCCCTGCTGTGCGGGTGAGAATGCAGACTCCCAGGGACCCTGGCACGGCAGGTGTGGGAAGAATCCCAGGAATCTGTGTTTCACTCACACCAAGAGATGCTCAGGCAGGTCCACACTTCCAGAAAGACGTCTCCTGAGGCCTTCAAGTCACCTTGCAAACTCCTGTCTTTCCTGTCTTCAAAAGCAGGTGACTGTAAGCTATGTTAACTGAGGGAACAACAGAGAACATCATTATAGAAAGGCAGCCACGGGAAATAAAAATCGCTATTTATTTTAACATGATGTTCTCAAGGTTATTTTAGAATTCTATTTATTAAAGGTTCATAAATGTTACTTGCTCTATTAATAAAGAACTCACTGACTGCCAGATTGCATCCTCCACCCAGACTAGTCTAACCGCCCACACACCTTCGCCACCTCCAAGCAGCCGCAGGTGCACTGGTGCCACCTGGAGGCCACTGTGCTTCTGGGTGTCAGGACTGAACTTTGGGAACCAACGGTGGTTTGAATTTGATATTTTAGTCATAACTTGAGAATTTCCTGTGTATCCTTCCTTGACTGCTTAAAGAGCAGAGAAAGATCATGGACTCTAGACTTCAGCAGACTTGGTTTAAACCCCTGCTCCATCATATATGAGCCAGGCCCTCCTTCGGTGCCTGACCTCCCATCTCCTCCGCTCACCAGGCTCAGGCAGGAGTGAAGGGATGGCAGCCTGTCTCAGCTGCACTGATTACCTCTCCGCGTCTGCCCTCGAGGCTTGTCTAAGGCAGGGGGCGCTTGTGACATCCTTGGGAACTCAGGCGATGTGCACATCCCCGCAGTAATCTTAACCACAAGCCTCCAAACCCAGAACAAGCTGTTCGCGTTTCTCTCCCCGCGGGCCATTCTGAGAAGCGTTCCACCCAACCCCTCAGAAGATTCCAGGACAAAGCAGTGGGAAGCCCCCGTTCTCCAGAGTGATGACAAGTTCAAGAAAATCCATCCTCATGTTTTTCCCTACTTCCCTTTGTGTTCTTTGAGGTCATTTGCCACAATAAACTTCGCACGCCCCTGTCTCATGTTCTGCACCCTCAGGGGATTCAAGCTAAGACAGAGTAAAACCTTAGGCAGTTCATCATCTTCTGTGGGCCTTTGTTTTCTCAGCTGCAACATGAGATTGTTGCAATACTCAACATCTTCACAAGGATGTTGTGATGATAAAGTGAAATTCTGTAGGAAAAGCACTTCCACAGTGCCTGACTCATAACAAAATTGTCTTTTCAGGGAAGGGAGGGGCATCTCTGCTACCTGGTAACTTCTTGATGGGGGCAATTTCTTCTTAAAGCTGGGCCATCACCACCAGCATCACATCCACCACCACCACCACCACCACCATCACCTCCACCCCCCACCTCTACACCATCCCCACCACCACCAGCAAGACCAGTATCACCACCACCATCACCTCCAGCCCCCACCTCTACACCATCCCCACCACCACTGGCAAGACCACCATCACCGCCACCACCTCCACCCCCCACCTCTACACCATCCCCACCACCACTGGCAAGACCACCATCACCACCTCCACCTCCACTATCACCACTCACCTATGATCATCATTACCTTCACCACCATCGGTACCACCATCACTCCCGTCATCACTTATACACCATCATTACCATATTCTCATAAGTCAATGAGCAGGACTGGCCTCGTAGAGGCCTAGTCAATTCTTTTCAGCTCGAGAAAATACATGTCTTTGTTATAGTATCTCTGCCTCTGCAAAAATCTAAATACTAGCCAAACATCAACATTTCCATCTATTCTTAACCAGAATTTTTGGCTAATTACAATCTTGCAACATGGAAATTCCCTGGTGGTCTAGTGGTTTGGTCTCGGTGCTCTCACAGCTGGAGCCCACGTTCAGTCCCTGGTCGAGGAATTAAGATCCCACAAGCCTCGTGGCAGCACAACAACAACAAAAAATTCACACCAGAGTTAACATTTTGGCTGTGACATGTATCAGCAATATGTTTGTGTATCTTCTAGGATTCGGGGTTCAAGTAGAGAAGGATGGAAGTCTCACAGTACAATCACTGAAGTCAGATGGACTGGATTTTTTTAGTAAACTTAATTTTTAGAGCAGTTTTATGTTCAGAGCAAAACTGGACAGAAAGTACAGAGAGTTTCCGTAGGCCTCCTGCTCCCACACACACAGAGCCTTTCCCGCTGTCACCATCCCAGCATCACAGCGATGTATTTGCCACAACTGGTGAACCAACAGTGACACATCACTACCCCCTAAAGTCCATATTTACATTAGGGTTCGCTCTTGGTGTTGTACATTTTATGAGTTTTGAAACATGTATAATGACATGTATCCACCACTGTCACATCATACAGAGCCGCTTCACTGCCCTAAAAACCCTCTGTACCCCACTTATTTATTCCCCCTCCCCTCCAGCCCCTGGCAGCCACTCATTTCTTACTGACTTCGTGTTGCCTTTTCCAGAGTGTCATACAGTTGAGTCATACTGTACGTAGACTTTTTAGATGTTTCTCTCACTTAGTAATATGCGATTACTTCATGTCTTTTCATAGCTTGATAGTGCACTTCTTTTTAGTGTTGAATAACATTCCATTGTCTAGATGCACCACAGTTTTAAATAAATTTGTTTGAATATCCATTCGTCTTCTGAAGGACATCGTGGCTGCTTCCAAGTTTTGGCAATTATGAATAAAGTTGCTGTGTACATCTGTATACAGGTTTTGTGTGGATATAAGTTTTCAGCTCACATGGGTGAATATCAAGGAGCATGACTGCTGGGTCATATGGTAAGAGTGTGTGTTTGGTTTTGTAAGAAACCAAACTGTCTTCCAAAGTGGCTGTACTGTCCTGCATTCCCACAAGCAATGAATGTCAGTTCCTGTTGCTCCATGTCCTCACCAGCATTTGCTGTTGTCAGTGTTTTGAATTTTCACTGTCCTAATAGGTGTGGTGGAATCTCATTGTTATTTAATTTGCATTTCCCTAATGACATATTAGGTAGAGCATTTTTCATATGCTTATTTACCATCTGTATGTCTTTTGTCTACTTTTTAATTGGGTTTTTCATTTTCTTATTGTTGAGTTTTTAACGTTCTTTGTATATTTTGGATAACAGTCTTTCATCAAATATGTCTTTTACAAGTTTTTTGTCCCAATCTGTGACATGTCTTCTCATTGCCTTGAGATGAACTGGATCTTAATCCTAACTATGTCAGTAATAAATTACAGACACTGTAAACCACAAAAATCTTACAATTAAGCGTCTTCTTTCATCCAATATGTACTTTAGTACTACTCTGTGGCAAGCACCTACTAGGCACTGGCAAAGAAGACTCCAGGCCTTTCAAGGAAATTTCTTAGTAGTGGGGGAGACTGACAGGCAAAGAGGGGGAACCAGGAGGCAGCTCGTGACGAGTTCCATAACTGGGGAAGGCAGAGAGAGCCTGATCCAGTGGAGATGGGGCGTGTTCAGGGAAGGCTTCCTGAAGGAGGTGACATAAAGGAGCAGAAGCTAGCCAGGTGTAATTGGAAAGATGTGGTAACAAGCATCCCGGCAGCAGGATGGCACACATATAGTCCCAGAGGTGACAGAAAGTAGGCATTGTTTCACAGGACTGACTGTGGCTGTGATGCAGTGTGCAGGGCAGCGGGAGATGGGGCCACAGCACGGAGGGAGCACATGCCACGCTAAGGAGTTGGAACTCAACTTTTCTACATAAACAGAGTCCCTAAAAACATTTTTTTTTAACCTAGGAAGATAGCCTCGGGACAAAGCTAACCCAAACCAGCTCAATGCTTCACAAAGGGAGGAATGTTTTATGAGCACCTAGTTTTCTGGAAGATTCTATCCACCAAGAATTTAGAGAGAGGGTGGGGTTCAAGGGGTAGTGATGGACCTCATGGCCACTTCCCACTCCTCCTGTGGTTACACCCATCAAAGTCACCCTCACACGTGGGCAGGCAATTGTGAGTTCCCACATCTGTCTGACCGCTGTGTCTAGTGCTTCTAAGAACACTCCTGCCCACACCCCCAAGCAAAGACAGCCAGATGCTTAGTCACTGCTGCCTCCCAGGGGTCACAGTACAAGGTAAACAGTGCTGCTAACACGGAACCCAGCCATCGCTCCTAAGAGGGAACCGCCAGGGAGGATCTCTAAAGTGACCCTGTGCCCCTGGCCACCAAAGTGAAGGCTCCTTTCATGCAAGCTTGGTGTTTCTCCTTTGAACTAACCATGTTTAACCCAGTGTATGGCTTGAGGTAAACACTCAATAAACACATGTGTTAAATAGACTGAATTTAACACACTAACAAATGATGTAAAATTCAGCATGGGGGGTATTTGATAATTCAATGTTTCAGTACTTATAGGCTAAAAGAAAATCTCTGCAACCTTAACCTTTTACACTCACTCGGGAAAAAATTTTCTTGGAAGAATGTTTGAAGTACTCTCCTAAATCTTCTTTACCTTTTTCTTCTTTAGATAAACAGGCCAAGATGAAGAAAAAGTGAAAAACTTCTTCTCTGTAAACAGAAAAAGAGAAACTGGAAAATACAAAGGACTTGGTGGGTCTGAGCTTTCCTGGGATTCCGTGGTGCCAAAAGATACATTTTTTTCCTTTTCATAAAGTGACTCTTTAGTACAAAGCTGACACAAAATCCCTTCACAGGAGGAAATTTTTTATCTTTCCTGGGATGAAACCTCTGAAGTGTTTCTTTAGAACTTAGTTTACTGGGAGATTTTAGTCACTAAGACCAAGAAGGACAGCAGAAAACTACACATGTCGGTCGGCTTGAAAGTTGTGAACTTTGCGCCCCTGTGTGTCTTCCAGCGATGGCTGCAGCACCAGCTCCTTGCCACGTGCTCATCTACCTTGCCACTCCCTGATCTAGAGGTGTCATCCACGTCCCTCCTCATTTAACTCACCTGTGAGCAGTGGAAAGTGGAGGAACAACGCTGTGGCCCAAGGCTAGATCCTCAGAGGTCGTGAGGCTTCTCCTCCTTCTCTGGGCACTGGGGCGTGGAGCCCCACACCACCATGGAGCAAGTCCATCCCGGCCACCAGGCTGTGAGGAAGTCCGGTGCACTCAGAGGGCTTTAGTCTCTGCGTCCACCCAGCCCTGGGCCCACACACGTGAGAAAACAAGCTTCAGATGAGTCCACCCCAACGGCCATGCCGCCCCCAGGCTTTGGGGCTTCTCAGTCCAGACCCCAGGCACCGTAGAGGGTGAACAAGCTGTCCCCGCTGTGTCCTTTCCCAATTCCTGACCCTCAGAACCCATGAACATAACCGAAAGGTGGTGGTTGTGTATTACGCCACCAACTGTGGGCTGCTTTGCTACATGCTGGCACTTGATAAAACCACAGCTGACACACACTTAAAAGTCACCGTGTGCGAGCACGCTTCTACGTGCGTTACCTGTGTTAACATGGTAATATAGTCTTATGAGGCAAGACCACTGTCACCTCTGTTGACAATGCAAACATTCTCTCCAGCACTGTATGACCAGGATGAAGCAGGAGTAAATGGTGTATTTGTGTGTTTCCCTAAGAGGGGGGAAAACTGACGTATCGCCTGCAGACCACATTTTGGCATTCTGATCCTTTGCGAAATTAACACTTTTTAGTATTTTTGTGTACACGTGCAATACACAAATACACCCTCATCGGACAAAGCATCAGACAACTGCTGGGCGCCGTTTCAGAGCCTCTTGGCCCCATCAGGGTCTCACTGCGAGGGCGGCTGCTGCTGCCACCAGTTCTCCGTGGATGTAACCCACAGAGCCTCCCGCAAGCCCGCGCCTCTTACCTGCAGCACCCGCTTCCCGTTGGCGCCCCTGCAGAAGTCCGCTCGGCACCCTCGCTCGCCCAGCCCCGAAGGGCCAGAAGAGCTATAGGCCAGCGGGGACGGGCGGGTAAGTCCTTCCCCCTTTTCTCCACCCCTGCTGACAGTCCTGAGACTCAGCGCTTTCCACAGCTTCTTGGGTGGCGGGGGCGGGGGGGGGTGGGCTGTCTCGGGGACCGGGGTGGGGGGGGGGTCCCACGGGGGATTAAATAGTCACACTTGTAAACAGCCAATTCAGGGACACCTCTGTACAGGTCCGCCCCCCACTTCCCTGCCCCACGACCATCACCCTCACCCCTGCTCCCTGGGCTTGCACTTCCGACTAGCAGGCGAGCCTACCCTCCGGGGAACCAGGACGACAGCCCTGAGAGTCACCTGAACCCTTTAGGTGGCCTGAGCGATACAGGAAATCCTGCTTCACAAGCCATCCCAGCACTTCCCCCCACCCTTCCCCAGAGGGAACCACTCTCTGTAGGTCTGTGTGCACCCTTCCGCTCTCCTCTCTCTGCATATACGTGCACATACACGTACACGCATATACACGTAAATTCAAATAAATGTTTTCCTGTACCTAAATATATAGCTCTTTTTTAATTTACATATATTGTCTACTATTTGCACAATTATGAATGTTTTGGGTTTGGGGGAGCTGTTTTTGTTTTTTATTGAAGAGTAGTTAATTTATAATGTTGTGTTAGATCTTATGGAAAAACCAAACTAAATTTTTTGGCCAACCCAATATATATATTCTTTTCCAGATTCTTTTCCCTTATTGGTTATTAAAAAATATTGATATACCTCTGATATAATATAAATATACATAATATACATATAATTATATATCTTATATATAAGGATATATAATTATATAACTATATATATTATAATATACCTCAGGTATAGTATACTTGATACAATATACCTCTGCTATACAGTAGGTCCTTCTTGGTTATCTATTTTATACATAGCTGTCCGTATATGTTAATCCCAAACTCCTAATTTATCCCTCCCCCGACTTTCCTCTTTGGTAACCATAAGTTTGTTTTCTGTGTCTATTCTCTTTTGTAAATAAGTTCCTTTGTATCATTTTTTAGATTCCACACATAAGTGATATCATATTATATTTGCCTTTGTCTGGCTTACCTCATTTGGTATGATCATCTCTAAGTCCGTCCATGTTACTACAAATGGCATTATTTCATTCTTTTTTATGACTGAGTAGTATTCTATTGTATATATACACCACATCTTCTTTAACTATTCATCTGTCAATGGACACAGGTTACTTTCATGTCTTCGCGATTGTAAATAGTGCTGCTGCGAACATTGGGGCGCGTGTATCTTTTCGAATTAGTTTTCTCCGGATATAAGCACAGGAGTGGGGTTGCTGGATCATATGGTAGCTCTATTTTTAGTTTTTTGAGGAACCTCCACACTGTTCTCCATGGTGGCCGCACCAATTTACATTCCCACCAACAGTGTAGGAGGGTTCCCTTTTCTCCACACCCTCTCCAGCATTTATTATTTATAGATATTTTGATGATGGCCATTCTGACCGGTGTGAGCTGGTACCTCATTGTAGTTTTGATTTGCATTGCTCTAATAATTGGTGATGTTGAGCATCTTTTCATGTGCTTATTGGACATCTGTCTTCTTTGGAGAAATGTCTATTTAGATCTTCTGCCCAATTTTTGATTGGGTTGTTTGGTTTTTTTGATATTGAGCTGTATGACCTGTTGAGTCTTTTGTTTTTAACTTACCAGTATATCCTAGATATCTTCCAAAGACATTTATTTTTGTAAAAGAATAACTCATACATATAGTTAGCTATTCTGCAGGTACTTTGTTGTTTTCCATAAAAATTGCTTACTCCTGTGTCAGGGAGTCAGTAAACTGAGTGAAGGAACAAGGGTAAAAACAGGATTTATAAGAGATGGGAAGATCAAAAAACTTACAATGGATCTTTTTTTAACTTTTTATTTTATATTGGAGTATAGCCAATTAACAGAGTTGTGATAGTTTCAGGTACACAGCAGAGAGACTCAGCCATGCATATACATGTATCCATTCTTCCCAAACTCCCCTCCCATCCAATGGCACATAACGTTGAGCAGAGTTCCCTGTGCTATACAGTAGGTCCCTTGTTGGTTATCCATTTTAAACACAGCAGTGTGTACATGTAGATCCCAAACTCCCTGACTACCCCTTCCCCCGATCCTCTGGCTCTTATTTGCACATTTTGGTGGGAAAATTTTTTAGCTGGCAAAGGTGCATCCTGCCCAGAGTAGGGATTCTGTAGTTGAACAGGCCAACCGGGCACATGAAGGAAGGCAATTTCAGTGGTTCACGGATTATGCAGAAAACCCTGACGTGAGGTGGTGAAGCCTCATGACAGCTGCCTCTGGGGAACGTCTCCCGGGATGTCCTATATCACCTCCTCCTGCTCCACCAGGTCTGTGACGTTTACCAGGGCAGAATTCGTCCAACCTTAAGCACTCAGATGTGCTTGGTCAAGATGCCCTCCTCCTGCCCTCCCTTCTATGGGGAGCCCCCACCTCCCACAGAGCTGGGAGAGACCCGGAGAGAGGGGTGAACTCGAGAAGACTGGTCACACCCCCGCTCAGGAAGCCCAGCTGTTGTTGTTGAATCCCTGGCTCCCTTCCTACATGTGGCTTCACAGGCAGAAGCATCAAAGCATCCTTGTGAAATCCAGGCTTGCAGAGGCTTGTGGAAACAGCACTGTCTGGGGGTCCTCCCAGGTAGATGGGGGGAGACCTTCGGGTTCTCCCCTCCTCCCCAGGCATGGCTTTTCCTGAATGCTTGTGGAACACAGGGAATTTCCCACCGTGCACACACACACACACACACACACACTGGCATCATACGTTCTGAAGAGTAACGTGGAAGGACCAGCATAAAAGACAAGCCTGGCCCCATCCCCATCCTCCTAGGATTTAACTACAATTTCCTGCCATAGCGCAGGACTTCTAGAACTCTAACCTGTACGTGAATTCCAGGGAGATCTTGTTAAATGCTGGTTGTGATTCAGCAGGCCTGGGTGGGGCCAGCAAGGCTGCACGATTCACAAGCTCCCAGGCGTTGCTAATGCAGCTGGTCCAGCGACCGCATCTTGTTTTGTTTGTTTGTTTTGTTTTGAGTTTAACGATGTCCTTACTGATTCTCTGCCTACTGGATCTATTTGTGAGAGAGGGGTGTTGAAACCTCCAACTGTGATAGTGGATTCATCTACTTCTCCTCACAGTTCCATCAGGTTTTGTCTCACAGAGTTTGGGCTCTGTTGTGAGATACATACATGTTAAGAATTGTTATGTGTTCTTGGAGGATTGACTCCTATCTCGTTATGTGATACAGGGACCGTATCTTGGGCAGCGAGATCACAGAGCATGCTCAGGGCATCCCTGGAGCTGCAGTGCACAGCCTAGGAGGCCGTGTGGCCAGCAGCCCGGGAAGGTACCTGGTTCTGGCCTCCAACCTTGTCGGCACCAGCTGTGAGTGCCTTGTCACCCCTCCCCTCCCCTCCCTACAGTCCCACACCCAGCAGTCAGAACCTCTCCACCCCAGCTCTCCAAAGCACTCAGCCCAGGGCTTTCCTTCCATTTTATCATACCCGACACTGAGTCCTAGCCTCAGAAGAGCCGTCACAATCTAACCACGTGCTTGGATAAGTCACTAAAGTGATTTGAGGGATGTTCTCCTCTTTCAAACAGGTAGTGATCCGTTTGCATAGTTATCCATCCATTCAATAGGTATTTATTGAGATTCACGTGGGCCAGGCCCTTCCCTGACTGATCTCCCAGGTTTTGTGATGCCCAGAGACAGTGTGCATGAAACTGCATAAAAGCAAAAAGTACTTTTACCCAAAGTGTGGGTAAAATAAAATACTCAGCAATAAAAACAGAAATCATTACTGATATACACAAGGACATGGATGAATCTCAAACACTTTATTCTGAGCAAAAGCCAGACATGAAAGAATATAAACAATGATTCAGTATTTCTAAAACTCTAGGAAAAACAAAGCTAACACATAAAGACAGAAAGCAGGTCGGGGCTTGCCTGGAGTTGGAGGGGCAGGAGGTTGATTTGGGGAGGGGTATGCAGAAATTTCTGGAGTGATGGTGTTTACATGGGGTAAATCATTTGTCAAAATTGAAATGTGCACTTTAAACATGTGCATTTTATTATTTGTAAATTATACTGAAATAAAGCTGTTTTTAAATCAGTAAAAAATGTATAGGAGGGATTGCATAAATGTTTATTATTACTATTATTACTTTTTAAAGTTGCCAGCCAAGCAATGGTTATTTATTTATTCAACACATTTTTTATATTTTATTGATGTATAGGTGATTTACAATGTTGTGTTAATTTCTGCTGTACAGCGATGTGATCCAGTTATACATATATATATGTAATTCTTTTTCATATTCTTTTCCACTATAGTTTATCACAGGATATTGAATAGAGTTCCCTGTGCTATACAGTAGGACCTTGCTGTTTATCCATCCTATATATAATAGTTTGCATCTGCTAATCTCAAACTCCCAATCCATCCCTCCCCCACACCCCCTCCTCCTTGGCAACTGCAAGTCTGTTCTCTGTCTGTGAGTCTGTTTCTGTTTAATAGATAAGTTCATTTGTGTCATATTTTAGATTCCACATATAAGTGATATCACATGGTGTTTGTCTTTCTCTTTCTGACTTGCTTTGCTTAGTATGTTCCTCTCTATGTCCACCCATGTTGCTGCAAATGGCATTATTTCATTCTTTTTTATGGCTGAGTAATATTCCATTGTATATATGTACCACATCTTCTTTACCCATTTATCTGTCAGTCGGCATTTAGGTTGTTCCCATGTCTTGGCTATTGTGAATAGTGCTGCTATGAATATTGAGGTGCATGTATCTTTTCAAAATAGAGTTTTGTCTGGATATATGCCCAGAAGCAACACATTTTTTAAATTCCATGGCCCAGGCACTGGGAATTTTAAGGAAAGGGACAAAACAGTTTACCTGGTAGAAAGAGAAAGACCCACACCCACAGTTCGAGCACCAGTTGATCATTGCTAAGAGAGCAATTTGTCAGGAACTAGGAGGCCCAGAGGTGCCGCATCAAAATCAGCCCTGGGGAGTATCATGTCATGTCCCAGAGGAAGGGATGCTTGATACAAGTCCCAAAGGTGGAATATAAGCAAACAGGAGAGGAAGAGAGGATGTCTCAGGCTCAGCTGGAGACCGGAGCATCAAGCCCAGGACACGGGGAGGATTGTGACTCCTTGGACCTAGCTGTGGGCAGGTGGTGGCTGTGAGACCTGAGAGCCGTGCTTCCCACACTTGTGCTGAATCAGCATCACCTGGGGGAGGGGTCCCGCTGATACCCAAATTGCTGGACCCACCGCCAGGGTTTCTGATTCTGTGTGTCTGGGTGGGGGCCTGGAATGTGCATTTCTGACAGATTCCCCAGTGATGCTGATGCTACTGGCCCCAAGGCCACACTTAGAGGAGCACTGTTCTAGGTTTGAAAGGAGGCATAGGAAACTCGAGGTCTGTTCCCAGCCAGGACCCTTGACCGTGGCCCATGACCTTGAAATCCCAGGCTCAGGATGCGGTGATGGTGCTGAGACGGGGTGAGCTGAGTTCCTTCCCGTCGTCCTGTCTCTGCTGTGTGGGTCTGTGTCCTTGACATGTCCTCCCTTCCTTCCTAATCACTTCTTCTGTGGCCCCTCAGGGTACTTTGCTTTCGATCCTGCAAGTGTCTGACCAGGCTTCACCATCTCACACACGTGTAAGGAGACGGAGCTTTGATGAGTTATCTGGATGCACATGAGTAACCCCAAGGTGCTCCCAGACCCCTCTAGACCCCAACCCTGATGCCTCAGGCCCTGACTTCTCACAGAAACTGTCAACCCCAGTGATCTCTTTCCCTTCCCATGTGATGGCAAGATGAAATAACTTCCCACCCACAAACACTGCCTATGATTTCCCACATGTGAAAAGCAAAAACAACTGTTTGTCCTTGGTTTTTTGGTAATACAGGCTCACTTATTCCGATAAGGGACCAATTTCTCATGTCATTGACAGATTGGGGACATTAAAATTAGAAACTAAGGGAATTCCCTTGCGGTCCAGTGGTTAGGATTCAGCGCTTTCACAGCTGTGGGCTGGGATTCCAAGATCCTGCATGCCACAGGGCATGGCCAAAAAAAAAAAAGAAAAAAAATTAGAGAGAGAAGGTTCTAGTGAACAGGAACACAGATAGGCTTTGTTTTCTAACAGATATGATAACATTGGTCCATTTGAAATGTTAGATCCTACTATGTAAAACTGCCATGTTAGAAAGCCAAAACACTCAATTATTTGCAATTTCCTAAGGTTCAACATAACTATGTATTCTAATTATGCTAAATATATAAAATTTTATATACGTCTTAATTTTTATAAATATTGAATATATATCCAATTTTATGCCCTTATTTCACATATATCCTAATTATATAGTTTAATAGATATTACATATTAATTATACATCTAATTTTAAATGTATTTTAGCTATATATATTCTATTATATATCCTTATATATGTACAAATCATATACATTTTAATCACTTATGTTACATATATACATATATATCTAATTACGTATCTTCTAACTTTAAACTTCCGTGTTGTATATGCATGTGTGTATGTGTAGATAAAGACATATACATCAGGACATATGTAAAATTATGATACATTTATATTATTGAAGTTTCGGGCGCACAGTCACAGCAGGTGGAATCCAGTCCGGCCGGTAAGGAAAATCAGGACTGACTTTCCTCTTGTTTGCACCGCGGGCACGTGTGGGTTTCTGAACGCACAGCACCACCGTGTGTCTCGTTGAGGAACTACATGTGAGTATCGGCGTGTTGCCTTAGGAAGGACTTGGGGATCCTTGTTTATTCATTTAATAACCATTTATTGAGCACTGGCAGAGACTCAGAGCATGACTTCCACGGGCGATTTCCAGTCTGAAGCCTCCCTGGGACTCTCGGGGCACGTTAGCTCCACCCCCCAGGCAAAGGATGTCAGTGTGAAAAGCAGACTGGGTAGAGGACGGGGGCTGCCGCGTGCATGTCCAAGAAGTGAATACCAGCCTAGTGTGTTTTTCCCAAAAGAAGCAGAAATTCAAATGTTGGTGTGAAAATCCCTGGCTTGTAGGTAACAACTAATTCTAATTATTTCTAAATACCATGAGTCAACCTCAGGCATCTGTGGGCTACATTCAGGTTACACCTGCCCGGTTTGAACTCCTGGCTGGTGCTTTCTTTATCCCTTTCCGTCATCCTGGGGCATCTCACTAATGAGCGGAGACAGAGGCTGATCCCTGGGATGCTATGGTGAGCAAAAACAGACACAGGCCTCCTCTCATGAGGCTACAAAAAAGGCAGTCTTCCCAAACCCTTATTTATCCCCTGAGATTAACATATACATGCTGCTTTGTATATTATAAAACAGATGACCAACAAGAACCCACTGTATAGCACAGGCAATGCTACTCCATATCTTGAAATAATCCATAAGGGAAAAGAATCTGAAAAAGAATATATATGTATAAAAATCACTTTGCTGTACACCTGAAACTAACACAACATTGTAGAACAACTATACAACAATAAAAAAGTATTCATGATTTACTTAACATTATCAATAAATAAAACCTTAATGTAAATAGAAAAAAATGGCAATTTCCTAATGTCTATATTAGTGAGAATTTTGTAGACTTGGAGAAAGCATACCCACTGACCTTGCTCGGGAACTCTCTGTCAGTCTGCCAGTCCTGAATCCTTGCAAGCCACAGAACAGAGACTAGGTAATAAAGAGGAGCTAGCAAGAGTCCTTAAAAAGAACTAAGCATCTCCTTAATCACATTTCACTGTCCCAGGTGGGTGTTAAGTTGATAAAGGAAAAAGTGCACAAAGCTGGAGATCAACAGTGCCCCACAGTGTTGGTGGCTTGGCTACCCACTCACTGGGACTAGATCAGGAGAACTAAAAACTCTACATTAGAACCCACTGGAATGACTAACATTAATAGGTTGACAACGTGAAGTGTCAAAATTGGAACCCACACGTGGCTGGTGGGTGTGTAAATTACTACCACCACTTTGAAAACTGTTTTTAAAACTGATTATATGCACACCTTCTGATTCAGCAATTCCCTTCCCAGGTATATACCCAGGAGAAAGGAGTGCTTGTGTCCGCTAAAAGCCAGGTAGAAAATGTACTTACCAACTTTATTCATAATAGCCCAAAACTGGGAACAACCAAATGTTCATCAAGAATGGAACAGAGGGCTTCCTAGGTAGCTCAGTGGTTGAGAATCCACCTGCCAATGCAGGGGACGTGGGTTCAATCCCTGCTCCAGGAAGATCCCACATGCCACGGAGCAACTAAGCCCATGAGCCACAACTATTGAGCCCATGTGCTGCAACTACTGAAGCCCATGCACCTAGAGCCCTGCTCTGCAGCAAGAGAGGCCACAGCAATGAGGAACCCGTGCACCACAACGAAGAGTAGCCCCCACTCACTGCAACTAAAAAGAAGGCCCGCGCACAACAAAAAAGACCCAACACAGCCAATTAAATAAATAAATATATATATTTTAAAAAAAAAGAATGGAATAGATGGGAGCTCCCTGGCAGTACAGTGGTCAGGATTCAGTGTTTTCACTGCCAGGGCCCGGGTTCAATCCCTGGTCAGGGAACTGAGATCCCACAAGCGAAGCAGTGCAGCCAC
This sequence comes from Hippopotamus amphibius kiboko, assembly GCF_030028045.1. NCBI lineage: Eukaryota > Metazoa > Chordata > Mammalia > Artiodactyla > Hippopotamidae > Hippopotamus > Hippopotamus amphibius. The sequence continues at coordinate 102,506,334 of NC_080191.1, forward strand.
AAGAATGGAATGGATAAATAAATTATGCCATACTTACACAAACGAATATCATATGGTAGTTTTAAAGGAATAAACCAGTGATATTGTACATTCAAAAATATAGATAAATCTCAAAGATCTAATGATGAGTTAAAGAAACCAGACTAAAAGAGCACATAATTACATGACTCCAACTGCATGAAATTAAAGAACAGGTAAAACTAATCAGCAATGAACAAAGTTAGAATAGTGGTCATTTCTGGGTGAAGGGTGATACTGCTTAACAGGTGACACAAGGAGTCTTCTAGGATGTTGGAGATGTTTTCTATTTTATTTTTATTGTTTTGATTGTGTTGGGTCTTCGTTGTTGCATGCAAGCTTTCTCTAGTTGTGGAGAGCAGGGGCTACTCTTTGTTGCAGTGTTCAGGCTCTAGGGTGCACAGGCTTCAGTTGTGGCTCATGGGCTCTAGAGCACAGGCTCAGTAGTTGCGGCACACAGGCTTAGTTGCTCCACAGCATGTGGGATCTTGCCGGACCAGGGATCAAACCCGTGTCTCCTGCATTGGCAGGTGGATTCTTAACCACTACGTCACCAGGGAAGTCCTGTTTTCTATTTTAATTCAGATGCAGTTAAATAGGTGCACACAGATGTGAAAATTTACGGAGGTATACACATTAAGACTGGAGCACTTTTCTGAATTATTATCATAACTGAGTTTTTTAAATATTAAGCAACTTAGAATCCTTAGGGCATATGTAATTTGGAGCTGGAAATACTAGCAAAATAGTGGCTATTAAACTTTATATGAAATTGTTTAGACTATTGACCTTTACAGCAATCCCTGGAACTTGAGGGAAGGGACCTTGGAAAGGAATACATATATATTTACAGTATATCACTTTCCAAGGGGTTATGAATATTCATTGTATATCACGTTCCAAAGTGTATGTGTGTGTGTGCATGTTTCATATTGAAAACAAAACAAAACAAAACATAGTTTGACAAACACAGGGATGTTCTGCTGAGAACTCCAAGAAAGAACTCAGTGCCCAGCTGAGAAGAGTGTAGTTCGCAGGCAGCCTCCAGATGTTAACCCCTTCACGTCTGCCTCTGCTCTCAGTGCAGGGCATGCTCTTCTTGGAAAAAGCCCCAACCAATCACCCAGCAAGGCAGCAACACGAGGCCTGGCCATCCGTGCCCAAAGCAGGACACGTCTCCAGGGCAGCATTTGCTCGGAGTCCCTGTTAGAGTGGAAGAGACTTTGTCGGGTCCACATGGCAGGCTGATGGCTCCCCTTCCCCATCTTTCTTCCTCCCGCCTTCTTTCCCAGACTTTCCAAGTAAGACTTTTTGTCCATTTCAACCTCTGATTCCCTGAGAACCCAACATGTGGCATATGAACAGAATACCACCAAGATGTGGCTTGGAAAGCAAATGTTACAGTCTGAAATGCACTGATGGAATGTCTCAGGATAATGCTGCCAGCAAAAATACAATATTATATAATAAATATAATATAATTTCCATGTCGATGGAAATAATCAATAAGCTATCTATAATGGGAACAGAAAAGAGTTTTCTTTGAGCCAAACTGAGGACTACAGCCTGGAATACAGCCTCCCAGAGAAGCATGGTTTTCACCACGGTTTTATATCTTGTCAGAACAAAGAACATTAAACAAGTCAGGGGTACATTTCTTCAAGGTTTCAAAAAAAGGACAGTCCAGCACGTGCACAGCAAGTTAGCACGGCCTTGGCCCCTGGGAAGGGAGTCTTATCATCAAAGGAGGACCAGCATTGGCATTCCAAGAAGAGGGGCATTTAATCTTCATATTTAACATGGACATTCTTTACTTCTGGTCAATGCACCCTTTTCTTTAATCATTAAAGCAGATGTATAATGTATGTTTGATAGGCCACAAACAGGCTGCTCTAGTTAGCATAAAATTTTAATTAAGTCATGTATAAGCCAGAATGGCTTCCCCATACCTCAGTGTATGAAGATTTCTCTCATCAGCCACATGTGTAATTTTAAATTTTCTAGTAGAAATATTGTTCCATAGAACGAATATTTAAAAAGGCAACAAAGCAGGTGAAACTGATTTTTTAAAAGGGAGATCAACTCAATGATGGGTGATGCCTTAGAGGGCCAGGACAGGGAGGGCGGGAGGGAGCCAAGGGAGGGAGTCGCGGGAGGGAGGGAATATGGGGATATATGTATATATACAGCTGATTCACTTTGGTGTACCTCAAAAGCTGGTACAAGAGTGTAAAGCAATTATTTTCCAATAAAGAGCTTGGAAAAAATATGTATTTTATTGAATCCAACATATTTAAAACATCATTTCAACATGTAATCAATATAAAAATATTTTATATTTTATATTCACTAAGTCTTTGAGAGCTGGTATAAATTTTATACTTCAGCACATCTCAGTGTGGACTAGGCACATTTCAAGCGCTTCCAAAGAGGAGAGGTCTGCCAAAAACAGAGAAATTGAGGAGTATTGATGACAAAGGAAAAGAGTGGAAACTGCATTTGTATTGACAGCACGGATTAACACCGTTGTTTCCTTCTGAGGTTTTGACTGGGTAGCTTCGCCCCAGCAGCCCTTCTGTGTCTCACTTCTGTGAGGTAGAACACCCCTCCTTTCCACCATCATCAGATACAAACCTGTTTGCTTCCTCAGATTCATGACGATTTGGGCAGTGGACACATCGTTTGTTCTTTCCGTTTCTACGTTTGTCACCTGGCAGAATCACCGATGACATTACTACCTCCGTGGATAACCCAGCCATTGGTCTCTGAGGGCAGCCTAATGTTGCCAGGTGGGAGGAGGTAGTCATGGCCTTCTTTGGGGATCTCAAAAATTATGGCCTATTTTTCAGGGAAAATATTTATCCACAAAATTTTGCATGTAATTTCATGTTATTCACAACACTCCTGAAGCAGTATGTGGACCCTAGGTTAAGAGCATCTATTCTTTAGTTTATTATGTCTTCCACAGAATAAAATCAAAATTCCCTTAAATACCATGTGAGGCCTTCTGTGATCCAGTCCCTGCCACTGGCCTCATCTCTGCTGCCTCTCGCCTGCACTGTTCACAGGGCCTCCCTCCATTCATTTGAAATTACCTTAGCTTGTCCTGCTGTTTCACACATCTGCACGTTTGCACATCCTGTTCTCTCTACTTACAACCCTTCCTCGCTCCCCAGGTGGACTCCTCTGCAGCTCAAATGTCAATTTGGAAAAATGTTCCCTGACTTACCCTCTTCCCGTCATGAAGTCAGTAACTTCTGCTGCTCACTTGCTCACATGTGATACTTCTAGCCTCACATTTGGTCATTTTTGATACAACTATTTGCTTCAATGTCTTTATTCCACAAAATTGTGAGCACCTTCAAGGTAGAATCTCCGTTTTCCACATTGTACCCCTATCATCTTGCATAGTATCTGGAATATAATTAATGCTCAACTGATGTTGATAAAATAGTGTTTACAAAAAAATAGTTATCTAACCTTAGAAATGGCTTTAACAGTGAGATACCTACGAATTGTATATATTAATTCTTATACTAGGGATATTTGTTTGGGTCTTGAAGTAAACTTGATTTCCCAGAAAGTTTAAATGTGAGAAGAAAAAAACATTTTTCTCTGCCTAGTCTTTCCCCTTTATTTTACGAGAGAAATATTGAGTGAATTCTGGACAGTTCTTTTAAAAGAAATCAAGTCAAAAAATATTAAAAGAACACCACTTCCAATGAAAGCACATTTTCCTCTGTCACTTAGTTCCTTCCTGAAAAGCCATGACAAGTCCACAGCCATGTGACTCACCAGGACACAGGGAGACAGGAGAAAAAATGGAAATACTCAGTAAGTCAGGAACGAGCTGATGTCTCACTGAAATGAAGAATTTTGTTAACATATCAAAAGCAGGTGATTTTGTCCTCATTAGGTTTATCCTACTTTGACATTTGTCATAGTGTACAGTGTTGCCATTATGTAATTAGACATTATATTATCCTATAGTTAAAATCTGAAATAAACTGATAAAATTTGTTAATTTTTAAAAATTTATTTCATTGAAATATAGTTGATTTACAATGTTGTGTTAATTTCTGCTGTACAGCAAAGTGATTTAGTTATACATATATATATTCTTTTTCATATTCTTTTCCATTATGGTTTATCACAGGATAATAAATATAGTTCCCTGTGCTATACAGTAGGGCCTTGTTGTTTATCCATTCTATATATAATGGTGTGCATCTGCTAACTCCAAACTCCCAGGCCATCCCTCCTCTCCCCCTCCTTGGCAACCACAAGTCTGTTCTTTATATCTGTGAATCTGTTTCTGTTTCATAGATAAGTTCATTTGTGTCATATTTTAGATTCCACATATAAATGATATCATATATTTCTCTTTCTCTGTCTGACTTACTTCACTTGGTACGATAGTCTCTATGTCCATCCACGTCACTGCAAATGGCATATTTCATTCTTTTATATGGCTGAGTAGTATTCCACTGTGTATATGTACCACATCTTCTTTACCTATTCATCTGTCGATGGACATTTAGGTTGCTTCCATGTCTTGGCTATTGCAAATAATGTTTCTGTTACAGGGAAGAGCTAAACCAGACTCCATGTTAGATCTGTTTTACATTAACCTTTGTATTCTATTGCTTTTGTTACAAGTATAGAATGTTACTTTACAGCCTGAAATATGCAAGATAACCCATTCTCAAACCTCTGACCTTTAAAGTTGCAGAACAGAGAATAACATTTGCCTTGTTGGAGGTTTACAGGAACACCATGACCTGACCTATGTGGACAGCTGCAAGAACAAAGGATTCAGGCACCAGGAAGTCTGCAAGAACCAATAACACCTCCTCCCCTTTTAGCATAAAAGAAGCCTGCATTCTAACTCAGGCAAGACGGTTTTTTGACAGACACGAGTCTGCCATCTTCTTGGTCTGCTGGCTTTCCAAATACAGTCATATTCCTTGCCCCAGCACCTCGTCTCCAATTCATTGGCCTGTCCTGTGCCGAGCAGAGTGAGCTTGGACTCAGTAACATTTCTACTGAAACAGCTAGGAGTCATGTCAGGGGGCCTCTGAGGAGCTTGATCATTTGTCTCAGTGCAGAAAGAATTCAGCGAGAGGCGAAGTGATAGATAATAAGTGACTTATTAGAACAGGACTCTTGTGGGACGTCCAGGTGGGCGGGCAAGAGGGTGCCACACCCCAAGAACTTAGTGGGCTACCGTTTTGTAATCAAAAGAAAAGAGGGGAGGGGGAAAAGACTACCTTCTTCCTCATTGTTTGAGTAGATGTCACGCTTCCATCATTCACTCCTCCTCCACGTCAGGCAGGGGAGTTTTCTTGCCCCTCCATGGCCAAGCCCAGACTGCCATGGCACAACGGAAATGAGCAAAAAGGCAATAACATATGCTAAAAATGGTCAACCATCTCAGGTTTTAATATAAAGTCACTCTTTCCTTATACTTTTGTTTTTAGTGCATGCAGAAGAGCGTATCCCGGGAATCATTAACTTACTGAGCTCACTGGGCAGGACGTGGGTTTCATTCCACCATTGTTTCATTGTTTGGGGGCATGTTTCATGCTTCTGTTGCGTGGTTTTGTCTAGGCAAGCCTGCTTGGTTTTGTGGTTAAGCAAACCTGCTTTCTTGGGTGATGATTAATTTACAGGAGTCTCCCGTACTTTTTTCTTTACATACAATCCCCTAGTGGGATTAACTATCAATATTAAATCACCTACTTTGTCTCTTTACTCTGTCCCTATCACTGTGAACATAGGGGTTGGGTGCCTGTATCTTTTTAACTTAGAGTTCTGTCCAGATATATGCCCAGGAGTGGGACTGCAGGATCGTATGGCAACACTATTTTTAGTTTTATAAGGAACCTCCATGCTGTTTTCCATAGTGGCTGCACCAACTTACATTCCCAACAACAGTGTAGAGGGTTCCCTTGTCTCCACACCCTCTCTAGCAGTTGTTATAAAATTTGTTACTTCTAATACTCTGTAGTATGCATTCCTTCTAGACATGATACATGTTTCTGGCAAAGCTGGTATTCTGCAAAATTAAGTACTGAAGGCCTATGGGGAAAAACAGGCCTGTGAGTAGATCACTCAGAACCTAAGCAACTTTGTCACCAAAACCCTAACAAAAGAGATCATTGTACCTTGAAATAATCATCTTGGCAGGTTTCCCCGGATGTCTAGAGGCTGCCTCAGAGGTTATTTGTAAATGCGCAAAAACATCATGTGGGAATCCTGGAATTGGAGAGAAGCAGGTGGAATCTCCATTCTCTCTGAGCCCGCCACTGACCTTACTTAGGGCCAGAGCGGGAAGAGGTGCAACCCACCAAGCGGTGTGTAAATCTTGCAGCCGTTCATTGTCAATTTGCTTAAAATGGAGCTGAAAAGGCTCTTGTCTGCATAGTAGCCATCTGAGGGCTTTGCCTGTCATTTCCTGCTGATGTTTTTAATTCTGCTCATATTACCTGGCTCCCTGTGCCTAGGAAATATTGTGTATAAACCAACACAATTGCAACCTATTGGATAATAGAAATATCTGCTATAGCAAAGCACAATTTCTTTAGGGGGGGAACCATCATATTTTCAGTTTCTGCTTAATAAACCAGTGTGAGATCACTGGAAAAGTATAAACTTCCTTAATTTGATAGCATTGCACATTTTGCCTGTGGAAGAAGGTCAGCTGCCACAGCAGTGAACAAAGATTGCTGCAGCCATCAGGCCATCAAGCTGGCAGCCACTGCAGCCGCCCCTGACTGTGCACCGAGAGGATGCAGCTTGGAGAAAAGCAGGACACTGGCCCTAGAGAGCCAAGGTACCTGTCAAAGGACCGATTTCAGTGAGCCCAGACTCTTGCATCTTCCCATACATAGAAAAGCACTAAACTCATTAACTTGAGATGTCTGATTTTTCTTTAATTAACAGTCATCTTTTGATGTTCCAACTCTCTGGGTTTTGTTATGAAAACTCCTGTGCATCCTAGCCCCCTCCTCACCTCGGTGGAGCTGAGAGGCTGTCTCCCAGGCTTAAGTCCTCAAAAAGTCTGCCAAATAAAACATAATTCTCAACTTTTAGGTTGTGCGTTTTTTTTTCAGTCGACACACCTTTGGGAATTTGTAGAGTGGACTTTTAAGAGCCGCTTTTAAGTGGCTACTCGGAAAGGGATTGTGGATACTACTTTAGACATCAGCCAGATGGATGCTGTAACTCCGGAAACAGTGAGAATCCTGTCTTCTAGTCCCAAGAACCTTTACCTACTTTATTGGAAACAATGTATTCTTTCTTTGTTCTGGATCCTACAATCAGTTGTCATAGTTAACTACATTGCATAATAAAAAACATTTTAATTAGGAGATAGAAGTTAGGAGATAGAAACCATACAAGTAATTCAAATAGGAAAATTAAATGTGAAGAAAACGCTAGCTCTTAAAAGGAGGTAACTACTCAAAGGGATTATTTTTAAGGGCTCTCAGTCCTACGGAAGTACTGTTACCCAAAAACTGGGTTCACCTCTTGGTGGGTGTTGAGCCAAGAGACGCAATCAAGCCAAAGATCAGGAGAAAGAAAGATTTATTATTACTTGCAGCAAGTAAGGAGAACACAAGAGATCTTTCCCAAAGCAGTGTCTCCATGAACAGCAAGACTGGGGAAGTTTAAGCTAAGGTAATGCATATTCATGAGGGGGCTTGAGCAGAAGAGAATTCATCATAGAACTGGGGGAAAGGTCGACAGAGTCCGAGCTTTAGTTGATTGAAGTCAGGAGGGTCACCATCCTCATTCCGTCCTCCTCCTGGGTGGGGGCCTTAGTTCCTGCAGGATGGAAAGATGTATTATTATGTCTATCCCTTGAGGAAGAACTAGGACTCTGCTTAATCACTGCATTATTGTTTGACTGCCTTTTCTCTGTTCCTGCATTCCTTTATTCCCTTAAGATCATTAATTACTGAGACGTGTCCAAGGCCAGGCTTAGATCATAAAATGTCTTAGGTCCCAAAATGGGCTCTCTTATGTCAAGAAAGCCATACCTGGCTCTTTTTCTCTAGGGACCCTCTAACCTGTCTGCTTACAGTAGCAATTGCAGAAAGCAGATACTACTTGTAGGGCTGAGAGAAACTGAACAAGGAGGAACTGAGGAACTTAGGCAAGGGCCACGTGCCCTGGAAGGCCGAGCTGCAAGTCTCTTTGCAGAGGGTGTGGTTGCGTGGGGGTGTGTGTCCTATCAGAGCAACTTGCTGGAGGGCCTGGGCAGAAACTGGTCCATGTGGGTAACCTGTCTCCAGCCATCATGGCATCAGCTTGACCTCACCATCTACATCAGTTCAGGTAAGGATGAGACTCATGGAGTGCTGCCTCTTTAATAAGAGTCCTTTGGATTGGAAAGCTGTTGATTAAAGAGACAAGTAATCAGCTCCCTTTTCCCTCCCCCATCACATCCAACAGAAAAGAATCAGACAGGTGTAGGATGTTCACTACAGAATATCCCATTCAAAAGTAGGTGAGGAGACAGCAGTATCAAGCAGTATCAGCAGTATTTCATCTTGTGGAACTGAAAACCACAGCCACAGAAAGACAGAGAAAATGAAAAAGCAGAGGACTTTGTACCAGATGAAGGGACAGCATAAAGCCCCAGAAAAACAACTAAATGAAAAGGAGATAGGCACCCTTCCAGAAAAAGAATTCAGAATAATGATAGTGAAGATGATCCAGGACTTTGAAAAAAGACTGGATGCAAAGATCGAAAAGTTTACCAAAGACCTAGAAGAATTAAAGAGCAAGCAAATAGAGATATGCAACACAATAATGGAAATGAAAAATACACTAGAAGGAACCAATAGCAGATTAACTGAGGCAGAAGGGCGAATAAGTGACCTGGAAGACAGAATGGTGATCATCACTGGTGCAGAAAAGAATAAAAAAAAAAGAATGAAAAGAACTGAAGACAGCCTAAGATACATCTGGGACAATGTTAAACGCACCAACATTCGCATTATAGGGGTCCCAGAAGGAGACGAGAGAGAGAAAGGACCTGAGAAAATATTGGAAGAGATTATAGATGAAAACTTCCCTAACATGGGAAAGGGAATAGCTACCCAAGTCCAGGAAGTGCAGAGAGTCCCAGGCAGGATAAATCCAAGGAGAAACACACCAAGACATATAGTAGTCAAGCTGACAAAAATTAAAGACAGAGAAAAGTTATTAAAAGCAACAAGGGAAAAACAACAAATAACATACAAGGGAACTCCCATAAGGGTAACAGCTGATTTCTCAGCAGAAACTCCGCAAGCTAGAAGGGAGTGGCATGATATATTTCAGGTGATGAAAGGGAAGAACCTACAACCAAGAATACTCTACCCAGCAAGGATCTCATTCAGATTCGATGGAGAAATCAAAAGCTTTCCAGACAAGCAACAGCTAAGAGAATTCAGCACCACCAAACCAGCCCTACAACAAATGCTAAAGGAACTTCTCTAAGCGGGAAACATAAGAGAAGAAAAGGACCTACAAAAACAACAACAAAACAATTAAGAACATGGTAATAGGAACATACATATCAACAATTACCTTGAATGTACATGGACTAAATGCACCAACCAGAAGACACAGACTGGCTGAATGGATACAAAAACAAGATCCATATATATGCTGTCTACAAGACACCCACTTCAGACCTAGGGACATATACAGACTGAAAGTGAGGGGATGGAAAAAGATATTCTATGAAAATGAAAATCAAAAGAAAGCTGGAGTAGCAATAGTCACATCAGATAAAATAGACTTTGAAATAAAAATTGTTACAAGAGACAAGAAAGGACATTACATAAAGATCAAGGGATCCATCCAAGAAGAGGAGATAACAATTATAAATATATATGCACCCAATATAGGAGCACCTCAATACATAAGGCAAATGCTAATAACTATGAAAGAGGAAATGCAAGGCAGAAATAGAGACACAGGTGTAGAGAACAAACCCATGGACACCAAGTGGGGAAAGCGGGGAGGGTTGGGGGGGAATGAACTGGGATATTGGGATACCAAATTGTATACTCTAAATATATGCTGTTTATTGTCTGTTAATTGTATCTCAATAAAAGTTCTTAAAAAGAAAAAAGAAAAAAAAAGAATGCATCAGTCGAACAATGAGAACAAGTTTATGTAAGCTAATAAAAAAAGCAAGTTGAAAAAAATAAATTAAAAAAAAAAGTAGGTGAGAAAGGGAGGACACAGCTACAGCCCACACTTATTCTGAAATCCAGCTGTGTCTGTGTAACCAGCATTTTGCAGGAAACCACCCTCAGCAGGAAGTCCCTTTCCTTGTCACATTAGCAAAGCTATATTGTCCATAACTTTTAAACCAGGTGCCCTCATGCTCTACTCATCTTTGGCCCAAGCACATCTTTCAGATCTCTTCATCACACGATACCTTGCCTAACTTGTTGGCTCTTTCCAAAGATCAAAGAACTACAAATGAAGAATAAGTAATTAACAGATGACCAGATCTCTTCCCAACCTTCACCTTCAGTAATCTCGCAAACAAACTGCGTGACCAAACTGTGTGAACAAGATAACACCTACAGGAAGATCACAAGGAGTCGACAAGCTGCACGCAGTGGGAGACGGCAGCGACTCTGACCCCCATCTCAGTGATGAACTGAGGTTGAGGTTGATCTCCGGTGGCCGCAGCCTGCAGTGCCTTGAAGCAGGATCTCAGTTCCACAACCAGGGATTGAACCTGGGCTGTGGCAGTGAAAGTGCCAAATCCTAGCCACTAGACCAGTAGCTAGGAGTAGGGCCCTGGCTCTTTCTCTGCTTTGAAGAAGGAATTCAGCAAAGAGATGGAAAGTGGTGAAGCAAGTAAAGTGTTTACCAGGAGAAAAAAAGTATGTGTGGATAAACACACAGGTGGGCTGGGAGAAAGAGCCGTGCGCTTTCGGGGTGGATTAAACCACTTACGTGGGGGCACTTCTTCTGGGTTTCCTCTGGTCAATCACCTTGCGTTTTCCGGCTGTGAGTCCATATTGGGTCTGGCTCAGGGTCCTCCCCTGCGTGCGCACGCATCTTTTAGCCAAGATGGAGTCAAGCACGAGGGTCTTTCTGAAGTTGACAGAACATATTATGGTCTGGCGTCCCCTCCCTTCTCTGACCCCTGAGGAACCCTTCTGTGCATGTGTAATGTGGGCGGTCTCCTTGACCTCAGGAATAAGAAGTATGTGGTCTCTTTATCTGTTATCCAAGCAGGACTCAGCTCCTCCTTGCTTCTGCCATTTGCTTTATCTTGGAGTATCTGCTTCCACAGGGGACGGAGTCCAGATGCTCAGCCTGGGGCCCATCTATCTCCTGCCACAGGATTACTTGCCTTTTTCCCGTTAAAACTTTCATGTTCGGACTTCCTAGGTGGCGCAGTGGCAGAGAATCCGCCTGCCAATGCAGGGGACACGGGTTCGAGCCCTGCCCTGGGAAGACTCCACATGCCATGGAGCAACTAAGCCCGTGAGCCACAACTATTGAGCCTGTGCTCTAGAGCCCATGAGCCACAACTACTGAGCCCATGTGCTGCAACTATTGAAGCCCACGTGCCTAGGGCCCGTGCTCCACAACAAGAGAAACCACTACAATGAGGAGCCCACGCACCACAATGAAGAGTAGCCTCCACACCACAATGAAGAGTAGCCCCCAGTTGCAGCAACTAGAGAAAGCCTGTGTGCAGCAACGAAGACCCAATGCAGCCAATAAATAAATAAAATAAATAAATTAAAAAAAAAAATTCATGTTCGACCAAAATCTTCAGAGATGATTTCTGGGGACACTGAGTCCACCATCTCCCTAGATTGCCAGCATTCTGATTAAGAGCAACTTTCCTTTCTACCAACATTTTTCTCTCTCTTGAGTATTGATTTTTTAAAATATTTATTTATTTATTTGGCTGCATTGGGTCTTAGTTGTAGCATGCAGAATCTTCATTGCGGCACGTGGGATCTTTTGTTGTGGCACACAGGCTTTTCATTGAAGCACGCAGGCTCTCTAGTTGTGGTGCATGGGCTCTCTAGTGTGGAACACGGGCTCTAGATCGTGCAGGCTCACTAGTTGTGGCGTCCGGGCTTAGTTGCCCTCAGCATGTGGGATCTCAGTTCCCTGACCAGGGATCGAAGCTGCGTCCCTTGCATTGGAAGGCAGATTCTTAACCACTGGACCACCAGGGAAGTCCCTTGAGTATGGGTTTTTTTTTTCTTTAAGTATTTTAGTCCATTTATTATCATCATTCTTTGTTTTGCTCAAATTGTCCAAATTTGGCTTCTCAAGCTGGCTTCTGTAATCCCCATCTGTCTTTGATCAATTGCTTTTCTTTTTTTTTCTTTAAGAACTTTTATTGAGATACGATTGACATATAATAAACTGCATATATTTAAAGTGTACAATTTGATATTTTTTCTTATTAGTAATGTATATATGGCAATCCCAATCTCCCAATTCATTCTCCTGAGTATTGATTTTTGAGTGGCGAGCAGCCAGACCTGATTCAATAACATCTGGGCCTCCAATTCCTTGCCAGGACTCTGAGGGGGTCGTGTCCTGTGAATTCCAAATTCTGACACCCATCTGGCCCCAAGGATGTGGTAAAGGATGGTGGACCTGCACTCACAGACTGTAAGAAAAGGACCCAATGAACACTCACATTGCCTGTTAACACTGGAGCTCTTCCGACGATGCTGTTGTTACTTCTGTTCCCCACGGTGATCAGTCTCCAGGAAGTGGGATTCCAAGCAGGTCGGAGGCAAGGCTGTTGTCAGAGGCAAGACTATTCCAGGACCACACGCTCTGCCCCTGCACTGACAGATCATTCCCTGAAATAGCCAGAGAGTAGCGAGCACACTCAAGTGCAGCAGGACAGACCTTGGTCAAATATCTCACACACACTGTGCTAAAGGCTTTATCTCATTCAATCTTCCAGAAACCTCATGAGGTAGGTACTAACGTCCGCATCTATGTCAGCCCATTTGGCCCCATTTAGACGAGGAAATTGAGGCTTGGAGATGTTAAGCAACATGCTCAGGTTTGCTAACTAGAAAATCGTAACAAAAATTGTGGAGTGACTTTGTCAATTTGCTTGTCTTTGCTATTCTGGTGGAAATTTAAAATTCTGAATTCTCGACCTTGTTTCATGAAAACTAAAAGCGTGAGACTCCTGGATTGCTACAAAGCCAATTTCCTGCTCAGATATTGTACAACAGATTTGCAAGGTGTTACCATTGGGAGACACTGGGTAAAGGGTATATGGAATTCTTCTGTATTATTTCTTACAACAGCATGTTACTTTAAAGTTATCTCAAAGTAAAAGCTTAATTAAAAAAAAACAAACTAAAACTGCCCTACAAAGATGGTTTCTCCAGACTTCTTTTATAACTTTTTGAGAGATGATGTGGTACTTGGGCACGCAGTGAGAAAACTGAAGTGTGATGTAATAATGATGATTTATTTCATGATTACTTCATTGATTTATGCATTCCATCCTTCTTCTGTTTTCCTTTTATCTTAGTATTTCTTAAGCTTAGATTGGAATTATTAATAATGAAGCAACTTATAGAATGATAAAATAGCAAAATATTATAACACCCAGAAAAATATCCCCAAGGGTTGCTTAGATACTAAAAGGTAGCTTTGATCTCTAAAGAGATCCAATAGACACATATGATAATTGCTAAATAGAATGATAGATTTTAGATGGATAGTTGGATAGATGGATGGATGGATGGATGGATTGTTAGATAGATAATAGGAAATTTTTTTCTTGGTTCCTTGAAACAAATTTAATGACAAATAAAAGCCATTGAAATATCAATCCCTACAAATAACTAAAATTCCCTTATAAAGCAACTCAGAAACTAAAATTGGGTCTAGTGGTCCATAATGGTGTACTGAGGGTTAAGACAGAATCCAAAGCCTTAGCTTGGCCAGCAAGGTGCTGCATGTCAGTGCCTGCCCACCCCCCCACCACCTCCCTGGCCTCTTTGTGCATCTTGACCCTCTCACGCTCTCTGCTCCAGCCACACTGGCCTTCTCCCCAATCCTGTTCAGTCTTGTCACGGGGCCACTATACAAGCAGGTCCCTCCATCTGGAGGGACGTCTTTGCTGACTGCCTAGTTAACGTCAATTTCTCTTTCATAAGGTCTTACAGGATGGAGTTAATTACCTTTGGAGTACTCCTCTCCATCTGTAACTATTCATTCAGTACTGGGTTGTTTTTTTTTTCTGTGGTCTGTGTCGCCTGGGAGACCAAAAGCCCTGTGAGAGGAGGGCTGTTCCCTTTCCCATGCACCATTGCATCCACAGCTGTCGGCAGTCACCCGCCTCCTCCTGAGACCCCTCTGAAATTATGAAGAGAAATAAAGTACAAGCCAGGGGATCAAAAAGGCAAGATGCGGGCCCAAGGTAGCCTGTAGATCTGCACTGTTGGCTCAGAGTGTTTAGAACAACACTGGAGTCTGTGTTCATTTAAAAATCTGGGATTTTCACACTAAAATTTAAATTTCTGGCTTCTCTTGATAAAAAAAAATTCTTGGCCCATATTCCCTTGAACTGCCTAGAGCTGAGCAGTGGCTGCCCCAGTTAGGAGGGGCCCTTCTCTCCAGCTCAGCTATCTACCCCCGGCCTGCTTCCGTTGTCTCTATTTCTTGCCTCAGGGATGCAGTCATAAGCCCCATAGAGCCCCAGGGAGCCTTGGGACTGGGAATCATTGTGCTCTTCAGGCGTCGTGGTAGGTGTTTTAAATAAATGTTTGTTGAAAGAACAAATCAGTGACCATAAACATCTGTGTGGTAACCTGCCACGCGGCCGTACAGCTGCAGTGCCACATGGAAACACAAGGTGGCAGTGTGCTCTCAGAAATTCACAGCTCCATTGAGGCTGGTAATGCTTTGCAGTAAACAGCATGGATTGTCCTACAAACACTTTTTGTTTGGCTTTCAGCTCTTGATGTGCTTGTTTGTTTGTTTGTTTGTTTCTTGAGATGGTAATGTAATCCTGTGTTCAAACAAGCCCTTTCTCAATTTGTATTGCCAGCCAGACTTCAAATTCAGAACCATATGAGTGTGTGTGTGTAATTAGGTTGCGTATAATATTAGAATTATATAAAATTAGGAGATATGTAAAATTAGGATTATGAAATTTGTATATTAAATATATACAAATAAGTGTGTATATATTACAAATTACAATATGTAGAAATAAAATGAAGATATGTATATATAGTTAGGATATATTTAAAACTTAGAGAGACGGAATTAGGATATCTATATACGTGTATATATGATATACATATGCACATTCTAATTTTTGTATCTCCTAATAGTGTGTTTGTATATATATATATTCTAATTTTAGGTATATTTGATTAATTTGAATATACAAATTTACATATTAATTGAATATACAATTAATCGAATATACAATTAATATTAATTGAATATTCAATTAATTGATTGAATATACAATTTACACATTATATATAATTAAGCTATATGTAATATACCCTACTATATATAATACGTAAATTACACATATATTCTATTAATATATAATTTATATACAGTTCAGATATGTATAAAATTAAGATACATGTATAAAATTGAAATATATATTTAATTTAAGATACATAATTGAAATACATAGACGTAACTGGGTATATATGCATTTTGGGATATAAAAGTAATTAGAACATACTTGTATAATCAGGTTGAACCATAGGAAATTGAGGATTGCAGCAGATATTCAACTGTTTTTGACCTACAAAAATGGCAATTTCATGTAGTCAGACCTAACATTTCAAATGGGCCACCATAATGATATCTGTTGGAAAACAAAACTCATTTTGTACAATTTTCCCCTGGAATCTTCTGTCCTCTGTTTCTAGTTCCAGTGTGCCCAGCCTGTGGATGATTTGAAAAACTGGTCCCTGATCGCACTCGTGGGCAACTCTAACAAGAAACCAGGATCCAGTGATGGTCTTGCTCTCCCCATGTGGGACCACAGGGTGCTGCTTATGGGAAAGGATATTATTTCATTTTTCCGTTATAGGCAGACATCACTTCATTATGCTTCATAGATAGTGTGTTTTCTACAAATTGAAGGCTTGTGGCAACCCTGTATCAAGCAAGTCTATTGGTGCCATTTTTCCAATAGCATTTTCTCACTTGGTATCTCTGTGTTGCCTTTTGGTAGTTCTCACAATATTGCAAACTTTTTCATTAGTATATGTGTTACGGTGACCTGTGATCAGTGATCTTTGATGTTACTATTGCAATTGTTTTGGGGCATCACAAACTGTGCCCATATCAGATGGTGAACTAAAACCTGAAATGCCGTGTGTGTTCTGACTGCTCTCCCTCCCTCTCCCAGGTCCTCCTTATTCCCTGAGGCACAACAATCCTGAAGCTAGGCCAATTAATAGCCCTGCAATGGCCTCTAAGCATTCAAGTAAAAGGAAGGGTCACACATCTTTATTTTAAACCAAAAGCTAGAAATGATGAAGCTTAGTGAGGAAGGCATGTCGAAAGCCCAGATAAGCTGAAAGCTAGGCCTGTTGTACCAAACAGTTACCCAAGTTGTGAATGCAAAGGAAAAGTTTTTGAAGGAAATTAAAAGTGCTGCCCAGTGAACACACCAATGGTAAGAAAGCAAATCAGCCTTATTGCTGATATGGAGAGAATCTGAGTGGTCTGGATAGAAGATCAAACCAGCCACCACATTCCCTTAAACCAAAGCCCAATCTAGAGCAAGGCCCCAACTCTCTTCAACTCTGTGAAGGCTGAGAGAGGTGAGGAAGCTGCAGAAGAAAAGTGTGAAGCTTAGCAGAGGCTGGATCATGAGGTTTAAGGAAAGAAGGCACCTCTGTGCCATCAGAGTGCAAGGGGAAGCAGTGAGGGCTGACATAGAAGCTGCAGCAAGTTATCTAGAGGATCCAGCTAAGACATTCATGAAGGTGGCTACACTAAACAAGACCCGCATAAACTCTTATTATTCTCAGCTTCCTGCGTTATTTTTTCAGTTGACACCTCAAGCATCCCTTCCCCTGGGACATGGGGGCGGGCGTCCCTTCCCCTGGGACGTGGCACAGGCATCCCTTCCCCTGGGACGTAGCACGGGTGTCCACTTAGCTGATTTGGATGCTGCTGTCTGGCCCACCAGCCCCTGACTTACCCCCTCTCAGCAATTATTAAAGTCTGTTTGGACTTCAACTTATGCATGTCTTACTCACTACAGAGTTAGCTGTTAGGGTCATTTTGTTTTGATCCCCACTCTCTGGCCAACAGAATTCTGTTTGTTGACTGAAGTAATGTTACCATTACTGGGCTGGCAGCTTTAAAAGAGTAATAGTACTACTATTACTATTACTGCTATTACTATTACATTATTACTACTATTACTATTACTACTACTGCCACTCTGTTTTCTACCTACAGTGGCTCAGAGGGTGCTGTTTCCATAAGCCTCTGCAAGCCTGGATTTCACAAGGATGCTTTGATGCTTCTGCCTGTGAAGCCTCATGTAGGAAGGGAGCCAGGGACTCAACAACAGCTGGGCTTCCTGAGCGGGGGTGTGACCAGTCTTCTCGAGTTCACCCCTCTTTCCGGGTCTCTCCCAGCTCTGTGGGAGGTGGGAGCGCCCCACAGAGGGAGGGCAGGAGGAGGACATTTTGACCAAGCACATCTGAGTGCTTAAGGTTGGACGAATTCTGCCCTGGTAAACATCACAGACCTGGCGGAGCAGGTGGCAGTGCTGCTGGACATCCTGGGAGACATTCCCCAGAAGCAGCTGTCATGAGGCTCCACCACCTCACTGTAGAGTTTTCTGGATAATCCAGAATAGAAGATCAATATATAAATATCTTTTCCTATATACTAGCAAAAATAATTGGAAACTGAAACTAAATAAACAACACCATTTCAAATAGCATTAGCAATATGAAATGCTTAGAGATAAATCTGTCAAAAGACCTGTGCTCTACAGAACATTGCCGAGAGCAATAAGAGAAGGCCTGACTATGTGGAGAGGTTTATCATGTTCATGGATTGGAAGTCTCAAAGTTGCTAAAGATACTTCAAATCTTCGACTTGCCTTTACCCATCTTTATCTCTCTCTCTCATTTGTCTTTGTATCTTCAATGTGTCACTCTGTGCCTGGCACCAAGCAGGCATTCACTGTTCAGTGAATACGTGAACAAGGAGTAAGGGAATAAATGAGCAGGCACCAGGAGGGATCACAGCTGCCTGGGAGAGCTAGGAAAGCCCCCTTCAAGGTGCACTAGGAAGTCTATAAGCTGAGACGAGAGGGGAACATTAGACACATAAGTCCTCTTAAGAGTGAGTAAAACTGCACTCATCTGCTGTAGCTTGGGGATCAGTCCCAGCCAGACAGTGGCTGCAGACACCGTGGGAACACACCTTGAGCTCCTGTCCTGAAGGACTTTCTACTCTGTGTTAAGGAATTTCTATTTCATTCTTCAGAATCAAGATGGGGGAGGGCACATTGAGTACATTTAGTAGGGGAGTTCACTCACTTAACATTTCGAAATACTTATCCAACACTTGCTCTGGACTAAGGCTTGGGCTTAATTCTGGGATAAAACTGCTGAAGACAGAAACATCCCTGCTTCAGTTATAAAACTGTCGTAGCTAATGATGGGAACCATCTTTGTGCCAGGCAGAGTCAAACTCTCCACCTGTGCTCTTTACAACAGTCCCATGAGATAGCTGTTATTACTAACTTCACTCAAAGTGAAAGAACAGTTAAAGAAATGAGTTCCTGTTTAAATGCAGGCCACCTGGCTAAAAAAAATTTTTATTGAGGTGTAATTAAGAAAAATTAGAAGCAAACACTTATCTTTTTTTCGCTATATACCAAAGTGATTGTTATACATATATACTCTTTTTCATATTCTTTTCCATCATGGTTTCTATATACAGTAGAACCTTGTTGCTTATCCATTCTGTATACAGTAGTTTGCATCTACTAATCTGAAACTTCCAATCCATCCCTGCTCCCCGGCTCCCCGCAACCACAAATCTGTTCTCTATGTCTGTGAGTCTGTTTCTGTTTCATAGATATGTTAACTTGCGTTGTGTTTTAGATTCCACATATAAATGATATCATATGGTATTTGTCTTTCTCTGTCTCACTTCACTTAGTACGACGATCTCATCCACGTTGCTGCAAACGGCATCATTTCATTCTTTTTTATGACTAATATTCCACTGTATGTATGTACCAACTCTTCTTTATCCATTCCCCTGCTGATGAACATGTAGGTTGTTTCCCTGTCTTGTCTGTTGTAAATAGCGTAGAAGCACACATTTAAAATGTACAGTGTGGTGGGTTTTAACAAATGCATGTGCATTTTGACATCACCCACCAACAAGATACAAAACATTTCCATCACCTCCAAAGGTTCCCTCATCCCTTCCCAACCACTGATGTGATTTTGTCACTGGATGGGATCTCCTTGAGGGTGAGAGAGTGGGCTCTTGTCCAACACTCGGAAATGAATTGTCCGAGGAGACACAGTACAGACAAAGCAAAAGCCTTTATTGGAAAGGGGCCCTGAGAGCCACAAGGTAAGGGAACCCGAGAGAACTTCTCTGCCTCATGGCTCCAGTCTCAGGTTTCATGGTGGTGCAGTTAGCTTTCTGGGTTGGGGCTGTCTCTGGCCAATGATCTTGCTTGTGCCTTCATCTGGTCCAACTCAGGGCCCTTCCTGGAGCACCCCTCCGTCAAGATGGTTTCCAGCATGAGGGTTTGGAGTGGGGGGATTGGCAAGCCATCCTATGGACTGGTGGTCTCCTCCCCTTCGTGGTCCCGCCTGGGTTTTCCAGGGGCTGGTTGTGGGCCCTTCACTGGCTTTGTCTTCTTTTGAAGCATCGTGGGTGGGAGGCTTAAGCAAAGGTGTTATTATGGTGTCCGGCCAAGGCAGGCAGGTCTCGTCAATGTTTCCCAGACAGCTGCTCACGGCATGGATTAGACTTGTCTTTGCTAGTGTTCCATGTAAACAAGGTCACTCAGTCTGTACTCTTGCGTCTTGCTGCTTTGACTTAGGGTGATTTCTGAGCTTTGTCCATATTGTGGCGCCTCTCCCTAGTTTATGCTGATTATGGCGGAATTCAGAGTTTTACGGGAAAGAGAGAGACAGTCATCAAGTAATCACCTAATTGAGTATTTAATTACAACAGTATGAGGTTAACGTAAGGAAAAGGACACGGGAAAATGTATTACCTTGTTTGTTGACAGTTCAATCAAAACCATACCCTGGCGGAGGTATACAGGGTTAAGACCCAGCTTGTGGCTATAAACGCTATTAGAAAGGATCACATAAGAATCCTATGTCCTTACTTCACTTCCCTAATTAAAAAAAAAATCAGCTCAGATGATGTATGGAAACACCGCTCACCTCCTCTTTACACTCAGAGAGGCGACGGCTCCGTGGCGCGCATGCGCCCCTGCGCCCAGTCTGGCCAGCAACAGCCTCCACAGGAACCGCCCGGGCAGGCAGGCGGCGAGGCCGGCAGCCGCTCGGACGTGGCACCGCTACTGCCGAGCCAATCTGGGGCGCCTCGGCGGTCACGTGCACACGGCCCCGCGCAGGCCGGGCCCCGCCCACCACCCTCGCCCTCCCCGCCCCATCCACTGAGCAGGGCCTCGGCCGGCTTGGCACCCCAAGCACCTGCGCGGGCCAGGCTGCGCCTGCGCAATGGGGCCGGTGGGCGGGGCGGGGAATGCGGCGGCCGCGGAGCAAGGCTGCCGGCAGGCCGGGAAGCGGAGCTGTGCCGGTCGGCCGGTCGCCGTCCTCCCTCAGCCGCCGGAAGTGAGCTCCGCCACTCCTTCCGCGCGGCCCGGGTCCTCACCCGGCCCCCGAGCGCGCGGCGGCCGGCGGCGGGCCTCGGCGTGGGGCCGCCATGGACTCGGCGGCGCTGGAGCGGGACGCGGTGCAGTTCGCGCGGCTGGCGGTGCAGCGCGACCACGAGGGCCGCTACTCGGAGGCAGTGTTTTACTACAAGGTGGGCTGGGGGCGGGTCCCCCTCCCGCTGTCCCCGGCCGGGCGGTGGCCGGACCGAGGCGCCGGGGCCGGCCCGGGGGCTCGGTCGCCGCTTTGGCCGCGGTCGGTCCTGCTGGCGGGTGCCCGCTGCCCGCTGCTGAGGGCGGCGGCGGCGGGGCGGGCGGTCAGCTCGCCGCTTCTCATCATCGCGATGTGCGCGGATGTGCACGGAAAGTGCCCGGGAAGGACGCAGAAAGTCAGTCAGGAAAGAGGACAGCGCGCGCCCCAGTATCTGACATATGTGTATCTTTTGTCTTTCTACGCGCGTGTGCACATACCTTAAAAAAAAAAAAAAAACCTTGGATCGGACTGTTTATACTTTTTTGTTTGTTTGTTTATACTTTTTAAAAATCTGTTCTCATTTGAACTTTTAAAATTTTTAAATTTTTTTAAAGTTTCGTGATATAACCTTGTTAATGATGGAGACATAGTATTCCATTACGTGGGTGTGCTATAGTTTCTTTACAAACTCTTCTGGCCATTTTCTCTTCATCTTGGATCCTCAGCGTCGTCCTACCCTCGTAGCTAATGCTTTACACTTTTCTTTGATATTTCCCCTGGATAAATGACTGGGGCCAGAGTTATTAAATCACAGTAGGAGCTCACTGTCCGCCGTCTGCGCCCCAACGCTGAGGACCTGCAAACACACCCCTCCAGCTCCAGCGTGCCCTCCGCCTCCCGGTGGAGGTAGCCGTATCCTCTTGATAGTGTCCTCTTTGCTTTTAGAAAGAATGGCAGGCTTTGATAATACAGTAGTAGTAATTTTTTCCCATAAATTTATGTGCTATCCATACTGTGTGGCTGGCTTTTCTCAGATTAGTATATGACTGCCTTCATCTTTTAATCTGTATTTACAGACTTTGGGTGTGTTTCAGAATCATTCTTTTCGGACTTTTTTTTTTTTTTTGACAATTTCATACCAATTTCGTGGTATTTCTTTAAAACTAAAACTGTGTTTTATTAGTTTTGTGAGATAACTGACAAACGTTCATAGGTAAATATAGTGCCATATGAAGTAGCTTTTTCTAAAGCGAAAGGAAATAATACTGTGCAGTGCCTCTTGTTTTGCTATAGGATTCCATTCATGTTATTATGAAGAATTTCTTTTCCGTGAGAGAATCCGAAGAGTGATTGTGTTTCTAGGAGCTATTTATGTAAACTGTATCAGATACTTAGTGTTTTCTGTTTTCATGCTGTTCTGTTAGGAATTCCTTCATTGTTAATCACTTTTAAGTGTAAATGAAATGAGCAAGAAGATAAAATTGATACCAACAGTTTTAAAAATTGGTTTTAATATTTGCATGTTCAGTTATATTTTCCTCCCCTGAAATATCTGAATTGCAGAATCTGAGGAAAACCTCTCTCTTCTACCCCCAATTTCCATTTGGATCAAAACTGTACTCTTCTTACTGATTTTGTAAGTTCAGGGAAACAGGTCCTGCTCCAATAACTGGATTCAAAAAGTGTTGCTCAGTAGGTGGCTTCTTTGTATCCAGGTAATGAGGCTTGAGGTTCCTTGAAGCGGAGGCCTAGATTCCTGCAGGGAAGGTGGTGGTGCTTGGGAAAGTCTCTCTGTTGTGTGTGTGGTAGCGTTGGTCACCCTACTGGAATGGTGATGGTGAGAATGGAGGCTTTTCCTCACCAGTGCAGCCTAACTGGCTGAGGAAGTCACTGGCTGAGGAAGTCACTGGCTGAGGAAGTCACGGACTGAGACGCATCCAGGTTTTCTTAATTAAAATAAGTTTACTTCATACAACTGAAATCTGCCTTAAAATGTGTCCCCCTTTGACAGTATTTTCTATGGAGAAAAAGATTTTCTTTCCAGAGATATTTAACCTTTATAATTTCTTCCAACCTTTTATTGATGTTTAGTTTAATTGTATCAGATATTGTCTGTTCTAATGCTTTCAAGACCCAATTCACCTTTTCACAGTCTGACCTATTGCATAAAGAAAAAGGAAAACAAAGAACATATAACTCACAGTTATTCGAAGAAAATATTTATAATCAGCCCCTTCTATCTGACTTCATGTATTTTCAACAGTATGAGAAAATTGAGAGCATTGAGAACTGAAAAATATTAGTAAAGGAATATATAACTAATTTACTTTATGAAAAAAAATTACTGGTATCTTAAAGACATTCTTGTTTTGTCATTCATAGAAACCAATAGTGAGTTAGAAAGTAGTAAAGAAAACTCAAACTGCAGTTCATCTGATTCCTTTGAATTCTTTTATTTTTAGGAAGCTGCACAAGCTTTAATTTATGCTGAGATGGCAGGATCAAGCCTAGAACATATTCAAGAAAAAATAAATGAGTATCTGGAAAGAGTGCAGGCTTTACATTCAGCAGGTTGGTAAAGAACTACTAACCACATCACTGTTGTTTTTTTTTTTTTCTTCTCTCCCGTTACATCTTACTTTTCCCCTGTGTTTCTCTTTCCTTTTTGTTTACATCCTTGATTTTTGATCCTTACTTGTTTTTGCTTATTCCTTTTTTGGTAATTACATCTTTGAAAATCATAATGCGGGAATAAGTGGTAGATCTGTGAAGAGGAACCTTAGAGGTGGTATAGCCTGATATCCTAATTTCCCAGGGGGATGAAGATGAATTATGTGCATTTGAATAGTGTATCATTGGCAGAATCAGTATGAGGACCCTGTTAAAATCTGCTTTTAAATATCTGTCCCATGCTGTATCCTGCTATTAAAATTAAATGACTCCTCCTCTTCAGTGTCTAAAGACTTCAGTAGTGGGTTCAGTCTTTACTATTTTGATATCCTCAACCTCAAGACCTTAGCTAAACTCTTGTTTTAAATTGTATCTTGGAAAAGTGACACGTAAACAGAGACCTGGAACAGCCTGTATTTATTTTTGCAAACTGCCTGGCAAATGCTGTAAAACAAGTTCACAGGCTTAATGATCACAGTTCTGTTAGAGGTAAGTGGTTCCTGGCAAAATCTACTGTTCACGTGGTAGGGAAGAAAATGACCACCTATCGACGTTTTGTTTTAGAAATCCATTCATGTCGCTGAGGACTCTTTCTTTTTAACCCCTTTTTTCTGTGACTGTATAATAAAGGCACAAGCTTAGAGGAGGCTTATTCAGCATTCTCTGTTGGACTTTGTGCTACTTTCCACCACTCATTCTGAATAGATACGAGCAGTTACAAGCTCATAGTTAGGATAAAGTAGATTTGATTGTTGGGTTTCTTGTTATGACAGTCCCTTGTCCCCTTATAGACACGGCAGTTTCCTTTAAGATAGTGCCCAGAAATTGCATGCATTGAGAAGTCGACTGCCTTTGTGTCAGGGCCTCACTTAATACAAAGTTATACTGATTCGTGTATTCAAAATACTGTGGAATTGAGGCACTTCATTTTCCCAGCTAAGTAAATGAAGTTTTTAAATTTATAAATGTGATGTTTATATGATACTCAGGCACGGAATGAGACAGCCCTAATCTCTGGAAGAATGAAAACTTCCCAGTGAAACAGAAGTTCAAAAAGGATTTTTAAAGCATAATATACCTTCAATGGTTTGCCAGCTTTTTGACCCATTTGTTCAACAGGTGGAGTGTAATCTGTAGAGAATTAAATGTTTTACTTAATTATCATTTCAAGCAGAAGAGTCCTTTTTCAAATAAAAATCTTGTTCAGAATCCCAATTTTTAAAACAGATGAAGTCTGCTGACAGTCAAGAGACTTTGAGAGATGGCTTGACTTTGGGGTTGGGGAAAGGTAACCCAGCTTGAAATTCACCAATGTAGTATAAAAAAGTCAAGACTTGGAATTAAAAGATGTAAGTTGCGTCCCTACCCTTCCACTTGTAGTTGTGAAACCTTAGGCTAGATAGTCGTTTTCAGCCAGCATCGGTTTTGCCCCTCAGGACATTTGGCAACGTCTGGAGAGATGTTTGGTGTTTATGCTGGGGTGGGGATGCAGTACGCTACTAGCATCTGGTTGGGTAGGAGGCAGGGATAGTGCTACAGGGAAAATCCTACAATGCATAGGACCGTCCACAGCAAAGAGTTATCCAGCCGAAAATGTCAGTAGTGCCAAGGCTGAGAAACCTTGAGCTAAATATTTTAACATTCTTTTAAAAAAGATTAGTGCATACTGTAGAGAGGTGTTACCCAGGGTTATAGTTTTTAAAAGATCAAATGCAATTTTGAGACAAACAAAATTTAAAGCTTTTTTTTAAAAAAGATAACAGTTTTATCAAGACAATTCACATACCATAAAATTCAGCTTCTTACAGTGTACAGTTTGGTGGTTTTTAGTGTATTCCCAGAGTTGTGCAACCATCACCACTACCTAACTTCAGAACATTTTTGTCACCCTAAAAGAAACCTTAGCCACTAGTAGCCATTCCCCATTCCTCTCACACCCTAGGCCTTAGCAACCACTAATCTATTTTCTGCCTCCGTGGATTTACCTATTGTGGACATTTCATGTAAATGGAATCATCCAGTATGTGGCCTTTTGTGTCTGGCGTCTTTTATTTAGCATAATGTTTTCAGGGTTTATCCGTGTTGTAGCATGTTTCAGTACTTCGTTTCTTTTTGTGGTTGAATAATATGCCATTGTGTTAACATACCACATTTTATTTATCCATTCATGAGTTGGTGGACCTTGGCTTGGTCCCACCTTTTGTTTGTTATTAGTAATGCTGTTAGGAACACTTGTGTCTAAGTTTCTGTGTGGACATATGTTTTCAGTTCTCTTGGACATATACCCAGAAGTAGAATTGCTAGGTCATATGGTAGCTTTATGTCTGACTTTTTGAGGAACTGCTAACCTGTTTTCCACAGTGGCTATTCCACTTGACAGTTCCACCAGCAGTGTTCATTTCCTTTGCATCCTTATCAGCACTTGTTATTTTCTGCTGTTTTATTTTAGCCATGCTAGTGGGTATAAAATGGCATCTTACTGTGGTTTTGAGATGTATTTCCTGATGGGAGATGATGCTGGGCATCGTGTGCCCCTTGGCCGTACTGTATCTGCTTTGGAGGAATGGCGGTACAGATCCTTTGCCCTTTGCCCGTGGTGTAAGTCAGGGTTCTCCAGACAAACAGAAACAGCAGGATGTACTTAAAGAGATTTATTATGACTTGGCTCATGCAATTATGGAGGCTAAGAAGTCCCACTGTTCGCCCTCTGCAAGCTGGAGACTCAGGAAGGCCAGTGGTGTGGTTCTTCAGTCCAAGTCCAAAGGCCTGAGGGCAGGAGAAGACCCGAGGTGTTGGGCTCAGGCATTCCTGCAGTGAGGGCAGATTCTCCCCCTCTGCCTTTTGTTCTTTTCAGGCTCACAGTGGATTAGATGGTGCCCACCCACATTGGCGGGGGGCAGTCTGCTTTCAGTATCAATTCAGATGCTAATTTCATTCAGAAACATCCTCACAGGCTACCCAGAAATCTTGTTTAGCCAAATGGCTGCGTAACCTGTGACCCAGTCAGTTGACACAGTTGATGATGTAGTCATCACACCCATTTTATATAGGGTTTGTCCTTTTATTGTTGAGTTGTTTATATATTCCAGATGCAAATCTCTTAGGGATACCTATCTATATTAGGGCACTCTGGCTGTAGAATTTATAGAAGTTTTAATATAACCAGAGTGCGGATAATTTTTGACTCACCCTCATATTAAGAACAAACAGAAGCACTTATTTCAAAGAGCAGTAAAAATATAGCTTATTCTGGACCCAGGTGAATGGGAAATAGCATGAATTTTACCATCGAGGCCTAGTATATTATATAATTATTGTCTGTACTGAAAAAAAATTTAAATTACCTTAAAACATAATTGTTTCTTTATATTTCATGTTTTCCAAGTTTCCGTTTTAGTGGGGAGAACTACTATGTTTTATTTTTTAAATAAAGTCTGGTAGGGACAGATAGAAATTCGGAGAAATTTTTTTTAATGATTTTTTTTGACCTTGCTAAGCTTTTTTAATGAAGGATTATAGAGTTTTGGTAAAGAATGTATTAAAATGGTATGTTGTTCCCTGGATATATATATAGGTATATGACTTTTTCCCTATTCTAGTTCTTCTACGTGGCTTTTTTCCTTTCCTAGTTCAGTCAAAGAGTGCAGATCCTTTGAAATCAAAACACCAGTTGGACTTAGAGCGTGCCCATTTCCTCGTTACACAAGCTTTTGACGAAGATGAAAAAGGGAACGTTGAAGATGCTATAGAATTGTATACAGAAGCTGTAGATCTCTGTCTGAAAACCGTATGTATAATAACAAGTTAAGTTTGGTGGTATTATGCTAAGAAATTTCTCAGCTTACTAGTGAATTTTACTTAATTCCTTAAATAAAAAAATTATCCTGTTGCTATACATGTAACTAAGTTACTCCTCATTAAAAGATAATGAAAAGTAGAAAATTAATAATGGATTTTAACATCTTGTTAAAAATTTGACAGTATTGAGATTGAGTCACTTGGCAGTTGTTTTTTATTTTTATTTTTTATAAATATTTATTTATTTATTGGCTGCATTGGGTTTTTGTTGCTGCGCACGGGCTTTCTCTAGTTGCGGCAAGTGGGGGCTACTCTTCATGGTGGTGCACAGGCTTCTTACTACGGGAGGCTTCTCTTGTTGCGGAGCATGGGTTCTAGGTGTGCAGATTTCAGTAGTTGTGGCACAGGCTTAGTTGCTCCATGGCATGTGGTATCTTCCCGAACCACAGATTGAACCCATGTTCCCTGCATTGGCAGGTGGATTCTTAACCACTGTACCACCAGGGAAGCCCGGCAATTGTTTTTTTAAATTACGGGTACCATTTTTGACGTTTTTATACCCCTATAACTAAAATTAACTTATTACAGGAGGAATTCACCATCACAATCTGTGAATTTAAAATAAACTTCGTGGGGGAGGGATAAATTAGGAATTTGGGATTAACAGATACACACCACTGTATTTAAAATAGATAACAAAGGCCTGCTGTATAGCACAGGGAAGTATACTCAGTATCTTGTAATAACCTGTAATGGGAAAGAATCTGAAAAAGAATAGAAGTATATGTATAACTGAATTACTTTGCTATACACCTGAAACTAACACAACACTGTAAATCAACTATACTTCAGTTTAAAAAAAAAAAGGAAAATGTTGGTTCATCACACACACACACACACACACACAAAAACTTCCCCCTTTTTTTCAGTTTCATACACTAATAAGTTAGTGGTTTGGGAGAGCTTTATAAATTTGCAGTGTAGAGTCTATATTCTGAGTGGTTTTTACTGCTTCCCGAGGAGCCCGGTGGGCCTGTTAGCTCTACTGGCTATCTGGTGCATGAGACTAACACATTGACCGGAGGTGTGATGTGGTAGACAGTGGTGTTCTCCGTATTGTTCAGAGGGCCGGCTCTTTGTCCAAGGTCTTTTATTCAGAGGAACCGTCTAGCCTCATTCCTGTAGGTACCGAGATTACGGGTGAGTGCTGGGGTTTTTGTTTTTTATTATATAAGTTTCAGTGCACAGTACAGCGTTATAATTCAACCTCTGTATGCACAGCAGAGTGATCACCGCCACAAGTCTGGTTACCTCCCCTTACCATACAGTTGACCTCTTCACCCATTTTGCTTATCCTTCAGCCCCCTTCCCCTCTGGAAACCACTAATCTGTTCTCTGTACCTGTAAGTTTGTTTTATTTTGTTTGTTTTGTCTTTTAGACTCCACATATGAGTGAAGTCCTAAGGTGCTTGTCTTTCTCCTGCTGACTTACTTCACTTAGTACAGCAGCCCTACTCTTCTGGGGTTCCTGCTGCTCAGCCTTCTGCGGCGCTGTGATCCTAGGGCTGCGTTCCACTTACCACCTGTCCATGTTATGTGGTGTTAGGGTTTACCCTCAGTGACGAGTTTTCAACACAATTTTAAATGATACCTTTAAGGACAAAAATAAAGTGTCTTGGTTCATTCTTTCATAATTTTACGAAGTGTAATGTGCATTGTAATTTTTTTTTGCTTAGAAATAACATAGATCAAGCAAGTTAATAATTATGCTTTGGAATGTCTGTCTCTGTTTCTCTTAAGTCTTACGAAACCGCTGATAAAACTCTGCAAAATAAACTGAAGCAGTTGGCTCGACAGGCACTAGACAGGTGAGTTTTGGTCCCTTGAGTTGTCATCCGTGGGTGGCAGTGCACTGTTACCTCAGGGTGACAGGTTTATCTGAATGTGCGGTGGAGCTCGCAGTAACAAGCCTGAGATCCAGAGCAAGCTGCTGTCTTCCTCTTAGTGAATTTACTCCTCTCTAGGTCCCTGCTGCTTTTCTCTACATGTCATTTTGGCTCACTAGATGGTAAACTCCTTAGGGGAACAGAGAGCAGCTTATTCATCTGCGTCCTCAGCCCTGCTTTAAACACAAAAAATGCATCAGTCAAATGTTTTATTTAGTTTTTGCTGTGTCTAAAAAAAAATGATTATGGTATTTGAAATGGAACACTTCCCTTCTGTTGTGTAATATCAGACTTCCAAAGAGAGAACTTCCAGAGAGCCTTCGAGAGCTACTACTAGAAATGGGGGCATCAGGAGCGAGCCAGCCATTCACATACCCCAGTTTGTACCTGTGTGCAGCTCCCTCGGCTCTTTGCTCAAATGTCAACTTCTCAGCAGACCTGCCTTCACCATTCTGTTTAAAACTGAATGTCCTCCAATACTTCTGTCCTGGTCTGTCTGTTCTAATATTCTTTCCCATAACTCTGTTTTCTAAGGTGTATGAAATTTACCAGTTTATCCTATTTGTTGTCAACGTCTGTGTCTCTTCCAGCCCCCATCCCCCAAATATAAGCTGTGTGAGTGCAGAGAATGTTATCTTTGTTGAGTGCTGGAACCGAGCGCCTAGCAGAGAGCCAGACATACAGTATGTGCTCAGTGGCTACTTGTCGAAATAATGAACATATTTGCACAAGAGAATTAACCTCTTGTATAGACAAAGCATTATAGACAAAGGAAAAGGGTGGAATAGCATTTATAGTTACAGCACAAATTAATCAAATAGCTCCTTTTGAGGCTCAGGCTAGGTAGCTGTGCTGTCCCCAGTCCTTCTTTTTTATCGAGCTGTAGTGGTCATCCCTCCTTCACTACCATCAGCTAACATTCAGTTTGTTTCTCCAAATTCATGAAGCTATGGGCACTCGACACATAGACGTTCTCCATTTTGACTTTCCCCCGTCAGAATCATTAGGTGGCCTTTATTACCTGTGGGGGTAACCCATCTAGTGCTCCTTGAGGGCATCCTCAGCACAGGGCGTGGGGCAGCCATGGGCTCCTGTGAGGACCTCTAAGAAATGGATACACTCTAGGCAAAAGATAACAGTTTATTTGCATATAATTTCATAGTATTAAGACTCCTAAATCTCATATAAAGACCTTAGATTAAGAACTTCCGTTTTTTTAGCTTATTCTTTGACAGAATGAAGTCAAAATTCCCTTAAATACCATGTGAGGCCTTCTGTGATCCAATCCCTGCCACCGGCCTCATCTCCTGCTGCCTCTCATTCTTCTGAAATCACCTCAGCTTGTTCTGCTGTTTCGCACGTCCGCACATTTGCTCGTGCTCTTCTCTGCTTAGAACCTTCCTTGTTGTGCGGGTGGACTCCTCTGCAGCTCAGATGTCAATTTGGCAAAATGTTGCCTGACTCACCCTCTTCCCATCATTAAGTCAATAACTCCTGCTGTGCATTTGCACGCATAGACTACTTCCAGCCTCGCATCTCACTTTTAATGCAGTTGTCTTTCTTTCCCCAAGACACTAAGGGCACCTTGGGTTTGTGTTTCATACATTCTTGTATCCCCCTTACCTTGCATAGGATCTGACATGCAATAAGTGCTCAATTAATGTTGTCAATATAGTGTTGTTTGCAGAAATACTCCCCTTACTTTTGGGAGTAGCTTAGCAGTGAACTGTTGAGTGGTATGTAAAAATTTTATATACTGATTTTATTGGGGATGCTTGACTGGTTCTTGAAGTAAACTTTGCGTTCTAGAAAGCTTAAATGTGAGAAGGAAAACTAGAATGGTTTTGCTGTACCTCTCTCTATTATAGAGCAGAAGCACTGAGTGAGCCTTTAACGAAGCCATCATGCAAAATCAAGGCAACGAATGTTAAACCGAAGCCACCTCCAGTGAGGGCACATTTTCCACTAGGAACTAATCCCTTCCTTGAAAGACCTCAGCCGTTTATAAGTCCACAGTCATGTGATGCACAAGGACAGAGATACACAGCAGAGGAAATAGAAGTTCTCAGGTAAATCAGTTTATGGTTGGTGGTAATGAACAGTTTTGCTAACATAATCAGTGCAGGTAACGTTACTTTCATTAGGTTTGCAGAGTAGTCACATCTTGGTTATAATGTGTCGTGCTATTATGTAATTATAAATTATGTCATCACATAGTTACAACTTGAAATAGTTAAAATTTGTTGTAGTATATCTCAGTATTTGCATTGCCGCTAGATGTATTTTTTTTCTGAAAACCTTAGCGTTTTTCAACATTGAATAATAAAGGTTATGGGGCAAAGTAGAGCTATGGCAATTGGCAGACCATCCATCATCTCTTCAACCTTGCGACCAGAGCCCTAATAGGAAAAAAATTGTTACCTTGAAATAGCAGTCTAGGCCAGAGTCAGCAAAGGGCAGCCTTAAGCTTTGAGTGGTTTTCCACATTTCTTTAAAGGGTTGCAAAAAAGAAAAAACAATAGCCCACAATATGTGACAGACCTCATTGCAAAGCCAAAACTATATACTGTCTGGCCCTTTACAGAAAGAGTTTGCCAACACCTGGGCTGGGAAGCCAGCTCAGTGTCTGGAAGCAGCCTCAGGGGATGTTAAAAATGCAAAAGAACAGGCTGTGGAAATCCTCAGTCGCCTGTTGTGAGCCAGTGCGGCTGCTCTTCACTTGGAGATCAGCCTGCTTAGAGCTGCCGCTCATCGTGAAGAAGTTGCTCTTTCCGGAGTCCTGAAATTGCACTGGAAGGGCTCCTTCCTCTTTAGCAGCCACCTGAGGGCATTTTTCTCTCTTCCTGCTAAAGATTTTAATTCTACACCTACTAATCTGGCTCTCTTTGCCTAGAAAAAATGTGTATGAGCCAACACAACACAAAGCAGGACACAAAGAGTGGTTTGGGGCCTGAGAGACAAGTCAGTAGCAGCCCAGCACTGTGGCTACTCAGCGTCCACGCACTCCCTTCTGCACGCGTTTGAGATTCTGCACTGCAGCAGCCCTGTGTTCCTACCTAACAGGATGCAGCTGTCCTTCACTCAAGTGAAAAGCTCTCACCATCTCAAAATGAGGATACACAGACGTTATGTTCATCACCCGTTGTATTAATTAGTCCTCAAAGTCAGTCATAGTCTCACTGTATATTGTTACCTAGAGACTAAATTAAGTTACCTTGCAACTCCTTCTAAGTAAAGTGCGGGAAAGAAACAGAAGGAAATAGCTAATATGTGTGAATAAACACATACACTAAACAGGAAGAGTGTATGCAAAGCTACTGCAAGCCACATTTCTTGAATTTGTCAAGAGGCCATAGCTGTTATCTATGCCACTTCCTTCACTACCCATTCTTTAGTCTCATAACCAGAAAATATAAGAACATATTTCCCAGAATTGTAAAGGTCATGTTTTTTAAATCCTCAAAGAACTAAGCAATTGCTTTTTCTCTTTAGGCTTAGGATATAAGTTGCTTTGTGTCCTGGTGACACTTTTTTTTTTTTTGGAGTATAATTGCTTTACAGTATTGTGTCACTTTCTGCTGTACAACAAAGTGAATCAGCCACATGTATGCATATATCCCCTCCCTCTTGAGCCTCCCTCCCAACCTCTCTATCACACCCCTTTAGGTCTTCACAAAGCATCAAGCTGATCTCCCTGTGCTCTGTAGTAGCTTCCCACTAGCCATCTGTTTTACATTTGGTAGTGTGTATCCGTCAATGCTACTCTCTACTCAGCCATAAAAAGGAATGAATTTGAGCTATTTGAAGTGAGGTGGATGGTCCTAGAGTCTGTCATACAGAGTGAAGTAAATCAGAAAGAGAAAAACAAATACTGTATGGTAACATATATATGGAATCTAGAAAAATGGTACTGATGAACCTAGTGGCAGGGTAGGAATAGAGATGCAGACACAGAGGATGGACACTTTTAATACCTCTACTGTAGGCCTATCTTGAGACAGTTGTTTTGTTGTAAAGGATGTTAGTCTTAAAAGAATAACTTATTGAATTGAATTGGATTATTTTATGGTATTTCACTATTTGAAAATTTTGTTCAAATGAAGTTATCAGCATTACAGGAGATTGTGAGTTTAATTTTATTACAGTACCATACCTTGTCATTTAAATTTTAAGGAGTTTAAATAAAATTGATAATTAAGGTAGACTTGAAGATTTACTTTAGACTTTTTTCCTTGTGTTTTATAGGACAACATCAAAAATAAATGGTATGGAATATGTTCCTTTCATGAGCATTGATCTGAGGGAACGTTTTGCTTATCCAATGCCTTTCTGGTAAGTAAGCACTATTGCAATTTTTACTCTCAAAATTGTTTTAATTATTTAGTACTTTTCCTATCCTCTGAAGTACAATTAAATCCATAGCCTTGAAACTAAAATTTGTAATAAAGAAATTTGATTGGAAAAGAGGCGTGGCTGTGGGAAGGAGGTGGGGCAGCCTTGCGCGAGCGCTGCTGAGCGTTTCCTGGTGAGAGGACACAAGGCGCCTCCTTTTGCCTGAGGTTATACTCATAGTGTGACACGGTACCTGGCCAAGGTAAGTAAGTAGTGGGTAAATATTTGTCCAGTTGGTGTTGGATCACAACAGAAGTGCAGGTCAGCAAGGGCATTGAATAGAAAGGTGGGATGGAGTGACAAGATCGTTGTTTACTAAGATCCAGTTCAAGGAAAGGGTTCACTGTGAAAGTGTTATTTACCACAGCCTTCCAGGACAGTGGCAGCTTATGTCAGGCACCTTAAAACCATTGTTTGTTTCAGGACTCCCAGCTTCCAGTCATCCCAAGGAAATTAAAATTCGATTAAAGATGTATATAATAAGAGCATTTATCAAAGTGTCTGTTACAGCAAAAAATTATTGAAACAAACTTGGTATCCCACAGTATGGGATACCATATGGGAATGATTCAATAACGGCATGTTCATATTATTATATTACATATTATGCTACCCATAAAAAATAAGTCTTTGAAAAATACAGGAAAAATGCTTACATTATGTAAATTTTAAAAGATAGAAAATTATACATAACATCCAAATTTTGTTTTTCCTTTCATGTATTTATAGATATACAGAAAAAAATGATGTAGGTTATACATCAAAATGTTTACAGTGGTTATCTTTAGGCAGCAAAATTAGGTGATTTACTTTTTAAAACATTTTATTTTTCAAAATTTCTGCAGTGAGCATGTCATATTTATTATCAGAAAGAAGCAGAGAGTTGAATGCTTATTGTGTACAAAATATGTAAAGACTGTAAAGAACAGAAGAGCTGCTGTCTCATTTCTAGTGTTTTGCTCTTCTTGGGTGGGCAGAATTTAGACATCTCAAAGCCAGTAAGTTATCAGCCAAGGTTTTCACTCAAGGCACCCATGCGATGCTAGTGACTGATTTGGATCTGGGGAATGTTTAGATCTAAGAAGCTTAGCTGACGTTAAAGTCACGGAGTCCAGACCCACACTCTCCATTGTCATCTCCTGTGTGACACTTCAAGTTTTTTAATCTGCCTCAGATTTTAAACTAATGATA
This sequence comes from Hippopotamus amphibius kiboko, assembly GCF_030028045.1. Lineage (NCBI taxonomy): Eukaryota > Metazoa > Chordata > Mammalia > Artiodactyla > Hippopotamidae > Hippopotamus > Hippopotamus amphibius. The sequence goes on from NC_080191.1 coordinate 102,541,234, forward strand.
GAACCCTTCTCATGGTGTTACTGTGGTGATTAAATGAGTTAATAAAATATAAAGCACTTATATTGGTGCTTGTTCTATAGCAAGCACTATGTAATAAGGATTAACTGTTAGAAAATAATTATTCTGTTAAATACTAAATTATACTACATAATTTGGCTGTATGTTTCAAATACTTTAAAAATGTTTATACCCATGTGACCAGTGATTTCACTCCAAGAAACCAATTCTAAAAAGTATTTACAGATCTCATCAAAGATTTATATAAAAGATATTCATCAATATTATTATAATTATGAAAATGTGAATCAGTTATTCTAAGATGCTCTTACATGGTTATATCCAAGTAGAGATATAAACTTGTAGTCCCAATCTTTGTGTAACATATTAAGATAATTCGTATTTAGTGCTCATACAACAAAATTGTAGTGCTCATACAACAATTCTTCTCTAAGAAGAATTTTGTACGGTCATGAACAGTCAAGTTTTCAAGAAATTGAGTAACACGGGAAAATGCTTGCGATGTAATTGAAACAGAAAAATGTAACTGTACCAACTCCCTTGAATTAGCCATGGCACTTGTCAGAGTTGGGATTTTACACAGTGTATGTGATCCCTTGCTCTGTGCTTGTCCTCCACACGGCACCACAGGCTGCATGAGGACAGAGAACCTGTGCCTGCACAGTGTCTGGCGTGTGGCAGGTGCTCAGTGAATACTTACTGAGTTGATTAAATTTTAAGAAAAATCAAGTAAAATTAAATGCTCTAACTGGCAAGATTCTTCCTTCCTTGTTTTCTGGATTATTTTACAGTGAGAATAATTAGAAGAAAAAGTAACCGTAAACGCTTTAAAATGCAAAGCTAGCAGACTGATGACAAAAAGCTCCTGGTGTATGAATCTTTGGCTAGAAAGATTGGGTGACTAAATTTTTTTCTTTTTTGGTCATGTATTATAATAAACATTATAAAATATTTTAAATATTTTTAAAGTTCTAAGAAGTAAACATTGAATCTGTTAATTGAGTGGTGACTTTTGAGAGAACACATATTAAGGAGTCTTGTATTTAACTGAACTATGGTTAATATGGCAGGTTAATAATACTAGGTAATTTGGTTGTAGATTTGAGTCAGGCTTATTTTTTCTCCTAAAATTTTGTGATAGCTGTCCTTAAATTCTTCTGAATTCACTCAATTCACTGTCTGTTTATAGTCAGGTCCTGATATACACAGAACAGTGGTGGTTCTATGAGATATATGAGATGATGATCAAAAAAGTTTGCAAAGTGTTATATACCATATTCTGCTCTAAGAGAGTTCCGGTAAACATTGGCTTATTAAAGGTTCAGAGATGTCCTTCCAGTGAAAAAGCCAGTACTTTAACAAGGAGTTTTCAGAGCCCGCTTGATCACAAAACTCTTTCTCCTAATGTCTATCAGCAGTCTTTTTTTAAAAAAAAAAAAAGTTATGTTTTCTCAGTTTGCATATCATACACTTTATATAACCCTAGAAATCTTCTGAAACCCAAAGATTTGTTGCCCTTGCTGTAGAAGCAGTTTGAAGAAAGGTAGATTTTAAAATTTTTGTGTTGTACATCAATTTTAGAGAAACATTACACAGTATATTCCCTACACGCTGTGAGTAGAGGATAATGGATAAGATGGTGGATTTGACACCAGAGACCTGGATTCTTTCTTCTGCTTATTAGCTTTGTGATGTCGCAAGTTATTTAATCACTTAAAGCTTTTCCAGAAAATTTGCTTTAATAGAATTGTTTTGAAGATTAAGTGAATAATGTATGTAAAATAACTTCTTTGTGATGCCTGGCACATGTTTATTACTCAGTAATTAGATACTCTTATCATTAGCTTTGCAGAGAAGAGTTTGTCAAGAGCCAACGTAAAGATCTGTAGCTTCCTTGGTGCTTTTGAATGAATCAGATTGTATTGTTGTTAATGGCTCCATTTTGTTGAAGCTGAATTTCTTGAGTATAACTGTTCTAAATTAAACTCTTAAAGTATATTCTTAAAATAAATATAGAAGAGTGTAGGAAGCTCTTCTGTTTTCAGTTATCTATGTACATTTTTTTAATCAAGGAGGATGATCAGATTGGATTCAAGGTTAAGTGTAAAGAGCCAGATTTGACCAGAGAGTTTTTTAGGGTTATATAGTTCAGCCGTGATCACTATACCAAAAAAAAAGTCTCTAGGAAATTTAATTTTGCTTTTGAGTCATCTTTTAAGATTAATTTTATCATTATTATTATTTAATTTTTATCACCTCAGTGATAGATGTGGCAAGCTACCATTATCACCTAAACAAAAAGCTACATTTTCTAAGTGGGTACGACCAGAAGACCTCACCAACAATCCTACAATGATTTATACTGTATCTAGTTTCAGCATAAAGCAGGTAAACTATTTTTATAATTTTATATAAAAAGCTAACACTTTAAAGTATTTTGAATATGCATTTGCCTTTTTTTTTAGATTTTTTATTATATATTCATATGCATTAGTATAATTGGAAAAATTATTCATCCTGCATGCTTAGACATGCTGGAATATGATAACTCTTGAACAATTACAGATTTTTCTGTACACCCTGTTTATTGTTATGTGTTCGCAGATGAGAAAGTTGAGAGTCCAAATTTCACCTTTGATAAGAGAATAGATATAAAAGATAGAAGGGTGTTGGGCTTATTTAAAACACTTCAGTGGTAGAACAACTCTGTGACTTTATTGTAAAACTTTATTAATGACATTTTAGCCTTGAAGTCACAGATGTTTTCCATATTAGTATAAAAATAATGGTCCTGAAATACTGATTCAAATCTTTTGATGTGCATATACATTTTAATAAAGCAACTTTTAAAAAATGCGTGTAATTTTTTTGTGATTAAAAAGAGTGTGGTTCATTTGAATGTGCTTTTATCCATGTAGGAGTGCATCATCCATGTTTAATTATTCTGAATTAACTTAATTGAAATACTTGGTTTTTCCTAGGGTTTGTTTGAACAAAGTATGTGCTAGTTGGCATTATGGCATTTCTATTTATTATCTTCCTGTTCAAGCTACAGTCAAGATGTTTAGTATAAAAAGTTAGGCTCTAGATGCAATGCTTAAATATCATGATAATGTTGAAATTGCATGAATCAATGAATGTATTAATAAATTCTTATTAACAGACAATAGTGTCAGATTGTTCCTTTGTGGCATCACTGGCTATCAGTGCAGCTTATGAAAGAAGATTTAATAAGAAGTTGATTACCAGGTAAAATTTTATATTTGTCCTTTTAGCTCTTTTCATAAAATTGTCTCTTAACTAGAAATTAAAAGCTTAGGCTTTATCTGCACAGAAAGTGAGGAGGGCACATCACTTAAAATATTATGATCCTTGTGTGTCAAGCAAATGGTTTGTGAGCATGGAAAGATTTGCTAAGATAGTCTAAGAACATATGCACATATAGTTAGCATAATATGAATGAAGTAAATATGTTTTGAAATAAATGAAATTGGTCAAATTAAAATCGTGTCATATTTATAATTGCATTGTACTATATAGTAGCCACAAGCCACATGCGGATATTATATACTTGAAATGGGCTAGTCTGAATTCAGATAGGCTGTAAGTATAAAATGGATCAGATTTTGAAAACATAGCACAAAATGGATCAGATTTTGAAAACTTAGCACAAAAAAATGTCTATTGGAAAAGATCTCAAATTGTTATTTATTGAAATCATAATGTTTTCGATATACTGGGTTAAATAAGACTTTAATATAAAATATAATGTACATAATATAAAATAACATTTTTGTTGGCTAGAACTGCATTGTACTGAACTGTTACTGTGAAATACTTTTTCTTTCCATTTTTAAAAGTTTTACTAGCTTAAAATTATTCATTGTAAAAATTAAGCATTATAATTTTTTTGTACAACTCTTCCTGAGTGGTTTTTGTTAAGTCCTGAAAGTACAAAGATGAATTAGATACAGACCTTAGTTTCAAGCCATTTGCCATCTTAGATAAACAGACCGTGTAAGTAAATAATTTGCCGTTTATCAAAGAAAACTGATACTGATAGTTTCTACAAATATTTTATTAGATAATTTGGTGTACTTTATCAGAGTTCTCCTAACTTTATCTCTGTCAGAGTTGTAGTTTCCTTACTTGTGATTAATTGAAATGGGCTTCTCTTTTTGTCTTGGGGCCAATAGTAAGTAGATTATTTTAACTTGCTTAAAATATATCCACCTAATAGAAAATTAATTAGAGTATATAATTAAAAACTGATCATTTTCCAGAAGATTGTGAAATGTATGCCCTGCTGTATGACTCATAAGATACTTCTCATTTATTTATATTGAATAAGAACTTTGACTAGGGTGAAATTCTTTTTCAGTTACAGGCCTATTATAGACAACTATTCTTATGTTTATTTTTATGAAATCGCTAAGGCAATAGCATGTGTCTAAAAAAATGTGATATTCTGCATAGTAGTTTACACGAATAGTAATGCTGGTGTCTTGCAATTTCTCTTCCTGACTGAAGCATAATTTACCCTCAGAATAAGGACGGTGAGCCAGAGTACAACCCGTGTGGCAAGTACATGGTGAAGCTGCACCTCAACGGCGTCCCCAGGAAGGTGAGCACTTCTCCCCTTCGGCCCCCCTCTCTTCCCCACCTCTGACTCTTGAGTGGAATCATTAAGAAACGGTATTTGTGTAAACATTTAAAATGTCAGTTTAGTTGATTTTGATTCTGTGATATTATACATGTTACTACCAATAACATCATCAATAATAATTAAAAATAAAAATCATGACAAGCATAGAGTCTTTTAAAAAATGGGTTTGGGAAAATGTACAGAATGTTCCAAGAAGTAACACTGAGCTAATGATTGCTAATGCTTAAAATGAATTTTAATCGGATGGTTGTTAAATTACCTTTTTGATTAAAAGGATATCAGACATACTAAGTCTGTTAGGTCAAAACAGTTTATGTGTGTAGTCATCAATTGAGATGCAAGATACCTTTAACATTGTTTTCCTTTGGGAAATATATACATAGTTTTAAATTGCGCATCTTTAATTTCTTTAAGGATTCCGAACCATGGTGTAAGGGCCTTGTGTGGTTAGCATTCTCTAGCTCCTGTGGACTCACAGAAGTCCAGAGATCCCCACCTGGGAATTTGTTACAACTGCAGAATTTAGGCCTCATCCTGGACCTGCTGAATCAGAATATGCATTTAAATAACGTCCCCTAGTGATTCCAGTATGAGAAGCTGACAAGTTGCTCTGTAGTTGAGTAATAATCAAATTTGAGTGTTAACAAGATCACCTGGAGAGCTTGTTAAAAAAGATTCTTGGGCCCCATCCCCAGAGTATCTGACTCAGTAGGTGTGTGTGTGGTGGGGGGAGGGGTGCAGAATTTGTATAGCTAACGGGTTCCTAGGTGATGCTGCTGCTGCTGTTGTCTGAGGACACCCTTTCAGAACCACTGGTCCAGCTGATTTCTTAAAAACTAAACAAAATTCTTGACAGTGGTTTTTCTGAACTATAATTTTTAAATAACCTCTTGTTTAAAGAATCTTTCAAAATGCAGTTGCATAGTTCTGTTAATATTAAATCAAAATTTTTCTTATCCTCTTGTTTCCCAGATCACTCTATAATGTGAATTAGAAGCCATATCTTTGTGGTGATTACTTCTGTATTTCTATATTATTTAAATGTATTTTTTAGCCATAATATTTTACAACGAAACATAGCATGAATCTTTTTGCAGGTGTAGGTTAATACTATTATTTACCTTAATAGTGAGAGGCCCTTTTGCAATTATTTTAGATATAATATACATTTCTAGGATCCCTAATAGTTTTGCTGGTAGATCCATAACATTTAAGCAACCAATTGGCTCAAAGTTAATACCTGACAAGGAGATTAACTTGTAAACCTGAAGGAAAAAACATTTTATAATTGATCAGATTCTAGAAACATCAAACTGTCACTACCTTAATAATAGGCATAGCATACCTTTTATTTTATCAGTGTGAAAGGTGTGGAGGTTTTTTGATAGAAAGAATTTTAAGAGATTTTGTACCACCTAAGGAAATTAATGTTCTCTTTCTCCAGGTGATAATTGATGACCAGTTACCTGTTGATCATAAGGGAGAATTGCTCTGTTCTTATTCTAACAACAAAAGTGAATTATGGGTTTCTCTCATAGAAAAAGCGTACATGAAAGTCATGGGAGGATATGATTTCCCAGGATCCAATTCAGTAAGTAGTAAGATGATCCAGATGCAGACTTTTGCTATCTAATGTGACTGTTTTACTTTTGAAAGATTATAGATGATATATTTGGTTTAAATGAAAACATTATCAACCCCTGAAAAATGTTGATCAATCACCATATTATGGGAGTACATATTTTCTCTTGTAAGGTTGTTCACACATTGTATAGATTTGGTGTTCAGGAAAGCCTAAAGTGTATGTGCCTACTGTTGTGGTGGGATACGTGGCCAGTTAAATACAGTATAGCTTTCCAAAGAAGCCTCTGCAGATCAAAGGTGGATGTGTCATATTGTCATCCTTGTGTATTTTTTTTTTTTTTTTTTGTAAAAAACTGACAGTGGTATGTCTTTATTTGGAATAAGCAAGTTTAAGAAATAGCTATTTGTCATCTTTAAAACAATGCACTGAAAATAAGTCTTAATTTCAGAGTTTTATTGTATTGCACTAAAGGAACAGCAGGACGGTTATACAATGTTCTCTCTCATTCAGTTTTGAAACTCTATAGTACTTGCAAATTCTTAAGACTACCTTTACCACCAGAGCATTAAGTGTAATAACCAATTTCTTAAGAAGTAATGGCTCACAAATTAAAACACATTTAAAATAGCTTTAAATGCATTCTTCACAAGTAAGTCAGCATATATTTTTGTATCATGTTCACGTATGCTTAAGAATTAAAGCAAGTATGTTACTCTGGTGGAAATATGGGAAATCTCTCATTCATGCAATATATAGGGATATTTCAAGTCAAAGGGAAAAAAAAAAATCTCACTCTTATTTTTTTAATGTATCCATATATAATCACCTACATGATAGATGAGGAAACCCATGAAGTTCCCTACAGGTTAGATATATATTTTCAGTTCATCAGAAGCACCTGATATCTACAGCTAATTTATAACTAAATGGCATTTCAATAAAACCAAAACGAGCCCTACCGGTTCCTATAAACGAAAGCTTCCGATGGACTGAGGACAGTCAATAATTAATGCAATCATTCAAGGGACTGTGGCTGTTCCTTAAGGAGTGCAAGTTCAAACCTGTCAACACCAGAGGTATCATTTTATATTAATTTATATGTAATTCCACTTAATTCTTTATCCGAGTATAACATATGAAAACAGTCTTTCCACAAGCAAAAAATGTGGAAACATTTAAAAAATAAGGAGTCATTTTCTAAAGTAACTGATCAGATTCCACAGGCTACTCCTGGAAAGAGGCTCTTGCTGCACAGAATCCCTCTGTTCGGCGCTTTTTGCATGCACGTCACTGGACCAACTCTTCTGAATGCTGTTCTAAGAGCTCACCAAAACATAGATCATGCCATATAGGTAGTAAAAAAATGCTAGAAGATAAAAAGCTAATTTGCACCATCCTTCTTTCTGACAATATGCTAGAATATCTGCGTTCATGATGGTTGTAGGGTCATAGAGTCCTGGTCCACTCATCACTGATCTACTCATATACCTCCAAATATGATATGCCAAGAGGGGCATATTGAGACCCAGTGTAAGCCTCTCTGCTGCACAAGGAAACATAACACAGAAGAAAGCATGGATGAGGTACTCTGGAAGGACAAGAGGATTCAGGGTATTACACTGGTCTATAGGATTCTTGTAATGTCTTCAGCTCATCAAATGCTATAATGTGCCAAATGGCGAAGAAGATGAGCGCGGCGGTGAGCAGCAGCGCCAGCATGTAGCAGAAGGCCGCGAACGTGAACGCCATGGCCGCGGCCGAGGAGCAGCGCGCAGCGCCGGGCCAGCGGGGAGCGGCGGCGCGCGGCCGTCTGGGTAGAACCGCTCCCCTCCCGCGGCCCCGCCCCCGCCCAGTGCGCCTGCGCACCAGCCGCTGTGGGCGCCGTGTATATTTTTTTGATTTGTAAATTTAGGTTCAGGGAGTTTGGGGTTAGTTTTTCCCAACCTTAAAACAACTTAACTTGTAAAATCAAGGTATGTGCCAGTGTCCTTTAGTTGTAAACTACTGGCCTTATGCTAGAAATTATTCAGACTAGCATGACTTTGAATTATAACACTAATCAGCCTGTAGCCTTAGAAAAGATATTTACCCTTTCTTAGCCTCTTTGCTTGTCTGTAATATAAGGATACTACCCACCTCTCAAGAACTGTAAAGATTAGGTGAGGTAATATAAGCAAATCACCCATTATTCATACCTGGGTAGTATCCTTGCCTAATACCTGGCCTCCTTCATCCTTCTGGTTCTTAACGATGCTAGTAGTCAAAGAATGTGTAGGTTGTAGTTAAAGGTAATAGGATGTTAAAATTTCTTCCCAGCCTGCATGTTCAGTTGCTCTGTCCTTCAGATATTTTTAGTTTAGCTTTCTAATCCATTGTCTGTTGATTTACCCAGTCAGCTTAGAGAGAGAAGGAATGAGCATATATATAAAATGTTAGTAAAAGTGACTGTCATATTGTAAAAACTCACTAAATGGTGAGCGACTGTCATCATCATCAAAGCAGTTTTTTCTGTAAAATGTTTTGAGTTTTTGTCATATTTATCAGTAAAACAATTCTTTGTATTCAGGAAAAACAGCAGAGATTGTAAGGAGAAGACAGGCTTGTGCTTAAATCCAGGTGGAAACTTGAGTTGAATAAGGGATTTATTATTGGTAGAGAACAACTTACTACCTTCTGATTTATTCCTATCAGAATCATCATATCAGATCAATGAGATTTAGTAGCTACCCTGGGGACTTATTTAAGAGCTTGAAAACCACATTGACCGTCCTGACTGTGTTTGAATTGCAGAATATTGATCTTCATGCACTGACTGGGTGGATACCAGAAAGGATCGCCATGCACTCGGACAGCCAGACTTTCAGTAAGGATAATTCTTTCCGAATGCTTTATCAAAGGTAAACAGCTCTCTGTCTCTGTCTCTCTCTTTTGTACTAAAAGAGGCTATTTAAAAACTTTGTGTCTTATTTGGAATGGATATTGCAGAGGCTGTCATTTTCAGTTATTAGGGAAGTTGTGTTTTTAAAATAGATTTCACATTATGTACTCCCTCTAGCCAGTCCTCGGTCATCTGCACTGATGCTTACAGTTGATCCAGATGGTAAATAATCCAAAACATTTGAGTCTAGGATATGTAATTTTATACTTCTTGAGTACTTACCAATTTGAGGGAAGGTCAGAAAAGAGAAGGTTGGGAACATAAAGAGGAAGATGGCTTAAGCCTTAAATGGATAATCTGTGTGAGGAGCTAGAAAACTGTCTGTACAATAATACACATTCAGCCTTGAAACCAGTGATTTGAAAACTAAAATGATGAGGTTTTGGGAGAAATACATTTGGTATTTCACATCTTCACCTTTATTTGTAAATCATTTGAAAATTTAGCATTTATTTTCGTTCATTGATAGGTTTCTACCTCAGAATTAAGTTGTGTAAAACTGGAAGGGAGAAGAAAGAAATGTGATAGCTTTTCCAATTTGCTATAAAATAGAAAAGTACTTGTTAATAGTTTTCTGGCGGTGTTGGGAATAGCTCGTTTTAGAAAAGATTTCCACTTTGTGGAAATTTTCATGGAAGCCATGAGACTAAAGGAAAGATTGTGTGATCTGAGATTATAGATGTGTTTTCCTTTGATTATTGGCCTGTCGGGTCCGTTCCAGGTTTCACAAAGGGGACGTCCTCATCACCGCATCCACGGGCGTGATGACTGAAGCTGAAGGCGAGAAGTGGGGCCTGGTTCCCACACACGCATACGCCGTGTTGGACATCAGAGAGTTCAAGGTTTCGCCTTATATTTGTTTCCCATGTTTTTCTTGTTTGCTAGTAAGATGTTGCAAGGATTCCAAGTGATACATGAGTCTTTTAAATACTGACATATCAAAGTTTAAGCCAAGTTTTAAAATCATTCCACCTATTACATTAAGCAACTTGACCTCTACCACTGGAAATTATGAATAAAAAGATGGGAAATGTAATGTCAGTGGCAGCACAGATATTGACGACAGAACAGGAACGTTGTATGCCTCTTTTTTTTCCCATAAAAGTAGCAGGGTCAGGGACTTCCTAGGTGGCGCAGTGGTTAAGAATCCGCCTGCCAATGCAGGGACACGGGTTTGATCCCTGCTACAGGAAGATCACATGTGCCACGGAAAAACTAAGCCTGTGCACCACAACAACTGAGCTTGCACTGTAGAGCCCATGAGCCACAAGTATGGAGCCCATGTGCCACAACTACTGAAGCCCACGTACCTAGAGCCTATGCTCTGCAACAAGAGAAGCCACGGCAATGAGGAGCCCGGACACCACAATGAAGACTAGCCCCAGCTTGCCGCAACTAGAGAAAGCTCGTGTGCAGCAACGAAGACCAAACACAGCCAATAAATAAAAAAATAAATTTTTTTTAAGAAGGAGTAGGATCGAGGTGAACACATGTCCCTCAACATTCTGGGCTGTCTGTTGGCATTAGGGGTCAATCGCAGTGTCAGGCTGTAGAGCATAGTAGACATTCAGTGAATACTTGTTGCACAGACAAAAAATAAGAGGATACCTATGAATAAGAAACATGCCATGTGTGAAGCAATTATATTCCAATAAAGAGCTTAAAGAAAAAAGAAAAGAAATATGCCAGTGGGTTTGTAAGTGTTTTCCTGACAGCCCTTGCATGCTATGAGGCCTTTCTCTCTGTTCGGGTATTGGCATGGTTGACCTCATTACTTCTCATGTTATTGATTAGTTATTTTTCACTGAAAAATGGATCTGTTCTATGGATTAAAAAATACAAAATTATTAAGGAAGGACTCTTTCCCCCTGATGGTATAGAAACTAAGCTGTCTAGTTACTGGGAAGTTTAGCAGTGAATTCCGGTTTCTCCAGCTTAAACTTACAGAAAGCAGTGATCACTCAGCAAGAGCAGGCCTACCATGTGTTAGTTAGACTGATGTTCTTATGTGGCACATGGAACTATATGAATTATGAAGGCAACCGGGACCTGCTGCAACATTTTAAAATTTATAGTCTCAAAGTTTTGTAAATCAGCCACCGTTGTGGTGCCCCCAGACATTCTGTTCAGAATTGTCTCTTCCTTTAAAAGTGGCATAAAAATTGACTATGTAAGGCAAAAAATAGATAAAAATTTATGTGAAATTGAATAAGCTGAGAGGTTTGTGTTTGTTCTAGAAATGTAATTTACCACAAACACTAAGTAAAACATTGGAAATAACAGTTGCTATTATTTAGTCATAATTTTGTTGTTAGAACATGCTTTGAGATAGGTGTTAATGAATGTGTCTGGCAAGAGATTTAAATTTAGATAATGAAACAGTCCATATGAAAGTAAGCTTGAATATGAGGAAAATTTCTGTAAAGACATATCACTTACTTCAAGTAATAAGACTCTTTGTTATGATTGTTCAGGGGAAACTAGAAAAAAAATAACATATTTAAGAGAAAAATAGGTACCTGTGGTTTGACTTGAAAACTGAACATTAAAAAATTGTTAAACTTGAGTGAAGAAAGCATTTCAAATAATAGCCTTGTTAAAAACTGGTAGCATTGTTCACACAGTATCAATTCCATGTGTCAGTTATTCTGTAATGATTAAGGCTGCTTGTTTTTTATTTTTTATTTTAAATTCAGGTATGAAAGACGTACAACACTACATTAGGTCCAGGTGCACTGCTAGTAATGCAGTATTTCTGCACATTACAAAAGAATCACCACAATAAGTCACCATCTGTCACCAAAGTTATTACAGTATTATTGACTGTGTTCCCAGTGCTGAACATTTCATCCCCGTGACTCATTTATCTCATAGCTGGAAGTTTCCGCCTCTTAACCTCCCTCACTTATTTTACTCATCCCCCCACTTCTTCCCCCTCTGGCAGCCACCTGTTTTTTCTCTGTATCTGTGAGTCTGTTTCTGTTTGTTATGTTTGTTCATTTGTTTTGTTTTTTAGATTCCACACATAAGTGAGATCATATGGTGTTTATCCTTCTCTAACATTTCACTTAGCATAATACCCTCTAAGTCCATCCATGTTGTTGCAAATGACAAGATTTCATTCTTTTTTATGGCTAACATTTCATTGTATATATGTATACCAAATTTCTGTATCCATTCATCCATCAGTAGACACAGGTTATTTTCGTATCTTGGCTCTTGCATATAATGTTGCAATGAACATTGGTGTGCATATGTCTTTTTTGGATTAGTGTTTTTGTTTTCTGTGGACAAATACCCAGAAGTGAAATTGCTTGATATATGGCAGTTCTATTTTTAATTTTTTCAGGAATCTCCATACTGTTTTCGTAATGGCTGGACCCAATTTACATTCCCACCAAAAGTGAGTGGGGGTTCCCATTTCTTCACATCCTTGCCAACGTTTGTTATTTGTTGTTTTTTTTACTTTGGTTATTCTGACAGATGTAAAGTGATATCTTATTGTGGTTTTGATTTACACTTTCCTGATTAGTGATGTTGAGCATCTTCTCATATATGTGTTGGCCATCTGTATATGATCTTTGGAAAAAAATGTATTTTCAGATTCTTTCCCCATTTTTTAATTGGGTTATATATTTTTTTAATAAATTTATTTAACTTATTTATTCGCTGCAGGGGGGCTACTCTTCATTGTGGTGTGCAGGATCCTCACTGTGGTGACTTCTCTTGTGGAGCATGGGCTTCAGTAGTTGTGGCACGTGGGCTCAATAGTTGTGGCTCATAGGCTCTAGAGTGCAGGCTCAATAGTTGTGACGTGTGTGCTTAGTTGCTCCGCTGCATGTGGTATCTTCCTGGGGCAGGGATTGAACCCATGTCCCCTGCACTGGCAGGTGGATTCTTAACCACTGCGTCACCGAGGAAGTCCCAGGGTTATATTTTTTTATGTTGAGTTATATGAGTTCTTTGTATATTTTGGATATTAACCCCTTATTAGATATATTGCAGATACCTTTTCCCATTCAGTAGGTGGCCTTTTCATTTTGTTGATAGTTTCTTTCACCTTGCAAAATTCTGTAGTTTGATGTAGTTCCATTAGTTTATTTTGATGTAGTTCCATTAGTTTATTTTTGCTTTTGTTTCCTTTGCCTGAGGAGACAGATACAAAGAAATATTGCTAAGACTGATGCCAGAGACCATACTGCCTATGTCCTCCTCTAGGAGCTTTATGGTTTCAGCACTTACACTTAAGTCTTTAATCCATTTTGAGTTTATTTTTGTATGTGGTGTAAGGTAGTGGTCCAGTTTCATTTTTTTGCATGTAGCTGTCCAGGTTTCCTAATTTATTGAAGAAACTATCTTTCCCGCACTGTATATTCTTGGCTCGTTTGTCATAAATTAGTTGACCATATAAGTGTGGGTTCATTTCTGGGCTCTATACTGTTCTATTGATGTATGTATCTGTTTTTGTGCTAGTACCATACAGTTTTGATTACTGTAGCTTTGTATATAGTTTGAAATCAGGGAGTGTGAGGACTTATAGTTTTGTTCTTTCTCAAGATTGTTTTGGCTGTTTGGGGTCTTTTTGTGTTTTCATACAAATTTTAAAGTTACTTGTTCTACAGTAGTTCTGAGGAAATTGTCATTGGTATTTTAACAGGGATTGTAGTGAATCTGTAGATTGCCTTCGGTTGTGTGGTCATTTTAACAGTATTAATTCTTCAATCCATGAGCACAATGTATCTTTCCATTTGTTTGTGTCATCTTTAATTTCTTTCATCAGTGTCCTGCAGTTTTCAGAGTACAGGTCTTTCACCTCCTTGGTTAGATTTGTTCCTCAGTATTTTATTATTTTTGATACAATTGTAAATGAAGCTGCTTTCTTAATTTCTCTTTCTTATAGTTAGTTGTTAGTGTATAGAAATACAGCAGATTACTGTATGTTAATTTTGTATCTTGCTACTTTACTGAATTCATTTATTAGTTCTAATAGTTTTTTGGTGGCATCTTCAGGATTTTCTGTATATAGTGTCATGTCTTCTGCAAACAGTGACAGTTCTATTTCTTTCTTTCCAGTTTGGATTCCTTTCATTTTTCCTTTTGTCTGATTGCAGTGGCTGGGACTTCCAGTACTATGTTGAGTAAAAGTAGCAAGAGTGGACATCTTGTCTTGTTCCTCATCTTAGAGGAGATGCTTTCAGTTTTTCACCGTTGAGTATGATGTTAGCTGTGAGCTTGTCATATATGGCCTTTATTATGTTGAATTATGTTCCCCCTATACCCCCTTTGTTGAGGGTTTTTATCATAAATGGATGTTGAATTTTGTTAAAAGCTTTTCTGACTATAGAGATGATCATATGGTTTTTATTCTTCAGTTTGTTGATGTGGTGTTATTACCTTGATTGATTTGCAGATATTGAATCATCCTTGCATCCCTGGGATAAATCCCACTTGATCATAGTGTATGATCCTTTTAATGTATTGTTGGAGTTGGTTTGCTGATATTCTGTTGAGTGTTTTTTGCATCTATATTCATCAGTGATAGTGGCCTGTGATTTTCTTTTTTTGTGATGATTTTAGTTTTGGTATCAGGGAAATGCTGGCCTCCACAAATGAGTTTGGAAGCATTCCTGCCTCTTCAGCTTTTTGGAATAGTTTGAGAAAGATGGGTGTTAACTCTTCTTTAAATGTTTGATAGAATTCACCCATGGAGATCTCTGGTCTTGGACTTTTGTTTGTTGAGAGTTTTTAAATTACCGATTCAGTTTCATCACTGGTAATTGATCTGTTCATATTTTCTATTTCTTCCCAGTTCCATCTTAGGAGATTGTATGTTTCTAGGAATTTATCCATTTCTTCCAGGTTGTCCCTCTTATTGGTGTGTAATTGTTCGTAGTAATTTCTTACTATCATTTGTATTTCTGTAGTGTCAGTTGTAACTTTTCCTTTTTCATTTCTGATTTCATTTATTTGGTCTCTGTTTTTCCTGATGAGTTTAACTAAAGGTTTATTGATTTTGTTTATCTTTTCAAAGAACCAGGTCTTAGTTTCATTGATATTTTCTATTGTTTTTTTAGTCTCTGTTTCATTTATTTCTGCTTTGATCTTTATGATTCCTTTCCTTCTACTAACTTTGGGTTTTGTTTGTTCTTGAGATTTTTCTTATTTCTTGAGGTAGCCTTGTATCACTGTAAACTTCTCTCTTAGAACTGCTTTTGCTGCATCCCATAGATTTTGGATTGTTGTGTTTCTATTTTCATTTATCTCAAGACATTTTAAAATTTTCTCTTTGATTTCTTCAGTGACATATTAGTTGCATATTATTTAGCCTTTATGTGTCTGTGGTTTTTGCAGTTCTTTCTTGTGGTTGATTTCTAGTCTCATATTATTGTGGTCAGGAAAGATGCTTGATGTGATTTCAGTCTTCTTAAATGTATTGAGACTTGTTTTGTGGCCTAGCATGTGATCTGTCCTGGAGAATGTTCCATGTGCACTTGAAAAAAATGCGTATTCTGTTTTTCTGTGGAATGTTCTATAGGTATCTATCAAGTACACCAGGTCTAATGTGTAATGTAAGTTGTTTTCTTAATGATTTTCTGTCCGGATGTAAGTGGGGTGTTACAGTCCCCTAGTATTATTGTGTTACTGTTGATTTCTCCCTTTATGTCTGTTAATCTTTGTTTTATGTATTTAGGTGCTTTTATGTTGGGTACATATATATTTACAGTTGTTATATCTTTTTCTTGGCTTGATCCTTTTAAAATTATGTAATGTTCTTCTTTGTCTCTTGTTACAGTCTTTGTTTTAAACTCTATTTTGTTTGGTGTAAGTATTGTTACCCCAGCTTTCTTTTTGTTTCCATTTACATGGAATACCTTTTTCCATCCCCTCACTTTGAGTCTGTGTGTGTCTAGATCTGAAGTGAGTCTCTTGTAGGCAGCATATACATGGGTCTTGTTTTTTTATTCATTTAGCCACTGTATGTCTTTTGATTTAGTCCATTTACATTTAAAGTACTTCTTGCTAGGTACATACTTACTGCCATTTTGCTCATTGCTTGGGGGTTATTTTTGTAGGTTTTTTTGGTTCCATCTTCTCTTGTGATGGACAACTGTCTTTAGTGTTATGTTTGGATTCCTTTCTTGTTTTTTCTGTGTATCTGTTAGAGGTTTTTGTTTTCTGGTTACCATGAGGTTTGTGTATAGCAGCCTTTATATATTGCTGTGTGTGTGTGTGTGTGTGTGTGTGTGTGTGTGTGTAAATTCAAATGTGTTTTAAGAACTCTGCATTTTTACTGACCCCCTCCACATTTAATGTTTTTGACATCACATTTTACATCTTTTTGTTTTGTGTATCCCTTAACCATACTTATTGTGGATATAGATGATTTTACTACTTTTGTTTATTAACCTTCCCACTAGCTTTAGAAGTAGTTGATCTACTACCTTTACTGTATATCTACCTTTACCAATAAGATTTTTCCTTTTGTAATTTTCTTATTTCTAATTGTGGCCTTTTCTTTTTCACTCAGAGAAGTGCTTTTAAAATTTCTTGTAAAGCGGGTTTAGTGGTGCTGAACTCTTTTAGCTTTTGTTTATCTGTAAAAGTCTTATCTTTTTCTCAGATCTAAATGATAACCTCACTAGGTAGAGTATTCTTGGTTGTATGCTTTTTCCTTTCAGCACTTTGAATATATTGTGCCATTCCCTTCTGTCCTGCAAAGTTTATGCTGAAAGTTTATGCTGAAAGTCATCTTATGGGAGTTTCTTTTTATATAAGTAGTTGCTTTTCTCTTGCTGATTTTAAGATATTTCTCTTTACCATTAATTTTTACTATTTTAATTACAGTGTATCTTGGTGTAGACCTCTTTGGGTTCATCTTGTTTGGGACTTTCTGTGCTTCCTGCACCTGGATGTCTGTTTTCTTCCCCAGGTTAGGAAAGTTTTCAGCTATTATTTCTTCATTTAAGTTCTCTGCACCTTTCTCTCTTCTCCTCAGACCCCTATGATGTGCATGTTAGTATGCTTGATGTTGTGCCAGAAGTCTCTTAAACTATCCTCATTTTTTAAAATTCTTTTTTCTGTTCAGCTGGGGTGATTTCCACTGCTTTGTCTTCCACTTCACTGATTCGTTCCTCTGTATCATCTAATCTAGCGTTGATTCCTTCTAATGTATTTTTTATTTCCATTATTGTATTCTTTAGCTGTCTGTTTCTTCTTTGTATTTTCGAACTATTATTAAACTTCTCTCTGCATTCATCCATTCTTCTGAATGCATTGAGCATGTTTATGGTCATTTCCTTGAACTCTTTATTAGGTAGATTGCTTATCTCCTTTGCTTAGTTCTTCTGGGGTTTATTTCGTTCCTTCATTTGGAACATTTTCTTCTTTTTTCTCTTTCTGCCTAATTTTTTGTTTTTATTTCTGTGTATTAATTATGTAAGTTATATTTCCTAGCCTTGGAGAAGTAGAGATGTCTTTGGGTAGGAGACACTCTGTGAGGCCCAGCAGCACACTCCTCTGGTCACCCAAGCTATGTGCTCCGGGAGGTGCCCCCTGTGGGCTAGCTACATGAGCCCTTCCGTGGGGCTATCGTGAGCTCATTTGGATGCCAGGCCCTGCTTCACACATAGGCTTGCCAGCCACCAGTGGGCAAAGTTGGGTCCCAGCACAGCTGGCTGCACAACCTGGGGGGTCATAGAGCTGGTGTTGTTGCAGTGATGGGTGGGGCTGTGTCTCAAGATTAAGGCACTCAGAGCATGTGTAGATAGAGTAAACTGTGTCCTGGGGACAGGTTTCTTTACTGTGATGATGCTTACTTTCACATTGGAATTCTATGAAAGTTACTAATCAGAAACAAAACCAGCTTGTGCAGGTGTCTCACACTATGGAATTGATTGTTTCCTTTTGTTTGTATGAACTCTTTGTAGTCAGGGTTGATCTTTATCTAAAGGCTTCTTCACGTGTGTTAAAATTGATAGGGGTTATTTATTCTCTTTGGGTGTGTATTTGAAGAATTTCCTGCGTTCATCTTTTTTATGTTATTTTTTTCCTGTCGATTTTGAGATACTTCTGTTTAAAAACATTTTCATATTTATCCATTCAGACTTTTTTTCTCTAGGACTCTTGTGCCAATTCACCTCATTTTGGCTAAAACTATTCCCAATCTTATATCATTTGTAACATTCTTTACTTAGTGATATGTTCTTATTAAGACTTGAGTGAAAGTGTTATCCTTTTGTTTGACTGCTTCTAACTTCTTACATATTTTAAGATCTTCATTTTAGCCTCAGTGAACCTCATTTGGGTCATTTTTTTGTGTCCTCCTTGAGGCTATGTTCCATAGTCTTCTGTGATGGTACATCTCTGTTTACACTGCTGTCTCTAAGTTCAGACAAATATTACCGAGGGATTTCTGAACGTGTCTAAGGCTTTTCCTTTGGTGCCACTTGGAAATAACTTTGGGAATGGGATGTTTCATCATAAACCATATTATTTTTTTAGTTCTCTAGCATTTCTTCCCCTAGTCAGGTTCCTCTGAATTGCTGGTTTCCTATCCAGACGAAATCTACAGCCATATCTTTGTGCCCTTGAATGTCAGTGATACCTGGGACCAGCTCTGAAAAGCTTAGCAGCAATTTCCTCTCCTTTATACTCCTTCTATTAAGAAGCGATAGAGTCCTGAAATAAGATTTCCTGCTCGTGTAGAAATAGGTTTTATGAAAAGAAAGGAGTTAGGTGTTCAGCATTTGTTGGCTGATGTGTGGCAGGGACAGGGTGAGGTACAAGTGATATAGAAGAGACTGAGAACAAAAATTATATGAATGAGATTCTAGGGAATATGGCCTAAGAGAGATCAGTCTGGCTTATGTCCAGAAATCACATCTTCCCCAGGCCATGATTTGCCACATTTAAAATGGCAAAGGAATGTGTTTTTTTTTTAAATGTCTTCCAAATAGTTTGATTTGTGACATCATTAGGAAAAGAAAACAGTTTTCTAAGTTGACTCCTTGAAATAGGACAAATCTCTTGGATTTATAAGTTTTTGTTTTTCTGAATCAATGTAATCAACCCTGTAGACATGCCCAGTATTTATTGAGCACCTACTGTGTTCCATAAACTCAGCAGAGACTTCTGAAAAAGGATAATAGTGTTAGCATTTCAAGGAGTTTATAGTCGCATTGGGGAGACAAGACTCCTGCATTTGCACAAGTAGGAAACGACGTAAGATAGGATATTATTTGTTTTAAACTAACGTAGTACAGATTGTTAGCACTGTGAAACTTTAAAGGAGAGGTAGTAATTAAAATGAGAAGGGAGTTACTAAGTGCTAGTAGCTCACAACACTTAACCTTCACAACAGCCCAGAGAGAGTAATGACCAACCAAGGCCCATAAAGCTGATAAATAGTAGAGCTGGAATTTGGTCCTGTTTCATTGACTCCAAAGTTTGTGTTCTTTTCATTGCCTCAGTCTTCACTGAGAGACAGTGGGCGAAGAAGCTAAAGAGGATCTGGAAAGAAGAGTAGTTAAAAGGGATCAGAGAGGGCCTTCCAGGAACAAGGGTAGTATGAGCAAAGGCATTCAGAGGTGAAACTGAATAAGGATCATCTGTGGGATTGTAAGAGGAAGGCCTCAGTTAGAGCCAGATGCATGGGGCATGGGTACTGGAAAACAGGGAGGCCAGAGGAGAGTAGGCTGTGAAAGGAAATACCTGATGCTCTAAGACAATGTGGTGCAACAGAACTTCCTGTGATGATGAAAATGTTCTTTGTGCTGTGTGATGCATTAACTGCTAGTACATTTGGTCCTTGAAGTCTCGAAATGGGGCTACTGTGACTAAGGAACTGATTGGTAAACGTAATTTAATTATACCTCTTTTTTTTTTTTTTTTTTTTTGGGCCACACCAGGAGGCATATGGGATCTCAGTTCCCTAGCCAGGGATCAAGCTTGTGCCCCCTGCATCGAGAGCACAGAGTCTTAACCACGAGACCGCTAGGGAAGTCCTGATTTAATTATGATATAAATAACCACGTGTGATTAGTGACTGCATATGGACAGCATAGCTCTAGGGATAGGTAGCCATTTACAGTTCTTTATCAGATATGGGACTCGGGGAAGTGTTGATTAAAGAATAGTAATTTCAAATTTATTTGCAGGGAAAAGAACTGGTAAGGATTCAGATTGCATCCTCACTTGAAGAATAATATAACTAATAAAAATATGGTAAAATGATTGTGCAATTTTGTCATTTCCTGTTTTTTTTAATAGGGGCTGCGATTTATCCAACTGAAAAATCCTTGGAGTCATTTACGTTGGAAAGGACGGTATAGTGAAAATGATGTAAAAAACTGGACCCCAGAGTTGCAGAAGTATTTAAACTTTGATCCTCGAACAGCTCAGAAAATAGACAATGGTAAATATCTTTAATAATATTTGATCTTTAAATAAGTAACATACTTTAACAGTGTGCAATTGTACTTAACTGACAGGTCATTGAGTTTTTTTTTAGACTAACAAAGACATGTAATTTTCAGGAATATTTTGGATTTCATGGGATGATCTCTGCCAATATTATGATGTGATTTATTTGAGTTGGAATCCAGGTCTTTTTAAAGAATCAACATGTATTCACAGGTAACTTTTTTGCACGTTTCAGAATATGCTTTATAGTAGTCTCCCTGTTTTCATTTAAAACGATGTTATTTGGGAAGACTAGTATTCTCTCTTTGTCATGCCCACAGATGGCTATGATGTAACAGTTATTTTCTTTGTATGATTCTTGGTTATGCCAAAAATAAAAAACAAGAAAACCCAATAACCTAATTGTATTTGAAACACAAAACTTTTTAAAATAGTATTTCACTATAGGTCTATGAGAAATTTAACTACTGTGTTCTTTGTTGATCTTGTCTTTTAGTACTTGGGATGCTAAGCAAGGACCTGTGAAAGATGCCTATAGCCTGGCCAACAACCCCCAGTACAAGTTGGAGGTGCAGTGTCCACAAGGGGGCGCTGCGGTGTGGGTTTTGCTTAGCAGACACATAACAGACAAGGTACTGGTACCTTCTTATATCCTGTACAGAAATTCTTTTAAATATAATTAGACCATCGTGAGCGAGATATGTAACTTGATCACCAACCTGTTTCATTTATATAGGTGGCTTGAAAATAGTGTTTTATTCGATAAATGAATATTTTCCTCAAAGGAAATTGATAATTTATAATTATACACTTAAAATCTCATTCAGAAATCATCTATGAAGAAAAATATGAGGGGGTTTATGCTTCTGGTGAGGGTTTTAATGTTGATTATACATGTTTTAGATCTAAAGACTTAACATTAAGATATGCTAAAGGGGTTTGGAAATGCTGATTCATTGGGCCTGATTTTGTAAAGGGTAACCATAATTTTAATGGCTTTATAGTATTTGTAGTATATTGCTTCATACAATATGGTCATTTATTGAAATGACCATTTAATTCAGAAAAATGACATTTTTTATGACACTGAATAGAAATGCTCTTAAACTTAGAAATAATCTCCTTCCTCCCTTCCCCCCCCCCCCCCCCCCCCCCCCCACACACACACAGAGGAGCATTTTGAGCCCATTTTCCTAACCATATTGGATTCTTTGTGCTTTTAGGATGATTTTGCAAATAATCGAGAATTTATCACAATGGTTGTATACAAGACTGATGGGAAAAAAGTTTATTACCCAGGTATGTTTAGTAAACAGACATTCAAACAAACATTAAAATTCTATCTGTGTGATTAATTTTAAAATGACAAATTTTATGCAGCTAATATGCAGAAATTAATAATTATGTTGACACTAATAGAAACCACTCAAACAGATGGGTGGGTATTTATACTACTTGTGTGTTTTGTTTTATTTTTAATTTAGAGACCTCAGGAATTTGGGATTTCTGCAGTCTTGCACATTGCCATCTAGAGCTTTATTTCTAAAATTTAAACCCTATCTTTTTCTCTGATCAAAAAAATCTGTGGTTTTCCATGGAGTCTTGGATAAGATCCAGGCTCTTTGGCATGATGTCCAAGGCTTTTTAATCTCCTGGCCTTCACCTCGCTGTCCCCCTTTGTCTCATGCCCCAGTGTTTCACAGCACCCTCAGCACAGGTCCAGCTTCTCCTGATCTCACCATGCCCTTGTGGCCACTCTTTTCACACAGTTTCTTCTGCCAAGAATTTCTTCTCCCTGTCCCCTGCCCACATATTCCTTTTACCCTATTCTGCATAGTGAATGTGGTTAAGATCCAGTTTATGTTACTTCCTCTGTGATGACCTTCGTGCCAGGCAAAGTGAATCTTTCCCAAAGGCATTAACATATTGTGCTGAGACCATTTTGCTTTCACGTTAAAAAAAATATATCACTTACTATGTGATAGGAACTGTTAGTCTGTGTTCTAGTTTGGGAGAGAAGTAAGAATAAACAACCTGGTGGTGACACACTCGTGTAAAGCAGTGCACAGGCTCACAGTTCCGTGCCCGCTTGGTCGCTTTGGTTGGGTGGCCGTGGAAAGCCTCTTTGAGAAGGGATAAGAGGAACTCTGAATGACAAACAGGAGTCAGTCACGCAAAGAAATAGAGGTAAGAGCATTACAAGCAAAGGGAACAGCAAGTGCAAGGACCCTAAAATGAGGAAGAGAAAGGTGTTTTCGGGGAATAAAAAAAGGCCAGGAGGCCTGAGAAGTGTGGTATCAGAAGCCATCAGAGGTATGCAGGCTTAGATCACATGGGGTTCTGTCAGCCCAGAGAAGGGTGGGATTTTGCTCTAAGTGTGATGGGAGATCTTTGGAGGGTCTTAATCAGGAAAATGACATCTGATTTTTTTTTTTTTTTTTTAAGAAAATTCTTTGTAGAACATATTGAAGGGGACAAAAAATGGAAGCAGAGAACCCAATTAGGTGGTTTTATTTATGTGAGAAGTGATGGTGGTTTGAACTTAGGGTGGTAAAGTGGAGATGAGAAGTGGACAGATTTGGGTTTGGTTAGGACTGTCAGGACTCGTTGGGTTAATGTAGGGAGCGAAGAGGAGTCAAGGATGATTCCTGTGTTTTGGCCTGAGCAATAGAAAGGTGTAACTTTTACCGTGATGTCAGGGCTGCTGGGAGCAGGGAACGGAGCAGATTTGCCATGGAGTAAAAATTTAAGACCCCTGTCTGCTCTCCAAAGTGAAGGTGCAAAGCAGGCAGTTGGGTTTCTGAGCAGCGCTTTGGGACAAGGATAGGGTTGCAGGTACAGACGGAGGAGTGGGGGGGATAAAGATGGCATTTGAAGGTAGGACAGGGAGAGTTGTAGGTACAGAGATGAATACCCAGCCCCTGGCCCCTGGGCTCTGGCATCTTAATGTTGAGCAGAGAACACGTTACCAGAAAAGCATTTGAACAGAGTACCTGATGGGTTGTGTGAAACCTTACTCTATCTCAGGGGAAGAAAATATTCCATGGGGGGAGTGGGCAGCTCTACCCATTGCTATTTCTGAGGTCCAGTGAGATTGGGTTAGAGAAGAGACGGTTGGACTTAGCGCCCTGGCAGCATCGTTGACCTTGACAGGAACAGAGTTGGCCAGAGGTGGGCTGGAATCCCAGGTAGAGTGGATTGAGGAGGGCCTGAGGTAAGGTTCTTTCAAGAAGGCTGTGCAGAGCAGTGGGCACTGATGGGGGAGATGGGATCAGAAGCGGTTTTGTCAAGTTGCGTTTTGCTTGATCATAGGAAAACATGGCCTTCCTCCCCAGTATGCTGCATTGAGGGCATCCCAAGGTTTTTTGGGGTGTGCATAGCACACAGTAGGTCCAGTGATAAATGTCAAACTAGCCACATTTTCCATTTTTCATGTTGGTCATTATATAACCCAGAAAGCACAAATGTTGTGAGTATATTCCTAGCATTAACATGTTACACAGCTTTTGAATTTCAAACAACTTGTTACTATTTGTACTTGGATTTTAAAAAAAAAACAATGCTTCCTCTCTTATACATAGTGACTCTGCCATTTCAGGGTACTTTCTGGTTTAGTTTTATTTTCATCATAACACTCTGAGGTAAATCGGACTGTTCTCCATCTGACAGAAGAGTAAACTGAGACATAGGTCAGACCTGTTCAGGATCACAGACGTGCCCATTCTTTTCCCCTTCACACTTTTCCCACTTCAACCTCTAAGCTTGAGAGACTTATTAACTTTATCTGTTTGAGATACTAAAATTTCTTCTACAAACTGCATTATAAATACTCAGTGTTCCTAAATCACCTCAGTGATATAGCACTGATTTTCAATGACTTTTCTTAATTGATATGCACAAAATGACTTTATGGTATTAACCTCAACTCATGAGACTGTCAAAGAATCTATGGGGCAGCATTGTCTGTAATAGCAAAATATTGGAAATAATCCAGATCTCTACATTGTCTGAATAACTACATGGGGGGTACAGATAAAATATGTCCTATTCATATGATGGCATATGATATTGTACATGCGGTTTTAAAAGGAATAAAATGTATCTATGTAGATCAACATGGATCTCAAAAACTTGAGTGAAAAGTGAAAGATCTAAAACAAGACATATACTGTTTTCCATTTTTTTAGATATATGCTCGTGTGTAAGTCTGAAAGACGCCCATCAGATCCATCAGAGTGGAATTGAATAAGATTTAAGGGTGGTGGTTGAAGGAACTTTGTTTTATATAGAAGCTATTATGACAAAAAAATGTTAATTTAATTCTGAGTGGTGGGGAATATAGATATATGTTCATATACTTCTTTGTATCTTTTAAAAAAATTTCCTCAAAAGAAAAGAAGTTAATCTTGATTTTAAGATCCTCTACCAGGAGAGAAAAATACAACATAGGGCAAATAGCAGGGATTATCATATACCTTGTTGAATGTATTCCAAAAGATTTTTTTTTTTTTTGCTTATTGGAAACTAAAGTTTTAAATTGTTTAATTGTAAAGTTTTAAATTGAAATTGTAATTCTATAGTACCATTATATTTTAAAGATAGAATTAAGGAGATGTACATCCATTTAATTATTTTTCCTACATCAACCATAAAACTTAAAAACTAAAGAAAATAAAGTCCCGTCTTCTGTAAACCTACTTGTTTATTTGCAGCTGACCCACCTCCATACATTGATGGGATTCGAATTAACAGCCCTCATTATTTGACTAAGATAAAGCTAACCACACCCGGAACCCATACCTTTACATTAGTGGTTTCTCAGTATGAAAAACAGAACACAATCCATTACACAGTCCGGGTAAGTAAACCAACGTGACAGAACAATAATAGAAAGTCCATAACATCTCTGTTTTGTAAGTGGGATTATCTACAGAAGAGGTTTATTTTTAAAGATAGATCTCTGTATATTGTTGAGTGTGTGTTGATAACAATTCAGTATTATGATGATGCTTCATGCAGAAAGTAGTGCTTTTGAATAGTAAAGTTTTTATTCTGAATAACATTTTGAATGAACACTTTAGTTTTTAAAGTAGTCGTCTAGTCCTGAGGTAATGTGGTATGTTGGACTAATAGACTCAGAGAGCAATAAAAACTCCTTTAGTCTAAATAATACTTTTATTGACTTAAGAAGACCTTGAATTTAGTGAAAAGAAATCAACTGCCTATAAACATATGGCTCTCATTTAGCTGGGAAGGTCATTGTAATTTTGTTCTGCATAGATTTGTTTGCTGTAGATCAATAAAGAGGCTCAATTCGAATCGATTTTTTAGTGACAAAAGGGACATTGGGGAGCTGCTTTCACCCCTTCATCCTTCAGATGCAGAAGCCAAGACCTAGGGAGATTGTGGTGTGTCCTGAGGCACAGAGCCCTAGCTGCGCAACCCGCGGTTCTTTAACCCTGCCCTGATGTCAGGCCGCCTATAGAATCAGGACTGTTATATATGCCAACTGATTTCTTAGTCTTCCAAAACGTTCTTTCATCACTTTAGTGCTTTTATAAGTATAAATTTTATCAATATAATATATATTTTTTTTACTCTAGGTATACTCAGCATGCAGCTTTACTTTTTCAAAGATTCCTTCACCATACACCGTGTCAAAACAGGTAAGAGAATTTTCCTCTGAGCCATAATCTCATGGAAATCTTAGAATTCCCTTTCCTTTTTCTCGTTTTTGTTTTTTGTTGTTTTGTTTTTTTCCATATTTGACAATTTCTTACAAAGTAGAAACATTCTGGGACTTGTCAGGACTACAAGGAAAATGTAGTCTCCAGTCTGGGTTGGAATACAGGCTCTTCAGTGAGCACCATTAAGTGATCCTCTGGGAAGAAATTAATTCAGAGAAAGAAGATTCATGCAAACCTTGGTCAGTAGGGAAGGCCTTAAGCAGAATTTGGGATTGACTCTGCAGGGTGGGCTGAACGTGTGGAAGAAGATTTGAGGGAGAATTCTTGGCAGGGTGGACTTGAAGGCTGAGAGATGGAGACAGGGCTGAGAGTAGCAGAGTAGCCAGGCTGACTTGGAGAGGTGCATTGGCTGCAGGTGGCAATAAAGCCTGGAAAGAGAGGCTGTGGCCACGGTGGAGAGTTGCTTCTTTTTTTTTTTTTTTTTTCTTTTTTCAAGGCACAAAGGAATTTTGTCTTTAGAGTTATAGAATGTGAAGTTTTGTTAATACAAAAGCTTTGTCTTATTAGATTAATGGAAAGTGGAGTGGTCAGAGTGCTGGAGGATGTGGAAATTTCCAAGAGACTCACAAAAATAACCCCATTTACCAATTCCATATAGAAAAGACTGGGCCACTACTGATCGAGCTAAGAGGACCAAGGTTTGTGATAAGTAACTTTCTTAAATTAATAATGTTATATTAAAAATGAGTTTAGTGGAACAGAATAGGGTTTTGAAACATACATATGTGCGGACACTTGATTTATGATTAAAGATGGTATTGCAGAGGAGTGAGGAAAGGGCACTGTTCAGTGATGGTGCTGCGATAATTAATGTCTGTGTACCAGGAAGTTGATCCAACCCCTGTCTCACAGCCAATCGGAAAATCAGTTCCAGGTGGGTTACCAACACAGGCAGTAATAACCTCAGGATAAGGAAAGACTTAAGACACAAAGAGCACATAAAAAGATTTGTAATTACCCTACATTAGTAAGAAAAAAGTCTGCAGTTTTAAAAAATAAAAACAAAACAAAAACTTGAACAGGCATATCATAAGGGAAATAATCCAAATGACCAATAAATTGTAAGAGCCAAAAATTAGAAAAGCCAGTGCCCATCAGTGGCGTTTAAGATTATAAAACATAGAGTCCTGCATACCAATGAAAATAAATTACAGCTCCCACAACATGGCTGAGTCTTAGGAACAAGCTGAGCAACAGAAGCCACACAACAGAATGTTATACTGTGTTTCCACTTGTGTGAAGTCAGGAACAGGTAAAACAACCTGCGGGAGTACGCACACTTAGGTAGGCACACTGTAGACAAAGCAGGACGAGTAAGCTCTGCGGGACAGCGACTGTGATCAGAAGGGAACGCACAGGGACTTCCGCGGTGCTGAGAGGGTTTTGTTGACTGATGTGCAGGTAACCCAGGTGTTTGTTCACTATACGAGTTATTTGTTAAGCTATGTATTTGTTTTATGTGCACTGTGTTATATTTCACCATTTTAAAATGTTTAAAAAATACAGAGAATACAAATAAAAAAATAAATCTAGGCTTAATTGTGCCTTCCTGTAATTACAGACTATTTCAAAAGAAACTAATAATCCTTTAGGTAAGACTAAGCTATTTTTTCCACAGTCATTTTAAAAACCTTTACCTGTTTGATAGGTGAAATAAGGTACCTCATTGCCCTTTTGTATTTCATGTCCACGTAGCTTGAATATGGAAAAATTGACAATGTGTATTTTTCCTTTATTCAAATATCTATTCATGTCTTTTGCCCATTTTTCTGTTGGACTTGTCACGTTTTTCTTAATTGTAAATGTGAATAAGGGTAGGTATGTAAAGGTATTAAGTCTTTCACATATTTGCAGGTATTTTTCCCAGATTAATTTTCTCACATAAAAATTTTTCATTATAATCATTTTACTGTCATTATAAAGCCCCATTTTGCTGTGGGCAAAACTCTCACCCTACTAGCAAATAAATTTTCACTGTATTTTCCTCTAGTTCTTTTATGGTTTTATTTTTTACATTCTTTTTTTAAAGTCCACATGGAATGTATTTTATATTTGGTGTGAAATAGTTTAATAGTTTTTTCTAAGTTTTTGTCACCTTATCACCACCTATGTAAATAATGCTTTCCCTACTGATTTAGAATGCCATGTCTGCCATAGGCTAATTATTTCTGTAAATTTATAGCTTATTTCAGGGTTCTCTCCCATTCTACTTTTTCTGCCTAATACACTATTTTATCATTTAAATTTAACATTATTCTCTGGGAGCCTGTGGTAAAAATACAGCCTCTTCTAAAGTAAGTTTAATAAAGTATTAATCTTTATGGCTTCAATTTAAAAATATAAATGGTGTTTTCTGTACTTAAGAGTAAAAATAGTATGAATGTATCTCAGAGCACTGTTTCCTCCTCCAGGAGTTTTAGAAGCACGTACTGGATTTAATAATAGTCCATCTGCAGTTCAGGTATAGTTATTTTGAGTATGTGTTTGAAACGACTTAATAACAGCAGGAATTTGTTCTTTTTTACTGCTAGGCAATATAGTGTTGGATTTGAAGTTGTAACAGTTTCTGTGGTGGGAGACCCTGGTCCCCATGGCTTTCAGAGGAAATCTAGTGGCGACTACAGGTAATGTTGGCATTTTGATAGCTCTCTGACTTACACTTCACTTGCTGTGGCATCATCGCCTGAAAACCTTGTTCTCATTTTCCCTGAATACAGGTGTGGGTTTTGCTACCTGGAACTAGAAAATATACCTGCTGGGATCTACAATATCATTCCCAGTACTTTTTTGCCTAAACAAGAAGGACCCTTTTTCTTGGACTTCAATAGTATTATCACCATCAAGACAACACAGCTGCAGTGATGGAGAAACTTCAGCAATTGCTAGGTCTCGTACTCAGCAAACACCAAGTCTTCAAACGAGGACACAGATCTCCAGGACACTAAACACATCAGGACAGAATTAAATCTCTAAAAACGTTCCTGTGGAATCTGGTGCTGAAGTCAGGGTATATGTTGAGAACTGTATGTAGGCAGAATTATCCTACGTCACTTAGAAGTACCATCTACATGGTTTTGTGTATATATGGAGTGGGCTTGCATTTAGGGCCCACATTGTATTAAAAAGTGTAGATGATTAAAGATTAGACTCAGTCAAGCACTGAGATAGATGCTCTTGCTTAGAGGGAACCAAAACCAGAGGAGGAAAATGAGGGATGTAAACTCACTGAGTGGAACAGTAGGCTGGGGTGATATTATCAAATATTTATGTTACGTTTGTCTTCTTGGCAGAGCATGTTGTTAGGTACACCTGCTTGTGTTGCGACTCTCCTGTACATACTGGGCAACTAACTACCAAATGAATCATGTTACCATAAGATTCTAATTCTGCATTATTTATGACTTTAAATGTTGACCATTGCCCATAGGTTATGAAAGGATAAAGCTTTAAGAAACACTGAGTCAGCATGAACACGCTCCTGCTTAAGAGTGGAGGTTGCTGAGGTCAGACACCTGTCTCCCACTGACGCGTGTAAGGAGAACCGAGGTGTATTCATCAGTGTAGTTTTCATTTATCAGGTTGATGAAAGTAGTCTGAGACATTGACGACATTACAATTTAGTTTGTATGGTCTTTTTTTTTAATTGCTGTGTAGTTCAGTGTTCTTATGGTAACAGCACTCTAAAGAAAATACAATTGAGAATTTAATATATGGTAATTGGGTTGCATTTGAAAAAATTGCCAAGATACTGTTATGTGTAAATTCCCAGTTGTTTACATAAAAAGTCAGAGTAGAATGTTGTTCAAGATTTTAAAGATCTAAAAATTAATACAGTGGGATTTTTCATCTCTAATTATTAAAACTTCTTTTGTATTTCTATTACCTTTAATTGAAATAAAATGTTTATACTTATGGAAACTGCATAGTTTAACCTAGAGAAATTATTAAAGGATTTCACACGGTATGTTCCATCTAAAAGAGAACTCATTACTTGCGTGAAAACTCACATTTTTACAAAAAAAAAAAAAAGTCTGTTCTTTTACATTCGGGATATAGTGGTAGATTGTTGTATTAGTGAGATTTCACTTTGGTAAATACTTAGTGCTTTCACTTTTAGCATGTTTTAGGTGGATTAGTTTTCTATGACTTTCCAAAGAAAAATCTAAAGCATAAGAGACATATTTATTATAAACATGATTTGAACCTTCTGTGTGAAAGATCTTATACAGGATGCAAAGACCTAATCCCTGCCCTCAAAAATCCCATAGAGGAGACCTATATAAACAATTTACTGTATTATAATGTTGAATTCTGTAACAGAGCTCCAAATAGGGCTCATGATGTACAAGTACAGATTAATTTTGGTTGGACCAATACAGAAAGAGAACAGAATCAACTGGGGAGCTTTTTAAAGTCCAGTGCCCACGTGTACCTGAACCACTAGTCAGCCTCTGGGGCTGAGAGCTAGGAGATGCCCAGGTGTCGCAGACGTGAGAACCAGGCCGCCACCATCAGCGCCTCATCTTTGTTTTCCTGCCACTGCGTCTCCGTACTGCTCGGCTTTAGAAGCAGCAGAAGTGGAATTCTGATTCACACCTGGAAATCAGGGCTTACATTGTTAGGATCCAGGACCTTAAGTGAAAATAAGAACAGATGACCACTGCATTCCACGCTCTTCCTTTTGGCAAGAGGATTGCCTGGAACAGAAGATTTGGGCAGCATCAGGATTTCTTATTTGAAGTCACAGACATTTTCTTAAAGCCATTTTTATTACACTCAAGGTATTAAGTACAAAATAACCTTGTAATTAGGATACTGTATCAGTCATTAAAAAAGGAGAAAACAGGACAGTATGAAGATTTACAAATGACATATATATATAAGCTGACAGACTTAATGGGCAACTTGAATGGGGTTCCTTTTTTTTTCTTTTAGAAATGCTGTTTTCTTAACAAAAAAGGACAAATAAAATACAATGCTCTAAATATGTGTAACCGTGAAAACAGGAAAAGCAGTCTCATAAACACTTATACTATTAGCACAACAGACACCATTGCTTCTATTAACAGCCTTTGCCAAAATGTGCCTACTCCCTTTCCTAGCTGTAAGGAACAATCTCCTCTAAGAAATACAAGTGCAGCATAACCCTTAAATACTTTTTTATTTTTAAAGTTACAGCCTACAGAGAAATTAACACCTTGTCAATCTAGAACAACACTGGCAACCATTCCTCATGCACTTCTCTTAGAATAAGTCCCCTGTGCTGGTAGGATGAGGTTTATGCTATAGAACCTTCTCTCCCACAGCCATGAACCCCCTTCTATGACAGGCCCCTGCTGCCCTCGTCCCCCCATCCCCACACTGGCATTCACCTTTCCCACCCCAAAAAGTGCAGCTCATGGTAACCTTTTATAAAAATGATTTTAATGGGTGTCCCAGCAAATTTACTTTTTTAAAAGCCCCCCTCTGAAAACCAGAGATGATGAAAATGAATTGTGTTCTTAGATTTTTTTTTTTTTTTTTAAGCCTTCACTGGGTTGAAAAAGGTGTTGTTCAGAATATTTTAGTTTTGTCTTGTGTACTTGTTTTCCCCTCGGATCTAAAGGAGAGAACAAGGCCATTTTCCCAAACGAGCGAGCCGCCAAACCTGCTGGGGCTCAGCTTCCCGGCCCCTTTCCTGGCTCGGGGGTCTTCCCCGGGAACCAGTTATTGCTTCCGCAACACTGACAGGGAACGTTCCACAAAGCCCGTGTGCCTGGTCACAGCCCACCTGGAGCAACAACTCTGCGCTGAAAAACACACCAGCCCGAGAGCTCTTACCCAGAAGAAACGTCTCCGGCCCTCAAGCTCACTGAGACGCCATTAGTGCAGTTTAGAGGAAACGTCTGGGATTTGGCCTGTATTAAATGATTATTGGCACAATGTTCTCCATACAGTGTCACGTATAAATACTGATATGCACGTGGGCCAGGGCTGCGGCCGGATCAGCCGATCTGCACCACGCTTGTGTCTGCGATGACCCTGTCCCTACCCTTCGAGCCCTGCAGGGACAGCTGCCGCATCCTGTCCTCCAAGGCCTGGCCCTTGGGGGACGTGCCCCTCGGGCTCTTGCCACTGTCACCGCTGCTGCCGCCGAGCCCCCGATGGTTCCTGGCTTTGTCACTCGTTTTATTCTCTGCCCCTTCCGCCCTGTCTCCTGTAGAAACGTAAAGATCATGGAATGAGTACTGGCAATTCCAAGGGTCCCCTGGGCCCACCCGTCAGCCGACTCAACCCCCAGACTCCCCGTGTGGCCCCACCGTGCGTGTCACAGAAGGGCCTCCATCACAGAACTGCCTACTGCTTCCATCCCTCGGGAAATTGTATATATCCCTTATCTTTGGAGATGAAATCTGTCGTAAGAGCTGGGAAACAGACACCTCTCTAGCAGGCTCGTCAAGAGGACTGTCGTGTTGAGAGACACGGAAGGAAGCAGGTCGGGAGCGGAGCCGGGAGCCGTCCCAGGCGCCCACACCACAGCACGTTCCTAGGCCCTGAGCGCGACATCCAGGGAGGGCACCCTGGGGCAGGGGGCTCGACTCACCTCGCTCCACCTCGCACTCGGGGGAGGAGGCCCCACTGCACTCGCTGCGGGGACCCAGCACTGGGAACATCATCCCAAACTCCGACAGGGACACAGAGCTGGGCAGGTCCAGGCTGCCAGGCCGCACGGCCGCGGGGAACGGCTCAGGCATCTCTGACAGGCTTGTGGGTCCCGAGCTGAAGCTGGACACGGACTGGGTCTCCGAGTCATCTTCAGACACAAAGGTGCTGCAGTTGTCATCTTCGAAAACCTCGGAGGCCACTGGGAGGAGAGAGAACAGCCGTCACCCGGGCCTGACGAACAGCTCACACTCCCCCAGTCGTGTCCGCTGCAGGCAGGAGCTAGCCGGGGCCTGGCAGCCGCAGGAGCCGGCCTCCGTGGGCGCTGGAGAGAAGGGACGCGGCCCTCCTGAGCACGCGGGACCAGGCTCCAGGGCACCTGGAAGGGAAGCCGCTGACCCCGTGGATACCTCAGTGTGCTCACTGCCACTCTCCAGCCCCTGCCCTAGAAGCCACTGTCGCCAGGCACTGCCTGAAGGTGGCAGGCGACTTCGGCCACAGATCAGGGGCTTTTCTCCACCCCAGTCCCCCAAACAGATCCCCACGTGCACAGGAGGAGGGCCAGGCTGCCTAACGCACGCTGAACCAAGCCAGCCGGGCTTCAGGGCTACTCCTTCCTTCCGCAGGACGCGCGGCAGGCGCTGCTGGACGAGAGGGCCCTGCGTGGAGTGTCTGCTGGGCCCTCATCACCTTCTGAGTAACTTGTGACCTCATAAAAGACGTGCCCAGAGCCCACTCAGATCGCCATGTGTCACAGGAGAACACAGTTCCCTCGTGGCGCTCTGCAGCGTGTGCCTCCAGTTCTGTGGTCCCTCATGACCAAGGTCCAGAGACACGTCATTCTCACGGCGTGGAAGCTGCCTCAGCGCTGAACTACTTCCCCATCGGCCCACGCGTGATCCCACTCCCCTTTCCTCCTCCCTCAGCTTTAAAAATAGCCTGGGGCAGCCCATGGAGGATGACCATCCACGAGAAGCGCTGTGACACTGGGCACAGAAAATGGGCTCAGCCCAGCTCAAATCCCATCTCCACGACTCGCTGTGTAGCCTTGGTCAAGTTATCTAACCTCTCTGAGCGTCATGCTCCTCTCCACACAGGTTTATGAGATGATGTACACTAAAGTCCTCACATCACTGTTCCTCAAGTTATAGTTTCCTTTTCTTCTCCTTGGGGCCTGACATTCAATGTTTGCTGGCTGAATTAAGGAACACCAGAGGAAGGAGTGTGGGGAGAGCCAGTAGCCATCATTCCACAGAAAAGGCAAAGAAGGATGTGCACAGTGACAGTGCTGGGGGGTTTCTGGATTGACATACAGGGAGCTACAGCAGCCCTCTGTATCCATGTCCCAGGGTGGCCCTGGAAAACAGGTCCGCGTGGTCAGACACCACGCGTGGACGGACCATGGGGACCGGCACGCCTTCATTTAATTCTGACCACCGCTCTCCGCAGCAGACAGCAGGGACTGTCACCTGCCCCACTCTATAGGGGAAGAAATGGACAGGAAGTTACACCCTGGCCCATGTCACGTACTAGTCACCGTGGGAAGGCCAGGACTTGAATCAAACCTGATTCCCAAGTCCCTGTTCCAGATGATGCGTCTTCCCTGCGGGACATCTCGGAGCCTTCAGTGCCCTCACATGTACTTGGGATCTCAGGGGTGAAAGTGTAACATTTTCCAAATATACCCAACCGCAGAATCCTGACTCTGAAGATGCTCAGTAGCATCTTGGTGGACACAGTGTCCCACCAACAGGGGAGGCCCCCAGAAGCAGGTCACGCTAGACTCACACACACCCGACTCACCAGAAACGGCGTCAGGCTCGGGCTTGCGCCCCGACAGGTCCTCAGCGGCAGGGCTGCCACCCTCGGCCCCGACGCCGCGCCCACGGGGCCCCATGGCGTTGGAGCGCCGCCGCTCGTGGATCTCGTCCGAGATGGTCTCCAGGTTCCTCAGGGCCGTCTTGTACTCGCCCTTCGCCAGGGCCAGCTTGGCCTGCAGCTCATCCACCGTCTTCTTCAGCTGCTGCTCAGGAGAGGGGAGGCTCCGTGGGTGAGGTCGCCCCCGCCGGCCTGGCAAGTGCTCGAGTGATGGCTTCAAACACCCGCGCCCATCACTCTCAAGACGTGGCCGGGGACTGATCCCCACCCGCAGCTCTCCACGCACCCAACAGGAGTGCAGCCACCACCCCCCAACTCCCGCCAGGTGACAACACAAGCTCTGTACCCAGGAGCTACCACTGGAATAAGCCCATCGGGGAGCAGCGGTGCACGTCAAGGTCCCACGGAAGTCCCACACTCCAGCCATCTGATCCTGGAGCTGTGGTCCTCCCCTTCGGGCTGCATCAGGACCCCCTGGAGGGCGTGTTAAAACCCAGAGGGCTGGCAGCCTCTGTTCAGTCGGTCTGGGGCGGGCCTGGGGATGTGCACTGCCAGCAAGCTCCCGGCCCTGCTGAGAACCACTGACCGACCACAGTACAGAAAGTGACTGAAGCATGTTCAGAGGGCGTCAGGGAGTGCTGAGGAGGCAACAAGACCATTCTGAGGCTTGAAGACTCGGTCAAGGATGTGTCCCTCTCCCCAGCAGCCGTGGGGCCATTGGAAAGCCCACTACAGAAAGAGGGGGTTTGAGGGCAGAAAACTCCGATCTGCTTCAAAGCCGAAGGCCACACGTACCTCAAGTTGCAGGTAGTACTTCGCCTTGAGTTCAAAGTAAGGCCTGTAGAAGACAGGAAGGAAACCCATAAGAGCACGATAACTGTGACCCCAAAAACCTCCCCAGGGCATCCAGGGGGCGGTGGCTGCAGCTGGCCAGGCCACCCTCCAGCCTTTACTCAGCTCCAGTGCGTCGTGAGATGGCGGCGGGGGGGGGGGGGGGGGGGGGGGTGTGCTCCCAGCTCCCAGGCCTGACAGATACAGATGCTCACCGAGGGCCAAGCTGTCAGGAGGCCCATCTCAAGACGTGGGAAACCCACACACGTGCACGGGTATCCCAGGGCCCTGCACCCTGCTGCCCTGTCCTCTCTGGGGTGCTGTTCAAGGCCACATGGGGTGTGCCCAGCAGCCAGGGCGGCCCGACCTCCTCTCCTAGGGCTCACCAGCAGATGAGGCCAAGAAGAAGCTGCCCCAACACACACCCGCTCTGTCGGGCTCACCCGGGGAAGGGAGTGCCACCACCATCCCTTGCTGAGCACAGCGGGGCCACCGCAAGGACAGGGGCTCAGGCTGGCCTCTTGGACTCCGTGCAGGACTAGAGGGGCTGGACGGTGTGTAGACCCAGCCAGGTCATGGGCAAGGGAGAGGACAAGAAGGGCCAACACTCCATGGGTCCTGGGTCAGCGGGAAGATGCTGGCTCTTTTCAGGAACTCAGGTGTCTGAGCATACAGAGTGGACAAAGCTTTATTCCTGAGCCCTTGACCCTCCAGGAAGCTCGGGGTCTGTCTCTGGCTGTGGGGTCTAGGCCATCCCAGGGCCTTGTCTCTCTGCTTGGAGGCCCAGCAACTGTGAGTGAAAGCAGGACCTGCCCCCAAGATCAGGGCTGTGTAACAACATATAGGAGTGGTGGTGAGAAGAGCTGGAGGAAACCTCCATTGAAACCAGTCTTCACAACACTGTAAATCAACTATACTTCAATAAAAAATATATTTTTTAAAAAATTATTCCTTTGGGCCCATCTGTGTGTGTAATGTAATTTTATAGTATTAGATGAATTGGGCTTTCAGTGCTGTTTTGTGGCCCTACCTTTATTACATATAAATATTATGAACATATTTACATACTAGTGAAGATAGAATCTATGTTATTATTTTAACTGCTATAAATTATAGCAATGTTTGGAAGTGTCAGGACTTATTTAACCAAAGGCTATATACTGCTGGACAATTTCACTGTTCTTAGTGTTGGTATAATTATCACAGGGAAGAGCAAACTCTCACTTCATGTTGGATCTGTTTCTCTGGCTTGAAGTTTTGTTTTTGTTATTATAAAAGTTTTATAATAGTTTGAAAAAAGAAGAAGTTTTGCTTTTGTTATTATAATCACACACGATGGCCTGCCTCAGGGAACCCTGCCCCTCTGCCTGAATGTTAAAGCGCCTCTGCTCAGCTCACAGGGAGACAGTCTGACCCTGCCCACCTGTGAGTGGATGCAGAAAAGAAGAAATTAACACACCCCTCCGCGAGGCTGACCAAGCCAGGCAAAACTAATGGCCTTTTTACTTTATTTCCTCACTTCCTCCCCTTCTCTGTTCTATAAAAGAAACTGGCATCCAGACCCTGATGAGATGGTTTTTGGGGACACTAGTCCGCCATCTTCTCGGTCTGCCGGCTTTCCAAATAAAGTCACTATTCCTTGCCTCAACACCTCGTCTCCCAATTCATTGGCCTGTCGTGCAGTGAGCAGTGGAAGCTTGGACTCAGTAACATTATACAAGTAAGAAACTTTTGGAACAGGGAGGAAGGAAGGAAAAGAAAAGAAATGAAACCAGTCTTGCACCATTTCACCTACTCCTGATCTATGCAGAATGTGTGTTATGTACATAACTCACCCCCACTGTGCTGACAGGTAAACTGAGGGATGGGGCCTCGTCCATACCATCAGCCACAGAGCCAAGGGCACAACCTGAGTTTCCCAAAGCCCAGCCCCAGCCCACAGGCCAGGTAACAGTTTGCTCCTGAAATTTCTTTTCCGGTGCTCCGGGTCGGAGCAGCCCCACCCCCGGGGGGTTACAGAGACCTCGGGGGCAGAGGGAGCCCAGGCAGGGGGCTCTGATGGGGTGGGCCACAGAAACGGGTGAGAAGATGGAGCAGAGGAAACAAGCACCAGCCCGGGACCCGCTCGCCCAGGCTCACTTGGACTTGTTGATGGCTCTCTTGAGTTTCTTCTCCAGCTGCCGCATGCGGCCCATGGCCGCGTTGTACCTGGCCGCCGTCTCCTTGTGCACCTGCTCGCTCCTCGTCTTGGTGTGCTCTGCCTCCATGACCTTCAAATGACAGCAGAGGTCAGCCTGGCCAATCCCAGAACCGTCCCTTATTGGGGTATTACTTATGTCATTTAAAAAAATTAGGAATTTGGGATTAACATATACACACTAGTATATATAAGGTAAACAACAAGGACCAACAAGGACCTATGTAGAGCACAGGGAAGTAAGCTCAATATCTTGTAATAACCTATAAAGGAAAAGAATATGAATATATATATATATGTATGTATATAAATGAATCACTGTGCTGTACATCTGAAACTAACAACATTGTAAATCAGCTATACTTCTATAAAAATTTTTAAAAATAAATGAAAAAAAAATTGGAGGAAATTAGCAGGCAAGATTAAGATGAAACGAACTTCCAAAGAGAACAGGATTGATTGCTTTTCCCTATTCATGTGTTCTGGAAAAGTCATGTCAGATAAGATTAAATAGATTGGCTGAGGCAATGAGCAGGAAAGAAGAGAAGGAAAAACAAAAAAATCAGAGAAAAAAGAAAAATAACATTCTCTGATTCAGTAGACGTCCACGTCCTCTAAGTAGCCACCATGGGCTCCTCCTGCGCCCACCCGGGGTCAGGGGCTGAGGGGCAGGCAGGTGGTACCAGCGGGAACTCAGACAAAGCACGTCAGGAGGGCAAGGCGGTGGTGACCTCAGCTGTCCGGCCTCCCTCCAAATATCCTGAGTTAGCTGTAGACACACAAGAATCCGGGACCCAGAAGGGTCGAACTGAACAGATTTGGGGGTTCACAAAAAGTTGAGATCTGGTGGGAAATTCTTGTGGGAACATTTTAAAAATGAGTTCAAAACCCAACAATCACAGACCCTCCACGGCAGCTCAAAGGCACATTCCCAGAAATAAGGACAGTGTTGGTTCTGCCTGCCACCCATCCCCAACAACCCCCCGCCAGAAAAAAGCATTGGCACAAGGCCAGCTGCGAGGAGCAATGATGTAGGAAATAAACAGCAGTCTAGGCCACATAAGCGGCTCACAGCTTCCTTTCTGTCTTCTACTTAGAACTCACCCAAGTGTTACAGGATGAACTAGAAAGGCAGCGTGGAGGTGGGGCTAGAGGGCCGCACTTTATTTTACCCGAAGAGCAGCCAAGAGGAGCCCCGAGGGCGCTCAGGCTGTTGGTCCACTGTCTCAGACCCAGCAGGACAGTTTCAGGAGGACACCACCCAGCAGGCAGCCAGGGGTCAATCACCCCCTCCAGGCAACAGCCACAGTCAGCCCAGGGTAGTTTACTTACGCACTTCTAATAAGGGTTTTTTGTTTTGTTTTAAGTAGCAGGAGAAATTCTGAAAGCCCTTGATATGAGCATAAAATGACTGGGCGTCCGATGTAACACTCTCTTCCAGGTTATCTCTGCCTTTCGTTGTCTTGGAGCTACTTTATGACCCTGTAAGTTGTGGGAAACTGATAGTAACATGAATGACTCATCCCTAGAAATGAAGATTAACTGTGCCCAGTGGAGATGCATTTGATTACTGATTGCCCTGTAAATACTGACCAATTCTATATTTGCCTGAAATTCTTTTTGGCGTTCCTGACCTTTGCATGAGTGTGTTTTTTTAATTCTCCTCTGAAAGAGCTGTAACATCTTATTAGTTCCATCCTTAATCAATGAGTTAAATAAATTCTTTGACAGGAGAACATTTTATATTTATCAGAGTCAAATCTTTACCTTCTTTAAAATATATATCTTTTAACAATGGTTTTCATGCTTGAGATACTTTTAAAAACAGAATTAAAACAAAGTCAGAGAAGGGAAACATGGAACCGGGACAAGCTGCCGTGTGCTGACAGGCTTGCGAAGACGACCTCTCAGTCAAGACCAAGGGGCTCGGAGAACCCCTCCCCTTGGCTTCTAACACCAAAGATGTCACAGTGACAAAAAATGCGCTCAAAACCTCCCCAGCTTGGTCACTTAGGGAAACAGCAGTAACTCTTCAGTCTCGTCTTAAATCTTAAACTTTGAGGACTTACTGGTGTAACCTTTATGAACATGCAAAACTCAAGCCTATCAGACAGATGCAGACAACGTATTGTGGTGATCTGTTCCACAACCAGAGGATTCAATGCAAGGTTCACCTTAAAGGATCTGTCTGAAAGCATTTTAAATAGATGATCTACAAAAGCTGTGATGTGAGGCTACGGTACAGAGCACCCCCTGCAAGAAGCCGGATTCTCACCGACTGCACACAGGCCCTCGTTCTTCCTTGGCCCTTAGTCTGCAAAAAGCTCTCTAAAATTAAACACGCGGAGGCTCCAAGCACCTGGCAATATTTCCAGTGCAGACGGAGGCGGCAGCAAGCACGCCGTCCCCTGCTTCACCCTCCCCAGGCCGCGTCTACGACCTCCCGTCCCAACTCCCAGACCCCACGTGCACACAACCTCCTGCTCTCGGAGGAGAGCACCCCCACTCCGCTTCCTGCCTCCAGGGAGAAAGTCACCAAGCAGGTCACCTTGGCTACATCTCCTAGGTAACCAAGCAGCCCCTCTGTCTGAAACCTGGGATCAGGTTCCCAAAACCCGCAGACACGCACTCCACCCCTCGGGCCGGCTCTGATGCCCAAGAACTGACCACCCACTGCTGCCCAAAGGGGAGAGTCTGAGGCCCCAGGTGTCTGAAACCTGCAATCAGGCATGAACTATGTGCCCAGGGATGCGAAGGAAAGGCGGGGATGAGGGCGGATGCTGGGAAGGTGGAAGCCACAAAAGGAAGCATAACACAGATGTCCCCGCAGGCCTCAAGGTGGCCAG
The DNA here is from genome assembly GCF_030028045.1 of Hippopotamus amphibius kiboko. Classification (NCBI taxonomy): domain Eukaryota; kingdom Metazoa; phylum Chordata; class Mammalia; order Artiodactyla; family Hippopotamidae; genus Hippopotamus; species Hippopotamus amphibius. Next base: position 102,582,003 of record NC_080191.1, read on the forward strand.
ACGCATGCGCAACCCAGCCCCGAAGCACCAGGGCCCAGGCCTGCATGAAGGCCGGGCTGACGGCTATTTGGCTTGGACTCCAGGCCCCTGTGCCCCGCTCTGCGCCTTGTTCTTCAGTTTACCACCAGCATATTCAACTCAGGGCTGTGTACTCTGATTCAGCACCTACTGTGTACACAGAGCACACCAGAGACCAAACCCCAGACCACCAGCCTCACCACTTGGGCAGCTGGGATCCACGCTGTCATCGGGGCCACCACAGCCCAGGGTGGTGGGAGTGGGGGCAGCAGAGGTCACGCTGGGGGGCTCGGTGCGGGGTGCTGAGGGAAAGGGCGTGGGTAGGGGAGCACTTAGGGCCGAAGGGGGCTTGGCACAGCCACGTGTCCACTCTCTGCTCAAGCAGATCCTTGGTGCTGGGACACCAACAGGTACGGAGTGGGCTGCCAGCCGGGCTGGGGCCCCTGTCAGCAGAAGGACCTGAACCGACCAGGAGACGCTCAGCCAGCCCGGCACCTCTGCCTCACACTCAGCTCTACCAACCCCTCTCCCAACCCCGAGGCCATCCACCCTCATCCTCAACGTCCTCGAGCTAAGAGCAGGCTCCTCTGCTCTCAGGAAGGCAGTTCACGGGCTCCTCAGGTCCTCAGCCCACTCAGGCTGCTTTCTGATTCTTCCTGCAGCCCTCGGAGCACGGACCCAAGGAGGGGGCTTCTCAGGGCCTCGGGGCAGGCACAGGAGAGCTGGCTGCTCAGCTCAGGTGCATCCCCGGGCTCAGATCCACGCCCCCAGGCCTTAGATCCACGCCCCCAGGCCTTTCCTCTCCAGCCGCTGCTGGTTCCTAAGAGTTTACGCCTCCCCACACCCAAGCCACGTCATCGTCTTCTCTCTGGTCTCTCTGCACAGACATCAGAAGAGCCAACCCCTCCCTCCCCAGATGCCAGGCCTCCTCTCCCTCCTGGAGGATGAAAAGCTATCGCCTCCCTATAAGGGCTGCCTCGCAGCCAAACCAGGTGAAGCTGGAGGGGCCTCTGCTGCCTACAGCCCAAGCAGGAGCAGCAGGGACCCTGAGCCCCCAGGGAGGCCACTCAAGTGCACTGCGGCTTCCAAAGCCCTGCTGACCCCAGCTCTGAGTGCAGGACTGTTCCTCTGTCCCTGCCTGGGGTATTGCGTGCAGCCTAACAATGGGGACCCCGGGGCTCTGGCCTGGCTCCAAGCAGGGCTGCCAGCTGTCACCCTAAGTCTGAAGGAACAGAAGGGACACACAGATGGCCTCGGGTAAGGAATGCGGGGACCCCAGGGTCCTTCCACTGTGCCTGGAGTGAGGGTCATGCAGCCCAAGGCACTGCCACTTCCTCAAGACAGCCTGGACCTTTCTGAGCTCTGCATCTCTCTCTAGACTCTTATGTGGCACTTTCTTCAGAAGAAGAGGGTGAGATGATGCTCCCTTCTCCTGAAGAAACAGGCTTCCTGGAGGACCTAGAAGTTGGCCGAGGTCAGGGTTATATTCTAGACTTTTCATTGTCTTCGCCCACCAGCACTCGGGCCAGCATGTCCCTGGGAGCACGCTCAATCAGAGGGCAGCAAAGCCGCACACGAGTGTCTACACTGCCCATCACATCCCGGGGGCATGCCCCCTCCAGGCGGGGTTTCTCAGTGACACGGGCACATGATCGGGGACAGCTCTGCCGCGGGCTCTATCCCTTGCTGGTGTCAGTTTCCAACTCTCCTTCTCCCTCATCAGGTCAAGGAGCAGCATCTGAGGCCCATGAAACTGGGGAGGAATCTAGGGAAGGGGAACAGCAGCCCGACGATGGAAATCCTGGCCTGTGACCCAGAAAATCTGCTCACGTGCAGTGGTTACCCCCACGGTCAAGACACCTTCGGGGGCCTCAGTGAAGGCACACATCAGAGGACCCTCCCAGGACCCTGAGGAGCCCCACGGGACATCAGGAGGCTCAGGGCCGTCTTGTACAGCCCCACAAGTTGCACACTGCACAAGCCCAAGAGGCACCATTCCCAAAGACTGGTGTGAGCAGTGCTCCCCCTCCTTGACTGCCACTCACCATCCACTGCAGTCCTGGGACTTAAAAAGTAGAAGGGGAAAAAAAGCAGAAACATGTTTTGTTCTTTTTTAAAGAGCAGAGTAAGTGCTTTCCGAAACAACTCCTGACTAGCTGATTTGGATCTCGGTTGGGGTGGAAGAAGGGCAGGAAGGAAAGGCAGGCCTTCAGCTAATTTCTTGGAAGGAGCTTTTTTTTTTTTTTTTTCCTGTCCTTTTCACTCAGGCTATGGCTTGTAAATTTCCAAGATTTCCAACTTCCTCTTTTGGCCTTTCCCCAGTGGCCCCAGGAAAGCTGTGTTTGGCTCTCCCCGCATAATGTCCACTAGGTGGCAGGAGGCCCCAGGCCACAGAAGCCCGGCCAGGAGTCTGGGCTTCAGGGAGATGTGGTACAGAGTCAACGGAGATTTGACACCAAGTCCAAGCCCTTTGTGTGTCAGGCGTTCTATTTAAGGAAGCACAAGGCCATCTTTAATTATCAGGTCCCCCAGGACGTGAGCCCCCGTGACAGGTGACATTGAAAAGGTTCAACTCCAGCCCCGCAGGCAGCCTCCCGGGGTGTCCAGACCAGGGTGGCAGCCGCCACCCCCACATCCCCGGCCCCCCAAGGTCTCACCCACCTCCCCACAGCAAACCAGATGGAGGAGGGGGAGGAATCTGGAACACCCTGCGTGACTCCTCGGAGCCCAGGGAGTTGGGGAGAGGCGACACATCCAGCTCTACCCACCACTTCTGATTCTGAGCAACGTGGCCGGAGGGCAGATCGTGGCAGCTGGTGAAGGCACACAATGATGGCACCATACCTAGGAGTCAACGCCGGGTGACAGTGGTACACGACCCGCTTCCTGCACACACGCTGGTTCCCCAGACCCCAGCCCAGCCCAAAGGGCAGCCCACGCACCCCCTGTATTCTGGCCTCACCTGCCACCGCCCCCGCTTCTCACCGGCGGCACACCCGCCCGAGTCCAGGCCCAGGAAGGGATCAAGGTCCCCCACCCCGTGCTCCGACCCCTGCCAGTCCCCTGGGACTCAGACGGAGAGGCCCCTGGAGAGTGATCGGGTCCCGCGGGGAAGCCCAATCCACAGTCAGGACTGACACAGGTGACCTGAACCAGACGAACCTCAAACGACAGGGAAGGGGCAGCTCTGCCCGTCACTGGGTGACTGTCACCGCCGAGGACGGCTTAGTCCCAGGCCCGCAGAGTCCCCGTGGGGATGACCACCTGTGATACGTACAACACGCCTGGCGGTCTCTTTCCTCTGCTCCGGGAAGCCAGTGGGGAGTCCGGGTCTGACGGGCACCCGCACCCCAAGGGTGCAGGAACCCGGCGCGGACGCAAGCCCACCCCCTCCCCCCGCCCCACGCCCACGTGCAGACGCAAACCCAGCTCCCCACACGCAGGCGCACTGCAGACGCGCCCCACAGGCCCGCTCCGCAGACACTCACCCTCTGGGTGGCGTGGTTCAGCATCTCCTGCCAGGCCGAGTCGAACTGCCGCTTGTCATCCTCCAGCAGCCGCTGCTCGGCCAGGGAGATGGTCTCCTTGGCCGCGCGGAGCACCTCGGTGGCCCTCTGGAAGTCCTGCGTGGCTCTCTGCGCTTCCAGCTGCGCCTGTGGGAGAGAAACCTCATGAGGCCTCGGGCACCGCAGGGGCTCCCGCTGGCTCATCAGACCCTCCAGAAGGGGGGCGTCCCGACGGCCTGGATGGGGCCTGTCCTTCTCTGCCTGGGCAAGTCTGTGTCGACGCCGGATGGGGGAGTGGAGGGTCTTCACAGCCCGGGACCCAACACACCAGACAGACACGCCAGCCCTGGGTGAGAGCTACAGGCAGCAAACTAGCCCATCCGTGGTGACTTCGGCCGACCGCAGCCCTTCACAGAGATGCTGTCGTTTGCTCATGAGGCCAAGGATGTCAGCGTCCCCAACACCATGTGTCCCCAACACCACCCCTGAGTAGACTCCTAGTTCAGTTTACAGCACGTGAGAATCAGAAAAGCCCTGGAGATTCATGTCCGACAGCGTCATCCTGAGTGGGAACCGTGGCTCCCAGAGGCCCTGACTGTCCCTGAGCTCACTCAGCTGTGACCAGACCCCAGATGCTCCGAGTCCCCCCTACACCGCGTGCGGTGACGCTGCGGGACACCCCCACCCCCCAAATTACACACGCAGACACCAGCGATGGGCAGAGGGAAGAGGTGAGGAGCGGAGGGAAGAGGTGATGGGCGGAGGGAAGAGGTGATGGGCGGAGGGAAGAGGTGATGGGCGGAGGGAAGAGGTGATGGGCGGAGGGAAGACTAAGGTCACAACGCCCGTCCCTGCTTTCAAGGACCCTCAAGTGGGAGGATCAGCAGAAGCGGCCGCCGAGCCCGTCAGCCTGGACTGTGGAGACCATGAAACGTCACTGATGCAAACTGAGTGTAGAACACCCCACATTTTAAAGGCGTAGTACAAAAAGAGAGTAGTGGTCTCCTTAATAACGTCCACGTTGATCACACGATGAAATGACAGTATGTTGTACACACTGGGTTAAAACATATTATTAACGCTAATTCCACCTGCTATTCTTACATTTTTACTGGGACTAGAAAATTGTAAGCCACACAGTTGACTCACATTGTGTTGCTTTTATGCAGTAAAAACGTGTCCCCCCAGGCGTGGGCCATGAGGTAGCAAATCCTGGTCCCTGCGCTCAGCACACCCACCCGCAACGACCCGCCAGGGCTCCGGCAAGCCACTGCCAGACGCTGGCCTGCTGCAGCCTCCTGCCCGCCCACCCCCGCGGACCGGATCCGTAAATCAGTTACATAAGCTGGGGGACACCCCTGGGGCAGTCCCTGGGACCCAGGAGGTGGGCAGAACAACACCCCCGCATCCCCAGAGTGAGTTTCACATGACGGAGAGGAAGTGTTTAGATACCACAGGCCAAGGACACTTTCCCAAGACCGTTAAGAGGAGGAGCAGAGTCAGACTTGAAGCCCATCAGCCCCCAGGGTGAGGGATGGCTGTGTGATTCCTCGGGCACCCCTCTCCATCACTGCGATCACGTAACTGCGGGTCACACCCGACCGACCCTCAGGTGACAACGACCTGCAGGGAGCGGAAGCGGGCCGGGAGGGGACATTCAGAAGTAATGCAGTGGGGAGATGTGAAGGAGAAATTCCTTCCCGAGGGGGGAATCCAGGACAGCTTCTTAAAGGAGGAGGATCCCGACCTGAGATGGGGATGATCTGAAAATTCAGGGTGACTGGGAGGCCGGGAGGAAGCAGAGGTATAAAACAGAGTGTCTCTAGGAGGCTGGACAAAGGCTCCCATCAAGCCTTCGAAAGGGACTCAAGGGCTTCCCTGGTGGCACAGTGGTTAAGAATCCACCTGCCAATGCAGGGGACACAGGTTCGAGCCCTGGTCCGGGGGAGAAGAGGAAGCCCATCTGAAGTGGCACTGCAGAAGAACACGCGCTCCATCGAGTCCCTGGGGAGTTTCTGAAGTTTCTACAAGGTCCCTTCCCTCCTGTGGTATCAGAAATGTGCTTTCCGTGTCATACTGTAGATCCTGCTAATGTGAGGATTTGGTCTACATTTAACCCACAGAAGCCAGATGGCATCTCTCCATCACTTATCCCCTCACACATTTGTTCATTCATTCAAAGTGCTGGGTGTGTGTTCTGTACCCACTGTCTATTCTCTGCGTCTTTCTTGCAAATAGAGCCCTCATGTCTCTGGGTGAGGCAATGTCCCAGCTAAGACCCTACTTCCCAGCTGTCACTATAGCTAGTGCCCCTGTTAATAACTTTTAACTAAATGAGATGTAAATAAATACTGAGTGAGACTTGTACCCCTGTTACTAACCTTGTTACCAACTTTTAGCTAGTACTCATGTTACTTTTAGCTAAGGAAATGTAAATAGACATTGAGTGAGAGACTTCCAGGAGAGCTCCTTTGTCTTTCCATCTGTGATATTAACACAATGGCTGGTGCTTCAACAGCCATTTTGAGGCAACTCTCTTAAGGATGAAGGAACAGTAAATTAGGTCCCTGCCCTGAACTGACTTTTTACATGACAGAGAAAATAAAGTCTCATGTTCAAGCCAGTGTTATTTGGGGGGTTTCTGTTATATTCAGCCAAATCTAAACCTAAATAACACACCTTCCCCTCCACACAGCTGGGCTACCCTGCAAACCTGAGGGACATGACTACAGCAGCCCACATAGACTGGTCAAACCTCCCTCAAGTTCTTTCTGGCTGCTCACAGCCCATTTTACAACTATTAAGCCCAAGGAAACAAACTCTGGGGGCTTCCTAAACAACCCCAATGCACGCAGCCTCTTTGTGAGGCATTTCAGAAAACATTTTCTAAAACCACACACACAAGGAAGGACCAGGCGGGCACACACAAGGTGGGGAGGGGAGCCTGCCATCACCCCCCCCCCCCCAGCAGGACACAAGCCACTGGACATGGATGACACATCTCCTGGACACTGAGCTCTAGGGGGTTCCAAAATAAGGGGTTCCAGCTCAGTTGGGTACACAGACATGTTCATTACAAACTCCAACTCAAGGCAGACAGTGACAAGTGACAGGTATAAAGCACGTGGGAATGTTGGAAAGAGAGTGATTTGTCAAAGGTTTCTTAGGGAAGAGTCCCTGAAGCAGAGGGTGTCAGGCACCAGCACCACGGAGCACAGGAGGCACCCGAGAGCTCACACACACATGTAACGGAGGACGCTTAACTCAGAGACTGCTTCCCCGCCTCCTAACAGGACACATGACCTCAAAAACCAGAAGCCAATTCAGAGCCCCAAAAAAGAATGGGCTACCTGGTTCTCACCATCCTATGAAAGATGACGCCTAGAAATCCTTAGCATGACCAACTAGCTTTTACCTTCAAACTCCAACAAAGGACCCAGGCCCTGGTATTAATACATTATCTGAGTAACAGCCCTACACTCCCAGGCTCTCCAGTGTGCACACAGCCCAGCGGGGCTCACTCACGGCAGGGAAACACAGTTTGCAACTGGAGAGCTGAGGCCTGCTCGAGGCAGCGCTGAGGAGATGCTAGCAGAGCCAGGCGGGAGCTGTAAGATACAACACAGGAAAAAGGTGAAATATCTTCATGACTCGTGAACACCAATGGCTTTCACAGAAACAGCTCTATGGACAGCGTGTTAAAAGGCTGCTCGTGAATGGATTTGATAAGTGACCTTCATGAGACACTGGCCCCGCCAGGGACTGTGACTGAGACACTCAGAAATGCGTGGGTTCCCACGATGTCATCAATAAAGGGGGAGGGGGTGGAGGCTGTCGTCATGGCCTTGACTCCCCTCCGCGTCAGCCCACAGCCGGCCCCAAGAAGGAACAAAAGCACCTGGATGTTTGCGCTGGTCGCAACAGAAGCAGAAGGTGAAGGAAGGAAGTTTGCCGGCCACCAGTGCAACCCCTCATGTTTCAAAAGAGGGCCCAGAGGAGCAAGGCAACCTGGTAAATGTCACGCAGCGGCTGGGTAGCTGGCCAGAGCCAGGAGATCAGAGCCCCTGACCCTTGGTGGGGCGATGCCTGCTCTACCACCAGGTCCCTGCAACCTGGGTCACGTTGCCAATGCCATGACCGTGGGGCAGGTGGACAGTCTACCCGTAAATAAAACACAGCCAGAGGAGCTGCTGAGAAGCCAGACTCTGCAGGACCGTGCCCCTACCTGGGATTCACGCCATCCAGGAAACTGAAAAAGATGGAGACCACGTCACTCGGCTGCCCAAAGCCAAGCTCCAGCCGGGGGCGGCATGAAGAAAATCAGAGCAGCTACTGTTTGAGCATTTATTCTGAGTCCGATAATATATAGTAAGGTGTTCTGGGACACGCCTCATTTAGATCTCAAAGCTACCCTGCGAGGTAGTCCGACTGTCATCCCTACTTTATAAAGAAGGCCAAGCTCCGAAAGGTTAAAGCAACTGCCCAAGGTCACACAGATAGCAAGGGTGGGTCAAGACTCAAACCCTGACTCAGCGCCTTCACGCTCAACTTCTACCAAACACCACCTGCGGGGCTACACACCCCTGACCAAGAGGTGCTGGTCCGGTGAGGTCCCTCTTACGTCTCCTCCCTCATCACAGGGCCACACTGGCCACTGCTAAGCAGATGGGGACGGGTGGGGGGTCACAGGGAGAAAAGATGCCAGCCACCAAGGAGAGCTCACTTCCCTTCCACAGAGTGTGGGTGAGGGATGTGGGATTCCCAGTCAGGAGCCGGGGATCAGATGATGGGGTCTCGAGAGGCTGATGCTGGACGCTCTCGGAGAGTGACCTCTCCTGCACCCTGACACTGTTCCCTCACCTGCTCTCGGGAGCAACGTGGACCCCACTCCCAGGGGAGCACGGGGCAGTCACAGTTTCTCATCTATCAAAGCCACACGCCTGGGACTTCCCTGGTGGTGCAGTGGCTAAGAATCCGCCTGCCAATGCAGAGGACACTGCAGGCTCGAGCCCTGGTCCGGGAAGATCCCACATGCTGAGGAGCAACTAAGCCTGTGCGCCACAACTACAGAGGCTGCACTCTACAGCCTGCGAGCCACAACTATTGGGCCTGCGTGCCACAACTACTGAAGCCCGCTTGCCTAGAGCCTGTGCTCCACAAGAGAAGCCACCACCACGAAGAGCAGCACCCCCTCCACTCGCCACAACTAGGGAAAGCCCACGTGCAGCAACAAAGACACAACGAAGCCAAAAATAAATTAAAAAAAAAAAAAAAAAGATTGTTAAAACACACACACCCACACATCCATTCAGGTCACAGGCCTCTGGAGAGCTTTCCCTATTCCGTTCTGAACGCCTTTAGCACCTGAAACCCAAAGGGATTCTCTGGGTTTGCTTAGGAACAAAGGGGCTGCACCTACACGCACCTCCAGCACTCGACGGGAGCGATAACGGATCAACAAGAGGCTTCCGCAAACCTCTGGACGCTTGGGCGTGAGATGAACATGGGGGGCCCTACTGCCTCCTACAGAGGATCGGAAAGTCGCCAGCCTGGGGAGAGCAGAGGCTGCCCAGAGTGTGAGGGCAGCAGTGGCCCTTTGGTGGCCCCACAGGGAGGCCTGGTCTCCACGGCCCGAGTGCTCCGGCCGGGATGGCCTCCACCCCACAGGGGATGGGGACAAGGTCAAGGTGCCTGCTGCACTGGGCAACTGCTGCAGGGAAGCCCCCGTCCTTGCCTTTTTAATAAAAAAAATTTTTTTTAAAAGATACAATTTTGTCCTTGCCCCTTTATGGTGACCGTTGCATGTGCTGCTGGGAGAACCCATCCCCGGGCTAGAAGCGGGGGGAGAAAAGCCCCAGATGCTTCTCCAAGCCATCTGAGGAAGATCAAAGAACCCCAGGGAGGGAGGGAGGTCAGGATGAACATCAAAGCGGGCAGGAGAGCGCACGTCTGCTCTCAGCTTCACTCGAGCTCTAGCTGCCCGCCTGTCTTCTGAGCAATCCTAGGCATGGGCAGTTGCCAGAGTCTGAGACGTTCAACTCAGAAAACGTCCTCCGTCCACGCCCTTTCACACCTGTCTGAGGTTAACGGAAGAGTGGCCAGAGATGGGCACTGGCCAGTTTGACCCTAGGGATGTTCTGGACACACACATTTTAATCAGAAGCACTTTCTAGAGAGAATGCCATCAAGCCCATTTAGTTACTTGACCATTTTTCATATGCAATGTTCCCAATTTTTTTTATTTAGTCAACATTATTTTCATGAGGATCAGTTCTTTCCAATTTCAAACCAATTTGAGCCACTGAACAGTTTCATGCACAAACTCTACTCATTATAGCCTACGCCATGGAGTTTTCCATTATTTCTGTCAAGCTCAATTTTCCTGGACCAATTTTTTGCAGATCTAAAAATCTGTTGAACATATGGGACATCAATTTTTAATCAGCCCCAAATGGTAGCATGTACACTTTAAGCAGTTATCAGTTAATATTAACCTGTATGATATAAAACATATTAAACAATATATATTACAAAAGACAGATCCACGGTGCGTATTTCTCATTAGAGAAATCTGAGAGAGCTGTGAGCGGTCTTAAGAGAATCACACAGGGCCTGCAGCTGGTTTAGCGGAAGGCCACAGAGCTCTTCAATAAATCAGGATGTCAGAAGAGCCCCAAGGGATGAGAAAAAAGTCAAGGTCAAATAGTTTTCTTCTGTCCTGGGGTTAAAGATGAGCTGTTTAAAAACAAAAATTAAAAAGCTAGTATCTGCTTCAAAATAACACAGACGTGAGCGCTGGGGGGTGGGGGTGGGGCTGGGGCTGGGGGGACGGGGAGGTATAGATGAAACAAGACTGGCCAATGGGTTAGTGATTACAGAAGCTGGAGGGAGGGTATATGGGGCTCCACTACATCACTCTGCTTTGTATACATGTGAAATTTCCTACAATAAAAAGTAAAGGGAAAAACTATCCTCATTTGCAATTACCCACTTACTAGTCTCTAGAACTGCAGTGTCCTATACAGGAGCCACTGACCACAGGTGGCTATTTACACTTAATTACAATGAAATACATTAAGTTTTCAGCTTCTCAGTTGTACCAGCCATACTTCAAGTGCTCAGGAATCGCATGTGGCGGGTGGCCCCACCCTGGACAGGCTGGCCTAGACACTGGCCAACAATGAGTGAAGGCTGCTGGAAGGTCTCAGCTACCATCCACAGTTTCTGGTTTGTGTTCATCAAAACAGCATCTTCGAGCTCATCATGGCTAATTATTAGAGAAATGCAAATCAAAACTACAACGAGGCACCACCTCACACTGATCAGAATATCTGTTATTAAAAAGTCTACAAATAACAAATGCTGGAGAGGATGTGGAGAAAAGGGAACCCTCCTACCCTGTTGGTGGGAATGTAAACTGGTACAGCCACTATGGAGAACAGCATGGAGATTCCTCAAAAAACTAAAAATAGAGCTGGCATGATCCAGCAATCCCACTCCTGGGCATATATCCAGACGAAGCTATACTTCGAAAAGATACACGCACCCCTGTGTTTACAGCAGCACTGTTTACAACAGCCAGGACGTGGAAGCAACCTAGACGTCCACTGACAGAGGAGTGGATAAAGAAGATGTGGTGTATGTAACATTCAGCCATTGAAAAGAATGAAATAATGCCATTTGCAACAACATGAATGGACCTAGAGATGATCATATTACATGAAGTAAGTCAGAAAGACAAATACCATGTGATATCACATATCTGGAATCTAAAATACGACACAAATGAACTTACCTACAAAACAGAAACAGACTCACTGACATAGAGAACAGACTTGTGGTTGTCAACGGGAAGAAGGGTTGAAGAGGGATGGATTGGGAGTCTGGGATCAACAGATGCAAACTATTACATGTAGAATGGATAAACAGCAAGGTCCTACTGTAGAGCACACGGAACTATCTTCAATATCCTGTGATAAATCATAATGGAAAAGAATATGAAAAAGAATGTATACGTATGTATAACAATCACTTTGCTGTACAGCAGAAATTAACACAACATTGTAAATCAACTATACTGCAATAAATTTTTTTTAAAAAGCAGCATTTTTGTTCCTGCTCTGTACTATAAATAATCATACAGTTAAAAACCTATAATAAAGGAACCCTGAGGGGACACTGTGGTGAGACCCCGGGTGTGGGGAAGCCCGGCCCCTCAATAGGGTGCTATGACCCAGTTTCTGGCAGGACATTTCTCACTTCCCCTGGTCACCCAGGGCCCCAGACAGACCAGGGCTGGGTCTGACTCAAGGGTTTCAGTTGGGAGCTTCAGGGAGGTTCATCTGGGATGGAGCCCACCTTGTCTGTCTCCTGTGTGAGGCATCAGCCTGCGCCTGACCTCTGGGCCCGTCCACACCACACCTGGGGAGCACCTCCCGCTCCACTCACCTGCCACTTGCGCCTCGGCCTCCGGTGGGCACCACCTGCCTCCCTACAGAACGTCCCAGTCCACCCAAAAGCTGCTGGCAGGAGGGAGGGCACGGGGCTCTCAGCCCAAGTCAGCAGGTCAGGGCTGGCCAGCCGGCTGCTGTCCTTGACCTTCACATGCTGCCCCCCCTGCACGATCACTGCGGCTCACAGCCAGTGGGCCACGCACGGCGGGGCCTCTGGGAACAGCACATCCCACGCCGGCCCCCAAATCAAACCCTTGCTGATGCTGCGGGGACACAACAGGTGCCGAGCCTCTCCCTGTGCCCCAACCCCCAGCCAGAGAGGTGCCCCCACATCCAAGCCCCCGGGCTTCCTCTCGCTCCCACACTCATACTGGCTGGGCTCCACGCTGGCGAAAGTCGGTCCAGGGCAGGCCTGAGGCAGGGGACAGTGCCCAAGGTCAAGGCCCCGAGACCCAGCAGCACCCCGGGAGCCGCCACCACCACCCACAGACCCCTGGAACATGGGGGTCGAATCACGGAGTCCTTGGGCTCAAGGAGATAGAAACAACGGAGACCAAACACTATTTTACAGAAGAAAAATCAAAAGCCTAACAACTAAACTGGCCAAAGGGACACGTCACATACCACCTCTAACTTCTTCAAATACGTGCTACCCGGGGGAGCTTCTCTGCTGTGGAGGGTTCCCCAGATTCAGCAGGGCTGTACCTTCCTCCCCGCAAGTCCTCCCATTTATTCCCATCTCTGCCTTGCCCCCAAGCACCACCCCCCTCCGTCATTCCCAGGACACGAGACGCACAGCATCTCCAAGTCTCAGGGTCAGAAAGTCACAGGCACCCATCAGGGAAGCTTCCCTGGGAAACAGCGCAGATCCCAGGCACACAGGGGGCCTGACCACGGCCCGAGGTTTTAGGGGAGGGGAGGGCACTGCTTTGCAAAGGCAGAGCCCCGTGCTCTGTCATCACGCAGCTCAGGAGTGGCTGCTGTTTCCCACAGGAGGAGGGAGCGCAGGAACACGGGAGCTGGGAGGTGGGTGGATAAAGAATCAGGGGGACGGGATGAGGAATGGCATGTCCCTCTGCACAGCCACACACCCAGAGACGTCAGATGCCCTGGCAGAGCTCTGTCCCTGCCCTCACCTCCTACTTCTCCCCTTCCTCCCCGGTGGGGAGCCAGGTGGCCAGCTGGCCCTCAACCCGTTCTGCCTCCACGGGCACAGCCCTCCCTCGACCCGGGAATCATGAGCAGGGCTGCCGACATTTCCAGGGCCTGGCTTCCAGAAGGTGGGCCCGCCAGCACCACGTGGGCAAACAGGCCCCTTGCCGCTCTCCAACCCCAGGGGCCCAGCTCTTAACACACCAAAGTGCCGACGAAAGAAACCTTCCCCTGCCCTGCACAGAACTGGCATTGATCACCCGGCACAGCGGGCCTGCTGTGAGGCAGCGCCCTGTGTCCAAAGAACCGGGAGCAGCAGGGTACACTCCCGGCACCAACAATGACCATTGTCTTGGGTCTTCAACCTCGAACAAGTCACTGGATTTCTCAGATTGGAATGCCAAGGCCTCTGTTAACTCCCAGGGAGCCTGGTTCCCAGTACTGAAGACATGTAATTACAGCAGGATTTTTGAGGCCGTGGTCTGGAACGTAGGGTTTGGCTTAGACATGTGCAAACAGTCCATCAGCAGTTGAGTTCACTACCGAGCTATTTTGCTTTTGCTGTCATCTTTATTGTATGTACTTGCAAGTTTTCCATAATAAAAAGCTTACAAAATTGCTTCTTGATGCACTTCTTAATCGGCTGTTACTTTGCTATTTATCTACCACACAGTTCTCTGCTTACACTCAAAATTATGTCACTGGGTTGAGTAACGGCATCACATGAGGGAAATGGGGACGCCCACACTATTCACCAAAACAAAATATAACAGCCATTTCCAGGTAAATGCTTTAAACCAATCATAAGAAAACACATTGTTCAAACAGCCAGGGAAACCGGAAAAAGGACTGGGCATGAGATGATACGAAAAGAACTGTTTGTTACGTGTAAAAATGTGATCCTTTAAAAGGTCCTATCTGCTAGAGATACACACAAGTATTTATGGGTAAAGTGATACAGTATCTGTGAACAGCTTCAAAATAAAGGCTGGGGAGGGTAGGTAAGTGACTGCAAGATGTTAACCACCGCTGACACCGGTGACGGGTGCGTGGGGTTCACTGGTATTCTCTCTAGTTTTGTGTACACGTGAAACATTCCATGATAAAAAGTGGTAAAGAAATGTTTTTTGAAGCCTTTGGTTCATCAGTTATCACTTTTGCTATTTATCTGCCACGTAATCACAAAACTCTAGAAAATGCTACTCACGAAAAGATCAGGGAAACCAAAGGTATTTGTCAAAGGTGGTCCTCACGAAAGGCAAAATTTAAGTTAGATAAATAAAAATAAAAAATAAAACATCTATAGAATTGCCAATAAGGGCAGGTAAAGAGCCCCTGGAAGGGCTCCCCATCCCTCAAAACCCACCTTGCCCAGGTGCAATCTTTAAATACAACGTATCAAAAACATGGGGAGTCCAACACTGACCCCACCCCCCCACATCCTGTTAGTGGCCAAACCACTCCGGATGTCCAAAATTTCTCATCTCTAATCTTGATCTCTTTGCCATGATTTAAAACCCTCATCAGTTTCTCTGTCCCTGGCAGAGACAGAAGGAAAAAAAAAAAAATACAATGACAAAGCACATTATCAGCACGAAGCACTTCCAAGGAGGGCAGAAACCAAACTGCAGAAACCTGGGTACGCCCTGCCCTGCACCTCACGTCTACTCCTGAGAGGATAAAAGGAACTGGGGCAGGGGTGTTTATTAAACCCCTGCTGTGGGACTTCCCTGGTGGTGCAGTAGTTAAGAATCTACCTGCCAGTGCAGGGGACACAGGTTTGATCACTGGTCCAGAAAAACCCCACATGACGCGGAGCAACTAAACCCGTGCGCCACAATTACTCAAGCCTGCGTACTCTAGGGCCCATGCTCTGCAGCAAAAGAAGCCACCGCACTGAGAAGCCCACGCACTGCAACGAAGAGTAGCCCCCCTCGCCACAACTAGGGAAAAGCATGCATGCAGCAACGAAGACCCAGAGCAGCCAAAAGAAAGGAAAAAAAAAAAAACCTGCCATACCTACAGAATATACCCTATAGCCCTGTTGGTAAGTATTGCCGTACCCATCTTACACCCAAAGAAATGAAGGTTAAGGAATTGATCCAAGGGCACACGGCCACAAAGAAGACAAAGCAACCTAAACATGCACCGACAGAGGAATGGATAAAGAAGATGTGGTTCACATATACAATGGAATATTACTCAGCCATGAAAAAGAATGAAATAATGCCACTTGCAGCAACATGGATGGACCTAGAGATGATCATACTAAGTGAAGTAAGTCAGACAGAGAAACATAAACACCATATGATATCACTCATATGTGGAATCTAAAATATAACACAAATGAACTTAATTACAAAACAGAAACAGACTCACAGACACAGAAGACAAACTCATGGTTGCCAAAGGGGAAGGGGGAATAAATGAGGAGTCTGGGATTAACATATACATAATACTATATATAAAATAAACAACAAGAACATACTGTACAGCCCAGTATAGTATAGAACTGTAGTTAATATTCTGTAATAACCTATTAGGGAAAAGAATCTGAAAAAGTATACATACATACATATGTGTATAACTGAATCACTGTGGTGTACAACCTGAAACTAACATGACATTGTAAATCAAAAGGAAAAGAAGGGGACTTCCCTGGTGGCACAGTGGTTAAGAATCTACCCACCAATGCAGAGGACACAGGTTCGAGCCCTGGTCCAGAAAGATCCCACATGTCGTGGAGCAACTAATAAGCCCATGTACCACAACTACTGAGCCTGTGCTCTAAAGCCTGCGAGCCACAACTACTGAGCCCAAGTGCCATAACTACTGAAGCCCATGTGCTAGAGCTCGTGCTCCACAATAAGAGAAGCCACTGCAGTGAGAAGCCTATGCACCGCAACAAAGGGTAGCCCCTGATCACCATGACTACAGAAAGCCCACGTTCAACAATGAAGACCCAATGCAGCCAATAAATAAAATAAATTTAAAAAAAAAAAAAAAAAAAAGAGTCCTCCTGCTAATGCAAGGGACACGGGTTTGATCCCTGGTCCAGGAAGATCCCATATGCCATGGAGCAACTAAGCCTGTGTGCCACAGCTACTGAGCCTGTGCTCTAGAGCCTGTAAGCCACAACTACTGAGCCCATGTGCTGCAACTACTGAAGCCCATGCACCTAGAGCCCATGCTCTGCAACAAGAGAAGCCACCGCACTACAACGAAGAGTAGACCCTGCTCACCGCAACTAAAGAAAGCCCGCGCATAGCAAAAAAAAAGACCCAACATGGCCAATAAAATAAATAAATAAATAAATTTAAAAACAAAAACAAAACAAAACAAAAAAACAGGAAGGGAAGGAAGGATGGAGGGGGGAAGGAGGGAGAGAAAAAAAGGAGACGGAGGCTCAGACCCAGGCCGGATGACTGCAGTGCCCTGGAGAGGAAAGGCACCAGCACGGGCCTGGTATCACTCCACTTCTCCGGCGGGGAGGCTGACAAGACTGATGTCTCTAGACCCTGATGAGAAACCACAGAGCCCACCAGGCCACCCTCAGTTTGATAAACTGTCTCCACAACGCCATTTGTAGACCCACTCTGCCGAGCCCTCTGACCAAGACGTTCTCTCCTTAGAACATCCAAAGCCACATAGTCCTGGCCAACCTCCCCAGCCCCAGCTCCGCACCAAGGACCAAACGGGCTCTGAAGATGTTCCAGCATCTACACAAATAAAATAAGTGGGTTCAAGAACATTCCTCCTGACTCTGAGATAAGAAATACTCAGAAGACATAATGGGGGTATCTGTCGAGGGCCCCTTCCCTGCCAGGCTGGGATCCACAAAAGGGGCTTCTCAATTGGGCAACTTCCTGACATTGGCCAGGACTGGCCTCCCACTAGCCTGTGTCTCCCTGGCACAGCTGCTTGGCTTCACTCCCAAGAGCCTGAAGTTATCAAAGGCAGGGGACATGCCCATTCCAGACAAAGCAGCTTCCATCACACCCCTCACTCAGCAGCTAAGGAGGGATAATTGGGAAGAGGGTTCTCAAAGCTTTCTACTCTTGGCCTGGACGCCTGGAAGACACCCACAAAGGGGCCATGACGGCAGATAGGGAGGAAGGGAAACAGTGGGGCCACTCGAGCCTTGTGCCACCAACACATGCTGGGTGACCAGAGACACCTGGTCAGTCCTCCAGGCCCTCAGAGTCTCGGGGGTTTCCATGATCTCTCTATAGCAGCAGTCCCCAACCTTTTTGGTACCAGGGACCGGTTTCGTGGAAGACAATTTTTCCATGGACTTGGGAGGGGTGGGGACAGTTCAGGCGGTAATGCGAGCGATGGGGAGTGATGCGGAGCCGCAGATGAAGCTTCACCAGGCTCCTCCGCTGCTCACCTCCTGCTGGGAATAACCCGGGAGCCTTAGTGATGGGCAGACTGTATTACAGACTTTGTAATTCCCAAACACTAGCCAAGTGGCCAGTAAATGGCAGATGTTTAAGAAATGTGTTTAATGTAGGTACCAAGCTAGGGTACAAATAGCTTCCTGGCGGTCAGTCATCCTAATGCACCTTGTGATTTCCTTCTTCTGTGGCTCCTACAAGCAGACCAACGTCTCTCTGGAAGTGCCCGTCTACATGATGTGAAAACTCACCTGAACAAGGACCTCACTGTACACACTAAACTGTGTGGCATGAATGCCATTCTCTCGAGATCTAAATTTACCTCCTCCAAACTGGATGATATATAACCCAGGTCCCAGTGGGTCTTTGGGAAATTCATTCCTGGGTGAAATTTTACCCCCTCTGAATTCACAGGACCAAATTCCTATACCTATATTACAGCAGTCTGCCATGTTATGAGACAGTGTACTTGGAAAAATACTTGAAGACTACCCAATACATGAACATACTGACAGCCAAGCTCGAATTACACGTATTTTACCCTTCACTTGGCCTTCCTGACAAGACTGCCAACCCCTTGCAGGCAGTGATGTTTCGTACATCTGTGAGTCCCCACTACCAGGACAGTGACTTGGAAACAGGAGCTATTCCAAGCCCTTCATCAGCCAGGGACCTAGGCTGCCCCCTCCCGGGTTTCAGGCTGCCCCGGATCACCTGGTACCACTGCCTGGGACACTTAAGCGCAGCAACTGATTCCCTGAAAAGTCAACCCCCTTCCCCTCCAACCCCAGCTTCTGCCTCTGGGTCAGCATGACTCAGCTTCATTTTAACCCCAAAAGAACACAAGATCGGGGGACACAGGTGAAAACAATGGCCTAATATAAATGAGAAGCACAGCACACCTTCTGCCTGGCTTGGTATATGCAAAAGCCAGCAGCCCCAGCCACAGCAGGCTGTCACCGAGACAGGATACAGGAGCCGCCCACCCAAGCCCCGGAGCCCACACCAGCTCAAGCCACCTAAGGTGCTCTGAGAAAGACAGCAATGGCCTTGTGACAGGGCCAGGGCACGTGGGGCCCCCGGCCTGGGGAGGCCAGGTGGGCACCCGCCGGCTTTCCCCCTGGGACTGCCAAGTAAAGCAGGTGTGAGGGACTTGGGGCCTCTCCCAGCCCTAGGGGGTCAGGAACAAACGGGGATCCGTGGAAGGAAGAAAGAAAAAGGGAAAGACACCCAGTGGAAGCATCCAAGGTCTCAGGGCCGAGACAACTTTGCCTTAAGCCGCCGTATAACTCGGGCAGCCCCAGCACCGTCCTTGCACCCAGCGCTCATCTCACCTCCGCGATGCACCGTGCGTCATGAAATCTGCAAAGCTCGGGAAGATAAGATGCAATTCCTGTCATCAAGGAGCTCATATTCAGGGTGGGCGGGGCTCTTAGCTCTCGTTGGAAAGATCAGGAAGCCAGAGGCGGACCTCGGGCTGCCTGGGTCATTAGCTGACTGACCCTGGGCACCTCACTTCTCCGTGCCTTGGTTTCCTCATTCGCAAAACGCGGACAACGGACGCCACCTCGTGGGGCTGCTCTGAGGAGCTAGTGAGTTCACACACGTGAAGTGCCACGGGCCTGGGCGAGAGGGACAGAAGTGCCAGCTGTTACACCAGCAAGCACGACACAGTATCAGCTCGTGGCTATGAACCCACAGGACACGGATGACCCTTAAGGGGAGCTGAGGATCGCCCTGAAATCGTGTTTATAACGTATACACCCACGCACACACACGTGTGTTCCCGGAGGATGACAGCACGGCGCTCTCATCAAGTTCTCAAATCAAAGCTGCAGGAAAGCTTAGTGCGGGAGGGGCCCCGCAGGAGGGGTCTCAAGACGGTGCACGGAGCCGTGCCTTCAATGTTAGCAGGTCATCAGGCATAGGGCAGACGCCTGAGCCTAGAACTTTCTGCAACAATGGAAATGTCCTCTGTCTGCACTGTCCTCCAATAGCCACCGTCGGCCACCGTCTGACGTGTGGCCGGTGGGACTGAACTCTTAGTTGTATTTCATTTATTATTCATATTTAAGTAGCCACACGTGGCTACCGGCCACTTTTGAATCTTACAGAACTAGTCAGTCCGGGGAGGAAAACATCGCGGGCAACAAGAACAGACTGTGCACAGATGCAAAACACCCCAGAGGGCAGGTGATGTGCCCAGAGGTTGTGAGTGACACAGCACGACGCGGCCGGCAACTGTGAGTAGCAGCCGGGGCGGGGGCAGCCACCCGCGGGGCTCAGCACGGAGAGGAGCAGACGCGGAGGAGGAGAGGGGCTGGGAAACGCCTTGTGTGCTCTGCTCAGACCCGGGCTTGTCACCAGAGACAGAAGCAGCGATGGGTCAGGCAACATCTCCAGAGAAACCGAACCAACGGGATGGGTACACACAGCCAGTCCCGACTCACGATGCTTCAAATTGTAAGGTATTGACTTTACATCCGTACGAAAGCTATATACATTCAGTAGAAAACATCGAAGGTGGACCCCTCCCAGGGCGACCGACGTGCAGCGCGACCCTCTCTCTGATCCCGGGCAGGGCAGCCACAGTCCCGAGATCACGTGGGTGAACAACGGATACACTGACAGCCACCCGCACGCACTCCCTTCTGTTTTTCCCTTTCAGTACAGTATTCCACAAAGTCCATGAGATATTCAACTCTTTATGATAAACTAAGCCGTCTGTTAGAGGGGTCTGCCCGCCCGCAGGCTAATGTGCGTGTTCTGAACACGTGTGAGGTGGGCCGGGCTGAGCTGGGATGCCTGGGAGGCTGGATGTATTAAATGCATTTTCGACCTATGATATTTTCAACTTATGATGGGTTTATCAGGGTGTCATCCCATGGTAAACTGAGCAAGATTCGTGTACAGAAAGAGACGTACACTGAGGAATTAGCTCACATGACTATGGAGGCTGGCAGTTCAAAATCTGCAAGGTGGACCAGCAGGCTGGACACACGGAGAAGAGCTGATGCTGCAGGTCAAGTGCACAGGCCTCTGCTGCCCGACTCCCCCCTGCTCGGGGGAGGGCAGGCTTCCTTCTAGTCAGGCCTTCAGCTGATTGGGTGAGGCCCACCCACCGCACGGAGGGCAATCTGCTTACTCAGATCCCATGGATGTAAAGGTGAATCTCGTCCAGCAAACTCCCTCACAGAAACATGCGGAATCATGTTTGACCACGCCTCTGGGGACCACTGTGGTCCAGCCAAGCGGACACATAACATTAACCATTTCATCCACTACAGGCTGAGCAGGATTATCAGCAGAACTGACTTTGCCAACATTCAGTTGGGGGACTTCCCTGGTGGTGCAGTGGTTAAGAAACTGCCTGCCAATGCAGGGGACACAGGTTTGAGCCCTGGTCTGGGAAGATCCCACATGCTGCAGAGCAACTAAGCCCACGCACCACAACTACTGAGCCCACTCGCTGCAACTACTGAAGCCTGCGTGCCTAGAGTCTGTGCTCTGCAACAAGAGAAGCCACCACAATGAGAAGCCCACTCGCCACAACTAGAGACAGCCCACTCACAGCAACGAAGACCCAATGCAGCCAAATAAATAAATATTAAAAAAAAAAAAAAAAGATTCAGTTGGGAGGTGGGGGAGAAGGCCAGCAGGGGGTGCTGGGAGGCAGGAACACCATCGGGAAGGGGATTTCAACAACCCAGGCAAGACATGAGGGCTTCCACCAAAGCAGCGGGGATGGCGAATGAGTCATTTCATTAGCATGTGTTAAAGCAAAGTATGAATGGATTCCATGACTTGAGAAACCACACACACACACCCCTTCATGGGAAGCTAGCACTTCCTCCCAGGACTCCAACACAATGCAAAGGAAAGGAAGTTTTCCACAAAGCAGAAAGGGACGGAAGTGATGGAGCAAGAGAGATACGGGGTTTGCAGCATTTCCCTCCTCAGAGGAGTCCTATGTCTGCTCTGTGGGTCCCATATGCCCACCTCTAAACTCTTTCCAACCCAGAGCCCGTCTAGAAGAGAAACCACAGCACACACATGGCAGAGCTAGCTAGCTGCCTCCCAATACCCATGCTTCCTTGTGTCCTTAGAAACATCCCTGCTAGCTAAAACACTCCAAGCCAAGCCTTTCTTGCAGCTACCCATGTGTATGCCCAGGGTCAGTGTGAAAACACCTCCCAGTCTTCTCTCTACGAAGAGGACCTTTACTCAGCTGGCTTGAACCTGAGATCAAGAGACTTAAATTCAAAGAATGAGAGAACCAGCAATCAAAGAGAAGCAGTGTGTTGCCTGGGACCTCCAGGTAGCCTCTTGAAAACAGAAGGGGGCGTACGTCCCTTCCCCTTCCTCTTTTCCTCCTTCTCTCCTGAAATAACAGATGTGATGGCTGGAGCTCCTGGAGCCATCTTGGACCAAGAGGTGACTTTGAGGATGGGACTCACATACTAGGATTGAGCAATAAATAGGACACTGGATCTCAGATGACCAACTCATGGCATCAACCCAGATCGCCTAATTCAGGTCTTCTTTCAGGTGAGAGAAAGTATTCTTGTGTGTTTTGGCCATTGCTTTTAAGTCCTCTCTTGCAGCAAAATACAATTCCTGGTTGATATAGGAAGAGACCATTATTTCGTGCATAAGGCAATAAAAATTTTAGAACTTTAGGCTGTAGAAGTTCATCTGTATATTTTCTTACGGGCTTGGGGTTGGGATGGGGCCAGAAAGGAGAGGAACCTACCTAAACTAACACAGGGCCTCACATCTCAACTTCCTTCCAACAACCACCCTCAAGGGAGCTGGCTACAGATGCCTGCAGCCGCCCTGGTTGAATGCCCAGGGTCAGTGTGAAAACACCTCCCAGTCGTCACTGTATAAAGAGAACCTTCACTGAGCTGGCTTGAGCCTGAGATCAAAGAATGAGAGAGCCTTAGAAGATACACCGTGATGTTCAGAAATAAAAAGGGCCTGGCACCTTTTCTGCAGTACCGTGCTTTCCCAAAAGGCTGGGGAATGCCCTTGAGGCCGGTAACAAATTGATGAACACATGGTATTTTTTTTTGTACTTTCATTTAAACCACTTCTTCAAAGTGAGGCTTCCCAAGCCAACGGATCACTACCTTAACTGGAGCAAAGAGGCACCCTTTCCTCTAAGAGAATGCAAGCTCCTTAGTGCCTAAGGAAGTCCTAAATGGAAAAATGAATAAACAAGCAAATGAATCAACAACCAAACTAATAAAGGCCCTCGAGGACGGGGACGGGGAGAGGCCTGGAGGGAGGCCGACACCCGGCAGAGGCTGCAGAAGTCGGAGGAAGAACAGCTGGGGAGCCCACCTTCTGGAAATTCCTTCGGAAGAGACCCAGGCAGCGTGGCCTCCCGTGGAGCCCTTCGGAGAGCAGCGATCAAGCTAGGGAAGGTGAGGAAGGGACAGAAGACATCTCAGATCAGGCACCTCTCTTAGAAACCCCATTTCCCCCTAGAAGTGCCAAACTGAGTATGTTTCAGTCATCTGGAATCCTCCCATGTGTGCCTGCCCTGCACCTGCCAGGTGGCAAGGTGGGGACCACAAGCCTCGGAGCACTGTGACTTCAGCAATCCCGGTGAGGGGTAGCCAACTCTGAAACGACTCTCTCCATCCGGTACACGGCTCAAACCACAACTTCCCTCCTCAGCAGGGCTGCCAGATTTAGCAAATAAAAATATAGGACTCCCGGGTCTATTTGAATTTCAGGTAAACAAATAATCTGTTTCAGTGAAGTGTGTCCCAAGCATTGCATAGGACAGAGTGATGCTAATAAAAAAAAAAAGAAAAAGAAAAAAAAAAAGATCTGAAATTCAAATTGAACTGGGTGTCCTGTATTCTATCTGCTGACCCTACCTTTAGGGCTTAAACGCCACAAGGACCTTCCACCAGGCAGAAATGAAAACTCATCTACGGCCTGGACACCTCAGCACCTCCCTCTTGATGTGACGGGCATGGTTCCCTCATACACATTTCAAGAAGCTCCCGCTGTGTGATGAGCCCCAAGCTGGGAACTGGCCATCCCACCAGGCTGGAAGCAGACCACCCCAAGCAATGGGAGTGTTTCTAAGCAGAACTATCAATACTTGGACATCCAAAGACCATACATCTCAGGACTTCCCTGGTGGCACGGTGGTTAAGAATGTGCCTGCCAATGCAGGAGACACGGGTTTGATTCCTGGTCCGGGAAGATCCCACACGCCGTGGAGTAACTAAGCCCGTGCGTCACAACTACTAAGCCTGTACCCGAGCCCTGGAGCCACAACTACTGAGCCCACGCGCCTAGAGCCTGTACCGCACAGCAAGAGAAGCCAACACAATGAGAAGCCCACGCACCGCGATGAACAGCCCCCTGCTCAGTGCAACTAAAGAAAGCCCTCGTGCAGCAACGAAGACCCAACACAGACATAAATAAGTAAAACAAGGACCATAAATCTCAAAGCCTTATCCACTGCTCCGCGCAAACAAGTCCATCAGGTTCTCAGCGGGGGTTTTCCTAGAAGGGAAGGAAGGACATGAAGTCACACTGGGAGCGGTGGGGAACGGGGAGAGAGAAGGAGGAAAGTGGGGTGGGCAGGGGATGTCCCCAGGTAAGTCAAAATGTTCAAGAGAAACGTCACCACTGGCTGGGGACCAAACCGTGCTGCCTGGCAACATATGAGGCCTACCCGTGTTGACAAAACTGGTAGCAAAAATACATCCCACACTCTGATCTTCTTCAACTGAGAAACCAGTCATCCTGCTGGTCCCTCCAGGGAATGCCAGCGGTTTACAGGAGGGGGAGGGAGGGGAGACTCATGTGGATGCAGCAATTTTACTGACAACAGATGGAAGCGGAGAGAGGAGGGAGAAGGAAGAAAAGAGAAAAAGAGAAATATCAGAGGAGCCTGCTGGTTTCAGATTTGGTACCGACCCCATATCCTGCTTCCCCTCCAACCGCTGTCTTGCGGTGACAAACCACACCTGTCAGCTTCAAGCAGCACTTACGGGAATCAGTCAGGCCTCAGCAAAAGGCCACTGAAAGGAAAAGGGGACTGTCCCCGAGAAACCCCCAAGTGACCAGGCATCGGGAGGGCAGCACCTCCAGCATCACACTTCCCAGCTGAGACCGTGTGGGCCACCAGCCCCACTCCTGGCTTCCTGCTGCCCACCAGGCAGGAAAGGGTCAAATGCAGGTGGTCCTCGCACCACTGGAGAGAAAACCTGAAATGAACCTCCCTCCCTCTCCAGCTGGAGAAAGGAGACGGCCTGAGGCACAGCCAGCCCCGCAGAAGGCGCAGCACCTCCAAAGGGGGGTGGGCCCTTTCGATGGAAGCCTCGAGACCTATTCTACGTCAGGAGGTTTCACCCTGGGTCCCCGACGACCCCATCTTGATGCAAGATTCTAGGCTTCCCAAACACAGCTGCTTCTTCCCCAGAATCTCCAATCAAGACTGCAAGGCAGGACATGGTCCTGCGGGCCAGGGAGGGTTAACAGCCCATCTTTCTCCTGCCGTAAATCACTGGGGACTCCGCTTCGGGACAGGTGCCGCGTCACCCAGCAGCCTGCCCTCCCCGCCTGGGTGCCGGGGGATGCAGTTCCCAGGGACTGGCCCATGGCCACCCAGTGGGAATGTCACCAGGGCCGCGGGGAAGGACGTCACTGACCCAGACCTCCTCACCCGAGCCCCCGCAGAGAGCTGCAGTCCAGGCAGGCATAGGCTCAGCTGAAACAAAAGTGACTGGGAACAGGGGAGGCAGGACAAAAGTGCACTCAGGTCCCAGGAGGGGAGGAAGTTTCAAAGGGCCACCGATGACTTGGCAAGAGGCTCCCAGGTACCCCCGGGTGGCAAAGGCAGGGAAATAACTGCAGATGAGCCCAGCATCTCCCTTTAGCCCTACGAGGCGATCATTTCTCTTACCTGATCCCCCAAGACATGTCAAGGTGCAATCAGGTTTCCAGCAGTCCCTAAATACTGTCAAACTGCCGGCACCAGCCTGCGGGAACAGCCAGAAGCAGGGAGACAAGGGTTCAAATCTTCGCCCCTTGGAGAACTCGAGGTATGGGAGGGGGCGGGGGGTGAAGGGGAAACTGAGAAGAAGCAGGAGAGTAGCACAGACATATATATACTACCAACTGTAAAATAGTCAGTGGGAAGTTGTTGTATAACAAAGGGAGTCCAACTCGAGGATGGAAGATGCCTTAGAGGACTGGGGCGGGGAGGGTGGGGGGGACTCGAGGAGGGGGAGTCAAGGAAGGGAGGGAATACTGGGATATGTGTATAAAAACAGATGATTGAACCTGGTGTACCCCCCAAAAAAAATAAAATAAAATCTTCGCCCCTCTCCGCAGGGCCTGTGGTCTGGGCACGTTCCCTTACCTCCCAGAGGCTTGGTCACTGTCCCCTCCAAGTGACAACAGAAATGATAGCATCACCTGGCGACCTTCTGTGAGGCCCCAAGGGGTTCATCTCCATAAGGGATCCGCCCTTGCAGGCCCAGGTGCCCTGCATATCCTAATAAATGCGGGCCGTGGGGGCCCCTTGAATAACCCGACTTCTCTAAGCCTCAATTTCCTCCTCTGCAAAATGTTTTGTAAAAGTACCACCCTGGTGCTTGTAAAGCATTTGGGAAAGTGCCTGGTGTACAAAGAGTGTTAAAACAACTCTCCTTCCCCTCTGCCCGGCGTCCTTGACCTCTGCCGGCTCTGTACACACCCTGTCTTCCAGGAAACAGTCACCCCCGTGCCGTCCACGCCCCGCCCCGCCCCCACCCCCGACGTGCCTGCACCACTGTGAGGCTCCCCCTCGGGGACCGGGTCTGCTAGAACCTTCAGGGGAGAAGCCCACCACCTTCTCCCAGGGTCACGGCCTCGGCGTTCTCATGACCCACTGGTTAACACTCAGTGCGATCCAGTCCCCTCCACGTCCTCCCAGTTTAGACCACAGCACCCAGAAGGCACACACGAAGGCCTGAGTGATAGTCTCGGGGCCCCGAGGCTAGTTTCCTCATCTGTATTATCGGGACGCAAGGGGGAGGTGAATGGCGACCCTGCACAGAGCAGGACACGTGGTGCCCAAGACACGGCTGTTCCTCCACGCAGAGCTGCCACCCGTAGGGACCCGACGTGCGGCATCAGTGCCCTGTCTGCTTCTCCAACACAACCTGAGCCCACACAAGAGCCATCGGGGCTGCTCTGCACCTTCCTCCCCCAGGCAGGAGGCCGGACGGCTCCACCCTCCCTCCTCAGGCCATGCGGCTCCCTCCCTGCCTTGTCCTTCAGCTGCCCCAGGCCCCACCACACAGCCCAGGAGCTGACAGACCCACCCCTGGTCCCGTCCATGCCAGCTGCCCCCTCAGATCAGGTTCCTCCATCCTTTACCCAGACTGTCTTGTGCACAGGGGCTCAGGTGTGTCTTTCCAAAGCCTTACACATGTGCACACACACCCCGTGACCTCACTCCACCGGGTTCCTCTGCGCGCTGTCTACACCCGAGCCGGCTACACCCGTGCCAGCTACAACCATGCCAGCTACACCCAAGCCGGCTACACCCGAGCCATCTACACCTGAGCCAGCTACACCTGTGCCGGCTACACCTGAGCCAGACACACCCGAGCCGGCTACACCTGAGCCGGCTACACCTGTTCTCTAACAAAGGAGCCTCCCTCCCCACTGGGCTCTGCACTTGCTGAGTACGTTGACTGCCATCATTCAATGGAGTCCACATTTACGAGTTTGCCTACCCACTACAATTTATTTATAACCCCAAAATCAGTATTTACTGCACTTTCGGAGTCACTCATGGACCAGCCCAGAGAAGCAAAAGAATGTGTCTTGATGTGCACGATACCAGCTGAGGCCACACAGAGCAGACCCCCTGCCTTCTGGTCCAGCTGTCAGGTTGCAAACACTCATCCTTCTCACGGTCTATTGAGTGCCATGCTTTTCACGTTCTTGTGCTTTTCGTTGGTAATCCCTAAGTCGGCCCCAAGCCTAGTGCTTAGTGCTGGCTAGGGTCCTAAACACAGGACGGCGGTGACGTGCCTTATGGAGAAAACACGTGTTTTACATGAGCTGCTTCCAGAGGTGAGTCATCGTGCTGTTGGCCATGAGTTCAACGTTAATGAATCAACAATACGGAACATCCAGAAAAAGAGGAAATTTGCAGATCCGTACAAGAGGCTGCTCCAGCAGGTGCTAACATCAAGTCCGGAGTGCAAGATGAAGCTATGGAGGTGTGGCTAAATGTGTGGATTCCCTTCGGCAACGATGCCTAAGAGGTCACGACCAAAGAAGCGCAACACGGTGTGAGGCTGAAAGCCAGAGAAATTTTTGCTCCCATCACCCAGGGTCAGGGAAATGTTCATCCCTTCTGGGTTAGTGTTTTATTGTAAAGAAACATTATTTGTAAGACATACAGATTAAAGGTGTCTTCAAAGAGAAACATACATAAAACAAAGTTGTGTATGGATTGGTTGATGAAAGTGTGACCAGAGGCTCTCAGGAGCGATCTTGTTTCCCTGGGAGCAATGCCTTACTCCATTTCTCAAATGGAGGGGAAACACACACACACACACAAATCCAGATCAGTAACAAAGATTCTACATTTGCTTAAAACATTCCAACCCACACAACTTTTATAAGACTGCTAAGAGAGGACTGTCAGCTCTACAGGGCAGAGTCTTCCTTCTATTCTTGATAAGCGGCTAAAATAGTGCCTGACACTTAGTAGGAACCCGGTAAATATTTGTCGAATAAAAGAAAATAATGAATTAGAAGGAAAAAAATCCCCCGACAAGTAAAAAGTATAACCTGCTCTCCACATACCCTTTCATTCTCGTCCCATCTCTGCAAAGCCCTCTGTTCTCCACTTAAGGAAGGTATTCTGCAGACAAAATCAACGTCCAGGTTTCCCAACAAAGGAAGACTACGGTAGTGATTTAACATAATTCAGGGGATTATCTGATGTACTTGACCTGTTTCTTTTCGTTGGAAACATGACCTCCCGTACACTCAAGGTCCCCACCACTCATCCCTTTGGGCTTGGAGGGCTTTCCACCAGTCACAAGGTAAGTCAGCTACCCCCATCATCATTTTCGATCCTCTGCTACATTTTATCTTCACAAACAACTTGGTAAGTACCCACCCTGCCTGGGGTCACCCTTCTGTCTCTACATCTTCCATATCCCCTCCCAGCCAGCAGAGGACTGTTTCTTCTTCTACCCATAGGGTATTTTTTGCGGTCGGGCAGTGGTGTTTTTGTTTTGTTTTTTAACATAGCAGATTCACCTAAGAGGTATAATATTTGATAGAAAAATACATCTGGAATAATAACTTAGATTCTTTTTCTTTCATCCAAAAGCTTTGTATGAACTAACAATAGCTATGGTAAATTGCAAAAATGGCCATAATACTTTGCAGGTAGAGCTTATTTTCTCCCCACCTCTTGCTTTGGGACTAGCCATGTGGCTTCCTCTAACCAATAGGACATTAACAAATGTGATACATGCAGAGGCTTGGAAAGGGCTTGCCCCTTCTGTTCCCAGAACCCCAGCACCATACAAAGAAGCCCACATGCACCTGTTGGATGAGATGCACAGAGACCAGCCACCTGATGCCTCAGCTGACAACCAGCCAACTGCTTGACAGATAAAGCCATCCCAGATCAGCCAACCCCCAGCCAACCCACTGACTGACTGTACATTCACGAGATCAGCTAAAACCCTAGATCAGAAAACCTGCCCAGCAAAATCATGAGCTAAATAAATATACTAAGCCACTGAGTTTAGTTTGTTTCACAGCAACAGCTAACTGATATACAGCCCCATTTTAGAGATGAAGAAACTGAGGCACATATATTCAGTAACTTGCTTCCCACAGCTATCAAGTGGTAAGCTGGGATTAAAAGCCAGGCAGTATTGGCTCAGAGGCTGAATTTTGCCAGTTGTCCTACCCACTTACTTCCCCAAAGGAGGTTAAAGGACGTGGACGTACCTGGTCCCATAAACACAAAACGGGCAACTGTCAACACTGAACAACCCTCACTATTTTGCATTTATGCTACCTCTCAGCGTTGCAAAGTCTCCTGACACATTCCAACCATTTAAAAACAACAAGCGTTGCCCGGAGGACCACCGATGGATGAATGAATAACAAAATGTTATTCGTCTTGGAATACTATTCAGCCTTAAAAAGGAATAACATTCCAACACAGGCCACACCATGGATGAACCTTGAAGATATCGTGCTGAGTGACAAAAGCCAGTCACAAAAGGACAAACTCTGCACAATTCCACTTCCATGGGGTACTGAGAGGAGACAAATTCACAGAGACAGGAGGTCGAATGGCTGCTGCCAAAGGCTGGGGGAAGAGAGGAGTGGGAGTTATTATTTCACAGGTACAGGGCTGCAGTTTGGCAAAATGATAAAGTTCTGAAGATGGATGGTGGTGGAGGTTGCACAACAATAGGAACGCACTTAATGCTACTGAATCACATACTTACAAATAGTTAAAACGGTAAACTATGTTAAATACAGTTTACCACCATTTTTTAAAAAGGAACAAAATCACAAGGGTTGGGACTGGCAGTGATAAAATGACAGGCTCAGGGCCACTGTTAGACCAGTCAGAACTCATCAAGCAGAGGCAGCAAGAAGCTCCCTGCCATTCAAGTTTGCTGAGTCACAATGTCCCCTGCTACTCACTAAAGGCCAGATGGGCTGGCAGATATGTCAAAGCCACCTTCAAAACAAGCTCTGGCTCACAGACAAAAACCCTCAGATAAATCAAAGCCAGTTTCCTGCCCCCACCCAGCCCAGGACAGAAAAAAAAAAAAAAAGGGTTCTGCCTCCTCTTGGCAGAATTTGGATTGGGTTTTCCGGATCACAGGACTGGATCTGACTCATGGTACAAAAATAAGTTAACATCAGGAACAAGTTTCTGATGAGGAGAGACAATCTCTCCTGGCCCAATAAGCACAAATCTTTGTAAACTTAACGCAAAACCAAGCTGTAGAAGTCTTGCCCTCTGTAAGTCTCCGCTGTTCACTGAGACTCTGGACTGGATGGACAAGAGCACTCCAGGCATTATAAAACCATCACTACAGTATTATCTCTTATTTGAAAAAAAAAAAAAAAAAAGGAGATATACGTTAAATATTAACAGACGGTAGGGGACTTCTTTTCTTCTTTTTGCCTATTTCCTGAATTTTCTTAAGGAAACCAAATCTAAGGTCATACAGGAATTCTGTCATCAAACATTACCTCATTTAAATTCTAAGGACACCTCAAGGCTCTCATGGTCCATGACCATCACTGTTTTACTATTTTCAGATCACTGCTTCCACGGAGACAGGATGCTGGGGCTCTGAGAGTACAGTGCCTCACGAGACACACTGGAGGAGATGCTCTGAAGGCAGCTCTCAGAGCCCGTCCCTGCTACACACAGTCAGAGGGGTTTGTAAATACAGAAATGAAGAGGAGGTGGGTAAGACCTGAGGAAGAAAACAGGAAGCCCCACTTGGCAGCAGCTGGGGGGAGGTCCCGCTCCCTTCACCACCAGGAAGGTCAGAGGGCACTGATGCACAGACAGACTCGGCGACCTGGCTGAGGCCAGATGGCCCACCATCCGCAGAGGTGAAAAGTGACATCCGCCCCCAGCCTCAGCCTTTGAGCACCCTTCCAGCTCCTCAGCCAGAGACCAATACGGTCCCTTGGGGCTGAGGGGTAGGGGTCACTCTGGGCCTTCTTCGCCCTCTTTCTGCAGGAGTTTAAGGGGGGGGGGGGGGGTTGCAGGCATAAAGCCGGGCAGGATTCCTTCAAGACTCATCTTGAGCTCTGCCGGCTGACAGAGTCGCTCAGTCTCAGGGTCTGTATTACCTGGTGAGGCCTGATGACTCTGTGACTTGCCCACAGGACTCGGTAACTGCACACCCACTGTCCTCACTGGCCAAGAGATGAGAGGAAGGTGCAAAGCCACGATTCACTGCTGCCAGCCGTGGGACCCTCCCAACCCAGCTCCCTCCTACCTCTTTTCCCACCAAAGAGGACCGTGGTGCGGGGGGGAAAAGGGAGTAGTGTGAAATCTACTCCAGATGTGTCACAGCCAACTGGGGACCCACCCACAAAATTAGATTTGAATGAACCCAACCCAGAGGAAGCTGGATTTGCCAGTCATCTCCTACCCCTCTGCTCACCTAGCCACGTGGCAGGAAAGATGTGAGTAAAGCAGCAGTGGAGAGGGAAAGCTCAAGGGAGGGCCAGCAGGAACATCTGGTCACCTCATCACTCACTCACTGGTTCCCTTGTTCGTTTCCTCAAGACTTAAACACCTTCTCTAGGCTGGTATGGTAATGACCCAACAGACCAAATTCCCTGTCTGGGAATTTGTGGAGTTTCACTACTATAAACTGGTAAACAGTAACAGGTCAAGGGGTGAGAACTGCTATGGAGAAAAAGCCAATCAAAGAACGAGGGTTGGGGTGGTGGAGATGGTGGGCTGGCAGTTATCACGTAAATGTCAGCCCAGGAAGGCCTTGTTGGTGAGCAGAAACCTGAAGGAGATGGAACAGACCACGCCAATCCTGCGGTGAAGACAACAACCAACAGAAGGACCAGCAAGTTCAGAGACTCTGAGGTAGGCGCACATGTGACATCAGCTCAGCCAAAGGAGGACACGGCCCATCAGCTGGGGCTGGCGACCTGAAGGGCCAACCTCCAGAGGCCCCCGAACACAAAGGTCCCTCCATCCAGCTCTGCTCCAAAATCTGAACTCAGGGGACCCAGTGGGGACACTCCCGTGGGGAAGCCACTGCTGAGGCTCCAAGGGGATGCTTTCAGAGACCACTGTGACGTCACCCCACAGCATGCGGACGTGGATGTTTCTAAATAGATATCTGTGTCCTCAAAAGGACCATAAATTCAAGTGTTGAAGACTTTCAGAAGAGGAGCATTCGTGACCTCCTCAGTATTGAGCCAATGTTTACATCATCAGAAATTTCTCCTTAAACCTAACCCTTCGTACTGCAAGGACAAGACCACTACCACCCTGGGCCATGGTGGGTGAGAACATCCCTGACATGGGGCACCTTGAAGGTTGTGGCACAGGGCACTTTGGACGGAGGATGCCTCAGCACTGCGGAGCTTCTGGGGACTGGTGAGCACCTTCTGGGGAAGGGCTGCTTCTCCCTGGAAAGCTGCAGGCCTGGGTGGGGCCCAGAGGGAGGCAGAGAGAAGGATGGCTGCTCAGGCTTGCTCCAGGCCAACGAGTCATGGGCACTTTCATGTTGTACAGCCCAGGGCAGCAGGCCAGGGAAGGAAGGGTTTCAGGCAGCTGGTCTGTCTAGGAACAAAGGCAACATTATCTGGCAGGTCTCAACCAGAAAGCTCAGCTTAGGGTTCAGGGTGCAAAACCCAAACACAGAGCTAGGATCTCGGCAGAACCACCGAAGCATCAAGGGGATCCCTGATGAGAAATCTGAGGGGCGCAAGGGGCAGGGCGGGGAAGAGGTGCCCACGTCCCAGATGCTTATCCTCAACGGCTCCCATCTTAACACATTCCTGGGGCGTCACTTCCCAGGGGCCTGCTTTTCCCACGGCCTGCCCTCCCGGCCCAACAACGCGCTGTACACACAGTGCGGGTGCACGGTAGCACCTGCACGCTCACCGAGGATCAACGCACAGAGACTCTAGGAAACAGCATCTTCTGTCACACAACACACAGCAGGGACAGCAACTCCACCTGGACCAACTGCTCAAGAGTCACCCGAGCGGGAAGCCCACGTGGGCCGAGGGGTGTGAGAGCCCCCAGCCCAGGGCCCGGCACACAGCAGGCATCGCTGTGTGTTGGGACCTCTTTTCTTTACAGTTCACAGCGCCTGGTTCTCAGGCTGGGAGGTCCCCACATCGGTGACGATCCAGAGAAGACACACTCTGACACCAGCAGCCCCAGCGGTCGCCTGACCACAGCCCCCTCTGCCGCCCCTTTTCAGGTCTTGGTTCCTCTGTTGCCTGTTTGGGCTCTCAGGACAAAGAACCAATGTTTGGAGAGACGCAAACAGCTGATTTCTCCCGCACCAGGGAGGAGAATCGGGGGCGGGGGAGGAGAATGGGGGCGGGGGAGGAGAATCGGGGGCGGGGCGCTCCTCCTGCTGCCCGACAGGCAGTCATCAGGGAGGGCAGAGGACGTGACATGCCTGACGTCCTAAACACAGCCTCCAGCCCACGTGAGCTGACCCCGCCTCCTGGGAAGTGGACCCGGGTACCAACTCCAGCAGAAAGGTGGCGTCCACTGGTGCGGGCATCTACACGCCAGCACCCACACCGTGCTAACAGTGCGGAGGGCTGGAGTGAAGGCAGGCTGCGAGGGGAGGGAAATAAGAGGCCAACTCCAAATCCACCTGTTGACGAAGTCCCGCCCTTTCCACGCCCCTGACCCTCTGCGGCAGGCCCGGGAGTCAGCGGTGTGAGCGGGGCGGGGCGGGGCGATGGACGGAGCTGGAGGGCTCACCTGCCTCGCCACCCTGCGCGCCTCCCAGTAGGGCTTCGAGTCTTCCACGGCTTTGCCCATCTTCTTCACCAGCTCATCGAGCTTCACCGTCGCTTCAACCAGCACAGAGCGGAACTTCTGACGAATGTCCTGCAGACAGGAAATTGAGGACACGGTTCAGGCTTCAGGAGGAACCTGCGGAAATCTGCTTCACTTAACCAGAAGCCCCCAGAAGGACCTCCATTTGGCCTACGAGGCCCTGAGGTAACACCTTCACAAGACCATGTCTGCAGCAGCATCACCCAAGAGAACCTTCCATGATGCTGGAGCTGTCCGATCATCTGCACTGGCCAGTGTCGCCGCCGCCAGCCACACGCAGTTACTGAATACTTGACACTGGCTAGCGAGACTGACGAAATGAGTTTTTAACTTATTTCATTTTAATTAACTGTATGTAAATGTAAACAACAAATGTGGCCAGTGACTACTATACCGGATGATGTTGGTCAGACTGAAAGGCTCCGTTCAGGAGAAGATGCCCAGTCCAGCCACTCCTGGCAGCTTCCCTCCCTAACGATGGCACCATGTGCTCTACTCCCACGACGTCCCCGACCGTGTAACGGGGCCGACAGTAAACAGTGGGTACAGATGCCCTACGTGCCAGACCCTGTGCTAGGCCTTGGGCTTGGGCCCTGCCTTCAGGGCACTTCAGTCTGGTGGGTGAGGGAGGCATTTACAGCCCATCCCAGGAGAGTCTGAGCCAGGATGGGTCTGGTGCAGGTGCTGTGGGACCCAGGACAGAGAGCCTCGCCAGGCCAGGGTCGGGGAGAGCAGGTCTGGGGAGCTCTGGGGGAGGGACTTAGGCTCACGGGAAGCTTCCAGGGGGTACTATCTGCACAGAAGCCTGAGGCACAGATGGGCACCTGGGCGAGAGGGGAAACGGTGAGCCCAGAGCAGGTGGCACAGCCATGCCCCCCAGGAGGGGAGGGAGTGGCGCAGCGTCGCCCAGAGACTGAGGAAGCTGGATGTCTGGGTCGTGGAGAATGGCCAGAGGGAAGGGTGCCTCCCACCCCAGAGACGCCACGAGCAAGGTGGGCCTCGGTAAGAGTTTGGGAGAGAAGAACGGGCAGGTGGGCAGTGCCAGGCTTAGCCACATTGTGAAAGTCAGGAAACCAGATCCATGGATGTCACAAGGAGGAGAAAAAAGACTGAGAAGAAGACACTGAATCCCAGGTCTCGGAGGACACGCTGGAGGGTCGGTCAGGGCTTCAGAGCCCCCAGGTCCCCTCTACTCCCTCGGGCACTGGCCTGACACAGCCACTCCTCGGGGTGTGTGCGTGCGCTTGAGAGGGGAAGTGGGTACTCAGGGAAAGAGAAAAAACACATGATCGCCAGCCGTGGGGCGGCCCCAAGAGCCGCCGGCCACCCTGCTGGTAAAACACGTGGGCTCCACCAGCTACAAGGCAACTGCCTCACTATCTGAAAACGATTTCTAAACATAAAATTGTAGGGGCCACTTGGATGGCTCATGGGGGTGAGGAAGGTCCCGACCACGTCTAATTTCCTTCCCCCCATCATCTTGTGCTGTGGCCTTTCTACATGGGTCTGAAAGTGCCAGGGCCGCAGCACATGAAGACATATACTTTGTCTTGCACGGGAGCTTCTCAGCAGGTGGGCCCCATCCTACTTCTGACACAGGCCTTGTCGCTTCCCCCAGGCCTGTATCCTCATCATCATTTTAACTTTCCCTGCCTTCCCTCCGATCTGGGCACGCCTGCAGTCACGCGCTACAGCTGCCCAAGACAGAGTAAGACTAGGCTTGTCCTCCAGAAGAAGCACCACAGATGCAGGCAGGCCACCGGGGACCAGCAAAGGCCCCCTGAGCTTCTGTGGGACTTGACTGCTAGTATGTGGGAGGGAACATGTTGTCTAACGCTCAGGATTTTTACCAGAGAGATGGATCCAATCCTGGTTAAACCTCTTTCCGTGAGGCCCCGACTAGGTTAACTTCCTTATGAATCATTTTTATTACCTATAAAATGGTTACTTTCCATCTCATAGGTAGAGCTGCTGGAAGGACTAGAAGAGAATGCAAATGTGAAACACCTAACAGTTCCTGGGCACACAGTAGGTCCTCAATAAATGCATACAATTTTTTCCACCTGGCATAAAAAGAGACCCATGATCCTATTAACCACCACCAAGGGGGTGGATGAGGCAGGGGTAGGCAATGGGATGGAAGGAATAACCCACTACCCTGTGTGGGCAGCTGTTTTGCAGGTGCACCCACACGCAACACTGAGTCCTCCCAGCCACCACCCTGGTGAGAGAGGGGGCAGCACCACGTCCAGACCACAGGAGGCAAAACCCGGGGCCAAACCAGTCAGCTGTGTGAGCCAGGGCAGGTCACACCATCATGCTGCACCTCCTCTGGGAAGTGAGACTTGGGCCCCAAACCAACAGCCTTGGGCCTACAGGCTTAGTGCTTTCGGCCTGTACGCTGTGTACTAAATGTCAGGAAAATTCATACATTTTTTAATAATGTGGATTCTCAAATTTCTCGTAAAAAAATAAATAAAAACACTGGGCCCCCATGCCTACCTGGCAACCACTGGCTGGAAGTAGAGAAGTCACCCCTTAGAGACTGTCCTTTCAGTCCCCACGCCCTGTGCCTGAGCCACACCCAGCCTGCTTCACTCACTGAGCTCCCCTGCCCGGCCCTCAGAGACTGCGGATTTGTCCAGAGCTGTGCTGGGCACCAGTGGATATAAGTCTCCTGCCTGCATGAGGGGGGTGCAGGGAACAGATGGACAGTTTTCCATGGGGCAGACGCTTTCATTCTATCAGAGTACACAATCACTAACTACCTTACCAGGTAGGTGCTATAGCTATTTTTTGTTTTTGTTTTCTTTTAATTGAAGTATAGTTGATTTTCAATGTTGTGTTAGTTTCAGGTGTACAACATAGTGATTCAGCTATCCATATACATTCTTCTTCAGATTCTGTTCCCTTATAGGTTATTACAAGATATTGAAAGAGGGAAACTGAGGCACAGAGCGACCAGGTGGCTTGCCCAAGGTCACAAAGCTGGGAAACGGCAGAGCCAAGATTTAAACTTAAGCAGTAAATAAATAAGCACCATGGGACTTCCCTGGTGGTGCAGTGGTTAAGAATCCGCCTGCCAATGCAGGGGACACGGGTTCGAGCCCGGGGCCGGGAAGATCCCACATGTTGCGGAGCACGTGCGCCACAGCTACTAGAGCCCGAAAGCCACAACTACTGAAGCCCACATGCCTAGAGCCCGTGCTGCACAACAAGAGAAGCCACTGCAGTGAGAAACCTGCGCACCGCAATGAAGAGTAGCCCCCGCTTAACACAACTGGAGAAAGCCCGCACACAGCAACAAAGACCCCATGCAGCCAACTAATAAATAAATTTAAAAAAATAATAAGCACCATGCAGTGTGATAAGTACCAAGACCTCAGTCTACACACTGCAGCGGACACACAACCGGGAAGGCCACACCCGGAGAAAGTGCCATCCCAGCCAGGCCTCGGAGGGAGGAGGGTTTCACCAGACAGAGAAGGGGCATCTGGGCTGAGGGACCAGCAAAGCGAAAGGCAAGGCGGCAGGTGGGACGGCTGGGGGTGGAGGTAGGAAGGGCACGTGGGCCACACCAAGGCCTCTGAACTCAACCCCACGCACAATGGGCGAGTCTCAGTTTACTTCCCACCTGCATGCTGTCAGCAATGCCTGAAGGATGTATCTACCACAAAAAAAGGAAATACCCCCCAAGGGAATGGCTGCTTCTAGCTGCAACAATGTCAACGCCCAACACTGACTACAACCGGTCCTGCTGGGAGTGGGAGAGGGGGGTGCGGAGGAGGACGACACAGCAGGAAGGAGACTAAAGCCTCATCTTCCACAGGGCGTGTCCGCAGATAAGAACTAAAACTATAAAGTCAAGAAAGAGCCACACAAAGCCTACTGTTTAGAGTCCCAGAAGTAAATACCTACATAATCAGCTAAAATATGTTAAACTGACCAATTAAATTGCCTCTAAGGGAGAAACAAAACGGGGATAGGGCGGGAGGCTGGGATACTAGTGGGGGGTGTGCTGCTGTTTGTTTTTTGCCCTTTCAAAAATTGTAGTAAAATATCACCGTGCGGTTTTTTTTAAGTGTCCAATTTGACTTTTTTTTTCTTATTAGTAATGTACATATGGCAATCCCAATCTCCCAATTCATTCCCCCCCAACACAGTATATTTTTAAGCAGAGGCATCACCAGATCAAATCCGGGTTTTACCAAAGAGTGGACTGAGGTCCTCAGGTGAGACTGGTCGACAGATTCAGGGACCACCAGCCCGGTCACGTGTGTGACCAACAAAGAGTGCTGGGCCCAAGTGATATGACTTGACATCCGCGTCTCCCTGCGCAGAAGGGGCTGTGCCGCAGGGCTGATGACACAGGCCTGGCTGACAGCCAACCCCCACCAAGTCTATTCACCCAAGATGCGTGAAAAGCCAGACACAAAGCCAGCCTTCTCCCTGATGAAAGCGAGCGGGCCTCGTTCTCTTCCCATCCCACAGAGGGTCGTGGCTACCTGCGTAATCATTCGCCACAAATATTGGGGTGTGGGAGCCCCCAAACCAACACCTGTCCTGCCTACCCAACACAACAGCCCTGGCGTTCTTGGGCCTCATCCCGGTCCCAGCACCGGTCCTGTGCCTGGCCAATCCGTCGGGGATACTCCCAGCCTCAGGGATTGCTGAGGGAGGGCACAGGGCCCATCAGAACCGGTAAGACTTCATTCTGGGACTTCTCTGAAACTGTTAGAAAGAGGAACATTTTCCCACTGAGACGGCTGAGAGGATGGAATGAAAGCTGGAGCAGAAGGCAGACATCTTGGCACCATGAGGGGAGAGCCTACGGGAGGCGGGGAGGGAGGGAGTCCCTGTGACACTTCGAGCTTTTGGACCTAGCGATGCTTTACAGTCTAACCCTATACTCCACTTTCCTAGAGCCAAAGCAGTGCACACACACACCCAGCTGGCACCCTTGCTTCATGCTGTATGTAAGCTAGTTGGAATTGGATTTCTGTCATCCGCAACTGAATTAAGCTTTTTAAAAAAATTTAAAAATACTGTATGCCTTAAGGTAGTCATATTAATGGATTCAAGTGGGGGAAAGTCAATCTACAGTCTGTATCGCGGCAAAGCACTGTAACTAAATTCAGGTACCCGCTGGGGGGCTTCTGCCCCTACAGTGAAGCCATGCTTATAAGGAACAGAGTCTGGGGAACTTCATTCGACCTACCCTGTATAAAGCATGTCTTTTCTCTTTTTTTTCAATCCATCTTAACGCCAGCTGGCCACAACTGAACTTGTGCTTTTTGCCTTATTTCCTAGTTTGAGAAAAGACTTGACCGTGGTTCCTTGTCTCCTTCAATTACAGGCAAATGTGTGTCCCAAGATCAGCGTGGGGGCTGCTTCCAGGAGTGTCCAGGGAGGCGAACGAGCTGATTTCCCTACAGGAAGTGATCCATGAAGGGAAGCAGTACAGAAGTACAAACACCTTGGGAGAACGAACAGACCTTCTACCAGTCAAGAAAAATAAGCCACGTCCGGGCCAGGGCGTTTAGCAGCTGATTTTTTTTAGATCAGCACTTGAAGGAGCTCTAAAAGGGCTCCCTCAGCCCGGATGAGGCCTCAGATCTTCCAATCTGAAAACTGTGTCACATCCATTAGGTGACTCAGACTGAGGGCAAATTATTCAAGCAAAGAACTGCTGAGGGTGGCAGTCCCCCTGTTTGAATGTGTCACACAGCCCTGTATGAGACGAACACCAGCCACACGACACCAGCGCCCGTGTGCCTTGTGAAACGGCAGGCGAGGGTCACCACCCTGGGGACAAGCCCGTCTTCCGGCCAGTCCACTCACCTAAGCCTCGATGATCTCACCTGCAAGCTGAGAAGGACAGCCTCTCCCTTTCACAAAGGTGTCCCCAGAACTAAGCAAGATTAGGACATGATGTCAGTTTTTAAAAATAACTGGCCTACAAATTAAAGATGACACCAAACTTCAAAAGATCCCTAGTAATGCCATTTATAAATACACTGCTTTCTGCTCATGGAAAGATTTCATAGGCAAGATCTGAGCCTCACAAGGTCCCCTGTAGGACAGGATTGCCAGGCTTAGCAAGAAGGATGGGGCCCAGTCTCCAGATAAAAGAACTCAGCCCCAGGGAGAAGTGCTGGCTTGGCCTGAGGTCACACACAGGGGACCATGAGGCTGCAGAGCACAGACCTCTAGTCCTTTGGTCCATGTGTCTTTCACTTCACCCATGGTTCTCAAAGTCTGGTCCAGGGAACACAGGCATAGGAGCTGGGGGTTCCTTGAGACCTTTTCTGAGAGTCTGCAAGGTCAAAACCATTTTCATAATCTAGTTCAACTTAATTTGCCTCTTTCACCTTCATTCTCTCATGACTATTCAGTGTAGTTTTCCACAGACTCTTCGATATGTGACATCATGAGACAGAATGCAGAAGCAGAAATGAGAATCCAGCTCTTCTATTAAGCCAGACAATGAAAGAGACTGACAAGAACCATAAAATGACCGCTTTCTTTTCACAAATTTTTGGGGAAATAGTTATTTTAGATAAGATGTATTCTTTACATTGACGTGTAATAGGTTTACTGCTGTGATTTTTAATGAATGAATACAAGTTTTTAAAACAACTTTGTCACCAAGAGAAAGAGGGAGAGGACTCAAATCAGTAAAATTAGAAATGAAACAGGAGAAGTTACAACAGACACCGCAGAAATAAAAAGCCCCATAAAACAACTTTGTCTTCGTCTCTAACACGGCAGATATCGT
Source organism: Hippopotamus amphibius kiboko (assembly GCF_030028045.1). Classification (NCBI taxonomy): domain Eukaryota; kingdom Metazoa; phylum Chordata; class Mammalia; order Artiodactyla; family Hippopotamidae; genus Hippopotamus; species Hippopotamus amphibius. The sequence goes on from NC_080191.1 coordinate 102,622,907, forward strand.
AGGTGTTACCCACAAAAACAAAAGCTCTCTGAAATGCCCAGGGATCACAAGAGTGTAAAAGGAACCTCGGGCCCAAAAGCATCAGGTCAGCTGCTGGCACCAAACCATCCCTTCCCCCTGGACCGCCCTGCAGAGACCCCGCTGGAGGGAAACACCAGTGTATTTTCAGTAACAGAGGAGCAGCTACTCCTCGTCAGGCTTCCCTTTACTCCTTCCCATTTTCCCAGGGAGAAAGACTCCGTGTGGGGCCACTGTCTCCGGAACCCTTTTGAGAAAGGGGGAGTTAAGTCAGGCTCAGAGCCTTCCCCGGAGAAGGGAATCGGCTAGAATTTGATAAGCAAAACCATACATCCACTGGAAACAAAGGAGCCTTGCTCTCACAGTCACCAAGCAGGGCCCTACGAGCTGGGCACGTCCTTATGGTCCTTCATTAAAAATCTTGCTTTAAACAGAGTTATCTCCCCTTTGATGCCTTTTCACTTATAGTCATGAAGTCTCATTTTCACACAAACTTCAGTACAAATGTGAATGCACGCAGAGGAAAATACAGAAGAAACCAGACATACAGAACTAGGATAAGGCAAACACTGTGACAGAGGCAGGAGAAGGAGAGAGTTGGGATGTAAAGTCTCAGTAGCCGGAACATTCCGGAATCCCACAATGAAAGGCACCACCAGAAACACTCCGACCCAACCAGTTCTATGCTAGCTGACATGCTTTCAGCGTTACTATAAATCGTGCTTTTCTTCCCACCCATCCAATCTATTCTTTAAGAGCACTCGTGGTAGCTACTAACACAAAGAAACCACTTTCGGACCGCTTGGGTGAACGGGATCAAGTGCCCTCCAGGGCTGTCTGCTAGAACTTTCTGCAACAATGGCATGCTCTGTACCTGTGTAGCCCACGACAGAAGCCACCGACCACTCGTGGCTAAATAAAAACATGAAATATCCTTAGTGCAGCTAACTGGATTTCGTATTAAATTTTAATTTGTAAAGTATAATTCAAATCTCCCCATGGGACTAGTGGCTGCCATTCCGGACAGCACAGGACCAGCTCCTGGAGCCCGGATGTCTCTCTGCTCTCCACTTGGAAGGATGACGCCACCCTCCCAGGTCCTCCCAGTGCCTTCTCTTCTGGCCTCTGCCTTGTGTTTCTTGCCACAGGGAGTGGCTGTCACAGCCCTGTGAGAAGGGCAGCCAGGACAATCTGATTCCACCTTCAGGCATTTTGCAGCAGGGGCGGAAGTAGAAAGACTGCACCAGGGTAGAGCCAGGGCCTGGGAAGCCAAACCACAAAGGCCAAGGCAGAGGGCCCAGGAGCTGGGAGGAGGCAGAGGTGGAGAAGGACAGCGAGGGCAGGAGCCCCCAGGGAGCGGGAGCCAGCCCCATGAGGACCACGACACCCCCAGCACCGCGCAGGCCCAATTCCGCATCAGCAAGTTTCATCCAACCAGGGAGCCTGGTGAAGGCTGTTGCGAAGGGATGGAAATGTGCATGGAAAAGAAAGGGGGAAGACAATACCAGGGCCTCCAAGTTGGAAGCAGAATCATTGCCGGGGACCAGGGCCTAACTCCCGCCCTCTGCCTCCCTTTCTTTCCCACCTCAACCCCCAATTTCAGAGGCAGAGGCTTCTTGAGGGGTCTTCCAAACTCACCTTCTACGGGGACGGTGCGTAAGCAGAGCCTTGCCACCATGCTTCTGACACAAGACCGTCTCCCAGGGGACAGACTGGAGGAAGCCAGAGGGCTCAGAGAGACCGGGACAGACACAGGCAGAGATGACCGAGAGGGAAGAGAAAGCACCAGAGAGAAGAGGAGGCAGAAGAGGAGGGGTGCGGGAGACGATCTGGGTTCCTGACCCGAACTCGGCAATTACACAGCCAGATCATTTACCAACCCAACCAAGGTGCATCTGAGAGTGGGGACCAGCGCCGTGAACAACGACGCCGGGGAGCCTGGTGTCCCTGCTCAAGGCTCTACAATGCCCGCCCCGCCGCGGTCTGTGAAGAACTCCTCCAGCTTTTCAGAAAATCCTGCCTTTTATTTACACTGTTTGAGGGGTCTGGGACAAAGTGCAGGGGATTCTCACCCCAGACCCAGACCCGGGGGCAGGCCCTGTGACGCTTGGCAGCCTTGGTGACAAGGCCAGCCCTGCTTCCTCTTCCCACAGCACCACAGCATCTGTCCTGGTCCTGAGCCACCAAGAGCTTCCTTCCACCGAGAGAGGAAGAAAGGAAAGTAAGAAAAAACGGTGATCTGCATGGTTTCCTGGTGCAAATTGGCCTCTTCCAAGGTGAACAAGGGTCTGGGGGCTTTTTTAGGCCTAAGTGGTACCAAGTTCCTCCTCCCAGGCAGAAAGGCTGTGTTCTGATTTGACCAGAACCCTGATCTGACTAGAGGATGTTTCCAAATAAGCAAGGGAGGACGGGCTCCCTTCCCCAGAGCACAAGCCGCGACCACAGCTGCCCCGCCACCCTGGACGACGCGGCTCTGGCCAACATCAGGACTCCAGAGCCATTTGGAGGCTGAGTTAAGGCAGCTAGTAGTTCTGGGAATGAGGAAAAGGCTTTTTTTTTTTTTTTTTAAGAACTTTTATTGAGATACAGTTAACAGACAATAAACTGCATATATTTAGAGTGTACTATTTGGTATCCCAATCTCCCAATTCATTCCCCCCCCAACCTTCCCCACTTTCCCCACTTGGTGTCCATATGTTTGTTCTCTACATCTGTCTCTATTTCCGCCTTGCAAACCGGCTGATTTGTACCATTTTTCTATAGTCCACATATATGTGTTAATATACGATATTTGTTTTCCTGACTCACTTCACTCTGTATGACAGTCTCTAGGTCCATCCATCTCTCTACAAATGTCCCAGTTTCACTGCTTTTCACAGCTGAGTAATATTCCATTGTATACATGTACCACATCTTCTTTATCCATTCATCTGTTGATGGACATTTAGGTTGCTTCCATGTCCTGGCTATTGTAAATAGCGCTGCAATGAACATCAGGGTGCAGGTGTCTTTTTGAATTATGGTGTTCTCTGGGTATATGCCCAGCAGTGGGATTGCTGGGTCATATGGTAGTTCTATTTTTAGTTTTGCAAGGAACCTCCATACTGTTCTCCCTAGTGGCTTATCAATTTACATTTCCACCAACAGTGCAAGAGCGTTCCCTTGGACGACGCAGCTCTGGCCAACGACAAGAAAAGGCTCTTTTTTAAACTTTTTAAATTTAAAATAATTTCAGACTTGGAAAAAATAAGAGTAAGATGCAAACGTGATGTCCCTTTACCCTAAAATACTTCAGTGTATATTTCCTAAAGAAGAGAACATTCCCTCACATAACCGGAGTATCATGGTCATGATCAGAAAATTAACACTGATGTGATGCCGTTAATCTGGCCTATGACTTTGTTCAAACTGCATCAACTGTCCCACCAACATCTTTTATAGCAACGGAAAAAAGATACTCTTCCTGGTCCAGGATCCAGCACAGGACTCGCACGGCACCTAGTTGTCAATCTCCCTCTCATCTCCCTCATCTGGAACATTCTTTAGTTTTTCATGGACTAGATAGCTTTCAATAATGTGAACCAGTTATTCTGTAGAATGTCTGTCATTTCGGGAAAGACTTACTTTCAATTCACCTATTTTGTTGTTACATAGGCAGGAGCCACCGGGATGGGATCTACTCCGTTACAAAAAATGTTTAAATAGCCCAAGGTCAAATTAATAAATAGCCCAAGGTCAAATTAATAAACAGCCCAAGGTCAAATTAATAAACAGCCTGAGGACCAAAGCACTACAAAGGAGAAAAGCTATCAGCCCTTTAATCTCTGGGCACAAGGGTCCGTTGTATGAGGCCCTGGAGGAGGGATGGAAGTTACAAAACTACTGTACACACACACATATATCCACACTCACACACACACACACACACTGACACACACACACACAGCTGGGACGGCTGACGGGACCTGCTGCTTTTTCATTCAGGGCCAAACACATTTTTAAACCCACAGGATTCTTCGTGTGAGAGGAGGCAGAATTGCTGAAACGGCATCATTTTACAGAGTTCAACCACAAGTGAACTATTTCCATGTTTATGCCGAGAGGCTTCACATTTCCTCAACTCTGACCCACTTTTTTTCACAAATTTGCAAATATTAGATTTCAGACAGATCATAAGATTTATGTGCGCATTCATCAGGGGTGATGTTCCAGCCACCCATCACGCGGTTATGCAACACAAGGTCCGTTTTAGCATCAACACGAGCGCCAGTATCAGGGCAGTGCGGGGAGTTCACAGCTCGGCCTCGGGAAGCTCGAGGGCCGCCCACTGCCCAGCATTCCAGGCAAGCAGCTGCCTTGCTCCTCTCGGAGAACCCGCCTTCTAACTGCAGCCCACGGAACAGAAAGAAAGGAAGACAAAGGATGCAAAGGAACCAAAGTCAATGTCCACTGCCACTGCTTTAAGAGACACAGAAGAACCCAGAAGAAATGGCTAAAAACATGAACGGTGGTTGCTTCTAGAACAACTGGGGGTCAGAAGGAATGAGGTAGAGGACTTTCATCTTCTCAGGGGCTTTTCTTCAACTATGTGCAGCACTGATTGACCGTCTTGTATGTCTCATCGTCAAGACTGAGGGGGACCCCGCTCATTCAGCACATGGCTAGATCCAAATCAAAATCTCAGTCATTCCAGTAAACTGGTGCAGCCACCGTGGAGAACAGTATGGAGGTTCCTCAAAAACCTGAAAATAAGGGCTTTGCTGGTGGTCCAGTGATTAAGACTCCACACTCCCAATGCAAGGGGCCTGGGTTCGATCCCTAATCAGGGAACTAAATCCTGTATGCATGCCACAACTAAAGATCCCGCATGCCAAAACTAAGACCCAGCACAGCCAAATAAATATTTTTTTTAAAAAAACTGAAAACAGAGCTGCCATATGATCCAGCAATCCCACTCCTCGGCATATATCTGGACAAAACTCTAAATCAAAAAGATGTACGCACCCCTCTGTTCACAGCAGTTCTAGCCACAATAGCCAAGACATGGAAACAAACTAAATGTCCATCGACAGATGAAGAGATAAAGATGTGGTACATATATACAATGGAATACTACTCAGCCATAAAAAAGAATGAAATAATGTCATTTGCAGCAACATGGATGGACCTGGAGATTATCATACTAAGTAAGCCAGAGAAAAACAAATACCATATGATATCACTTATGTGTGGAATCTAAAATATGACACAAATGAACTTATCGATGAAACAGAAACAGACTCACAAACGTAGAGAACAGACTTGTGGGTGCCAAGGGGTGGGTAGGGGAGGGATGGATTGGGAGTTTGGGATTAGCAGATGCAAACTATTACATATAGAATGGATAAACAACAAGGTCCTGCTATATAACACAGAGAATTATATTCAATATCCTGTGATAAACCATAATGGAAAAGAATATGAAAAAGAGTGTACATATATGTATAACTGAACCACTTTGCTGCACAGCAGAAATTAACACAACATTGTAAATCAACTATACTTCAATAAAATAATTTTTTTTAAATCTCGGTCATTTAATATCAGTGCTGGAAAAGCCTTTGCCCATCATTTAGCTGAGAGGCTGCTATTTCACGAAGGAAGAAACTGAGGCCTCTCTGAAGGATATGTGTTTGGCGAGTGTCAGGGCAAAGACTGAAAACCTGGTCCCCCTAAGTTCTAGATCACCATTCTTTCATCTCACCAGCCTCAGTGAGGACCTCAGAAGATGTAGCCTCCACACCCACAAACACACATCTTAAAACTACTTCAGGGCATGGGCCCCAGCCTCAGACCCCTGGATTCAAATCTTGGGTCTTCATCTCACTGGCCATGTGACCCATGAGAGCTGGTTCAATCTGCGCGTCTCATCAACGTCCTCAAGAGCTGTTGTGAGAACTAACAGGATCAACTATATACACCACTTAGCACAATGCTTGGAATACAATAAGCTTTCAATAAATAGTAGTGACTTTTATGGATATGTTGTTATTCAAGAAATAGCAAAGGTTAGAAAGGGAAGGACCAAAGCTGGTTGAACGTTTTATATGCTAGGTACCGTGCCAGGCACTTTACAATTATCACCTTATTTACTCTTTAATGGCCCTGTAAGGTAGGTATTACCCTTCCCAGTTTAGAGAGGAGGAAATGAAAAACCCGAAAAAGCTAAAAAACCTTGCCGAGACTGCGCAGCTTACGAAGAAGTGGAGGGAGAATTCAAATCTAGCTCTCCCGAACTCCCAAGCCCATGCTTTTGCTCTATCAGCTCCGAAACGAGTTTTCCTATGGCGTTTTGATCCCAAGGTTCACAGCATTAAAGTATGATTTGTTTGAACAAGTTCCAACTTGGGGAGTGGATCCAATTTCTAGCAAATGCATGCAGTACCAGGATCCTATTTCTGCAGTGAGGACGCTAGCAAAACCCATGGCAGGGAAAGAAAGCAGCACGTCAAGAGTTGTCCACGGAGCTGAAGAAGAACCTTTCTCCTGAACTTATAAAGTGTCTGTCCAGCTACTGTACTTTGCGGCTCTACGATCCACTAATTTTCTGAAATAGGCATTGAAGCCACAGCATAATGTTCTCTCAGACAAAATTTTTAAGAAACGGGCAAGGCAGCAGAGAATTCCCTATAGCAAGACCCACAGCACTGCTCAAAATTCCTCCCTCTTGCTTTAATTGTCGCTGGCTGGTTTAAGGGTCATTGAGGGTACAAATCAAAGTCCTTGCTCTGCTAGCTGGTTAACCATTAAAGCAACTCTGCAAGGCACGGTGAAAAGCGGTTGTTCACGAAGTAAAACGGACATCCTGCGGCCTCAGAAGGAGCCACTGTCTCTGTAACACCACCAGGAGTGTGGCCATTCTCAAATGGGACTCAAAATGCTTTGGCACTGCTCCCATCAAGAGATGGAGTCTGGGCCCCTTCCTCTTGAATCTGGGCGGGCTCGTGGCTGCCTGGACCAGCAGAATACACCAGAAGCTCTGCTACAGGACTTCCAAGGCTGTGATGCTCCCACCTGGTCACCTTGGGGTGCCTACTGCAGGAAGCCAGGCACCAAGAGGAGGTCAGAGTACTTGGGACTGCCGTGCTGGGACGGGCAGACGTAAACACTGACCCCTGAGCAGCTGAGCCCCCAGCCAAGAGCCAGCATCCCTGACCTGACACGGGAGCAGGGCTCCCCGGACAGCGGGTCCCGTCGGGCCTTCGGACGAGCACCGACACCTGACTACAACTGCACAAGACTCCTCCAGCGAGAATCGCCCGATGGAGCCCTCTCCAAATTCCTGACCCACAAATCATGGGCAAGAAAAGCATCTGATTTGGGGTAGTTTGGGGGTAATTCGTTAGGTAGAAATAGTAACCAGAACCACAAGGAAGGACATCTTCGTTTCATCTCTTCTTCCAAAAAAGCCAAAAACCAGGGAAGAGAACCACAAATCCGTAGGTTTCAAATCTATCGGAATGAAGCTGAAGGCTTCTGCATGCTGGCAACAAAAGGGTCAGGTGGACGAAGACACCCAAACCCCATTCATCATGCTTCGGGTGAGTCTGATACCATACGATATGCATTTACATTAAGTGGGTTTGGCCGCGGTGGGAATAAACAGCGGATATTCCTGTCATTGTCTCCCTGCTGGCAGTTTCTTTCCGTCAGAGCAAACATGAATATCTCTTGGATAATTCAGCAAAACACAGCAAAGGAAAAAAGTCAGGCAAGAATAGAACAAAACTGTTTTCCATCTTCCTTTAAGGAAATGAAAGAGGCTGATTCTCCGAGCTCTCTAAGAGTGCCTTTGCAAATTTGCAAATTATCGTTAGACTCTCAGTTAAGATACACTGCATAAAAGGGATACGGTCTTTACTGCTGGAAGCACCTGTGTGGCAACAGGCAGATTAAGCAACTTTCAGAGCGGAGGGCTGGGTGAAGATACCTGGGATGCTGCCAAAGGATGAGGTTCAATAGATGTTTAACTGATCCAGCCGAACATACACAAATACACCGCGATGTTGAAAGTTCCTACAATAAACGCTCAGAAGGAAAAATAACAGCTCAATATTAAAAGCCTGCAGGCCACAGGGACCACAGCTCTCTGACAACAGGGGTATCTGAAGAGTCTATCAACTGCGGGGACAACGACAGATCCGCCAACCCTCAGAGCCTGTCTTCTTTTGAGGCGGAGACACCCCTAGACACCCTGCAGTCAGAGGGACGTTATCCCAGATAAACCTGGGGACAAAGTCACGTCACTGTACTACAATAGCCAGTGTCCGCATTCCCACAATGGTGCCAGGAAAGTTTACATACTATCTCACTGGCCTTTATAGTTTAAAAGAAAGACCCACCTGATTTTCTTAAAGCAGTAGACTCCATTTCAATACTGAGAGCTACTTCTATATTCTAGCCAACAGCCCACACTAGCATCATTTTGCCTAAGTGACTACAGTGAATGGCACTATGCAAGGGAGGCTTTATGTGCCCACAAGTCTTCATCCTTGTGGCAAGGATGCTACCACTCAAATCCATACAATAACGAAGTTTGAATATATAAATATTCTTAACGTGTGGAATGTTTCCCACTGTTCTATCTTGGTGACTGTTCTTGTATTTTTATAAGTGAGGGTGTCCTGGCTGCAAACTATCCTAAAATGCCTTTGAGGCACTCTTCACCCCTCCATGAGTTACCACAGGAGAGTTTAAGAGTACAGTAATTCACCGAGCAAGCCCACCAACAGCAGGGGTTGCCTACAATTAGGGCAGGCACTACCAATCCGAAAGCTTCCTCCCCACCCGCCTTCACCGTCCCTAAAATTCCTTCCATAGAGATTCATTTCTTTGACTCAAAAGACATCTTGTTATAATACTGCTTCGTACTCCACCCACACGCCCTGCCTATGAAAAGAATAAAATATGGGCACTGCAAATCATTCAGAAAACACAGAGAAGTGAAAGACATCAAATCGCCAGCATTCTTAGCAACTAGCACGAACCACTACTAACACCTGAGGGTACGTACTTCTCACCCTTTTGGGGAACGCATCCCTCTGCCCTGCCACCAGCCAACGTGACTCAACACTTCTGCAGAATACAACAAAAATAAACCAGAAAAGTGAAAAGCCACTTGGGTGTCACAGCAAAGTCAAACTGCTAAAGAGAAACATTTTTAAAGTCTTACTCTCAATCTCTCTATGTACTTCACCTTAACTGGTAACAAGCAGATCAAAGCCTGTGGACCATGGTATGAAGCTCTCTGCTCTAGACCTTTTTCTCTCTTAAACGTACATGTTCTTTTACTGTATGCGTATATGCTTTTACATATACTCTGCACATAGCTTTACATAATTCTTTCCCCGCTGGATTTTCTTCCACTAAATAGATCATGTGTCCATAACCACGTCAGCCTATTTTAATGTGAAACACTCGTAAAACCCCAGCATCTCAAGCAGGGCAGAATCTTACACCTGAGGTAAGACCACTGGGAGTGAGGGGTTTGGGGAGGGGAAGGAGGTCACTGGTTTCAGCAATGTTGCCACTGTGCCCAGGGCTGGCTCTGCCTAAGGACAGCCCAGGGACCAGTGCAACTCCAGGGCAGGCTCTAGGGAAAAGGGACCTGCCTGTTCTGTAGGTCACTGCGTACGACAACGCCAAGAGCCACGAGTCCACGGGGCGTTTGGTTCTAACCGCAAACTCTAGCCATTCATTCCAACATTTGCCACACGCCTGTGTGCAGGCACCGCATGAGATACTGGGCACAAAGATGGGGAGGCCGAGCCCCGCCCTCCAGGGGCCAAGTCCAGTGGGGGAGCCAGCCGAGTACACAAATGGCCGGAACACAGCCTGACGGACACGCATGAGACTGCTTGCGCCAGTCAGGACAGGCTCCTGCGTGCTCCCATCCACAGATTCTGAGTCGAGAGGTCTGGGTGGGGCCCAAGGCTGCGATTTTAACTCGGTCCTGCAAGGACCACACTTTGATGGCACTGCTCTCGGGCACCACCAGGGGCAACTTTGCCCCCCTCCCCTGGGACCCTTGCAAGTCTGGTGACATGTGTGGTTGTCACAGTTGGGGCGTGGGGGGGTGGGGTTAATGGCATTTAGTGAGTCAATGCTGCTAGCCTGCTACCATGAGCAGGACAGCCCCCCAACAAAGAACGTCAACAGACAACGTCAACTGCGCCACTGGGCAACTCCTCGAGGGCAAGACTCCGGAACTCCAGGCCTCGGTCTGTTATCAGCAACATGGGGATGACAGTACCTGCCACATAAAGTCGTGCTGAGGATTCAGTGACTTTATGCAAAGCGCTCAGAACAGGGTCTGGCACATGGGAGGCATTTAGTATTATTATTACTATTAGCTATCATCATTATCAAAGAGCAGCTAGGAGACAAAAAAGGCAGAAAAGACATTCCAGGATAGACACACGTCCTTCCTGCAAGGACCCACCACGCTGCAGCCCTGCAGCAATGGTACTTACTGATGGCTTACTATGCACCATCAATGGGATGAGGAAACCGAGGCCCAGAGACAGTAAGTGACTTGCCCAAGGTCACACAGCCACGAAGGGGCAATCTGTTGAGATTCATCACTCAGACATCTACTGAGCACCCGTGATGTGCCAGGCAAATCCCAGGAGAAGACACACCCTATCACGGCAGGGCTCATGCAGGGAACCAACGGCTTTCCACACCCCAGCAGGCCAGCTGCAGGGCAAAACCCTGCAGCTCCAGAGACCGCAGAACCCATCCCGCTGCACTCCTGGCCTTACGAGCCCTCTCTCTGGCCCCTTGCCCAGAGCCAGTCTCTGACAAGGAGATGTCATGGCGGGAGGACGGCAGAGCCGCGGTGGGCCTGGCTCCGATGCACATCTCGCCGGGACCTTCCCTGCATCTTACAGCCAGCAGGCCCTGGTGCTCCCTGCCAGCCCTGCACACAGGAAGCCTCTCCCTCACCCACGCAGGCTGTGCGGCTAGCAAAGCCCTCCCTCGCAGCATCTCCTCCCGTCTCCCAGGCCACCCACGGAGGATCACGACTCAGACTCTCGGACGAGGTGACTCAGCTCCCAAGGGGCAAGTGCCCCCCAAAGTCAGCAGAGCTCAGGTTCTGACCACGTCACCTGATGCCAGACATCCCTCCACCCACCCCTTCCCCAGGACTTCGGGTTTTTTCCCCCTTTGACTGTAAAGTAATACAAATTCAATGCGAATGATTCAGAAAATATAGAAACGTATAAAGAGAATACATCTTACTCATCTCTCACCAGCGATAACTGGCATGCAATCCTTTCCAGATATTTTTATGCATATAAACGTATTTTTCAGAATAGCACCACGATTCTAAATGATTCCGCGCTTTTGGAATCTGTTTCCCACTCAGACGCCTTTCTAGGTTAATAACAAGCTGTGGCATCATCTGAAGGCCCGGATTCTCTCAGCCCCGCCTGGGCTCTGCGTTCATTCATTTCATCAACCCCCTACTAACAGTTATGCAGATTCACAATGTTTCCAGCATTTTTAAACAACGCCGCAGTGCATATTGTTGGATCCGTATCCTTGTCCAGTTATCCCCTTAGCATAAATTCTTGCAAGTGCTGGGTCAAAAGTCACTCTCCCCCGACATCCCGGCAGCAGTATGGGGACTGTCACCCAAGCAGGAAGCCCTAAGTCCCACTATTCTGATGGCCAACCTTCAGGTCAGAGCTGTGGGGACAGGTGCTGCAGCCCCAGCCTGGGTCCCCCAGAGAGCCAGTAAAGACCTCAAGTGTGCTGATCTTTACAGCCAGCCAGTGACCAAAGGGTCTCATGAGCCGTGCTCCTTCCCCGCCCACACAGGCTGCAGGGGATGTCTGCACCGACGGCGTCTTCCCCCTCCACTTGCAGGCTGCTCACCCTGCCAAATAACTCAGGTCCCCACGCCTCGACTCCAATGCCCCCTGTTGCAGCAACGTGTCCCCTGGCTCCCAAGACCCTGCCTGGGGCCCTCGCTCTGTGACCAAGGCCTGAATCCAGGAGACCCCGGCGAGGTGAGGACCCCACAGGGGACAGGGCTCAGCCGGCGGGGGGGCCCTCAGTGCCGGTTACAAGAATGCCTCCAGGCCACTGTTTCCAGAAACAGATCTCACCTGGGTACGAAGAGATCCCAGCCTCATTCATGCACAACACACACACACACACACACATATACACGTCTTAAAGGAGAAAGTGCTAAGATGTGACAGCACTGTCCTCTCGGAAAAGAATTTCTCTCTTCCCCTGACTTGTGCAAAAAATTCATTACGAGTCCAGGCTGCTCCCAATTCACCCTCTCCTCCCGTTTCCCACCCCGAGTTTCCAAGCTCAGGACAATCTTTTTTTTTTTTTTTTTTAATTTATTTATTTATTTTTTTGGGGGGGGGTACACCAGGTTCAATCATCTGTTTTTATACACATATCCCCGTATTCCCTACCTTCCTTGACTCCCCCCCCCCGAGTCCCCCCCACGACAATCTTTTTTTAAAAAAAAAAAGAAAAGAAAAGAAGAAAAGAAAGAAAAGAAAGAAAAGAAAAGAAAAGAAAAGAAACGAAAAGAAAAGAAACGAAAAGAAAAGATATGCTGGCTTCTAGCCGGGGAAAAGGCAGATTCTGGGTGCAGGCCTTAGGCCAGTCTGAGGAACACAGACATCCAGAACCAAATGCTTTTTCAAACCACCCCCACCCAAGCACTGAGGGGAAGAGCAAGGCCATTTACAATGAACTGCCTTTGCCTCCCCGCGGAAGGGCAGGCTGGAAAACTCAGCTTGTGATTTTTCGGAACCAGAAAAGCCGTCTGCAGAAGGCTGGGCCTGGCTGCGTCCTTCCCCCTCCTCGACCATTTCACACCCTAGAACAGCCCTCCTTCAGAGGAAGCAGCGGGAATAAGACAACACGACACACCACGGTAAAAAATAAATAACTGGCATGGAATATTACACATCTTGATTACAACTCAGAAATTCTCTGTGCTGCCTCTGGTTGTAACAAACACTTCAGAAGAGATCGCTCTACTGGGTAGGTATGTGTTGTAAAAGCGCATCCACACCTTCACCTGGCCTGCCTCACCTGGCAGGGTTGCTATGCACCAAAAGACCTGTTTATCTCACTCCATCCATCACTCGCCCCACCCCCAGCCCTGCTCCCACCTTAGCACTGGCTCTTCCCACTGCTGGAATGCCCCTCCCCCACCTGGCCCCTGGGCTCACTCCCTCCAGATGGGCTTTCACAGAAGCACATAGTAGGTGCTCAAGAAATACTCCATGAGTTAATAATTAAAGCTGATTAACCAATGTGCCTGTGGGGAAAATACATGTGTTTTCTCAAGTTGAAACACTGGGTTTATATCCAAGAGCCTCTCTGGTTGAAAGGTTACTCCCTTCCATAGCTTGAAAAAGCTGGCTCCCTCGATACAAATCAGAGCGCAAAGGGGATACCATGCTGGCCAGACAAGGTCAGAGCACACCGAGGTCGCAGGAAGGGGCAGACGTCTGCCTGCCAACAGGCCAACGTCAGACGCCTTTGGTCACCTCCCACTTAAACTGCTGAGACGTGGAATGAGATCCAAAGGCGAATCCCCGCTGACACCTCGGCTACAGCTGCCCAGAGGCGACTGCGCCACAAACTGGTCACCAACTCGTTGTTTCTTAATTTTTCTATACAATTTTGAAAGGTTACTTTCCATTTACAATCAGAAAACATTGGCTACTTTCCCCGTGTTGTTCACTCCGTCCTTGAGCCTGTCTTACACCCAATACTTTGTTCTCTCTATCTGTGATTCTGCTTCTCTTTTGTTATATTCACCAGTTGGCTGTATTTTTCAGATTCCACATATAAGCGATAGCACACAGTGTTTGTCTTTGTCTGACTTATTTCACGTAGCATAATGCCCTCCAAGTCTATCCATGTTGCTATAAATGGCATTATTTCATTTTTTATGGCTAACATTCCACTGCATATATGTACCACACCTTCCTCATCCATCCACCTGTCAATAAACATTCAGGTTTCCTCCATGTCTGGCATATTGTAAATAATGTTATGAACAAGGGGTCACCAATTCACCATAATCACTCAGAGTCAGGAGGGGCGCTGGGCCCTGCAGACCGTAATCAAAAAGCAAAGGAAAGGAAATGCAAACAGCAAAAGACCCTCCCCTAGAGGCTCCGAAATTATATACAGTCAATCCTCATTATTTGTGGACCCCAAATTAGTGAATCTGCCTACTCGCTAAAACTGATTCCAAAACCAACACCGGGCTGCTCAGCGGTCATTCGTGGACCTGCACAGAGTGGCATGAAACTTCAGTCACCTGACGTGCCTGTTCCCGGGGCGGATGAACACCTGCCCTCCGCCCTGATCCGGCTCTCACGCTGTAAACAAGCGTCCTTTACACAGTCCATTTAGCGCCACGCTTTCTGCACTTCTGTGCCTTGTGCAGGTGATTCTGCTTTTTAAAACGGCCCCTGAGCCTAGTGCTGAAGTGCTGGCTAGAGTTCTCAGCCCAGAAAAGCTGTGGTGAGCATTATGGAGAAAACACGTGTTCCATGCATGAGCTTTGATCAGGCTGAGCCACAGTGCTGATGGCCAAGTTCAACATGAATGAACCAACAATACACATTAAATAAGGTGTCCTTCAACAGAAACACACATAACACAAGGTTATGTACTGATCAGTGGGTGAAAATGTTGGAACCAGAGGCTCACAGGAGCCTAATGAGGGTTAAAATTCCCGAAAGCCTCCGGTCACAATATCTCCCTTGAGAGCCACGGTTCAGTATTCACTAATTCAAGGTTCACGGCAACCTCAGCAAAATACTTCGAATAAGGACAACCAACTGTATACTAAAGCGGCTTCTTCCGGCCCCACATCCTTTGGTACCCACCCTCCCCCAGCATCCCCACTGCTCTCTCCATCTGCCACCCCACACAAGGGCTCCCTTGCTTGGCAGGCTTCTGCTCCGGTGTCTTCCAGAGTCGCCTCTGTCTCATCCCTCTTCTATTGGACTCATCACAATCAGTAATCACTAGCCACCCCTCCATGTCCCACCCCCACCTGAAACGTAAACTCCCTGAGGCAAGACCTCTGTCTTACACCTGTATCTGCCTGTATCTCCAGGGGCCACAGTGCCCAACACAAGGTGGGTGCCCACTGCTCACCTGAAGGGACACAGCCCCCCAGACACACAGCCACCAGCTCCCCGGCAGTTCTGGTTGCACGACAAGGGTCCAGAGAGACTGCACGGAGGCTGAAACCCCACTGATTAGACCCGGGCTGCCACAGGCACCTCTTGCAAACTTGAAATGTGGCCAGTCCAGAGTGAGATGTGCTCTAGGTGTAAAAGATGCACAAGAGTTCCAAGACTTGGTATAACAATATACATAAAACACCTCATTCGTGATTGTTTGTATTGATTCCATATTGAAATTATTCTATCTTGGACATTCTGGGTTAAAGGAATAGATTAAAATTAACTTCACCTGTTTCCTGTCACTTTTTTAGCGTGGCTTCTACGGAAGTGTTCATGACATACGGAGCTTGCTCTACACTTGCCTGAGTCCACGTGAGTTATAATAATGCCACGGAAAGGGCAGCCAGAGACACAGGCCAGCCCTGACCACCTCTCTCGGCTGCTGCCCGGTGCTCTCCAGAGCCAAGCAGGAAACACCTGTCCCATGCCTCCTGTGACCCACAAAGACATACGTGTGTTCAGAAAGGGGATTCAGAAATCAGGGCTGAAAAGAGTGCAGAGAGGAAACAATTGTGCCCTGGGAAGGGGAGCGCCACCAGAACAGGGGCCAGCATCGGACAGGCCTACGGATACGTGTTGAATGCGTACATCAGTACTTTGCCAAAAAACAATTTCGAACTTGTCTGTTCGTATTTGGGAGAGTAGAATACGAGAGCTGGAGGCCACCTGGAAAATGACCAGCCCCTGCCATGTCGCTGAACTGTGAGGAGGCTGTGTCCTCCCCTGGAGAAGAGGTGGTCCCCGCCTCCCTACCTGCCAGGCCCACGCCGTCCAGTACAACTTTCTAGGATGATGGGAGTCTTCTCTGATCTGTCCAATACAGTGCCTACTGGGCCCTTGAAACGTGGCTACTGTGACTGAGGAAGTGAAATTTCATCTTATTTAATTGCACTTAATTTACATTTAAATTCAAATGGCCACATGTGGCCAAAGGCTGCCATCCTGGACAGCACAGCTCTGGGCTGTTGCGACAGGGAGGAAGGAGATAAAGCCTGTGAAACCACTTTGGAAACGCCAAATCCTGAGACAAATGGTAGGGGGTTTGTTGTTGAACGTATTACACATGTGAAATTCTGAGAGATTTCAATTACGCAACGAAGAGAAAATTTAAACACACAGATTGTACTTCACTTGCGGGAGAAGAGTATTCACAGACGCCTATCATCAGAACAGAGCAAGACCCCTTCACACACAGCTCAGAAAACCTGCTTTGGCTCTCAGGGCCACATCCAGATTCAGTACCCCTGGGGCCTCGACATGAGCAGAAATCACGGTTGCCAGAGTGTCGCTGGTAGATGACATTCCCATCTCCCACTCCCTCCTCGTAGGGACCAGCAGTGTCTGGTCCTTTCCGCTGACCTTCCCCACTACAGAAATGGGTCCTCCCACGGCTCTCAGACAGAAGCAGGGGTTGTTCAGATCTGCTGATGGATGGTAAAACCAAGCACTGCTGAAAAGTGATGGGGACGAAGTGGGAGCTGTGAAGAATGCTAATCTGTTTACACTCAGGTTGGAAGATGCTCATGAAATTCAAATCAAGTTCTCAGCTCCCAAGAGTCTTCCCAGCAGGAAAGCCCTTCCCAGTCTAAACAGCTTTTCCTTACCATTAAGATAATTATATTCTACACACAAGCAGACAATAAAGAAAAAAGCAGGGGAGTGGAAAGGGGCTGAATGATGAGGGCCGGAAAGTCAAAAAAGGTCTAAGTCTTTCTGAGGAAACACACAGTATTTCCAAGTACCAAAGTACGGAGCTGCCCTAAAATATTTAAAAGATTTTGTGAGCTCACTCATTCTCGTCCATTAAAGAGCACAGCTAATTTTCCCCTCGGTCCTTTTAACTTTTTCACAGACACATTAACTTTAGGGCTTAAGCATGTGTAAAGGCCCTGGCGTAGGCCTCTCAGAGCTTCCATGGTGGAAACCACCTGAAATTGGATCCACATGTGTTCCACCCACAAGTTGGCCTCAGTGGCGTAATTTATTCTGTCATGAAGCAGGCAGTTGCTCAACTTTAAGGGAACGCCAGCAACCACCCTCCAGCTATTAAAACAAAATGAACCGGCCTGGTGTCAGTGGGACAAACGCCACTTCACCATGAACAGGGACCCAGCTTTCTGTACCTCAAGTTCAGTCTCCCGTCTGTTGATGTCATCTGTGGATTGATTTAACTTCTCCAGTTCTCCCTGATGAAGACAAGGGACAGAAAGAAGATTTCAGGGATTTGTCTTTCGTTTCCAGTATGACTCAGCCCCAGTACCTGCAAATTACTCGGGCACAATTCATAGGAAGACAAACAAGTCAGTATTAATTCTCAAGGAAAACAGTTGAGCCTTGGCTGAAAGAACAAATGAATGTCAGCATTTCTGAAACGTTTTTGTTGATGGTGGCCTTTTTGAAAATGACTTGAGGTCCTAGGAATTTGTCTTGTCTCAGGTCAATTATCTATTACAGGTATGTGCCTTCAGGTAAACCCACCTGTTACAAATGGTTTAGAGGCTGCATTAAAACAAGGCTTTCTGCTTTAGAACAAGAATTTTGCAGAAAGGATAACAAAACAAACCCAATGAAATAATTTAAACCAAGGGTAGAATTCTGGCATTAACTCACCCATGGTTGAGTATTTTTCTGTAGAGAAGAAAAGTCTTTTCAAACTGCCAATTATTCAACCTACCTAGTTGTTTACAAAACAAACAACTAAAACTAGCTTTAATCCTAATCCTTTAAATAAACATTCAGACCGACATTTTGTAAAAAGTGCCCAGTATGAAGTTAACTCCTTTTACTCTGCAAACAAAGGATCTTGTGAACAGAATTCCCCTACCAAGAAAACAAAATTTAGTCGTCCGAACTGATTTTGTTTAATAGAACTCCTAGTTCAAAGATGTTTTCCACCTGAATTTTATCTTGCTAACCTGCCATAACAATTCATTTAAACGCAACAGCTGAGTTAAATGAGCTTTTAATTGATCTGCACACTGGAAAACCAATTAGGTCTCCAGAAATTGCAGCGCATGCTGAAAAACAGTATTTAAAAAAAAAATGATTTATGGAAAGGGTAGAAAAGCGGATCTTGGAAAGGAATGTGCTGTGCTTTTTGCTTAGAGGGTGAAGAGGTTAAGCTGTCACTCGGCGTTCTCGGCTTGGAAATTGTTTTTTAATCATCTCCGGGAGAAATGGAGGCACAGGAACCAGGCCAACCCTCTCGCCTTCTGGCGCGTCAGCTCTGCGCACGGGTTGTCCCCGATTTCTGCTCACACCCGACCTCGTAAGGAGGAAAAGCTGGGTTTTAAACCCTTTGAGGCCAAGCGGGGGGCTGAGCCAGTGGTGACAATAAACCCTTCGGTTTGCTAACAATGAATCAGGGGAGGAGGGAGATGACTCAGGCCGGGCACCTCTGCCAGGTGAAGGCTTCGACCCCCAGGCACGGGTGGCCGCCCGCCTGCAGGGACGCACGACGCCCACCGCCCCGGGAATCCGCGCCTACGCGGCCGGCGCGGCTCCCGGAGCCCGGAGGCTGCGCAAAGCCCGCGGAGCCACGGGCCCAGCCGGGTACCCCGACACCGGCGTGGCGCCCCCGCCCCCTTCCCTCTTTGTTGCACATCTGCCCGAAGCGCGGAGCACGCTACGGCGACCCCCGGGTCCTGCCGGGGGTACCCCGGCGATAGAGTCAGGCCGCGTCCACGCGGACACCGCAGCCTCCCACGAGCCGGGTGAAACCGGGTGCTCAGACCCTCCCCTCCAGCCCCGGACCTACGTGGCCGCCTCCCACGCGCGCAGGCACCGGGGGCGGGGGGTGCCGTGAGGCAGGCTCGGCGCAGATGCCGGGGCTCCTGCACAACCCCGCGCGCCCTACCTGGATCCGGGGGTCCACCTCTTCCTCCTCCTCCAGCCCCGGCTCCATCCCCTCCTCCTCCTCCTCGGAGTCCCGGGCAGGCGGCGGGAGCTCAGCCAGCTCCTCCGGACGGCTCCGCTTCGGCGCCGCGTCCATGCGGGAGGCGGACTTGGCAGCGCGGGGGTGGCGGCCGCAGGCTGGGCCGGAGCCGTCTGGCCACCGCCCGGCGCACTCGGAAGGCGCAGCTCGCCGCCGCGGTCCCCGGACCCAGCGCAGGAGGAAGTGGGCGCGGTCGCCCCCTCTCCGCCGCGGCCGTCAGCGCAGCGCCGCCCGCTCCGCCCGCTCCGCCTCCGGCCCGCCCGCCCTGCGCAGCCCCGTCTCCAGCCCGGGCCGGCCGGGGCCCCCGGGGCGCCGTCACAAAACCTCGCTCCCGGAAAGCCTTAGGATGGCGGAGTGGGGAAGCCCTCACCCCCTTTTCACGTGGCAGCCCGAAGAGATCACAGGCTACCCAGCGCCGGCCACCTGGTTGTCAGGGTGCTTTTCTCCCTCCCTCCCCTGCCAAGGCAAGCCGACTGCGTGAAGGAAAGTTTGGGGGTATTCCCACCATCTGAGGGCACCTTTAGAAGCTTGTACTCAGTGACCCTGGATCAGTTTCAGGACTCACTCAAACCCCTGTGTACACTCAAAGCGCTTTTGTTCCCTTGGGTGAACCTGGGGAAGTGTATCCACCTGAAGATTTCCCCAGAAAAGGGAACTGAAACATGTGCTAGCACAGACACAAAAGAAAGAACAAGAAGAGGAGCCAGCTGCAGCTCCTCACGTGGATTCCTTGTCCAAAGGCTGTGGCCCCCACTACCCAAGCACCTGTGCTCTCACAGGTGTGGGATGGTCCCACCTGAATAGCCAGGAAGCATGGAAAATCCACTGATCGGGGTTGTGGGTGGGTGGGTGCATACAACCTTCTCAAGGAGAGGTGAGTGTAACCCCTGTGAATGGCCACACTCCATCCAAGGATGTATGAACTGGTGCGGTTTCCTGCCCACCCTGAACCACCCGAGAGCCAGAACTTGCCTGGCCAACTCAGCATCACAAAAAAGCCAAAGAATAAGGGGTATGTCTGTGCTTTTATGAAATGTCAGGGCCACTGTGATGTCAGGGGAGCAGAAGGTCAGATGACCTTAGCAAAGCAGGCAAGGACATTGCCACTGGCCATTGCTAATGTCTCCTTCACTACAAAAATGCAGCACATACACACTTTCTGAGTTCAGAGGGCAGACTTGCTTGAGAAAGGAGCTTCTTTCTGAGAGCCTGTCATTAAAGCCAACCTTGGGAAACCTGCTTCTGATGGTTTTTTCAGAAGCTAAGTTTGGGGGTTATTCCTTGGGCAAGGTTCCACCCTACACACTTTTGCGCTGTGGTCCCCCATCAAAGAAGCTTCATTGCCTCCTGGAGGTAACACAGGTGTACGCCGTGGCTTTGGCTCTGAACAGGTCACATCTGTTCATTGTTCTTTAAATCAACCAAGAGTCAGCAGTTCTTTGTGAGATATTCTCAAGCTCCTTGCTAAAGACATACTTGCTTTTCATTTTCCAGTGATGGATGAAGGCAGGGTCAAGATGGCCATTAAGAGTCACTTTGGGACACAAGAGCCACCGATGTTTCCTTGGCGGCTTGGAATTGAGCCCATAACTGAGCAGATTGATCCTAGCTGTGAGCAAACTGAGACAGAGGATGAAAACAATAACAGTGAGGTCAGCCCTGATTCTAAATGCCTTCCAAGTGGTGGAACCTCATCACCGTTCAAACAACAGCCTCCAAAATACATTTCTATTGAAGGTTAGATCTAAGAGCAAGAGGGTGGTTCAAAATGCCTCTATGGGACACAAGGCAACTGCTCCCGAACATCAGTGTCGACTTTTGTTGTTTTATTTTCAGAAGACCTGGGCCAGTGATACCGTGAACCCCAGTAGTGTTCTGAAGATAAAATAAGGAAAATAAATAAACCACAGCAGTACTATATATTTCTGTTGACACATACATATGCACATCAATGCATAGAGAAAGGTCTGGAAGGGAGAATTCATATGCAACAGAGTGGCTAGCCCTAGATAAGGGGGTATGGAGGAGCCCCAGATTGGCTAGGATGGGGTTGGGGGTGTCAAAGGGAACTTTTAAGCTCTCAATGATGTTTTCATTTTTTACAAGGAGGATGTATTTATGATTATTTGTGTAATTTTAAAATAAATTTAAAATAATGCATACTGTGTTAGCTTTCTATTGCTGTGTAACAAATTACCAAAATTTAGTGGCTTGAAACAGTGCTCATTGTTACCTCACAGTTCTGCAGGCCTGACGTTCAGGCATGGTGTGACCAGCTCCCCTGCTCAGGGTCTCCCAGACTGAATCAGGGTGTCCACCAGGCTGCATTCCTTTCTGAAGTCTCTGAGGAGAAAATCATTCCAAGCTCATTCAGGTTGCCTGCTGAATTCAGTTCCTTGTAGTTGTAGGACTGAGGTCCCTGTTTTCTTGCTATCAGCCAAGGGCCAACCCACATTCCTTGCTACATGGCCCTCTCCATCTTCAAAGCCAGCTGCAGAGAATCTCTCTTGTGTGGAGTCCATCTCACACTTCAAGCTCCTCTTCAGGAAGAGCCCAGTCCCTTTTAAGGGTCCACTTGATTAGGTCAGGTCCACACAGGATAAAGTCAACTGTGCCATATTCACAACCTCATCATGGAGGTGACTGTCCCATCCTATTCACAAGCTCCTGCATTTTATAGGAGTATGTACCCCAGGGGGCAGGAAATGGAGCCAACTTATTCTTCTGACTACCTCACATACTAAGAAGGCAAGCCTTGTAAGTGGCTTGTAACCCGAGCAAATGCTTACTCTTTATTGTAGCTGCCATATTGATCTGGATGAGTGGTTCTAAAGATATGGGCTGGAGACCCCTGAAGGTCTCTGAGAACTTTCAGGATGCGCATGACATCAAAACTACTTTCAGACAAATACTGGATAAGACTTGCCTTTCCCACTCTCTTTATCTTACAGGTATTCATTGGAGTTTCCCAGAAGTTACATGACACATGATACCACAAGAGACTGAATGCAGAAGATATGAGAATCCAGCTTCGTCTTGCTAGAGCTGCACGTTAAAGAGATGAGCAAAAATGTAAAACAAGGCCCTTCTCACTATTTGTTTTGGTTTTTTGGAAATTATTTTATTTTTCATTTTGGAAATGAGTTATTTTTCATAAAATTATGATATTTATGTTAACATAATAAATGTGTTGTTATTTTTAGATAAATTAATTTTTAAAACTTTTAAAAATTGTTTTAATTTCTACACAGTAACCACCTGTAGATGCAACCACATAAACATCAGCTCTTTGAGTCCTTCAATCTCTTAAAAAATATATTAAAAAGTACTGGCAACAAAAAGTTTGAGAACCACGGAGCTAAAGGAAACATATCCTTCAGTTTGAGTTATCCTTTTTTATTTCTATTTAAATGTTCCACTGCCTCCTTCACGCAAGAGATTCATCACCCCTCCCAAGACCCCTGCTGGCCATTGGTGGAGTATTTGGGGCACGGTACATTTTTGCCCGTTTCAAAAGACTTTCAATATAATTTAACAACTTAAATGATTGAGATCATTAGATAAGGTGCTGCTCATGTGTGGTTATTTCCTGGGATCTATACTTTGTCAATTCCTATGAAGAATTCATCACCCAATTTTAATGTTGCCCCTTTGGAGAGAACAGTCAGCTTTTTAGTGCTTTGTGTGTAATGTGGTTTCCAAGAGCACACCTCTGCCTTTCCAGGCTTTGGGGGGGTCCGGGGTGGGGGGGCACACCTGCGCCAGAGCTGTGGTTTTGGGCAGCCTGATCACACGGTACATAATATGGGCAAAGTGGGGATGGTGACGTCTTAACAGAATCCCGAGGACTGGTTTACTAGGAGACCTACTCCCTGTTGTCCACTGAAGGAAAACACCACCTAAAAGCTGCGAGTTACGTTTCATTAGGGGAACTTACTGAGGACTGTAGCCGGGGAGGCAGCCTCTCAGACAGCTCCAAAGGACCTGCTGCTCCAAAGAGGCGGTGGGAGCCAGGACATTAAAAGTTTTTGCTGGAGGGAAAAAAAAACATGTAGTCAAACATCAAAAGATGACCGCTAATCCCGAAAACAGCAAGTTAATGATTTTCATGCTTTTCTATGTATGTGGAGATGCAAGAGTCTGGACTCATTGAAATTATTCCTTAGATATGCATCTTAACCATCTAGGGCCGGTATCCCGGTTTTTTCCATCCTGAATCCCCTAGGGGCTTGCCGGTGGGGCGGCTGCACAGCAGGTGGCTTGATGGCTGCAACATTCTTTGTCTACTGGAAAGGCAGCCGCATTCTTTGTCCACACTGTTCATTTGATTTTCACTATCTCCTTGCAGTTTGGTTAAACTGGGGGAAATGTGCTTTGTGTGTTTGTTTCCTGCCCTTCCACTTCCTCAAGCTGGAAATCTTCCTTGGTGAAAATCACAGCCTCTGTGCTGTCCCAGTTTCTACTGAGGACAGCGGGCCGACATTCAGAAAGAAGGAGGAAAAAGGTATCTGGCAGGATGAGCCTCGGTGTACGTATTTCTCCATAATGGGTCCTTATGTGTAGCGATCTGGTTTCTTTCATGGGATTAACATCAACCTTTCCTTTTGTAACCCCACTCCTTGCTGGTGTCACAGATTTACAATCTAAGCCTCCTCCTCCCCAAATTATAAAGCAAGCAAGGGTCAGCAAAGAGAGACCCTCTCCTTATTTGGTCCCCCTGTTGGAGTGAGTATTTGGGGATGTTTCCATTTCCATAGCTGTGGAGAGAAACTAGGGTTTATTTAATAAACACTCAAAGAAAATCCTGCCAAGTTCAAGGGAACTCACTTTCCTGTCTTCAGGTGAAGAGAGGGTCTCCAACTGTGTTTCAAATGTTCTCGGCCTTTTTTGTGAAAAGAGAAACGTGACCTTTTCCCCCAATACCATGAACACCCCGAAGTGGAAGCCAGAAAGGAAGTGAGGAGGTCTGCTGACCTCAGGGAGCTTAGATAGAGTTTAGGGCAGAAGGAGGGATAGTGTTGGTTGTTCACATGGGTGAAGGAACAGCCCTTTCCCTCCTAGCCGCTGCAAAGGACTGTGTCACACTCTGTGGGAACGCAGAGGTCATCCCATCTTCTGCCTGCAAGGGCCGGCATAGTTTTACAGAGAAGATGACACTCGGCCTTGAATAATAAAAAGAATTTCCACAAACAAGGGAGGAAGATTTTGCCAAAAAAAGAAAGAAAGTGCTTCCCAGATAGGCAATAGCATGGGGAAAATGATGAAGGGGTGGACCGGCCAGGAACAGTGGGGAGGGAGACCACCTTGACCTGGGACCCAGGAGGGACAGTGGGGAATGGAAGGGGCAGGTGCCCAAGGGCCGTGAGTGTCAGGCTCAACCTTTGGACTATAGACCATAGCCAGTGAGAAGCCATTCATTCATTTGTCCATTTAGTCATCCAACAGATATTTACTGAAAACAATATGTTTTAGACAATATGTCAGAGATCAGGGTATCACTCTGAACAAAAAACACAACCTCCCTGCTGTCATGGAGATAACAGATAAATGTGTAATAAGTCAGGGTGATCAGGGCCAAGGGCCAAACGGGGGAGGACCTGGGGGGTGGGGGTGCCGTTGTGGATATGGTGAAGGCTCTCTGAGAAGGACTCATGGAACCAAGCCCCCCAAAAATGAGACAGCAAACCCTGCGTCCCTTTGGGGAAGAGCACTCCAGCACCGGAAGCATGTGCAAGGCTCCCAGGGAGAGAAAGCAAGGTAGTTAGGCTGGGAGATGAGGACACCTCTTCTGGTTGCCCCCCTCTCCTCAGTGAAATCCGAAGTTCATCAACTGTGAATAAAGGGGCCGTGGGGGGCACAGGAGCAACCCTGGAGGCTAGGGGAGAGAGGTTTTGAATGGCTGTCCAGGAGAGCTGGCAAGTAAGTGCCCAGGGGAATGTATTATAATTGCCAGGCTGCACTGAGGACCCACCTGTGGCTGGAGATTCTCGAACAGACCAGTCAGCAAGGGTGAGTGGTTTTGCTGACCCAACTTCAGCTTCTGGATTCAGGTGGAACGTAGTAAGAATGCGAGATTTCACCGGGATGGGGATTATGTCGGGTTCCCACATAGTGGGGAAGAGGGGTGAGGGAAACGCGGGTGACGGCAGGTGTAAGGATTTCATGGTGGCCCGTGGGATCAAAGCTGGATCAAACGGGAAGGGCAGGCGTGAGGGGGTGAGGGAGGGGCTGTTAAAATATTTCCAGGGAGCGATGATGCATCCTCGAATCAAGGGATGGAGAGACGGGAATGGATTTGAGACTACACGGGAGCTGGTGGCTAGTAAGTTCTGGAGCGAAGATACATTTTTAAATGTTTTTAAAAGTGAAATCTGCCAGCTGAAAGTTGTCAGCAAGATGAACTCAATACATGCTTAAGCACCTCTGACGTGTATGCACAGTTCCAGGTGCCAATTTGAGGGTCCCAAACATGGAGATGACAAAGTCATACGGTCTTCCTACTTGGGGAGACACACCCCCACCAAACTTGTGCCCCAAGGAAACAACCACAGAATTTCTTACTGTAAAATTCAGGCCTTTTTTTTTTTTTTTTTTTGGATGCGCGCGGGCTTTCTCTAGTTGTGGTGAGCAGGGGCTACTCTTCGTTGTAGCGCATGAGCTTCTCAGTGCGGTGGTCTCTAGGTGCGCAGGCTTCAGTAGTTGCGGTGGTGCGCACGCTTAGTTGCTCCAAGGCATGTGGGATCTTTCCAGATCAGGGATCAAACCCATGTCCCCTGCATTGGCAGGCGGGTTCTTAACCACTGTGCCACCAGGGAAGTCCCTAAGGCTCTTTCTGTCAAACTTCAATGCCACTTAAATGAAGATTCCCGGCAACACAGATTTTTTTTTTAATTATTTGAATCTGCTTACTAACCCCTATGAATTAGGTACTGCTCTTCTGGACTAAGGAAGAATGGACCTGCATTCATACCACATCCTGGTGGCAGTGGCAGAAGAAATTGACATCAGCATCTTCTCTTGGCCTCCCAGCCATCTTTACCTGCTGCCTTAGGTCAGAGGTGGCAAACTGGGGGCTCCTGGCCGGGTCAGACTGGAGGGCATGTGTTGTCCGGGTGGCACAGTGCTCTATAAAGTTGAGGCAGCAGTTAAAATGCAGGCAACGGGACAAAAAATTCAGACTTCTCTGTTTGGTGAGAGTCCGGAGATGTGAGGAGCAGCTGACCCTCTGGAAAGTATATGTCAGCCTCAGAGCCCTGGAGGCCAACCTGCTCGCTCTCACAGGCCACACCCTGGCACTAAGGTGATGCTGTAAGGTGATGCAGAGATGCAGGTTCCCTCTGCCTTCCTCCCACCCTCCCTCCTCTTCCTACCAATCCCAAAGGACCATGGCATGTGGCACGAGGGAAGAGAACTTTAAAGCAGACCTCAGACACTTCAACAATGTTTTTTGCCTCCAGATGACTAGTTTTCAGATCTCAAGGAGCAGTAGAAGCTAGATCTTTGACAGGGATCAGGGCCTCCACATCACAAGGCGTCTGTTTAATTCTGTGACTCGGGGACATCAGTATACTGTGTTGCCAAATTGTCTTGCACTGTGGCTGCTCCCCTCTAGTTAGAACCTTTATCTGTGTTCTAAATTGAATTAAGCTCAAGTCTCTTGACCCAGATGAATTACAGGCCAGAGTACTTAGAGAACCCAGCAAAGAAACTTTCAATTTTTATCTGTGGTCTTAAAGGACCAGCATATATCTTAAATGATGCTGGAATCATGGAGACAGAAAAAAGTGTTCCATTAAAAAGAAAAAGGGGGTACTTCCCTGGTGGTACAGTGGTTAAGAATCCACCTGCCAATGCAGGGTACACAGGTTTGAATCCTGGTCCCGGAAGATCCCACATGCCTTGGAGCAACTAAGCCCATGCATCACAACTACTGAGACCTGAGCACCTAGAGCCCATGCTCCACAACGAGAGAAGCCACCGCAATGAGAAGCCCACTCACCACAACAAAGAGTAGCCCTCACTCACTGCAACTAGAGAAAGCCCATGCGCAACAAAAAAAGACCCAATGCAGCCAAAAAAGAAAGAGAGAGAGAGAGAGAGAGAGAGACAGAAAGAAAGAAAGAAAGAAAGAAAGAAAGAAAGAAAGAAAGAAAGAAAGAAAGAAAGAAAGAAAGGGAAAAGAAGGAAAGAGAAAGAAAGAAAGAAAGAAAGAAAGAAAGAAAGAAAGAAAGAAAGAAAGAAAGAAAGAAAGAAAGAAAGAAAGAAAGAAGGAAAAAGAAAAAGAAAGAGGGTTCTATACACTGCAAACCAGTGAGGGTAACAGATTGTAGGCACAATTCTGCAGTGGATTTTAAAGTGAAAGAACATTTCTGCGCCCCAGAAGAAAAATGATTGAGCACCGTGACCCAGCTTGGATTAACCAAGAACAAATCATGTCAGCCTTGCCCTCCCTTCCTTATTCCACAGGTTTATTAGTCTGGCCAAGGAAGGAAATACACAAGACAGGAGATCTTCATTGTTCACAGATAATCTGTGTAGGAAAAGGCCAGTTAAATAAACCCACTTATAAAGGAAACCAAAATTTCACATTAAACAATGAAAAAAAGGCTTTTATTGGGGCTTTACTCTGGACAACAAACTTAAAATTATGAAAATAAGCTTTTTTTCTTCTCCTTTAAAGACTATTTAGTTGACAAATATTTACTGAGCATCTGTTATGTGATGGCCTCTGGCAATGAAGACCCAGCAGTGGACAGAGTGGACAAAAGTCCCTGCCTTCCTTGTGGCTTATAGTCTAAGGGAAGGCAGGAAAAAGACTTAAACACATAGGGAAACAAAATAGGGACTTCCCTGGTGGTCCAGTGGTTAAGACTCCAAGCTCCCAATGCATGGGGGCCCGGGTTCGATCCCTGGTCAGGGAACTAAACCCCTGTGCCACAACTAAGAGCCCGCATGCTGCAACTGAGATCCAGTACAGACAAATAAATAAAATAAGTATTCTTTTTAAAAAGGTAAACAAAATAGTTGCAGTTGTGATAAGGATAATTGCTTTGATGAACAACAGAAAATATAGGATAACCAGATGAAGAGGCCAGAGTGTGGGGGCTGCCTCAGACGGGAAGTGGAGAAGGCTCTCTGTGGATACAATGTTTGAGCTGAGGTTCGATGAGGAGGAGGAGTGGGGCAGCCACACTCTGAAGGAAAGCGTGATCCGGCCGGCACAGACCCTGAGGAGGGAGCCGGCTGGACAGCCCTCGTGCTGGCCAGAGAGTCAACAGGGAGGATGGGGTGCTGAAATGAACACGGTCACACGTTAGATGATGTGGGGCCTGGGAGGCCACGGGAAAGAGTTTGGATTTTATTATAAATGTGATGAGAAGCCACTGGAGGGACTGAAGTTGAGGAATAGCAATTTCCATCTTACATGTTTAACAGATGACCGTGGCTGCTGTATGGAAACGGGGTGACCGTGAAGGCAGGAGTGGGAACAGGAACACTAGTTCGGAGGCTGTCACAGGGGTCCAAGCAAGAGATGTGGCCCCTGGCCTAAGTGGGGAGATGGAGCGCGTCGATGGAGGATGTATTCTGAAGACAAATTCAACAAAACTTACTATTGCATTAGATGTGGGAATGGCCAGAAGCAGAGGCACCAAGAATGACTCTTGAGATTTTGACTTGAGAAGTGGCTGAAAGATGCTGCCGTTTACTGAGCAAGGCAGGGAAGACTTAAGGAAAAGGTTTGCAGTCAAAAGGTGTGTTTTTGCAGCCTAAATGTCCATGGACAGATGAATGGATGAAGAAGATGTGGTACATATCTAAATGGGGATACTACTCAGGCATAAAAAGGAATGAAAAAATGCCATTTGCAGCAACACAGATGGAACTAGAGATTATCATACAAAGTGAAGACAGACAGAAAAAGACAAATATATGATATCACTTATATGTGGACTCTAAAATATGACACAAATGAACTTATCTACGAAACACAAGCAGACTCACAGACATAGAGAACAGACGTGCAGTTGCCAAGGGGGTGGGGGTGAGGAAGGGATGGATTGGGAGTTTGGGACGAGCAGATGTAAACTATTATATATAGGATGGATAAACAACAAGGTGCTACTGTAGAGCACGGAACTATATTCAATTCCCATGAAGGAAAAGAATATGGAAAAGAATGTATATACAGGTATAACTGAATCACTTTGCAGTACAGAAGAAATTAACACAACATTGTAATTCAACTATAATTCAATAAAAGAAATTTGTTAAAAACCAGATGTGTTTTTTGGACACCCATGTCTAAGAGGTTATTAAACACACAAGTGAGATGTCAAGTATACAGGGGGATACACATCTGAAGGCCAAGTCCACAAATATAAGTTTGAGAGTCAACTGCATGTGGATGATATATAAAGCCATGGGACTGGATGAAATCACTTAGGACAGGGGAGATGCCAAAGGGGAGAGGAGCAGGACGAAGCTGGGGGTACCCATCTAGAGGCAGGGCCTTGGTGAAGCCAGGAAAGAGTATTGCCACCAGCTCATCAGAATAGTAACAGCCACCACCACAAAAATGATCAATCAACTGCCAAGGATTTTTCTTTTCTGGCATATTTTTCTGATAAACTTTTAATATCATA
Source organism: Hippopotamus amphibius kiboko (assembly GCF_030028045.1). Lineage (NCBI taxonomy): Eukaryota > Metazoa > Chordata > Mammalia > Artiodactyla > Hippopotamidae > Hippopotamus > Hippopotamus amphibius. The sequence goes on from NC_080191.1 coordinate 102,652,795, forward strand.
TAATAGGAAATTCTTCAATTAAGGTTTGACTTTTATAGCACAATCATAAACAGTATAATTTTGGCAAAAATATTTGAGGCATTTGTTGATTTTCTCCGGGTGTCTCTCTTCCCCTTTTGACGTTAATATCATTCTCATTCAAAGTGTCTTTTTGAGAAACATGTACCACAATGTTCACTGCAGCACTAGTTATAATAGCCAGGACATGGAAGCAACCTAAAAGCCCATCAACAGGTGAATGGATAAAGAAGATGTGGCACATATATACAATGGAATATTACTCAGCCATAAAAAGGAATGAAATTGAGTTATTTGTAGTGAGGTGGATGGACCTAGAGACTGTCATACAGAGCAAAGTAAGCCAGAAAGAGAAAAACAAATACCGGATGCTAACTTATCTATGGAATCTAAAAAAATGGTACTGATGAACCCAGTGACAGGGCAAGAATAAAGATGCAGATGTAGAGAACGGACTTGAGGACACGGAGTGGGGGGTGAAGGGGAAGCTGGGACAAAGTGAGAGAGTAGCACTGACATATACACACTACCAAATGTGAAATAGATAGCTGGGGGAAGCTGCTGCATAACACATGGAGATCAACTCGATGATAAGTGATGACTTATAGGGCCAGGGAGTCGCGGGAGGGAGGGGATATGGGGATATATGTATAAGTACAGCTGATTCACTTTGTTGTACAGCAGAAGCTGGCACAACCACGTAAGGCAATTATGATCCAATAAAGAGCTAAAAACAAAACATAACAAAAAAACAAAGTGTCTTTTTGGCTGTCATCCTCATTCTCTGATCTAACGCTGCCATCTCCTCATTTGCCAATGGCTTTGCAAATGATTAGGGCAGTTCCCCAAAATGGCTTTCCTAAGCTTGAAATCTAGCTTATTTTGCAAGACTGACAGTTTCACTTTCCATCAATATTGATATTATTTGCCTTGTGTTTGCACTATGTTGTTGTAGCCTGACAACTCTAGAGAGGATACAGGACAAAGATTTTAACCCAATAGACAGGGATGGAAGCTTGGTTTTAAAAGGGAGGGACGGACTTCCTAGGTGGCGCAGCGGTTGGGAATTCGCCGGCCAATGCAGGGGACACGGGTTTGAGCCCTGCTCTGGGAAGATTCCACATACCATGGAGCAACTAAGCCCGTGCGCCACAACTATTGAGCCTGTGCTCTAGAGCCCGTGTGACGCAACTACTGAAGCCCACACGCCTAGAGCCCGTGCTCCACAACAAGAAAAGCCACTACAATGAGGAGCCCGCACACCAAAATGAAGAGTAGCCCCCGCTTGCAGTCAACCAGAGAAAGCCCATGTGCAGCAACGAAGACCCAACACGGCCAATAAATAAATAAAATAATTTATTTAAAAAAATAAAAAAAAAAAATAAAAATAAAAGGGAGAGACGTGTGTGAGGTCAGTTTTTTAGTGATTAGTCTTGTGTTATGAAGACTTCAGCTCTGACAGCTGGTCAGAACCACCAACTGTTCACTGAATCCATTCTCCCTTTCTTTAAGCACTTAGCTAAACGGCATTTTCCTACCACCCGTTTGGCTGGATGTGGCTTTGCTAAGTGAGCGGCAGTGACGTGGCATTTTCAGGCCTGACCCACAAAAACCTCCCACGTGTGCTCTTTTATGCTCTTTGCACTTCTGTGCTGGGTGCACATGCTCCTGAAGCCCCAGCGAACAGCAGATCCTTGAGGTGGAGAGAACCTAGGTTCCCCAGGGGCTGCTCGGAAGAGAGTAGCAACCTGAGTTCCCCGAATTGTGACCTAAGATATAGACAAAATTCTATTGTGGTTAGCCATTCAACGTTTGGGTCTGTTTGTTACCATGGCTTTGCCTATCCCAAAAAACACTGCTCTACGTACCTTCAGGAATGGGGTAATGGGGCTCCCCTGGTGGCGCAGTGCTTAAGAATCCACCTGCCAATGCAGGGATTTGATCCCTGGTTGGGGAAGATCCCACATGCAGCAGAGCAACGAAGCCGGTGAGCCACAACTACTGAGCCTGCATGCCTACAGCCCGTGCTCTGCAACAGGAGAAGCCACTGCAATGAGAAGCCCGGGCGCCACAACGATAAGTAGCCCCCGCTCACCACAACCAGAGAGAGCCCGCACTCAGCAACAAAGACCCAACACAGCCAATAAATAAATAAATAAATAAATAAGTAAATTTATTTTTTTTTAAAAGGAATTGGGTAATGCATACGCAGTAATGAGGAGCCCCTTATATATTCCAGCAAGACACTTAGCTGGTGTCATGTGACTTCCTACAGACACGCTGAGAAATGGGCAGTTGCTAGCCCAGGTCAGAGGAGTAGTGACTGACTGGACGACCAAACCCAAAGGCTCATGAATCATTGTCTGACCACACACACTCCTTTGTGCTTGACTCTCAGCTCTGTCCCTTTCCACATGTGTAGTGATGACTCAGCTGACTAGAGAGAAGGCATGCTTCTCAAACCTGCGGGATACACGAGGCTGGAATGGGTACCCAGATTGCACAACCATGATTCAAACGGATCGTGGCACTGGATTTCCATCGTGTTGTTGTATGATGGCAACTATAGAGAAAATAATTCACAAAGACTTTGACCTAATGGGCAGGGGCGGAAGTCTTTAGGGTAAGTGGCCATAGACAACAGGATGAAAGTCACTGGGGCTAAATGTAAGGTCCTGAACTTAGTCTGAAATAAACTAGAGCAAGGTGGGGAAACATGGCTTAAGACACATTTTGAAAAGATTTGGATATTGTAGGCTGCGTTACTGAAGATATTGTGTCTAGAGTCAAGACACCCGAGGGAGACTCCTTCCCGGAGTCTGCAGTCAAGTGCCACCCTAGACACGAAGTGTGTTCAGAGGAGAGCACTAGGTGAAGGGACAGGGGTATGGATTTTAGAAAAATAATTTTCTGTTGCTTAAGTTTATCGAATTTCCAATTGAGCTGCAGCAATAGGTAGTGAGTTTTCTGTCACTGGAGGTGTTCAAATAAGTTAACCGGATGAAATTACTGATGTTCAGTCATTTTTGACCTACGAGAACAGTAATTTCATACGGCTTAACATAACCCTTGGTGGAGATGGTGGAGAGTGAGTCAAACTACTGAGCAAGTGACAGAAATGCAACTCAAACTGGCTTAAGAAAGGAAGGGCGATTTCCCTGGTGGCACAGTGGTTAAGAATCCCACCTGACAATGCAGGGGTCACGGGTTCGATCCCTGGTCCAGGAAGATCCCACATGCTGTGGAGCAACTCAGCCGGTGACCCACAACTACTAAGCCTGAGCTCTAGAGCCGTAAGCCACGACTACTGAGCCCATGTGCCACAACTACTGAAGCCCTCATGCCTAGAGCCCGTGCTCCACAACAAGAGAAGCCACCGCAATGAGAAGCCTGTGCACCACAACAAAGAGTAGCCCCCACTCACCACAACTAGAGAAAGCCCGCACACAGCAACGAAGACCCAATGCAGCCAATAAATAAGTAAATAAATAAATATATTTAAAAAAAGAAAGAAAGAAAGAAAGAAAGAAAGAAAGAAAGAAAGAAAGAAAGAAAGAAAGAAAGAAAGAAAGAAAGAAAGAAAGGAAGGAAGGGGTGACCGTGGAATGGCAGATGTACTGGTTCATGTAACTTAAAAATCCAAGGAAATTCTAGTGTCAAGTATGGCTCTATCCAGGCGTCTCAGCGTCTCCACCTCTTCTCCCAGCAGTCCCCTGCGTTGGCTCTGTTCCCCTTATGGTGGACATCTGGGTGCCCACCAGCAGCTCCAGGCTTGGGTTAAACCAGCCTAACAACCCTCACCCACAATTCCTGGGACTGACTCTTATTGAACAAACTTGGGTCACACATCCATCCCTGAATTGGTAACTGAGGTTGGCGGGTAGGGTGGGGAGAAGGAGAATGACCAATTGGCTTGGGTTTCATTGCAGGTTGATTCTGGAGTCCAGACAAGGGTGAGATGCAGAGTAGGTGTTCGGTCACACAGCCTGAGCAAAGAAAGGGTGGCTTTCCAAAACCAACAACAACAACAATAGCAAAACCCGAGATGCTATAGGTCAAACTGGGTGATGGAAAGGACCGGCCGGGTGAAGATCCGGGGGGACGTGTGTTCCAGACAGAGAGAGCAGCTGATGCCAATGGAGGAATGGGTTTGAGGGACAGAAAGAAGGCCAGTGCTTCCACCATCTACAGCTGTAAGACAAAGCCCCAACTCTTATGGCTTAAGGTGACAACCATTTTCCTCTCACAGTCTGTGAAATGACCAGACTCACAGGCAGCTCTCTGCTCTGTGTGATTCTAGCCAACCGCAGTCACCTGGAGGCTGGACTGTCCCAGGTGGCTCACTCACATGGCTGGGGGCCTGTGGGACGATAGCCCAGAGCTCCATTCTCCTCCACGTGGCCTCTGCGTGTGGCTTTTGTTTTTACACAGCTTGGTGGCTGGGCTCCAAGAGAGGAGGCACAAGCTGCCAGTTTTCTTAACTCCTCAGCTCAGAAGCTCTAGAACATCCTTCCCACCATTTTCCACTGGCCAAAGAAGTCGCGGGGCCAGCATGTGTGTGTGTGTGTGTGGGGGGGGGGGTTGGCATGAGTGTGTAGGGACCGAAGGGACCGGTGGCAGCCGCCTCAGGAGGCTTTCTACCCCAGCCAGCCCAGCTGGCCACAGTGATGGGCAGAGTGGTATGCAACAGGGTTGGAAAGGCAGAGAGGCGATAGATCGGGGTCAGCAAACGGTGACCCACAGGCCAAATTCAACCCACTGCCTTTCTTGTAGATGATGTTTTCTGGGAACCCAGTCACACTCCTTTGTTTGCCATGTTGTCTATGGCTGCAATCGCGGTCCAACAGCAGAGCTAAGAAGCTGCAACACAGACATAGCTCTCAAAGCCCCAAACAGGTACCACCCAACCCTTTACAGGAACGTTTGCCGACCCCTGGGCCAAGTCAGGGGGTGCCTTATACATCTTGGTGAGGGACTTGGATTTTATTCTAAGTCATAGGAAGCCATTGGAGGGTTTTAAACCAGTGAGTCACGTGATCTGACCAGTGAGTCACGTGATCTGACCTCTATTTTTAAAAGATCTGCTCTGGGAATGGATTATAGGAGGATACAAGAGAGCATAGGGAAACCAGTGGCAGGCTGTAGCAATCACCCAGCTGAGGGAGCACAGAGTGGAAAACAGAGACGAATTTGTACATCTTTATTGGAGTATAACTGCTTTACAATGTTGTGCTAGTTTCTGCTGTACAACAAAATGAATCAGCTATATGTGTGTATATATATATATATATATATCCCCATGTCCCCTTCCTCTTGAGCCTCCCTCCCACCCTCCCTATCCCACTCGTCTAGGCCATCACAAAGCACCGAGCTGATCTCCCTGTGCTATGCAGCAGCTTCCCACTAGCTATCTATTTTACATTTGGTAGTGTATATCTGTCCATACTACATAGACACAGAAGATGAATTTGGCACACATGTTGAGAAGAAGAAGCCCACAGGACTTGCTGAGCTGCTGGCTACGAGAGATGAGGGGAAAGAGGAATCAAACATGACTTCTGAGTTTTGGCTTAAACAACTGGGCCTATGATGGTCCCATTAATAAAAAAGAGAAAACGCCCAGGGAGGAGCAGGTTGAGTGAAAAGAGCGTTCAAGAACTCCGTTTTGCGCAAACTGAGTTTGAGATGTTTGTCAGGCATCCAAGAGGCAAAGTCAGGTTAAGCAGTTAAACACTTGAGTCTGGAGCTCAGAGTCTAAGTTTGAGAATCATCGGTAAGTAGGTAGTATTGAAAGCCAGAAGCCAGGAAGAAAAACCTCCAGGGAAGTGGTGTGGAGAGGGCCCTAGGCTGGTAGAGAACCAGAGGCCTTCTGCAGCAGGGAAATCAATGGAAAGATTAAGGAGTGTCTGGGGAGGTGGGAGGGAGCTGGGAGATGATGGGAAGGAGTGGTCCACTGGCTTGAATGCCACTGGGTGGCAGAGGGACAGGTGAACAGAGGGGACCAGAGCAGTTTCAGTGAGTAGGGGTCCTGGACACTGACTGGATGGGATTGAGGAAAACATGGGATGATGGGATGTGTGCAGATACATAGAGACCTCCTTTGAGAAATCTGGCTAATGAATGAATCAAAACCACGCATTTCCACTGCAGGCTCATGGCCCTGAAAGTCCCTTTCAACGCTGCGGAGTTTTGGCTCCATGAAACGCCTGCTCTGGGCCAGCTCACCACTTGTCTGTGACGCTGATGAGGCATTTCTTCCTGATGGTTCATTGGGAAGTTGGACGGAGCAAAACAGAAATCCATACACAGAAAATCAAGAAAAACCAAAATGAAATAGAAAGCTTGCAGCCGCAGACAGATGAGCGCAGATTTTCAAATGGGTTTCTCCCCATTGTCAGGAGGCTGCAAACCCGTAAGGCCAGCGGTTTCATGTCTGCTGGGTGGACACACAGTTCTTCCCGCCTCACTTTCCCGAGGAAGCTCCTTCACGCAAACTTCTGAAATCTGCAGCCAAAGATAAACGTGAGGCCCAAAGAATAGCAGATTTCTGTAACTAGGACACAAATGCATCTTGCAGAAGGACACAAAGGATCATTTTTGTTTCTTTTTTTTTTTCTGTGAAACATTTAATTTCTTATGACAAACATCCAGGACAAAACACGCACACATTCACGCACACAGAACCTATTGTTAATTTTAAAACTATTTAATCGCAGACTAAAGAAGACACAGAGATAATGTTGTATCTAATTCTATTCCCCAAGAGTCTTCGAAGAGATGACGTGACCCCCAAATCTGAGCTCTGAACTGTCTGCCATCCTATTTTATAGAGGTGCAGGCTAATCCTTTAGGGTGCCCGAATTCCTGGATGATAGAAAGTTGTACACACAGTCATACATGAGCCACATTTCCGTCTTTACCCACGACCTGGTTTAGAATCCCCAGTCTGCTCCTTATGAGGCTGTGTGACCCTGAGTGGGTCCTTAACCTCCATGAGCCACGGAGGCCTCATTTGGCAACTGGTAATAACAGATCTACTTTGCTGTCATGTATTAAACAAGCTAATATAAGTAAAGGTCTGTGTATGCGTTCTGAGTACAATAAATGGCAGCTGTCGTGAAGAAGAGTATCTGTGAGGACACCCAACCCTTAACTGAAAGGTCAAGTTATGCCATGACTATTAAGGGTCCCAGATCTCCTGGGTAATCCTATGCTACAGTACAGTTTGTCTGTTTGTCTCTTTTAAAAATGACCTTGGTGCTTTGGGAATCCTATGATTAGCAGCGTAATTTTAGGCAAGTCTCTTCAAAGGTCACAGGCTTTAGAAGGTCACCTGTTAACATAAGCATCTCCCACAAGTGGCACTCAAGGCTTCTTGCTAAGCCCCACAAGCGCCCCTCTTCCCAGACCCAAAGTCCTCAGCAGCCTCCTGGACTTGCTTCCGTTGCCCTAAAGACGAGGACCTTCTCCTCTCGTCTTCCCTAGATTGAAGACATCACCGTGAGGACTCCTTTGCTGTGGAAGTAAGGGCAGTCCCCATTTGGGCCAGTTTGCAGCTTGGCTTTGAATGTTCCTAAAACCACAGCTTGCACAGGAGGGGAAGGTTCTGTCCCCAAGCCCTGTGTGACTCTGGGTCAGTGTCTTACAGGCTGATGAAGAGTGACGACAGGGCTAGGGACGACCATCATTTTGGCCTGACTGTGGCTGGTGAAACGCATCTACCGTAAGAAGAGACAGGAGTTAAAGGACCAGGCCCTCCCAGGGGAAACGGCCCTTGCCTTGGCCCGGCCCTGACCGGGTGTAAGCAGGCTGTCTTCAAGCATTCCATCCCCTTGACGTGAAGAAACAGCTGCAGAAGTTACATCAGGTCTCTGGGATGTTTCCGTTTAAACATATTTGTTTTTTGGTTTTTGAGGGGGCGAAGAGGATTGTGAATAGAAGTCAGTGATTCTGTGCCCTCCACCACATCCCCTCCGCCTGCCTGGGGTTTCAGCTGTAGCCGGGGGGACATTCTCCATGCACACCGCCAGCATCCACCTTGAGCTCCTTCCTCAGGGCTCCTTGAAGCTTTGGTAGTCCACTTCGCCTTTACATCAGCCGCCCGAAGAACAGGGGGTGTTAATATTCCCAGGGCAGCCCTCAGCCACTGGGGGGATGGAAAGTCAGTGGCCTCAGTCTTCAGTTCTTCGGGGTACAATTCTGGGAGACATTCTATACCATTGCTCGGAGGGGTCCCAGCAAGAGGGACCCCTGATGCCCACAACAGTAAGCAGTGGGTGCACCAGCCTTTACTGGCTTTTCTCCTTTCACTCTCCCCACTCCCTCTCTCCTGCATCCCAGGTCCCCTCCTCAAAAGGCTTCCTGCACCCAAGACCCAAGTCTCTGCTGAGGTTTCGTTTGGGGGAGAATCTAAACTAAAATGTGCATCAATGACGTGACGGGCGTTTATCTTGAATGTTCAGAAATAAAGCTGCTCCTTTGCTGAACGAGAATAAAAAGGGAAGCTGCCCTGTTGGGAAGAGGAGCGTCCCAGCAGCTGAAGAAGTGGGGCCTCTGCTCTGCCCACTGGTGACAAAGTGAGGCCGTAAAGTTGACGGCTGACATGGGCCAGGGGAGGCAAGCCTGGGGATCCTGGGTGTGGACGTGTTTCTCATCCCCGGCCCCAGTGCAGAAGGTATGAATGGGAAAGGCTGTGAGTTGAGAGACAAGTGTTCCAAGCAGACCACGGAGGACTGGGAGGCCTGAATTGAGGTTACAGGGTCAGAGAATAAGTGGGCAGAGCAGACTTGTGAAGGGGAAGGGGTCTAGATTAACTGCAGGGACCAAGGGTGAGGGCCAAGGTAAAGGCATCTATCCTCTCCCCACGTTTGTGGGAGCGGCCTGCCGTGGAACCCATGGAACAATACGCCCATTCAGCCTGTGGCTCTAATGACAAGGCCATCCCTGGCTGTGGGGCTGTCTGTACGGCAGGAAATGAGGGGGAGGAGACAGGGATAAAAAGTAGCCCCATAGGGCCCAACAGGGACACCTGCTTCTCAGGGGCGCAATTTTAACCCACGGAAAGGAAGAGCAGCACAAAAGGTCACCATTAGCAAAGGGGGATTTCCAAGACCAATCAACAATAACCGCGAAAGCAAACAATCCCCTGCCTTCCTTCCCGCTGACTTTATAAGGTTGCTTTATTCTTATTTGGATCTGTGAGTCAACAGAGAAAATGTAGTTCTGGTGTTTCTGAGAATAGAAACATTTTTTCAGGTGTTCCAGCAGCAGAATAATTTTTATTTCCACAAGAAAGCTGGGTCGTCAGCTATAAGCACAGTTGTCAAAATTGGACAGTGAATACTGTAGAATTAATCGGATTCTCCCGTAATAAGACAGCAGATTAGGACCCATTCATGCCTCTCTAGTGTAAGAATCTTGACAGTATTTTAACTGGTTGTGCTATCCAAAACTGGACAACCTCTATCTCACCCCCCATCAAACCAAAACAAAAATGTCCACCCGAGACCCTCTCAACCTGTGGGTCTTTATCTGTGATGCTGTCATTTCTAGATGGCTGATAGTTTGCGGCCAATAATTACAATAATCAGACTCATCACTGTGGATCATCGCAGCTCTTCCCTTGCAAGGACAGAATGCAGGTTCCTGATAAAGGACATACCTTTAATCTTAACTAAAACCCTTGCTTTGTAACTTCTAGTCTCAAAATGCCTCTTTTGCAGTTAATTTTAAACATTGCCATGTGTGCTGACCATAGGGATTTAACTGCCAAGACCTGAAAATGAAACTCACTGAGTACATTAAAAAATCCTTCAAGACCATGTGGAAAATGAATTTTTTTTAAAAGTGAGGATCACAGATGAGTGTGGTTACACACAATCCAACATATATCTTTCCCTGTTTGTTTGTTTAATTAGCAGTGGAAGTCTGCATGAAAACCATTCTCTCTTCAAGCAATCTGAAGTCTCTGGATTATCAACAAAGTGCCTCTAGGCTTGAGCTGTCGAAGGCAGTAGCCACCTGTAGCTTTCCAGCACTTGAAAAGGCAGCTGGGACTTCCTGGTGATGCAGTGGTTAAGAATCCACCTGCCAATGCAGGGCACACGAGTTAGAGCCCTGGTCCAGGAAGATCCCACATGCTTCGGAGCAACTTAAGCCCATGAGCCACAACTACTCAGCCCATGTGCCACATCTACTGAAGCCTGTGTGCCTAGAGCCTGTGCTCCCCAATAAGAGAAATGACCGCACTGAGAAACCCAAGCACAGAAACAGAGTAGCCCCTGCTCACCACAACTAGAGAAAGCCTGCAACGAAGACCCAACGCAGCCAAAAATAAAATTAAAAAAAAAAAGTTAATGCCATCTGTTTCTTTTTTTAATGTGTCTACTAGAAAATGTAGAAGTACAGATGTGTGGCTCCCCTTGTGTTTCTAGGGGACAGTGCTGGTCTGAAAGGGCCAAGGGGCTGTCTGTTGGAGGGGAGGGCGAAGGCTTGTTTTGAAGTTCCTTTGCAAAACAGGTTAGTTTTCCCCTAGAGTATGTGTCGGGGGCAAAGATTTATTTGCAGGAGCTGCTAGATATTCATTGCGAGTGAAGGTGCTATAACTCGTCCAACGGGGAGCTTTTCGACCCCACAGTGACTAGAGGCTGTTTTCTAATTTTTTTTGCATTTTAGAAATGGTGTAGCAGTGCACAATTCCCAGTGCTTTTCTCCTTCCCTCCCTCCATCCCTCCTTGCTTGCCTCTTTCTCCTTCTCTTTCTCTCTCAAACAGCTTTATTGTATAATTTACACATCGTAAAATTCATAATTTGATGAATTTTACTACATTTACACAGCTATGCAGCCGTCACCACAATCCAGTTTTAAGACAATTGCATCACCCTGAAAATATCCCTCATGCACTTTTGTACTCAATCCCTGTTCCCAGCAGCCTCTAGAAAACCACCTATCTGCTTTCCGTAGCCAGAGTACCTCCTCTTTGCAGGAATTTCATAAACATGGGATCAAACAATATGTGGTCTTTTGTGTCTGGCTCCTTTCCCTTAGCCTGCTGGTTTCCAGGATTATCTGTGTTTGCAGTGCCCCTCTGGCCAGCCCTGATTTTTCAGCCTTCTTCTAGAGGAGACAGAAATGGGTGGTAGGAAATCTTGGGAAATTCCTCAGTGACTTGGTCTGAGCCGAGAAAAGTTGCCAAGGGTAATAAAAGCACACCGAGAGTTTTATGTCACACTGGGATTTGATGATAGGTTACCGCTGGTCTCTTTTTCCTCCTTCTGTTTTAAAAAGAAAATGGACTGTATTGGCAAAACAGTATTCATTTCCCCATTTTACCTTCCTGTTCTTACCCATGAAGTTACATAATTCATACATTATTGTATTCATCGTGTAGCTAGAAATGTGTATTCTGCAGTTCTTTTCCTTTACGGAGTGTTTTTTAAAATAATGATGGTAAATTTGCTCCCCAGCTTCTGTGCTCTCACCTGGAAACTGAGCAGATCTGCTTTTTATGGAATTTAACACCATGACAGTCACTCATTGATTCAAGGAAGTGCGAGCTCTTACGGCTCTGCTTATACTGAAATCTAACCAGATGAATCTAACATCCCATGGTCCTAAGATTTTACATTGTGAGTCATGGTGTTTGTTTGATTAGCAGACAACAGCAAAGAAGAAACGCTCCAGGGACTCAATTTTCTTTGCTAATAAGCAGGTACCAAAATAATGAATATATTCTGACACAAGCCCCCCACCCCCTTCACATCCCTGACAAGTTTACCCATAATAATATGTGGGCTTGGCAGCGTGGGTGGCTGGGATTTCTGATAAACACAGCTCATAAAGACCAAAGTCACACAAAAGTTGCTGCAGGAACCTCGAGTGAAAAATCACAGGCTGGGACAAGAAGGGCTGGGAGGGAAGGATTTGAAAGATACAGGCTGGGGTCAAACCTCTTCAGTAATATTTTTAATCAGACAAAGGGGAAACTCATCTGTTTCCTGTCTCGTTTCCCTTGCTGTCCCCACTGGAGCAGCCCCAATGTGCCGTGGCCGGTGGCTTTGGAAGGCGGTCCTGACACACTGGCTTTTCCCTCGGGCTGCTTCTGCCACAGCAGCTTCTGCACCCAGGACCCCCCCAGGCCAGCCCTCAGAGCTGAGGGCGAGGAGCTGGGGAAGGAGCCCACCGGCCCCCGCATGCTGGCGGGCCGCTGGGCGTGTGCCCTGCACAGCCTCGCAGAGGGGCCCCGGCAGGATGGAGGCCCTGCTGCCCTCAGAGGGAAGCTGCTCTTAAGCTCACCCTTTCTGGCTGTGCTCTCTCCCCTCCCCACTTCCTCCTTTCCCCCTCTGCTTCCTGGGACCACTTCCCAAATGTGACTTGCCACAAATCCTCTACCTCAGAGTCCACTTTGCAGGGAACCCAACTAAGACAGCTTACCAAAGTTTCAGATAAATACAGACATTAAAGGGAGTCCAAGACTACTTACTACTTTTTCAGCAGAATTTTCTGGGTCATCTTCAGGAAGACCCAGAGAAGAGAAACCAAAACGATGAGAGTTGTACCAAACAGTGGCTCTGTTCTCAAGTGGTGTCACCCGAGGCTACTCTGTCCCCCTAATTATACTGTAAATACACTGTGGCCTGGGACTAGGGAGCCGGACACTGTGTAAGCTTGACACACATTAGCTGATTTCATTCTCACAACAGCCCCCTGAAGTGAGTCCTACTGCTGTCCTCATTTACAGAGGAGGAAACTGGGAAGGATTCCAGCCCGGGCAGCCTGGTTCCAGATTCTCGGAGCATCACCTCTGACACAGGCCTGAGCAAGTGAGAGGCATTTGACAGATACTCGCTTGGTTGGGGAGTTACTACATGCAGAGAAAGGAAAGAAGATGGTCTATGTAATATCTTCAAATGTTTGACCATGAACCTTTTTGGCAGTCTGTGAGGCCCATAGAGCTTTTCCCAGAACAATAATTTTAAGTGCATAAAAGAAAACACATGAGATTACAAAGGAAACCAATTATACTGAAATGCATTTATCAAAATGTTATCACAACTTGTGACCTAGCAGTGCATACCTTCATCCTATAGGGGTGATTACACTTTACAACGGGCTCCATAAATGTGTCGTCAGTGACAGGAATGGGCTGAGCTGCCCAAGAGGCTGGATGGTTTCAGGAGAGACCTCAATGGTTGGTTCCAGAACCTGAATTACAAGACCTCTTCCCTCCAAGTCACCCTCCACCTTCATTAACTTCCTAAAACACAGGTTTGATTGTATTTCTCACCCATTCTAAACCTTTCAGTGCCGGCCCTCCATTGTCTCCAGAACAAAGTCTAGGATGGCCAGGATGACGTTCAAGGTTTGCATGATCTGAATTCAGGAGTTTACCTTACTAACCCCGGACCAGTGCCACCCATGTTCCGTAAACTCCAGGTGCAGTAAAGTCCCTGCTTCCTCTGCCTGGAATGAGGGAGGGCCCCATGGCAGAATCCTTTCCTTTCGGTTAAAACTTCTTTGCAAAGTCTTCCCTCATGGCCCCTCTCCCAGGTGAAATTAATCTCTCCTCTGAGTGCGCGAAACCCTTCCCACACACCTCTACGATAGCATAAGTAACACGTGATGTTATAGTTACTATGGACATATATTTAGGATTATTACGTGAATAATACCTTGTAAATCTTAAACAGACCCAGCAGAACACCTAGCCCAGGATGAGAGTTCAGTTAATGTTGATTAAAACTGATTTGAGGGTGGGACGTGGGTCATTGATTTGACAGAGGTTTGAGAACTGTGTGGACTGTCTCAGTATTTCCCAGCAAAGAACATGGATCGTTAGGCGTCTGGGAACAAAGCTTGAAGTGACCCACCCAAATCATGAAACTTCCCTGAAGATGTGTTATCTTCAAATTTCGTGTAAAACTGGCTGTATCTTGCATAATATATTAACCTCTGTCATCAAAGTAATGCCATTGGTTTTGCTCAAGTTTTTAAGTAAAACGGACATTCCTAAAAAGATCTCTTCTCTTTCTCCTATGGCTTCTTTTACCCCCTGGCCTGACCATGATCCCGTGGGCACAGGTACCCAGGCTGAGACGCAGGGACCTAGGGTTCCTCTTCCTGACCCAGAGGTGAGGGTACTGTTTGGCTGACTTTAACCAGAAGTCCCAGGAGAGCTCTCCTCCCACCTCCTCCAGGCAGCTGGATGCTAAATATACCGCATCTGGCAGGACTCTGCCTCCCAGTGAGTTCGAGTGATTATTCCACAACCTACCCATTTTCTCGTCTTCCTCCAAAGCCTTTCAGGAATGACTCACTCTGTGACATGAAACAGCTGGTCGGGTATTTCCATGATATCCCTTTGTGTTTGTTACTATTGTTTTCAAGATTCTTTGGTTGCTGTTGAGACGTTATCACCCTGGACACGTGACTTCCTTCTTGTCCTCACACTTTTCTCTTGACTGAGGAGGGCCTTGAGCAAGTGCCCAAGTTTTTCCCTTTTATTTGAGTTTGATCTATTTCCTTATATTTTAACTATGGTGGAGTGGAAAGAGCGTGGGTTTTGAGCCACGCCAGGCTGGTTGCTGTCCTTGCTCTGCTACTAACTGGCTATATAACAGTGTGCAGACAGCGTCACCTCTCCCGGTCGCAATATACTCATCCGTAAACATGCAAACAATCATACCTATTTTCCAGGATGTTACGAGAAGTAAAGGTTAGGTCTGTAGACGCACCTTATACAGTACGTGGTGCAGAGTAAATACTAAATGTGAATTTTCATTTCCTTCCTTCTCCTGGAGAGCCTAGTTCTGTGGTCTGAAAGCGTTGGTGCCCAGTTAAGAGCTGGTGGCAGTGAAATCTGCAGGTGGCCACACCCCTGAGGGGTAGGGTCTGTGCCTTTGCCTCAGTACCTCCAGCTCCTACCCCGGTGGCATATAGTAGTGATTCAATAAATATCTGTTGACTGACTGAATGAATAAATGGACAAAGGAATGAGGGGATATATTCCTCCAAAATGATAAAGGATTGGAGGTGAATACCAAGTTACATCAAAGCGATCAAATAATTTGTAATATGTGACGCTTATTTACCAAAATCTGTCTGCTCCCTGCACCTCTGACACTGCATGGTAAGTCAGCAGTGGAAGTCCACCACGCTAATAGGGGCAGAGGTGGCCGATCCCCCTGGCGGGGGTCAAGTGGCCAGGGATGCCGGCGCAGGTGGGCTGAGCAGACCCGCGCGTTCGCAGGAGTCAGCTGTCGGGGCGATCAGGCGTCAGCAGGGACAGCCTGGAGAGGAGTTGCCGTGCAATTACTATTGTTTCGGCAGAAATAACACGTTGCTGTTTTTCGCTCTGGCAAGCAATTGCTGTGTTTCTGGACTGCAGCGACAAGCTCTGACCGTGGAGGTATCTTTGAGGAGTGAGCTCAGATGACGAAGCTCGGCTTGGCGTCACCATGGTCTGTCGCGGTCAGTGTCTCTGGCCTCCCAGGCGGTGTCCTGCCTCCTCCAGGGCTGCGCATCCCAGCCCCTTCTCCACACCTGGTCCCAGAGACCTCAACCTCCCCGCCTCCCACCCCCGCTCCTATTTCTGTGAGAATACAAATCCCACCGCCTCAGGGCTCAGCCCGAGCCCCTTGGTGACCCAGCCTAGCCCCCGCCCAGCCTGCCCAGCCCGGTAACCCCCACCCCCACCCCCACCCAGCGGCTCCTCAGACACGCCCAGCCCAGCCCCTCACGGCCTCTGCAGCTCCCTCCCTCTGGAAGGCTCCTCCCGCCCTTCCTCCAGCTCTGGGTTCATCCCTCACAAAGCCCTTCCCCGACTTTGAGCTAAAGGAGCTCTCTCCCTCCCTCTCTGTGCTTCTGCACTCTTATTTTTTCATATCGCTTGTCATCACCTAAAATCCCCTTATTTGTTTAGTTTTTTGGTCTGTTTTTTGTTCATTTTCCCTTCATCCACCTGGTTCACTGCTGTCCCCAGCACAAAGTGGCCCTTGTAGGGGCTCAATCATTACTCGTTTGGTGAATAACAAATAAAACCTGTCCCACTGAGAATAAACAAGCTCGTGTGAGCTGGAATCTCTGCCAGCTTCTGGCCATTGTTCCTGCAAGGTGGAGAGAGCAGGGTACAGAGGAAGAGCTCCAGGCTGGACAGTGTTCTCCCTGGAACGTAAGAGGCGATGACTCCACACAGCACGATGGTTCCAGGAGCTCCTTAGGAATTCCTGAAACCAAAAGGTAACCCGGAAGAGCTGGCAAACCCGGAAGCTGCTGATGACCCCACTGCCCCAGGACGCCAAGGAAGCAAGCAAATGCAGGGCAGAGCAGGTGAACCACGGGGTACATGAGGCTAGCAGAGAACACTGCAGGGGCAGGAAACCCATCCGTTTCCCAGGGACGGCAGGTGGGCTCCTGACTTCTTTCTTCCATTCCTTTAAGGGTTGGGAAAGGGCAACCTTGCCTGAAGCAGGATGTCTGTGGGTGAAGGAAGCACTTTCCCCTGCCAGATCTGCCTGCTGAAAAATAGAGGTGACGGTCCCATCTTCATCACCCACCTCTGAAGGACCTGATCAAGCCTGGGCCTTGCCAGGACCACAGGGGCAAAGTGGCCCCAGCAAGTCTGAGCTAGGCCCGTCCTGGCAGCCAGGCAGGTGTCAGAAAGGTACATGCCATCAGGAACCAGTGGGTCGGGGACTCATGAAGCCAGTTGGGTGAGAGACAGCACAGAGGGATGAAGCCTGTGCCTGTGTGGAGATGGAGCCCACCTGGGGCATCCCATCCTGAGCACACTGTGATGTGATGTTCTTTAATGCCATATGTTTCTCTTCTCTAATGTACTGATGGAAGGGATATATTGGTAGATTTCCTAATTTTGAATCAACCTCTAGTGGTGTGAGGTAGTGAGCTCTTATTAGATTGTGAGAGCCAGTTGTTTAATTTTCAGGAATTTTCAAGCCAGTTGAGGTCACGTTGACAGCTTAAAATCAGCACCATTCTTTGTGAGAAGCAAAATTAGCGTAAAATTAACCATACTTAAAATTAGTCATTGTAGGAGTATTTACACCACAAGAATTGACAAATGCTACAAATCAGGCTGTTTTTATCTTTCCTGGAGAGCTGGTTATTAAACCAGTATACTGCTGCTTGTGTTCCTGAAATAAATTCTGCTTGGTCTTACTTAATATTCTTATCATTACTGGATTTTATTTTTAATCATAAATGAGATTTATCTGTAGTTTTGTTTTTTTGCTTTGGGGGTACATTCTTTGTCAGCTTTATTTCTTAAAGCTTTCCATATTTTTCTAAGGTCCAGTTTAAATCTCTGATTTTCAGTCATCTGGGGAGTATTTTTAAATGCAGATGCTCAGGCCATGCATCTGATTATTTATTTATTTATTTATTTTGGCTGTGTTGGGTCTTCGTTGCTGCACACAGACTTTCTCTAGTTGTGGAGAGGGGGTGCTACTCTTCGTTGTGGAGCACGGGCTTCTAGGTGCAAGGGCTTCAGTACTTGCGGCACATGGGCTCAGTAATTGTGGCGCATGGGCTTAGTTGCTCCAGGGCATGTGGGATCTTCCCGGACCAGGGATTGAACCTGTGTCCCCTGCATTGGCAAGCAGATTCTCAACCACTGCACCACCAGGGAAGTCTGTACCTGATTAATTAAATCAGAATCCCTGGGGGGTGGGACTGAAATGCCAGTATTCTTTAAAACTCCTCAGATAATTCCAATATTCAGCCAAGGCTGAGAAACACTGCCCTAGCCCAGCACTTCTTAATCACTAATATACATGCCATCACCTCTCTAGGTGATAGAACTCCTGTTACAATGCAGAGTTTAATGTAGTAGATGGGGATGGGGGCCAACAGGCTCCCAGGGATGCTGATGCTGCTGGCCCATGGACCACACTTTGAGTAGCAAGGATTTGAATCACACTGTAATTGTCTGTATTTTAAAGTTTCGATAAAATTCAGCTATGCAGCCATTTCATTCTGATGCCTTTTCAACATCAAATCTCATTACTTTTCTAGGGCCTCTCTAGATGGGGCAGTGGTTAAGAATCCACCTGCCTAATGCAGGGGACACAGGTTCGATCCCTGCTCCAGGAAGATGCCACATGCCGTGGAGCAACTAAGCCCATGAGCCACAACTACTGAGCCTGTGCTCTAGAGCCCATGAGCCACAATATTGAGCCCATGTGCTGCAACTACTGAAGCCCGTGCTCCACAACAAGAGAAGTCACCACAATGAGAAGCCCATACACCACAATGAAGAGTAGCCCCTGCTCGCTGCAACTAGAGAAAGCCCATGTGCAGCAATGAAGACCCAATGCAGCCAATAAATTAATTAATTTTAAAAAATAAAGTTAAATTTTAAAAAATCTCATTACTTTTCTAATCTATAATAACTGATTTATTTAAAATTTCCACTTTTTCCTATGTCAATTTTGGTATTTTACATTTTGTGAGAAATCTTTTTTTTAGGTTTGCAAATTTACTACCATAGAGTGACATTTAATGCTCTCTTTCATTATTTTAAACTCTCCTGTATCTGTAATTACAGGAATTCAAAATCAATAGTTCAACCAATCAGCCAAACACCTATGGGCTGACTGATCCTTGAGCTTCCAACTTGAGACCCTGCCAAAGATCCCCACCTACTCCAATCATTTCTCTAGCTTTTGAGTTGGGTTTTTGACTCCAGAAGAGTCTGTTAAGATATATTACCAAAGAGGTTATCTCAGTAACAGTTTCAGAGCTGAATTATGCTTCACTATGTGATTCAATCACTTTATATACCAATGGGGAAACTGAGGCCCAGAGAGGCACATGATTTACACCTTTGATTGGAGCCCAATCAAGGAGAGAAGATACACCACCTCTATGTCCTTAGCATAGCTCCTACAGTTCAACAGCTTAAGAATACCACCAAATGTGAGTGATGTATAGGGCACCCAAGTCCTTTTATATTCAGACCTCTTTTGTGATGTTCACACCTCTTTGCCAGGATCCCAGGGAAAAAGTGCTGTTATTAAGAAACCAATGATTGGAACTCATGTACCATCTGTGGGAATGGGAAATGATAGAGCCACTGTGAAAATCAATACAGTTCCTCAAAAACTTGAAAATTGAGTTACTGTATGATCCAGCTATCCAACTTCTGGATTTGAAAGCTGAGTCTCAAAGAGAAATTTGCAAACCCATGTTCATAACAGCATTATTTACAACAGCTAAAAAGTGGAAGTAACCCAAGTGTCCACTGACAGATGAATGGATAAGCAAAACATGGTATATACATATCATGGAATGTTATCCAGCCTCCAAAAGGAAGGAAATTCTGACACATGTGCAACACAGAGGAAAGGGGGGAGAGCAGCTGTATGCAGAGCCCACAAGATGCCTCATTCACACTGAACATCAGGAGTGCGGCTGCCACTGCCGCGACCATTAAAATCACTTCCTCTCGGGAATCTCCTGGTGGTCCAGTGGTTAGGACTCCACGCTTTCACTGCTGAGACCCGGTTCAGTCCCTGTTCTGGGAACTAAGAGCCTGCAAGCTGCACAGGACTGACAAAAAAAGAAAAAAATCGCTGCTTCTCCTGTCGAGTAAAAAGCCAAGCTCACCGGTTCATGCTAGTGAAATTGCCACCATCGCTGCAGAGCCCATGGTCACCCAGCCCCCGCTGCTGCCCCACCCCAGCGCCCACCAGTGCAGAGCCCGCAACCACTTAGCACAGCTGCTGATGTCATAAACAGGAAAAAGAAAGGTTTTTCCCTTCCTCCTGCGCTCCAGTCAACCTGACACTGGTGCCCTGCACTTGGCGAGGAACCCAGCTGGCAAGGAAGTTCAGGAAATGTACTTTCCAGGCTGCCAGCCCCGGAGACGCAGAGTAGAATGTGGAAAGGCAGGAACCAGGCTGGCTGAAGAGGCGCAGACAATATCTGGGTACAGCCACCAAGAGAAAGGGGTGAGGCAGCTGAACTTTAAGTCTTGGGGTTCAAACGCATCTCACCAAGAACAAGCCAGCAGCCGAGGTATCACGAATTCCATCTGGCACAGTCCTTTTATCTGGCCTTCCAACAAAGACAAAAATGACCTAGCCCGGAGGAGGTTCTGTCTGGGCCTCCCGGACAGCTGAAAACTGCTGAGCCCGCCCCGAGGGAGACGGTCTTCTGTTAAGGCAGAGGCAGTCGGCCTAGGAATGGACCCCTGATTCATTCCAGGGTAAGGAGTCACGTTCTGTTCATCAGCTCGGGCTGCTGAAATGAAGCACCACAGGCTGGGCAGCTTGAACAACCGACATTTATCTTTTCGCAGTCTGGGGGCTGGAAATCCAGGATGAAGGTGCTGGCAGTCTGGTTTCTCCTGAGGCCTCTCTGCCCGGCTTGCGGGCCGCCCCCTTCTTGCTTTTCTCTTCAAACACGCCCCCAGTGCCTTTTCCTCTTACAAGGACACCAGTCCTATTGGATTAAGCCCTACCTTATGACCTCATTTAACCATATTTAGCCCCTTAAAGGCCTCAGCTCCAAATACAGTCATATCAAGGGCTAGGGCTTCAGTGTAGGAACCGGGGTGGGGCGGGGGACAAAATTCAGCTCATGACAGGAGCCAAGTGGATATCTGCAATCCTGAGAGTGTAAACAGACACCTGGCCTTAAGTCCTGGTCAGGAAAATGCTGAGTCACCTGCCCCTCAATCGCCTTACCCCACCGTTAAATTTATTTTGTCCTTCCGTTCATGTATACCTGAAACGTTAATTGAGTTTCAGCTGTGCCAAGCAGGGTGTTGCCGTCAGGGAGATGTCACAGTGCCTGGGGCCCCGGCACTCAGACTGCTGGGCAAAGGCACTGCTGACAGACATCCCAAGAAAGGTTTCCTGGAGAAGGTGACCCTGGACCCAGCCCTGAAATATGAGACAGAATCATCCGGTTGGTGGGGGGGGGGCGGGGTGTCCAAAACGTCCCTATTTGCCTAGAGCCGCCTACGAGGGGAGCTTGTGTTAACAGTTTCTGCTCAAACTGTGGGCCATGGATCAGGAGTACCAGAATCACCTGGGAGCTTCTTGGATAGAAATGGAATCTCAGAGCCCATCCCAGACTCTGAATCAAAACCCACAGCTTAACAAGATCCTGAGGGGATTTGTTGTGACCATAAAAAACCAGGAAACACTGATCAAACACAATGCTGTTATTTCACAGCTGGAGAAACCAAGGCCCAGAGAGAGGAAGTGATCCTTCCATGATGACACAACATTTAGAACAAAAAAAGTCCCAAACCTAAGCCTCCAACCCCCAACTTACGAACGCCTTTCTTCAGTGGATTGGCATATCTGAGACGTGCATAGCACATAATGATGCTGATATTTCTACACAACAAGCCTGGAGGGCTCACTAGGAGCTCTAACCCATCAGGGGAGCGTTTGGGGCCCCAACAATTTTCCTCTGTTGACAGTGTTCTCCTGCTGTTTGGGGTGGTTTGGCTGCTTTCTGGCAGGCTCGCACCGTGTCTGTATTCTCCTGGGAGGTCACCATTCTCCCTGCTCTTGTTGACACAACTGTTGACGCTACATAGAAGAAACGAAGTGCGTCCTAGGGTCTGCAACCCCAGAAGTAGCCTCTGGCTCAGTGTGCGCCCATCTTCTGTATTAAATGTGTCTGTGTTTCTCTCAATTCCTTGGTTCATTGCTTCATATGTAGACACTGCTAATTGTCTGGCTCAGGGAGTATCAATCCTTAAATTTGGTTGAAGGTGTTTTGAGACTCTTGGTGCCTCTATACACCTCGCAGAAGCAAATGCAAATACTTCTTGAAGGAAGGAACCTTCAATATAAGGCTGAAATAATTCAACAAGGCAAATTAACAAGGCAGTTTTGTTGATATCTTTGGGAACAGGAAACACCATCATGTGATGTAGTCTTCCCAGAACAAAGGAGAACTTCTAACAAAAAAAATGCAATAAGCAAAATACATACCTACATACTAACCTCAACGGAAGCTTTTCGGCAAAAGAAATATAACTGAAGAAGGAATTAGAGAACTGGAAGACAGGTGTGAAGAAATGACCCAGAGTGTCATTCCAAGAGACAAAAAGATGGAAAATACAGAAGAGACAGAAAAAATGTTCTTAAAGCCTAATCGTACATTTTATCAGAGGCATGAAAGGAGTGAGATGTAGTGAAGTTCTGACAATGTGACCTTCACAGCACTGACCGAGTCAAGGGCCTGCTATAAAGAAACAGGCAGTCTCTGTGCTCGTGCCTGTGGGTGGGTTCCTCCTCCTTGGAATCAGAGAAACAGATCAAAGGGCTGAGTATCACCTCCAGTCTTATCCTTGGCTACAGCATTTCCCCTCAGGATGTCTTTTTATTTCCTTTTCATCTACTTCCAGTAGGTCCTTATTCTATGTGTGAAAATTTTTTAAAAATTCAGTGTTTATTTTGGATTTTACACACATGGCAGACACAGTCCCTAGGCAAAAAATATATATAGTTCAGTGAATATGAAAGTGTTTCCTTTTTCCTGGCATTGCTGATGTTAGAGACATCTGGGACACAAGACAAATCCTTTGCAGTCTGAGTGGCAGGCCTGCCACCAATGGTTGTGTGGTTTGTGCACCATATGGAAATACCTGCTAAGGTGATGGGGACCTGGAAACCAGCCACTGCTCTGCTTGCCTGGCGAAGGGCTCTGTCTGCTGGAGGGGACCTTCTACACAAGAGTGCTACACCAAGCTACATGCTGGCTGCCTTTGCCCAGAGCAGGACCTTTATCTGTTTTGCATAAAAGTACTCATTCATTAACGGGGTTCCCCAGCAAACTGTCCACTGGGTATGTGTCTAGTAAAAGATGAATTCACTCTCAGTTACCTCAAAGGCCTGCCAAAGCTAGGTATCCCTGCGTGTGTGTGCATGTGCATGCGTGTGTAAGACCATGGCTTGTAGGATAATTAATTGCCTAGGTTACCTGGTACTGAGGGTCCTGTGATGCAGGGCTGTGATGCTAAAACCAGGACAGTCCTGGCAAACTGGCATGGCTGGTCACCCTACTTTGGGGAATTTCCTTGAGTTGGGCACCTTTGGATTCTCACTACATGAAGGACTGAAATTCCTGGTACTTCCCCTTTCTCTTCCCCCATGGGTTCCTTTGCCTTGTGCCAATACTTATGTTTAAAGGGCATAGACCACATCACAGTGGGAAGACGTCTTCCCCTACAAAGTATGCCTCTAGCGGGGATGTTCCAGTGTCAACTCCTCAGACATTTTGGCTGATTTAGAAGGTCACTTCTATTCTGCCTACTTCTCTGTCCCAAATGTGGAAGCTTGACTTCTACTCATTTCCTCTTAGTTTTTGCACCATTCTGTTCTTTTTTTCTAACTCTACTTTGTATGCCCTCAGAGCACTATTTCTCTGCTCTTTGGATTGCTGAATACCAAAGGCTCCTTTCCTAATCTGATCCCTAGATCTACCTCTGAACTCCTGGTTGTTTTATTTAATTGCATTCCTCCCCTCCCTGATTATAAAAGGACTTGCATTTGTTGTAAAATATTTAGAGTACAGAAAAGTAGTAACATTTTATGGTACTAAATTTCTTTTTTAAAATATTTATTTTTATTTGGTTGTGCTGGGTCTTAGTTGTGGCAGGTGGGCTCCTTAGTTGCAGCACATGGGCTCCTTAGTTGTGGCTTGTGGGCTCCTCGGTAGTGGCATGCAAACTCTTAGCTGCAGCATGCATGTGGGATCTAGTTCCTTGATCAGGGATCAAACCCAGCCCCCCTGCATTCAGAGCATGGGGTCTTATCCACTGCACCACCAGGGAAGTCCCAGTACTAAATTTCTTACCAGTATTTTTTCTATGAACATTTTTACATAGTTCAGAACAGACTGTATAATTTTATATTTGGATTTTCTTTTTTTAACTTAACATTACAACAGGAACATTCTATTAAAATCCTAAAAACATTTTCCTATGAGAGTCACATCAGCAAGACAGCAGACTAGGAATCTGCAGGCCCTCCTTCCCCCAGAGAGACACCTAATTAACCACAATATACAGACCAGAATCCCTCCATGAGAACTCTAGAGCACAGCTGAGAAGCTACAACACCCAGGCCACTGTAAAAGCAAGAAGGGATTCCAGCCAAAGGGGGTGCTAGAATATACAAAGAACTCCTATAACTCAACAACAAAAAATCAAATAACCCAATTAAAAATGGGCAAAAGACTAGAAGAGACATTTTTCCAAAAGTGATATATAAATGGCCAATAAGGATAAGAAAAAATATTCAACTTTACCAGTCATCAGAGAAATATAAATCAAAATCACAATATCACCTTACACCCATTAGGATGGTTACTATCAAAAATACACACAAACACACACACACAAAATACACAAAATAACAAGTGTTACTAAGGGTGTGGAGAAATTGGAATCCTTGTTCCAGTTGGTGGCATTGTAAAATGGTTCAACTACTGAGTTCTAGATCAATATGGCAGAGTAGGAAGATCATGGGCTCACCTCCTCCCGTGGACACACCCAAACTATAGCTACATACAAAACAACTATCTCAGGACTTCCCTGGTGGCACAGTGCTTAAGAATTGCCTGTCAATGCAGGGGACACGGGTTCAATCCCCAGTCCAGGAAGATCCCACATGCTGCAGAGCAACTAAGCCTGTGCACCACAACTACCAAGCCTACGCTCTAGAGCCTGCGAGCCACAACACTGAAGCCTGAGTGCCTAGAGCCCATGCTCTGCAGCAAGAGAAGCCCCCACTCGCTGCAACTAGAGAAAGCCCATGAGCAGCAACAAAGACCCAGTGCAGTCAAAAATAAATAATTAAAACAACAACAACAACAACTACCTCTGAGAATGACCCAAAGACGAGCAGAACAGATTTCCTGTGACTAAGGATATAAAGAAAGGCCACGGAGAGATGGGTAAGTGGAGCAGAGATGCAGTCTAGTCTAGTCAGAACCCACATCCCTGGTGCAGCAACCCACAAGCGGGAGGGATATCACAACCATGGAGGTCCTTCTTGAGGAGCTAGGGGTTCGAGCCCAACACTGGGCTGCTCAGCCTCGGGGACCTACCCTGGAAAGATGAGCCCCCGTAATGTCTGGCTTTGAAAACCAGCAGGGCTTACATCTGGGAGAGCAGAGGGCTGGGGGAAATTGATACTCTACTCCTGAAAGACTCGTGCACAAACTCACTTGCTTTATGGCTCAGTGCAGAGACAGCAGCTTGAAAACCACCTGGGTCATACAAGAAAAAGATTAATTGACTGATTTTAGGGTGTGTGCTGCAGAGGCAGGGATCTGGTGGAACTTTCTCTGGGGATGGAAGTACTGGCAGGCACCATTTTTTAAAAACTGTTCTTCCACCTAGCTGGCTCAGTGCTGGCAGGTACCATATCTATCACTCTCCATCAGCTTAGCTAAACCATGCACCTCACCACAGTGATCCCCTGAGGACCAGTCCCACCCAAAGCAGCTCCCACCCCACCCCATCTGGTGGTGGCCCCAGCTGAAACCAGGCCCCTCCAAGGTGGCTTCTGCTCCAGGGGCCGGCCCTGAACACTAGCACACCCACATCAATTGTGGCCCAACCACAACAGGAGTGCGCATGCAGCGCACACAGGGAATACCACTGGAGCACCTAACTCTGGCAACCAGGGGTGCAGGGGCAGGGGTGGGGAGGGGTTGTGCCACTGAGCTCCACATGGCACTTTCTATGTAAAGCCACTCATTAAAGACCAGGAGATGTAGTTGATATACCTGATACATAGAAACAAACACAGAAAGTTAGGCAAAATGAGATGAAAAATGCCTTCTAAAAGAAAGAATAGACAAAACCTCAGAAAAAGAACTAAATGAAACAGAGATTAAACAATTTACTAGACAAAGAGTTCAAAATAATAGTCATAAATATGCTCACCAAATCGGGGAGGAATGGATGAACTCAGTGAGAACTTCAACAAAGAGATAAAAATATAAAAATAAAAAACTAATCAGAACTGAAGAATATAATAACTGAAATGAAAAACACACCAGAGGGAATTAACAGCAGTTTTAGAGGATGCAGAAGAATGAATCAGCAATCCGGAAGACAGGGTAGTGGAAATCACCCAATTGAAATAGTAAAAGGAAAAAAGACTTTTTAAAAATAAGGATAGTTTAAGGGACCTATGGGAAAACACCAAGCATACTAATGTTCACATTATAGGGATCCCAGAAGCAGATGAGAGAGATTGAGAAAGGGACAGAAAAGCTATTTGAAGAAATAATGGCTGAAAATTCCTCTAAACTGGGGAAGGAAACACATTTAAGTCTAGGAATCACAGCAAGTCCCAAACAAAATGAACTGAAAGACCCACACCAAGACATAATTAAAATGTCAAAGGTTAAAGAGAGAATCTTAAAAGCAGTAAGAGAAAAACAACTAGTAACATACAAGGGAATACCAAAAGACTATCAGCTAATTTTTCAGCAGAGACTTTATAGGCCAGAAGGGACTAGAATGATATATTCAAAGTGCTAAAAGGCAAAACCTACAACCAAAATACTCTATCTGACAAAGTTATGATTCAGATTTGAGGAAGAGATTCAGAGTTTCCCAGATGAGCAAAAGCCAAAGGAGTTCATCACCACTAAACCAGTCTTACAAAAAAATGTTAAAGGGACTTTAAACAGAAAAGAAGGGCCAAAACTAGAAACCAGAAAATTATGAAAGAAAGAAATCTAACTGGTAAAGGCAAACATATAGAAAAGGTAGTGGGTCAACCACCAAAAGTTAGTATGAAGGTTAAAGGACAAAGGTAGTAAAATCATCATATCTAAAATAATCAGTTAAGTGATACACAAAATAAAAAGATATAAATATGACATCAAATATAAAATGTGGTGGGGAGGGTAGTAAAAATGTAGCACTTTTAGGATGCACTCAAACTTAAGCAACCACCAACTTAAAATAGACTGCTGTGTACATAGGTTGTTATATATGAACCTCATGGTAACCACAAACCAAAAATCCATAACAGATACACATGTAGGAAAAAAGAAATGAATCCAAACATACCACTAAAGATAGTCATTAAATCACAAGGAAAGAAAGCAAAAGAAGAAGAAGGGAACAAAATAGAATTAGAAAAACAATCCTAAAACAATTACTAAAATGACAATAAGTGCATATCTATCAATAACAGCTTTAAATGTAAATGGACTAAATGTTACAATCAAAAGACATCCATCGCTAAATGAATAAAAAACAAGACCCACATACATGCTGTCTATAAGAGACTCACTCCAGATTTCACACAAAGATTGAAAATGAATGGAAGGAAAAAGATATTCCATGCAAATAGAAACAAAAAGAAAGCTGGGGTAGCAATACTTACAGCAGACAAATAAACTTTAAAACAAGGACTTTCACAAGAGAAAAAGGGGGCATGCAAAATGATAAAAAGGATCAATAAGACCCTATAACACTTGTAAATATCTATGCACCCAACATAGGAGCACCTAAATACATAAAGCAAATATTAACAGACATAAAGGGAGAAATAGACAGCAACACAATAATAGTAGGGATCTTTAACACCCCACTTACATCAAGGGATAGATCATCCAGGCAGAAAATCAATAAGGGAACATTGGCCTTAAATGACACATTAGATCAGATGAACTTAATAGCTAACTACAGAACATTCTACCAGAAAACAATAGAATACACATTCTTTTCAAGTGCACATGGAACATTCTCCAGGACCGATAACATGATAGGCCACAAAACAAGTTTCAATGAATTTAAGAAGACTGAAATCACATCAAGCATCTTTTCTGACCACATTAGTATGGGACTAGAAATCAACTACAAGGAAAAAACTGCAATCCCCCCTCCAACACATGTAGGCTAAACAACATGCTTCTGAACAACCAATTGGTCAACAAAGAAATCAAAGAGAAATTTAAAAAATACCTTGAGACAAATGAAAATGGAAACAAAATGTTCCAAAATTTATGGGACACAGCAAAAGCAGTTCTAAGAGGGAGTTTTATAGTGATACAGATCTCCAAATGGAAACAAGAAAAATCTCAAGTAAACAATTTAACCTTACACCTAAAAGAAGTAGAAAAAGGAGGACAAACAAAGCTCAAAGTTAATAGATGGAAGGAAATAATAAAGATCAGAAAGGAAATAAAATAGAGACTAAAAAAGAAAATAAAAGATCAATGAACTTAAGAGCTGGTTCTTTGCGAAGATAAACAATCGGTAAACCTTTAGCTAGATTCATCAAGAAAAAAAGAGAAAGGGCTCAAATAAATAAAACCAGTAATGAAAGAGAAGTTACAACTAACACCACAGAAATATGAAGGATCATAAGAGGTTAATACAAATAATTATACCCCCAACAAATTGTGCAATCTAGAAGAAATGGAAAAATTCCTAGAAACATACACTCTTTCAAGGCTGAATCAGGAAGAAATAGAAAATCTGAACAGAGCAACTGCTAGTAATGAAATTAAATCAGTAATTTAAAAATTCCCAGAAAACAAAGGTCAGGACAGATGGCTTTGCAGGTGAATTCTACCAAACTTTTAAAGAAGAGTTAACACCTATTCTTCTCAAACTACAGTTGATCCATGAACAATGTAGGTTCGAACTGCATGGGTACACTTATACAAAGATATTTTTCAATAGTAAATACTACAGTACTACATGGCCCATGGCTGGCTAAATCCACAAATATGGAGAAGTCCCAGATATGGAGGGCTGACTATAAGTTATATGTGAATTAACTCCCACATTGTTCAAGGGCCAATTGTATTTCAAAAAATTGAAGAGGAAGGAATGCTTCCAAACTCATTCTACGAGGCCAGCATTACCCTGATACCAAAACCACACAGAAACTACCAAAAAACATATTACAGGCCAAAATCCCTGATGGACATATATGCAAAAATCCTCAATAAAATATTAGCAAATTGAATTCAACAATAGAGTAAAAGAATCATACACCATGATCAAGTGGAATTTATTCCAGAGACGCAAGGATGGTTCAGTATCCACAAATCAATCAATGCGATACCCACCTTAACAAAATGAATAATAAAAATCACATGATCATCTCAATAGATGCAGAAAAACCATTTGACAAAATTCAACACCCACTTATGATAAAAACTCTCAACAAAGTAGATATAGAGGGAACCTATCTCATTATAATAAAGGCCATATATACAAAGCTACGGCCAACATCATACTCAATGGTGAAAAGCTAAAAACTTTTTCTCTAAGATCAGGAACAAGACAAGAGTACCCATTCTTGCCACTTTTATTCAACATAGTATTGGAAGTCCTAGCAACAGCAATCAGACAAGAAAAAGAGATAAAAGGAAACCAAATTGGAAAGGAAGAAATACAACTGTCACTATACAGATGGCATGATACTATACATAGAAAACCCTAGGGACTTCCTAGGTGGTGCAGTGGTTAAGAATCTGCCTGCCAGTGCAGGGGACATGGGTTCAATCCATGCTCCAGGAAGATCCCACATGTTGCAGAGCAACTAAGCCCATGTGACACAACTATTGAGCCTGTGCTCTAGAGCCCATGAGCCAGAACTATTGAAGCCCGAGCACCTAGAGCCTGTGCTCTGCAACAGGAGAAGCCTCTGCAATGATGAGCCTGTATACCACAATGAAGAGCAGCCCCCGCTCGCCACAACTAGAGAAAGCCTGTGTGCAGCAACAAAGACCCAACACAGCCAATAAATAAATAAATAATTTTAAAAAAAGAAAAGAAACCCCTAAAGACCACACACACACAAAACTATTAGAACTAATAAATGAATTCAGTAAAGCTGTAGGATACAAAATCAATGTACAGAAATTGGTTGCATTTCTATACACTAATAATGAACTGTTAGAGAAATTAAGAAAACAATCCCATTTACAATTGCATCCAATAGAATAAAATACCTACGAATAAATTTAATCATGGAGGTGAAGGACGTGTACTTGGAAAACTATAAGACACTGATGAAAGAAACTGAAAAAGATGCAAATAAATGGAAAGATATACTGTACTCATGGACTGGAAGAATTAATATTGTTAAAATGTCCAAATTACCCAAATCAATCTACAGATTCAATGCCATCCCTATCAATATACCAATGACATTTTTCACAAAAATGGAACAAATAATCCTAAAATTTGTATGGAACTAGCAAAGACCCCAAATAGCCAAAATAATCTTAAGGAAGAAGAACAAAACTGGGTATATCCTGCTCCCTGATTTCAAACTCTAGTACAGAAAGCTATAGTAATCAAAACTACGGTACCAGCACAAAGACACACAGATCAATGGAACAGAACAGAGAGCTCAGAAATAAACCCACATGTACACTGACAATTAATTTACAACAAAGGAGGGGGGAAGAGATGGTCTCTTCAATAATTGATGTTGGGAAAACTAGACAGCTACATGCAAAAAAAAAAAAGAAGAAAAGAAAAGAAATGAAACTGGACCACTATCTTACACTATATAAAAAAATAAACTCAAAATGGATTAAAGACTTGAATGTAAGACTTGAAAACACAAAACTTCTGAAACAAAACATAGCCAGTATGGTCTTTAACATCGGTCTCGGCAATATTTTTTGGATTTGTCTCCTTGGGCAAGGGAAACAGAAACAAAGATAAACAAATGGGATGACATCAAACTAAAAAGCTGTTGCACAACAAAGGAAACCATTAACAAAATAAAAAGCCAACCTACTGAATGGGAGAAGATATTTGTAAACAATGTATTCAATAAGGGGTTAATATCCACACGACTCAACATAAAAAAAAAAAAAAACAATTAAAAATGGGCAGAGAACCTGAATAGAAATGTTTCCAAAGAAGACATACAGATGGCAACAGACACACGAAAAGATGCTCAACATCACTAGTCATCAAGGAAACGCAAATCAAAACCACAAGGAGATATCACCTCACACCTGTCAGAATGTTATTGTCTATTATTCTATTATCAGAAAGACAACAAATAAGTTTTGGCAAGGATGTGGAGAAAAGGACCCATGTGCACTGTTGGTGGGAATGTAAATTGGTGCAGCCACTATGGAAAACAGTATTGAGGTTCCTCAAAAATTTAAAAAGAGAACTATCATATGATCCAGCAATTCCACTTCTGGGTATTTATCTGAAAAAAAAATGAAAACGCTAATTCAAAAAGACAGATGCACTCCTATGTTCAATGCAGCATTATTTACAATAGCCAAAATATGGAAGCAACCGAAGTGTTCAACCACAGGTGAGTGGGTAAAGAAGACGAGGTATATACAGCTGACCTTTGAAAAACATGGGTTTGAACTGCATGGGTTCACTTATACCTGAATTTTTTTCAATAAATAACTACATAACATGCAGTTGGTTGAATCCGTGGATTCACCTGTGGGTTGAACTGCAGATATAGAGGGCCAACTCAAAAGTTATACATGAATTTTCAACTGCACAGACGGTTAGCACCCACAACCCCCGGGGATGCTCAAGGGTCAGCTGTATATACAAGGGTATACTACTCAGCCATAAAAAGAATGAAATCTTGCCATTTGCGACAACATGGATGAAATTATTATTCTAAGTGAAATAAGTCAGACAGGGAAAGACAAATACTTACACATAGAATCTAAAAAACAAAAGAAACAAGCACAACAAAACAGAAACAGACTCATAGATATAGAGAACAAACTGGTGGTGGCCAGAGGGGAGCAGGTAAGGGGTTAGGCAAAATAGGTGAATGGGACTAAGAGGTACAAGCTGCTAGTTAGAAGAGAGATAAGTTACGGAGATGTAATGTACAGCACAGGGAGTATAGTCTACAACATCGTAATAACATTTTATGGTGGCAGGTGGTTACTCAACTTATCGTGGTGATCAACTTGTATTGCAAAGAAATGTCAAATCACTATACTCTCCACCTGAAACTAACAAAATATTGTATGTCAACAATACCTCAATAAAAAGTGGGGGGTGGGGAATGGTACAACTATTCTGGAAAATAGCATTGAGGTTCCTCAAAAAATCAAAAATAGAACTACCATATGATCCAGCCGTCCTACTTATGGGTTTACGGCCAAAAGAACTGGAAGCAGGGTCTCACAGAAATATCTGACACCCATGTACATGGCAGCATTATCCACAATAGCCAAAAGGCGGAAGCAATCCAAACATCTATTAATGGATGAACAAAGGAAGGAATATATACAAAATGGAACCTTATTCAGCCTGAAGAAGGAAGGAAATTCTGTCACATGCTACAACATGGATGAAGCTTGAGGACATTACGTTAACAGAAATAAGCCAGTCACAAAAAGATAAAACTTGTATGATTTCACTCATCTGAAGTATCGAAAGTATTCAAATTCATAGAAACAGACAGTAGAATACCAGGTTGGGGAAAGGGAAATGTTATTTAATAGGAAGAGAGTTTCAGTTTTGCCAGGTGAAGCTCTGTTTCACAACCACGTGAATATAGTTAACACTATTGAACGGTACACTTAAAAATGGTTAAGATGGTCAACTTTATGTTACATGTTTTTTTTACCAGTTAAAAAAAAAACCTTTTTCCTAGATACAGTGTTCATTGACTATATTCTATTTCATTGTGTGATGCACGTGAGTTGGCTTAACCATTCTTCTACTAGTCATTCAGACTAAGGGTCAGCAAACTTTTTCTTAAAAGACCAGATAGTAAATATTTTAGGCTGTGCTGGCTGTAGTCTCTGCTGTTATAACAGGAAGGCACTGTGCTTCAGTACAACTTCATCTACAGAAGTAAGAGGAGGACCGGATTTGATCAACAGGCCATCGCTTGCTGAGCCCTGGTTTAGATCGTTTCTAATATTTGGTATTATAAAAATGCTGCTAATGAAACTCCTTGTGTGTGTGTGTGTGTATATATATATATATATATATACACACACACACACACTTTCCTAAGAGAAGCTACTCGGTGTGTGTGTGTGTGTGTGTGTGTGTGTGTGTATACTAGTATATATATATAAACTTCTCTCTTACAAAAGAATCCTACAAATGAAGTTAACGGAAAAAAAGTACATCTATTTCTAAGGTCCTTGATGCATACTCCGGGATATGGCTTGAAGCAGATCTCTGAATAGCTACCTGATCCTGACTCAGCAACACCTTGGACTCTGCCAAGGCAATACCTGGAATGAAACTTTCTTAAGTTCTAAGCACGTACCACCCAGTTCAGCTCCCGAGTTGCCTCCGTCCCTCCAGATCTGTGAGGGCCTTTACCCTTGGCAATCATGCCAATCTACCTCCTGCTCAAATTGTCCACCAGTCTGTGTGCTACCTTTTCCTTCCCAACCCAACCGGCCAATTAGTCTGCATGTGCAGACTAAGCACATGGACTGATTTCAGCTCCTTCTGGAAACCCCACTAAAATGACAGCAAAAGGATTTTTTACTGCATAGAACCATAAAGAGATGATAAAATGTTGGGAGGCTTCAACATAGAAGGATGAATAGCAGCTGACTTGTAGATGAGAAGCTGAATCTTAAGCTCATAGTGAGAAAAGTCAAGGAGCAGCTCCGTGCGCCCTGAGAACTCCCAAAGGCTCTGTGGCCCAGGATTTGGTGGTACCAGCTATTTCTAGAAGTGTGGGTGCAGGTGGTACTGAAAACAGGAGAACTGGTTGAAAGTCATTAAAGAGCATCTATACCCCCAACCCCCTCCCCATGTACACACAGCCAGACAACTGTATGTCCCAACCCCACAACAAGACTAGTGGCTAAAAACCAAAGTCTCTGGATAAAGGCACACCAGGCAACCTTGAGGTTGGGGTTGAAGATATACTGAAGATAGTACTACAAGAAAGATTTTCACAGTGAACTAAGAAAGCTTACTGCCAAACACTGAGATTCTCCCCATTCCTCACTGGCTTGGCTTGGCTCCCAGATCACGGGTAGCTAGGATGTTATCTTCCGGGCAGGGACTGGAAGATTATTTTCTGGAGGGACCAAAAGATATCAAAATGTGGGCTATATACAGCAACAGGTAGATGGCCATACAGAGGAGCCCACATTGACAGCTCTCCCTGATGCTCAGAGTTCTAAGCAGATTCTGAGCTCCCCATTTTAAAATATGAATGGAAAACCAAGAATCACCACAAACCTGAAGAAAGCCCCTAACAATAAAGGCAGAGACCAAAACGGGAAAGAAAAAAAATAGGAAATGGAGTGTGATGACTGGGCCTCAGAACACCCAGACAGGTTAAGCATCACTGCGGAGTGTGTCTGTGAGGCTGCTTCGGGATGAGGTTAATGTCTGAATCGGTAGACTGGGCACAGCAGACTGCCCTCCCCAGTGTGGGTGGCCTCATTCAATCTGTTGAAGGCCTGAATAAAATAAAAGGCTAAGAAAGAATTTTTCTCTCTGCCTGATTGTCTTTGACCTGGGACTCAGACTGGAACTTAAACGTCAGATTCTGACTGGAACTCTACTGTCTGCTCCCCTGAGCCTCCCCCTTGATGACTGTAGATGTTGGACTTCTCAGCCTCCACAGTGTGTGAGCCAATCCCTTACAGTAAACCAATCTCTCTCTCTCCTTATTCATCTTTAAACTACACATCTCGTTGCTTTTTTGTAAATTTCTCTATCCCCCTTCTGTTTTTTCCTCTCTAAATGTCAGAAATTTATGTTTTGCTAAGTTTACATTATCCTTCAGATACCCCCAAATCCATTCATTTGTCTACTAAATGCCTTCACTTGGTTGAGTGGATAAAGAACTTGAACATCTAACTGTGTGGATAAAATCAAATAACGAAATTATAATAAAAAGCTGACTAAGGAAAAAATATATTACTATATATTTATATGTTATATAATTATATAATATATACATATGTTATTATACATACATAATTATATATATTATGTATGTATAATAATATATATAATTATACATATATTATATATTTATATATAATTATATACATAGGTTCTGTTTCTCTGGAGAATCCAGACTAGTACACAGAGACTATATAGGGAGATGAAAATATAAACCTAAACCATACCTCTAAGGAGAAAAATTAGAATCAAAACATTTTTTCCTAGTGAGAGAAATTAAAGAATATGACTTTGTCAAAAACGGTTGTTTTGGAGGGCCACAAATTATTGTATATCTTATATTTTTTGCCAACCCCCAAAGAACTGATTTTTGCCCCTTTGGGGGACAATATTGCCCCTGTGAAAAGTATATGCCTTAGATCAGAGAAGATGCTGCTTCCATGAAACAAGACTAAATTGCTATTTTAGAAAGGGACATTGAAAGAATAAAAAACTGTTCCTGGAAATTAAAATTATGAAAGCAGAAATTTTAAAACTCAATGAAAGGATTGTGAGCTAAATCTCCTAGAAAGCAAAATACTAAGAAAGAGAGCTGGCAGAGAAGGAGAGAACAGATTGTAAAACTACGGCATCAGTTCAAGAAGTTCAACATTTTGGGCTTCCTAGGTGGCGCAGTGGTTGAGAATCCGCCTGCCAGTGCAAGGGACACGGGTTTGATCCCTGCTCCAGGAAGATCCCACATGCCACAGAGCAACTAAGCCCGTGCACCACAACTACTGAGCCTGCGCTTTAGACCCTTGAGTCACAACTATTGAGCCCATGTGCTGCGACTACTGAAGCCCATGCGCCTAGAGCCCGTGCTGCGCAACAAGAGAAGCCACGGCAATGAGGAGCCCGCACACCGCAACGAAGAGCAGCCCCCACTCACCGCAACTAAGAAAAAAGCCCGCGCACAGCAAAAAAAGACCCAGTACAGCCAATAAAATAATAAATAAATAAATTTATTAAAAAAAACAAAACAGACGCAACACAGCCAATAAAGTAAATAAATAATACATTAAAAAAAAAAAAAAGCTCAACATTTTAAGAGTTCCAGAAAGAGAGAAAATACATACGTGTGTGTGTGTGTGTGTGTGTGTGTGTGTGTGTGTGTGTGTTGGTAGTGGTGAGGAATAAATAAATAAATAATTCGAGTAAATTTCCCCAAGGGACTGAAGGATATGCATTTCCAAATTCAAAGCAGCCATGGAGGGCACAGACCAACAGATGAAAATCCCCCATGCAAGGCACCTCCCCATGACTCCAGAGCACTGGGAACAAAAAAGAACATCCTAAGACACCCATTCTCTTATTCCTGGGAGGTGTTTTCTAGCTCCTGGTGGGCAAGAATCTTAAAGGTTAAAAAAGGTAATTCTAGCAGATTTGTCACAAGGATTTTTTTTTGCTTTTTTTGCTTTTTTATAAATTTATTTTATTTATTGGCTGCTTTGGGTCTTCGTTGCTGTACACGGGCTTTCTCTAGTTGATGCAAGCGGGAGCTACTCTTCACTGTGGTGCGCGGCCTCCTCATCATAGTGGCTTCTCTTGTTGCGGAGCACAGGCTCTAGGCACATGGGCTTCAATAGTTGCGGCACATGGGCTCAATAGTTGTGGCTCACGGGCCCAGTTGCTCCACGGCATGTGGGATCTTCCCAGAGCAGGGCTCGAATCCATGTCCCCTGCATTGGCAGGCAGATTCCTAACCACTGCGCCACCTAGGAAGTCCTGTCACAAGGATTTTAGTTCATTTAACTTATGAGCTTTTGGAAGGAGTTCTGAGCATGCTAGATTACTTTTTTTTCTTAATGTAAAAGCAATATATGCTCATTATAGAAAACATGGAAATTTCAGAAAAGTATACAGAATAAAAAGCATCAGCTGTAGTTGAGCAAATCTGAACAGCTATTTCTTTACCAGCATGGAGTAATTTTTTTAAGCTTTATTCATTTGATAGAAAAAAGGAGAGTCTCAACTTAATTTATGATTGTTTCTAATTAGAGGTGACTGTATTTTTAGCTATAGTTATAATTGCTCTGAGAATTGTCTCCTTTTTCTAGTCTTGATGTTTTCCTAGATGTGCTTGGTAAGATACTCTAAAGGAGCTGTGTGTCACGTCCTCATCTCCACAGCCCTGCCCCAGACCAGAGCATATGACGCCTCTACTGTGAAAATGTGGAAATATCCTTTCTAAATGACAACCGTTGCCACACTCATGTTTCCCATAGCCTTTCTTCCTGTTTCTCGTTCCTTTGGTGTTGTGTTTGGCTTCCTAGCTGTCTTACTCTGGCTTAGTGAAGACGTGGCTGGGGCTACCTCTCAGCATGTGCCTGCACTGTCCTCCCTCCCAACCCTGTACTCCAGCCACAGTGACCCCACAGGGCCCTCTGCCCAGCTGGTACCTACTGCACACTATCTAATGAAAGGCCACACATCTGTAGAAGGGCAGAAAGGAAAAGCGAAAAAACAGCTAGTTTTATTTTTGGTTTCAGTAGCGGAGCCTATTTAAGTTTCTGTTAAATATTTGCTCCCCGACAGCAAACTTGGTCCTGGAAAACACTTTCTTGGTAGACATGATTTGTTTCACAATTTTCCCTCCCTTGACTGACAGCTGTGAAATAGGGAACCAAAGGCTGTCAAAGATAACTGAATAATGTGTGAGGCAAACAAGTGTCCACACCACGGTCCCTTCTCTTGCTTTAACCCCCGGCAATGTAAAAGCAAGTCCACAAAACCATCTGAGGATGAGGAGTGGTGAGGCCTTGCAGGCACCTTCAGAGCCCATCACCTTCCAGTAGGCAAAGTAGAATGAGTGCTGGGTAAGAGCACCCTTGCTTTCTTAACCCCACAGTGAGGCCAAAATTGATCTTATGAGATAAAGTTGACCTAGAAAACACATTTGAAAGCATTTCCCTTCCTCTTCAAAGACAGTAAAAATGGACATGCTTTTATTGCAATTAAGAGTGGGGCCATGGGAATTCCTAGGTGGCGCAGTGGTTAAGAATCCGCCTGCCAATGCAGGGGACACGGGTTTGATCCCTGATCTGGGAAGATTCCACATGCCACAGAGCAACTAAGCCCGTGCGCCACAACTATTGAGGCTGTGCTCTAGAGCCCATGAGCCACAACTACTGAGTCCATGTGCCGCAACTATTGAAGCCCACGCGCCTAGGGCCCATGCTCCACAACAAGAGAAGCCACTACAATGAGGAGCCACGCACCACAATGAAGAGTAGCCCCCACTCACAGCACCTAGAGAAAGCCCGTGTGCAGCAACAAAGACCCAGCACAGCCAATGAATAAATAAAACAAATAAATAAATAAATTTATAATAAAATAAAATGCTATATATGTACTGCATATAAAAATATACATTCACCAAAAAAAAAAAAGAGTGGGGCCAGGGGGAGGCTTGTGGGACTATTTGGCATCTAGCGCCACCTTGTGGTGGCTCGGCCAAACCCTGGGCCCTTTCAAAGAGCCCTGCCATTTTCTTGGGGAACACAAACTAATAGAAATAACTAGCACTTGAGTGTAACTCTATAGTAAATAGAGCACTCATTAATCCTGGTAGCAGTCCTGTGCTGCAGGTAGCAGGATCTCAGTCTGAGAAAAGTAAAGACAGGTGGTAGGAGAAATCGGCTTATATGGGGCAAGTCCTGGACTTGAACCCAGATGTTCATATTCCAAATAGCGTAACACAATTAGTATTGCTGTATGTAGTATATAGCAAAGCCTCAAAAGAAATTAGTAGCACCATACAGTGTTGTGTATGGTATACACTGTGTAGCATAATATATACTCTATACTATATACAGTACATATACCTTACTATAGAGCACTGTATTACTAATGCTATTTTCTATAGCACTATAAACCAGTACTCACTACCTTTCTGGGGCTATTTCTGCCTGTGAAGACAAGGCAATATTGGTGGACTCTTGCAGTCTATGATTTAGCAAATGCTGTCAAGCATTTTGCTACTAAACCAACTGTGTGGCCTTGCTCTCCTGGATCCCCTGGGCACCCAACCTGCAGAAGACCCTGTTCCTCTGTCTTAATCTGGGTGCAGTAATGGAGGTGTCCCAGGGAGAATGAACACAGGGGCACAGAGGCAAGAGAACTAAAGCCACATTTTTTGTTTTTTTGTTGTTGTTGTTTTTAAATTTTTAATTGTATTTATTTATTTATTGGCTGCATTGGGTCTTCATTACTGTGTTCAGGCTTTCTCTAGCTGCAGTGAGTGGGGGCTACTCTTCATCGCGGTGCATGGGCTTCTCATTGCGGTGGCTTCTCTTGTTGTGCAGCACAGGCTCTAGGCATGCGGGCTTCAGTAGTTGTGGCATGCAGGCTCAGTAGTTGTGGCTCTCCGGCTCTGGAGTGCAGGCTCAATAGTTGTGGCGCACGGGCTTAGTTGCTCTGCGACATGTGGGATCTTCCCAGACCAGGGATCAAACCTGTGTCCCCTGCACTGGCAGGCAGATTCTTAACCACTGTGCCACCAGGCAAGTCCAAAGCCACGTTTTTATGATCTCTTACTGAAGTCCACTGGCCCAAACCATGATAGACTAGGTCACCTCATTCATTTAATTAGAATGTATTTTAAAGTGGGGTCACTGAGAGGTTACCTGGCTGGGTGTCAGGGGTGCACGTGTCATTACTCCAGCTTTAAATATTCCAAGTGAAAAATTTGCAGCCTTTCCGTTATGGGACAGGGATTTGGGGCCATCATTGCTCCTGAGGATGGAGACGACTCCAAGTTATGTTTGGAGGAAACCGTGGGCCTCGTCCACAGGTGTCCCCTCAGCCAGCTAGCAGCAAAGGTAGAGCGGCCTTTTCTTATGGCCAGGTCCTCATCAGCCTGTTCAGCCACTCCAGTCTCCAGGCACGTGGTCGGCTGGATCGGCCACCTTTGGCAGGCCTCAGGACAGTTATCCATGTCTTACAAGTCTGAGGTTCAAACAGAGTGAGTGGTGAGGCTACAACTGACTTCTGATAACAAAGGCCCAAGCTACCCCACTATTCTACTTTAAATATCCTGTTTTTATCCAGCTCAGGCACTAAAATCCACATGACACTGGTCAGAGCTGGTGGAGGAAACAGGTGAAAGGACTTCTGAGAGGGGCATTTAGTAGCATCCTGGGGTGAAGCTGGGTGCAGGGTGCCCTCGCTGGAGCCACTTAGAGGAAAGAGCCCTGGACTGGGGAGTCTGGGGCTAGTCGACGCTCTCCTGCAACACACTGCCCTGGGGCTGGGCTTGCCCCTCACTCAACGAGGAGGCCTGCGAGTCCCCACTCCCCTGCCCCCAACCAGGTCCCTCTTCTTCACAAGTTGATTTCAAAAGCCAGTTCTGTACTAGTCCTCATCAGTTTTGCTCTCACCTAGGATGACCATCTTCCAGCCTTCCAAAGAAGGGGAGAGAACACATAAGGGCAACAGACCAGCAAGACAGGGGCTCCTCTTGCTTCCCTGCCCCTTAGATCCCTCCCAAGCAGTCAGGGACAGACGGTAGTGAGGATACCCAGCGCGCGTGCTGTCTGACCCCAGTGCCTGTCCCTCTTCTCTCCAGGAGCCAGGAGGGTTTGCTCTAAATGCACAGAATGGCTATGGCTAGAGTCCAGCCACCTCCCCATGAGGACCCTTCCCCTTCAGATGTGGTTGGGGTCGCAGGGCCCTAGCTGGCTGCGTGTGCCGTCCAGGCAATACGCTCAAGACAAACATTCTCATCAACAGCTTTCTGCAAAAAGGGAAACACAAGGCTTACAGGATCCACTCTTGTCAGCAGGCCAAAGGAACTCTGGTTTTATTTTATAAAGTGAAAGCAGTGACCTAGGAATGCTTGGGAAACAGGTCAGCAGACCAGGTGAAGGAGTCCCCCAGCTGCCACATCAGCACGAGCCACGGCAGTCTCTGCCTCCCGGCCGCTGCCTCACTGCCCAGTGGGGAGCTGGGCCCGCTGACGGCCTTGCCCACTCCCTCTCCCGCAGGGCCCTGTGGCCAGGGCCTGGCCCAACTACAGAGGGTCTCAAGAATGAGGCAGGGAGCCATGGAGTGTTCCTGAGACGCCGTAAAAGTGGCATTTGTGGACACTGGCCTTGAGGAAATAAATGAATCAAAGCAGAGGAAAATGGGCAAATATGAGACACTGAAAAAAGAAGAGAACCAACCTCCAAGCTAAAAACACATGTGGATGTGTTATCTTAGTGTATTTGGCCTCATTTTTCCACAGGGTTGTCTGACACGCTGCCTGGAGACACGCTTACAGCCTCGCAGGAGTAATGAATGACACGGATCTCTTTTAGTGCCACCAGGCCCTTACGCTCTCCTTCGTGGAATCTTAGAGAACATGGCAAAATCATGCTTTATCATAAATGCTTCCCTTTCAGGCCTTGCAATTTATATTTATATTTCTGTAACACACACCCACTTGCTACTTTTTAATTCAAAAGTTATATATATTCATTTTAAAAAGTTAAAATACAAAAATATACAAAATAAAAAGAGTGACTTTAACCTTTCCTCTTCAAGGGGAGGCACGGACGTCAACCTTGTGAAAGGTCAGGACTCGTGGCCCAGGCCCGGGGTCACAGGAGTTGGGTTCTTCAGAGACTTTCGGAACTTGCTCTGAAGGAAAACCCGTGGCACGCACAGGCCTTCTTTTTTATTCACCGTCTCACGAAACACATACTCGTTCACCTCTTCTTCATAACCTGTGTCCAGAAAGAGCCGCGCCAGGAATTCTAGAAGACAAGCAGAGGGACAGTGCTCGCAGCCTGGACCCCACTGCACCGCTGAGCGTGGTGAGGGTGGCGGGAGGCTGAGACAGAGTGTCCTTAATGGAAGGAGAACCTCAAGCTAAACAGTAAAGAAGGTTTTGTTCTGGAAAGTTGACAAACTCCTACTTAACCCTGTCAAACACAAACTCCCAAATAAACAATATCCAAA
Source organism: Hippopotamus amphibius kiboko (assembly GCF_030028045.1). Lineage (NCBI taxonomy): Eukaryota > Metazoa > Chordata > Mammalia > Artiodactyla > Hippopotamidae > Hippopotamus > Hippopotamus amphibius. The sequence continues at coordinate 102,694,671 of NC_080191.1, forward strand.
AAAGTTTAAGAACAACCTGGAGTACACCCTGCTTGCCTTATTATGATTCTCCAGGTAAAGAGTCTGAATAAAAAGAAACACAGTTCCAGACTGGCTGTACTCATGCGAGCTGTGTGCGTGCACTATTTGTTTACATCCAGCACCTCACCTATCCTAACATGAAGGAGGAAAACCAGAGTGGGGAGAAAAAAATCGTCTGATGGTGACATACCCTAAGGAAAAGTTAATCCAAGTAATACATCACTACAGGTTAAGTGAAACAAAAAGAATGGCTATGTAGCAAACACGAAGACCTATCAAGGGCGTTTCTCCAAAGAATGTGCTCTGAAGCCCTTCACAAATATTACTGCATCTTCTCAATTATTTACAATTGGTTTAATCAGGTTTCATGAATCCAAAACATTCAAACAAGTTTTTAATTTTCACCAAACGTTTTTATGGTTTTGTAGTTTTAATGATAATCACTCATTTTTAGCTTTATATTTGAGTTTAAGAGAATATTTCATTTCAAGAAATAAAAATGTAAAAATTAGATTAAGAAGGTAATTACCTTATGGTTCAGATTGCAGGCATACCTCAGAGATACTGTGAGTTCGGCTCCAGACCACCGCAATAAAGGCAAATACTGCAATAAAGTGAGCCACAGGAATTTCCTGCTTCCTCAGTGCATATGAAAGTTATGTTAACACTATACTGTAGTCTATTAGGTGTGTAATAACGTGTTTAAAAAAACAATGTACAGACCTTAATTAAAAGTACTTTATTGCTAAAAATTGCTAACCATCACCTGAGCCTTCAGTGAGTTTTAGTAGTAACATCAAAGACCACCATAGAAAATATAATAATGAAAAAGTCTGAAATATTGCGAGAATTACCAAAATGTGACAGACATGAAGTAAGCAAATGCTGTTGGAAAAGTGGTGCCAACACACTTGCTCGACACCGTGGTGTCACAAACCTCCCACTTATGGGAACTGCAGCATCTGCAAAGCACAATGAAATGAGGTGTGCCTGTGTTAAGCAGGCTTAACACCAATGTTCAAAATACCTAAAAGACTAAAATTATGTTCGGTGTTTGGATGGCTTTATCAAGAATGACCTTTTAAAGACCCTTCTCTAGCAAGTTTGTGTGTCTAAACACAGTTTCAATCACTTACAGAAAAAAGGTTTCTTACCTTTGTGAGACTCAAGTAATCTCAAGGCACTATCCTGTCCTATCTGCTTTATTTCTGAGTGAATGAAGTGAAGATGCTGGTTTGCCCTCCCCGGTTTCCAGCACAGCTGCTGGTATCATGCCTACGGTGCCTCAGAGCCTGTCCACGGACCCAGCTCACTAACTGGACACCGTCACCAGAGGGGGCTCGTGAGCTCACAGCCGGTGCTGGAAAGTGGTGGGTGCGTGTGAATGGGCATGTTCCAGGAACTTGTATCCATCTGTGTGTGTGTGTATGTGTCTGTGTGTGTGGCGGGGGGGATACAGCCGTCCCCACCCAAACAGGTACCACAGTGACAATGCAATCAAGGAAAGAGAAGTCAAGACAGATTCCAGCAATCTTACCATCAGTGAAGAAATATGATCTGGTCCCATCTTGTCTAACATAAAAGTTTTCTGCCAGTTTGCTGCCGGCTTTAAACCTGAGCATGGCATGATCATACAGCCCGTAGTCGCGGAACAAGACACTTTTGCCTGGTTTTAATACCTATGAAACAAAACAGGCTGCACATAACTCGGGGACCAAGTCAGAGCTTACTATAAAGTAAAATCCAATTAATTTAGGGATGAAAATAACTTACATTTGTGACAGCTATGAAAGGGCCAGACTGCAATACCTATAGGACGAAGGAACAGGGCCTGCTAAGCAAAGGTGTGCTAAGACTTGGCAGCGTCCCATGCACTGGAGGAGTACATCCTGAGCACTAAGGAGAGTTCTCTGGAAGGTCCAGTGTCACACAATTAAAATGTTAAAGACATCAGAGGAAACAATCGGATCCTCACTAAGCATGTTTTCCCACCATTTTATTAGCCATCTCCTAATCCACGACCCTGGAGGCAAGCTGTCTCTTTAGAAAAATACAGGGTTGGGAGGGAGGTCCAAGAGGGAGGGGACATATGTATACAAATACCTGATTCACTTCATTGTACAGCACAAACTAACGCAACATCGTAAAGCAACTATACCCCAATTAAAAAAAATACGATGTCACTTTGGCTTTTTACTGACTTTTTTGGCCTGCCTTTACCCTGAGTCTCAGCTCTGGTCTCCCGAGCTACAATTGTGTACGGCTTGCCCACCATGCGCACAGTGAACGGCCCCCTACAGCTTACCAGACGTCTTCTCATGGGGTCTTCATACAATTCTGAGAGGAAGGAAGGAGTGTGATTACCCTCTGGGAGACTAGGAAGCTAGTACCAGAAGAGGGAAGTGATGTGCCCACGATCACACAATAGCTACTAAGTAGGGCAGTCAGGACTCACATTTGGGTCAAAAGGCATCACGCTGCAGGCTCAGGGACATCTGTTAGCCCTGGACGGGGGGATGGGGGGGTCATTCCGGTTCCCTTCTCACAGCTGACAAGATGAGAGAGGCTGTGGGGGAAGGGGTAACTTGAGTCTTCCTCCCACATCGCTGCACTTCTTGATTTGAGGCAGAGCCTCCTCAGGACAGGGCAGTGTGTAGAGAAGTGACCAGTGTCAGGCCCTGGTGGGAGGCCCACACTACAGCCTTTCAGAAACAGCTGCCACAGAGCAGGGGTCTCAAGCACTGGAGGGTAAAATCCGCAGGGCGCGGTATGACTGCCTCTCTCTTACAAAGCAAATAGCCACATGCTTTTCAGAATGAAAAGAAAGTGGTACTCACTGTGACGCTTGCTTTTTATGTGGGGATTCTTTCAAACTGCGTAACACTACCAAGTGAGAGTGGACTTCAAAAGGGGGCATTGATTTTATTAAATATATTCTGACTCATCACATCCACAGATGATTTTGAAGACATATGACATATACTACCTATTATAGATTTCTGAGGTAATTTGATGTGTTTCCTCTTCTTGAATAAAATGTGAAAGACTGCCCATAATACTTGGAAGTGTGCTGCAGCTTTCCTCATTTAGCAAAGTCTTTTTTTTTTTTTTTCTCGTCTGCACCCCACGTCATGTGGGATCTTAGTTCCCTGACCAGGGATTGAGCCCGAGCCCTCAGCACTGAAATTGCGGTGTCCTAACCACTGGACCACCAGGGAAGTCTCTCATTTAGCAAATTCTTATCAACACCAGCATGCATTTAAAATATTGCCAGTAAAGAGCCTCCTGGATAAAAACATTCTTACCTTGGTCAGAAATGCTAAATTTTAAAATGTGAATAACTGAGAAGGAAAAAAATCTGAAAATTTTAGTTTGTATGAGAAAGACTCATTCTTAATTTCAGAAGGAAGGAAAGCCTGCGTGGGACACTCATTCAGGAATTTGGGAAATCCTGAACCATATCCCAGCTCTTCCGTTAACTGGTTGAATGACCGTGGACAAGTCACTTCATCCCTCTGAATGTGTTTTCTTGTCCGTAAGATAGTAATTACGGTACAAACTCTGTCGCAATACAAAGAGAAGTGAGTTTCTCCGATGATATGGAGGGAATAAACTAGCAGTGGGGGAAACTGTGGCAATGCAAATAGAGGTGATTGTTCTTTTTCCTCTTGAGAGCAAGGAAAACAGAATGTCGAACAAGCTAGAGGAGAAAGATAACCTGGCGTGAAAGTTAATCATTCCTTGTTTTACTTTAGCTGTCACTAATCTGTAGTAACTAGATTTTTACTTCAGGAAGCTAACTCCCTGATACTATACCAATTACACGTGGCACCTATCACCCTTAGCTCTGTGTGAGGTACATCCTGTCTCTCACTCGCTAACCTTATTTACAACTTGGAAGCTGCATTCCATACGACCATTGTAATAAATCACCCCCTGTAGTGTTGTGGGGCTTTTTTGTTTTTTGCATTTCAGAAAGAAGGTCTCCAGCAGATAAACTGGAGGCAAACGGACAATCAACAAACTGCCAGACCCCATTTCCAGGTGGCCTGACGCCAGCTATGACTATTCTGGAATAATGTGAAGGAAAAAGAATGCAAGCCCTCCACCAACTTGATCCTTATCACGTACCCCAGACTGCGAGCCCCCACGTATAAAATCTTCCCTGACTCCCAAGGACAGGGGGCACAGTTCTTGAGGCGCTAGACTGCTGTGCCTTCCCTTCTGCCACGCAGAAAAATAGGGGCATCTGTCTCTTCCTCCAAAATCTCTGTCTCCATATTTCTATTAGGCCTCGGTGTACATAGTAACCGTTATTACGGTAACAACTCCTCCTTTGATGGTGGGGCTGTGCAGTCACCGGGTTTTCTCACCTCCCAACAGCTCCAGGAAGAAGGCAGGCGAGGTCAACGAGACCCACTCCACAGTGAGTGAGGCTCAGAAGACAAGTGACTCGCCTGGGCTTTCAAGGCAAGTCAGTGGCACAGGGAAGACCAAAATCTCGTCTTCTAATGACAAATCTGGTCTATTTTTACTTTACCATTCTATTCCAAAAATGAGGGAATTCAACTTCAGGGCTGCCTTTCAGTATAAAATTATGTGCTTTAAAAATTCCTCTGGTGCTAACATCCTAGAGTAATTAGCTCTACCATACAAGAGCTTATTACTGTGGTTGTTTTAGCAAGACTGCAGAGCTGCACAAAGGGAGGCTGACTGTCAGAGGCAGAGAGACTGCTTCTTCCGGTAACTTCCTGATGAGGCCATGATCTCCAATTAATGCACCAGGCACCATGTACGGTGGCACCACTGCTGCAGGGGCTCGTTCCAGGCCAGCTGAAAAAGGATTTCTATTAGGGGGTAAAAACAGGAGGACGGCTGAAATGGAATTTGTTACCGTAAGAAAGGTTACAACAGGGGGCAGGTGTGGACTGGGACAGCTCAAGTCAACTTTTTTTTTTAATGTAACGTATTATTATTACTAAAATACAGACAACATGCTGTATGTTTCCATTTAAATCAAGAACAGGCATATCCTCGTTAACACTTGGCTCTGTCGGACTTGATCTTATTAATCTAATGGTGTCTCGTTATGGTTTTATTTCCCATTTTCTGGGTTATTAAGGTTATCTTTTCATATGTTAACTCACTATTTGTGTGTTCTCTTCTATAAAATGACCGTGTTTGCTCATTTTTCTACTGTCATTCTTACTGTTACCCAGGAATTCTTTACACATTCTGGACACTAAGCAACTAAAGCTAAGCGTTTTTGTTGTTGTTGTTGTTGTTTTGGACCTCACCATGTGGCTTGTGGGATCTTAGTTCCCTGTGTCCTCTGCAGTGCAAGCTCGGAGTCTTAACTTCCCTGGACCACCAGGTAAGTCCCTCAGTTGAACAGATTTTAAGTTACTTTTCCCACCTTGTCTTTTTAATTTCTTTAAATTATATTGTCTTTTGAAGAACAGAAACTCCTAATTTTATTGCAATCATCTTTATGCATAGAATGTTTCTGAGTCTTTGAGAAAATTTTCCCCACTATGAAGTCAAAGATTTTCTCCTGCATTTTCTTCTGAAAGGCTTAAACTCTTGTCTTTTCCATTTAAGTCTTTAAATCCACCTGGAATGACTTTTGTACAGGATGTGAAGTAGGAATACAATTTTGGTTTTTCCCCATGTGGACTACCAATGGTCCCAGAATCATTTACTGAGCAGTCCTTCTCCCAGTGATCTTCAACGTCACCTCTATTAACTGTCCAATTTCCATATATACATGGACCTATTTTTAAGGTATCATATTCCATTTGTCAATTTATCTATCCCTCTGTCAATACCATCGTCTTAATAATTGTAGCTGTAATAACCCTTTATATCTGGTAGGATATAAATCTCCCTGTAGCCTCCTTCTTCTGGAATGTTTTGACTCTGTTCCTTCATGTAAATTTAGAGTCAGCTTGTCAATTTCCTCAACAACAACAAAAAAAAGTCTACAAAAAACTCAAAACCAAACAAAAAAGTAAAATAAAACATGTAACATGCAGTGGAAAAGTGAGACTGCAAAACGCATGTTACTCTTTTTTAAGTGTTCAGTTCTGCGGCACTGAGTACATTCCTTACACTTGTGTAGTTCTTTTACTGTTTTCTCAGTAGACAATTACATTATCTGCAAACAATGAGTTTTGTTTGTCTCTCATTCTAAAAGCCTCATTCCTGTCTCTGGGCTTCCCCAGCTGACTAGGACCTCCAGTGCCACGATGAGCGGAGTATGGCAGTGGGCACGCGTGTCCCCACAGGGCACCAGGTACTCCTTACTCTGCCCCTGCTACCTCCCGCTCCTTCCCAGTCCCTGAAACCTGCCATCGGTGGGGTCACTGGTATCCTGAACATTCCCTTCACACTCCTGAGCTAACGAAAACATGACTGTCCCAAGGACGCAGTCTTCCCTGCACCCTCTCGAGTCAGGCTGTGCTTCCTCCCGTGGCCCTCGCACCACTGGTGGTGGGGTTGGGGCTGGGGTCCTCCTCATCCCCTTGCTGCTTTCTGTGCATCCCCCTTCCTCCTCCCGAAGCCCCAGCTCTAAATGTGCCGTCATCAGAGCACATCCCCCACTGCCCCTCACTGCTACTGTCACCTATCAGTTCCAGGGTCCTTTCCCTCCCCTGCATGATGAGAGTGTCTTCTCGCTTATGCTCTTAGCCTCATACTACTCCATTCTTAATTCCCATCAATTTCAACATGCACGCGGATTATCCTTCCAAACATGCTGGCCTCAAGGACTGAAGCTCCTCTCTTCCAAAGATCTCGTCCTCCACCCTACCTTAATCACTCGCTCCCACAGTACTGCCCCTCTCTGACCACCCCCCCTTTTTCCAGCTCTCTAATTCCCTGTCTTTCATAATCTTTCACGTTCACCTCAGCCATCAAACCAGGGATGCTACCATTGGCCCCCTCTTCCCTCTTTACCCAGCTTAAGTCTCATGCCCATCTGTGGGTATATGCTGGGTTCTCATCAGTTCATATGCCAGGGCAGGGAAAGGAGAGTAAGGAGAAAAAAACCTTACAAAACCTCCTAAGCGGAGGGCTAAAACCAATGTGGCAATATCCAAATTTTTTAAAAAATTATATTTCAGTGAGAATAGTTATTCCCTAAGAGGTTTCCAATGTCTTGAAATTTCTACCTCATTACTAACCAGAGTAAAATTTTAACATACAGCTCTACATACACAGAGCCTCTCAGCTAATGTCCACTGTCTCAGCTTGCTGGACGCTTTCCACTCCCTCTGTAAACAGACTGACGTCTCGACTCCCTGAACAGGGGAGGTGCCCAGGCTCTCTAGACCGTGTGCCGTTGCCCTCCAGTGCCTCTCGGGGAGCTTGTGCTCTCATCAGTCACTGGTGTTCCTTCCCAAGCTTGCTTGTGCCACTGTACTCAGATTTATCATTATATACGAGTATATAAACAATGCAATACGAATGTGAACAGAAAGCAGTTTTATTTTCTATGAAAAGTATATTGAATACTTTGGAAAGACTTGTTAAACAAGCACTGAACAAACTGCTATGTGGGAGAATCAACTCTGACAGTCTGGGTAAAAATATAATAGAATCTGCCCTCATATTACTTTTCAATTGTTTTTAAGTTCTTGCTGTGCTTTTGAAAAAACCAAAACTCTATTACATACGTAATTCATGTAAGATAAATGGCCCCATACTCAAAGAAAAGGCCTTGGCTCTACATGAAGAGAATGATAAATGAGTTTTACATATTTTAAGTCATAATAAATCGTTTACGGTAAGAATATATCATTTTTTAAAAATCATTTCTTGACTTAGTTGATTTTAAGTTAATCAACACAGTCACCCACTGTTTGTACAGCTAGCTAAGAGAGCCTCTAGTGTAGCTTACAAAGCACCTCGTACCTTATCTTACCTGTATCTCACAATAACCCCATGAGTGAAAGACCCCCCCTTTTACAGACAAGGGAAGAAGGGTAAGGTGGCCTGTCTTGACTCATGTGACTTATGAGTGCCACTTTACCCCGAGTGCTGTGGAGTCTCCAGGTGGCCTCAGCAGCTTGGGCTCTTCCCATTCTAACGATGGTGGGAGTGATGATAACAGTGGCCCCAGCTGACTTTTTATTAAAGAGCGCTCAGTATTTCTAGGTGCTGCACTAAGCACTTAGTACATACCTTACATAATCTCCCCCAACTCCTAAGATCTAGGAACTTTTATCTCAACATTCCACAGGTAATGAAATGGAGGCTCAGAGAGGCAAAGGAAGTTGCCTACACAGGGAAGCCAGATTTGACTCTAGGTGCCCTGACCCCAGACTGTGTGCTCCTGTGCACTGACCCATGCTTCCTTTCACTTTACAGCAGGTCTCCACAGATCCCAGGCAGCTGCAAAATCATCCCTGCTCCAAGGCCGGTCAAGCTCTGAAGGGCAGCGATGGCCACCAGGCAAATTAGAATTTAGGGTGGATATTTTACACAGGAAAACTTCTTTCCAAATACCGACTACACAGCCCACCTCATGAGAACCGGGACACTGTGTGAATCAAGACAGCGCCTGAGCCTCAGAGGGAAGATAAGTGAAAAGATTAGGACGTCTAACCCTCAAGTGCAGGCTCCCAACCACTAACCTTGTAAATGTTTTGTAAGATAAGGTGCATCTTATCAGGGTGAACCGCAGAGAGCACAAATATCAACGTGACCACATCCACAGACTCTGGGGGCACGTGTTCCAGAAGGTCATCTTTAGTCAGATCACATTGGAATACTCTGCATCTTTCTGTGTCATATAAAGGATTTTGCTAGAGAGGAGAAAAACAAAACTTAATTTTAACATAACATTCATGTTGATACAGACAGAAAAACACAGCATCAAAAGGAGACCCTATTTCCACGTGCACCCTGCTGCACAGACGTCAACGATCACTTCGTTACTGGGTAAAACTGAGTAACAAACCGTTTGCACAGCAAAGCATGTAGTATTCAATACTGCTACAATGGGCAAGATTTCATCTTAACAAATCATTTTTTTCCTTTCTAAAAAAATTTTTATTTTACATTGGACTATAGCTGATTAATAGTGTTGTGTTAGTTCCACGTGCACAGCAAAGTGATTCAGTTACACATATACATGTATCCATTCTTTTTCAAATTCTTTTCTCATTTAGGTTATTATAGAGTACTGAGCAGAGTTCCCTGTGCTGTATAGTAGGTCCTTACTGGTTATCTACCTTAAACATATTAACAAATCATTTTTAAATGAGTACACAGTCTATCACATGTTCCAAACTGAGCATTTTAGAAGCATGTAACTCCAGAGAGATGATAATCCAAAATCAGCCTCTGCTCCCTTAACCCTCTTTTGAATCATCTACTACAATCCTAAATCCTGTGAGAAGTTCTTCCAACTCCCCTTACTGAGATGCTCGCACAGTTCTTCTGGGTATATCTTTCCCTGATGCAGCAAGCTAATAAATCCTAACTTTTTTTTTCACTACAAGTGTGTTCCTGGCACATTTTGGTTGACGGGTTTCAACACATGTATAAGAGCATTACGGAGGAAAATGTTAAACTTTTCTTTAATGTAAATAAGGACCTTAATAAATAGAGACATACACAAAGTTATTGGATGGGAAGGTTCAATGTTGAAAAGATGTCAATTCTACTTATAACTCCACTTATAAATCCAATGCAACCTCAACTGAAGCCTCACAGATATCTAGAAACTTGACAAAGTGAATTTTATTCATCTGGAAGTGAAAATCTTTAGGAATAGCCAAGACAATTTTTAAATGAAGAACAATGGAGGAAGAGGCACACTACTGGACATCAAAACACATCACAAAATGTAGTACTAAAACAGTGTGGTTTGAGAATAGGGACAAACAGATCACGAAGACAGAACAGAGTCCCCAAACAGACCCAGGTATAGAGAGAGATCATCAGCGTATATGACAGAAGACAGATGACAAAAATGACAACTAGATTTTAAAAAAGGTAGATTACAAAGGTGACATTATCAGGAATAGAAAATGAATTTCTCACTCAATTCACTGTTCGAACAGCTAGGTCTATCTGCTTGTGTTAGAGGACAGCAGACTTCTCAGAGGAATGAAAGACTTCCAGCTCCAGGGCAGAGATGGAGAGAGGTGGACAGACGTAGCTCCCATCCTTATGGGAAACAAGCTGGACAGGCAGCAACTTCATGTGAACCCTTGAAAGAACAGATTTCAAAAAACCACCAGCCATCCCCAAATCTGAAAAGGGACAGGTGTCTTCAGGGAGCAAGCATGTGCTTACCTGAGGCAGTAGCCTCCATCCAGCCTGGGAAGAGAAAACTAGAAATGTGACAAATAGCTGGAGACTGTGTGGCTGTTACAGCATGACGCCGCGTGGCTGTTATACAGCATGAAGCTGTGTGGCTGTTACAGATGGCTGAAGCCATCAGGATTTCCCCACCCTTTGCAGGTGTTTCCACCCGGGACATCACCAGGCTTTCACAGAGACAATGGTGCTCTTTCTGGTGCTGGACTTTCTAATCTCCTTTAAGGGAGAAGCGGTTTAATCTGCAGGGGAAAAGTCACCTGAGGCCTGTATCCTTAGGACACTGGTGACTGGTGGAGTACCACTGCCCCTGGGGAAGGGAACTACTCTGCCCAGACCTAATCTTAATCTGCAGAGAGAATGACCTCAAGATCACAGAGGAAGACAGAGGTTGGGAAGGGATAGGAGAGAAAAGCTCTATTCCTGAAGAGGTAGAAACACTTGTGAGGGGCCACCTCCATAAGACACAGGACCATTATGCAGTTTGAAAACTGAGAATCAGAACATTAGAGAACAATTCCTTTCCCACATCCTCCCAACAAGTCTCCAGTAATAACGACAGCGGATTGCTGGCAAAGCTGCAAGAGACAGACTCTTCATGGGCAACAGCACAAAAGGAAGACCCAAAGCTAAGAGGAGCAACAAAAACAAAGTCACCAGTGGAGTTTGAAGTCTCTGGGGCCCATAGCAACAACGAAACTAACCAGTAACTACAGCAACAACAGACTTCACATAGAGCCCAACTTCTGTCTGGATTATTACAAATCCTTACTACCTCGGTATCCATGGCCCTATACAACATACCCAGCTCTCAACAAAAAAGAACAAGGCATACCAAAAGGCAAGAAGAAACATGTCTGAAGAGACAAACGATCATGAAAACCAGACTCAAATCTGACATAGACGTTGCAACTACAGGTTTGGACTTTTAAAATAACTATGATTAACATATTATAGGCTCTAGTGAAAAAGGTAGACAATGTGCAAGATCAGATAGGTAATTTCAGAGAGACAGAAACTACAAAACAAACCACCAGGAAATGCTAAAAACCAAAAACATAGTAACAGAAATGAAGACTGCTTTTGACGGGCTCATCAATAGGAATGCCTACTGCCTAAAGAGGAATCAGTGAACTTGATGATAAGACAAAAGAAATTACACGAACTGAAAATGCAAAGGGAAAAAAAGTTAAAAACAGACAAAAAACAGCATCCACGAGCTGTGAGACAATAGCAAATGGTATAACATACAAGTAACTGTAATCCTATAAGTGTAACAGTGGCCTCCCCAGATGGGACCCAACCTGAAGCATGGTGGGACCCTCCCCCAAAGCAAGTGACCATCAGTGAGCAACTGTCAACCAGCGACCATCAGTGGTCCTGCTCAGCCATCAGTCAGTGCCACAGTGGGCCCCGCCCCCTTCCCCTCCTATGTATAAAAGGAGTCCGAGTTCCGAATGAAAAAAAATGCTTCTTGAGATGCTAATCTGCCATCTTCTCAGCCTGCCAGCTTTCTGAATAAAGTTGTATTCCTTGCCTCAGCACCTCATCTCTGATTCACTGGCCTGTTGTGCAGTGAGCAGAGCGAGCTTGGACTTAGTAACAGAAGAAGAAGAGAAAAGAGAGCTGAAGAAATAATGGGGACTTCCTAGGTGGTGCAGTGGTTAAGAATCCGTCTGCCAATGCAGGGGACACAGGTTTGATCCCTGCTCCAGGAAGATCCCACACGCCGTGGAACAATTAAGCCCGTGCACCATAAGAAGCAAATGGGTATAGAAGGCAGGTAAAACAAGCCTAGGAGAATATAAACAGAACAGAATACAGAAATGGTGCACCAACCTTGACATATTCAACTGCTCTTGGAGAAAAATCACAGGCATAGGCAAAGATATTCGGATCTTCTTCTAAAAGTGGGAATAAACAGTTCCCAACCCCACAGCCAGCTTCAAGCACAGTCAATTTTTGATCTTCAAACTGAGGAAAAAGAACCCAAAGTTATAGTATACTGCATCTACATAATGAAGAAACACGCTAAAAGGTCCAGAACATGAGACAAGGTCTCTGTCCCCATGGAGCAGACAATTAACAAGTGAACTGATAACCCAAAGCTACTGATACCTCATCTGCTGTCCAACGTTGGGCAGTTCAGAATGGAGAAAACACAGCATAACGGTTAACAGAACAGGCTCTGAGGTTAAACTGCCTGCCCTCAAATCTGGACTCCTCCCCTTGTCTCATGTTCTATCACTGGACAAATCACTTAAACAGCTTTGCAGCTCAATTTCATCAGCAAGTGGGGATAACACTAATGCCAAATTTCACCATGTTATTATAAGCCTTAAATTACAGAACACGTGGAAAGTTCTAGAAAAGGGGCGTGGTAAAGTGTTCATTATTATGAACCTGCCACTGAAATTATTCAGTATGAATTTAACATTTACAACTTTCAGATTAGCTTTAAAGAAACAAGAAATGCCCACTTTTTTTTAACTTACCAAAAAAAAGCATTTATTTATCTAGTTTTCCTTCTCCTGTCATAACACAGAAGCATGACACTGATGGCTGATACATCGGTGTGAAGTGGTTGAAAGCCTCACCAGTCACTGATTCCAAAATCCCGTGACTGGCCTTTGTTAGGCAACAGGACTGCACTTACAGCGTCCTCACTCCCCTGTATCATACAACTCAGCAACTACTAAAAACTACTTGAGACAAACAGTGTATTTATAAGTACAAAGACTTAGGAAGCCTCTGACAGGCTTCATAAATTCTCTACCTCACACTCCCCCTGGGAATGCAACAAAGTACCCCTTTCCCACACATTTTAAATGAAGAACAGCTCAAATAAGGTGTAATATCAGTTTACCTCTCTGCATGATCTGAGCTCCTCAAACTCTCTGGTGGTCCAGTGTCTATCTTTGAAGAAATTAGTGCTATTTCTTTTGTAAAAAAGGTCCCAGTTCTTTTGAGCCTCTTTTTCCAGTTTTTGCTGTTTAAAATGAGACACTAAAGCTTGGTCTCTTTTCAGTTTCTCCTCTTCTTCAGAGCTGAGAATCCTCGCCTGCAGCCCTTTCCTTTGCAAAGCTGCCATCTCCTAATCACACCGCTGGAAAGTCTCTGAACCACCTGAGGAGTTCAAGCGGATACAGCAGACACAGGCAGACACAGGCAGGGGTTTCTCAGCTGTGGTCCCTCAGGTTGGGTTCAAGCCTCACGCAGCACCGGGTGCTTCGCAGGAAAAAGAACGAGATTCGGGGGCGGGGGAGGGGGGCCTGATTCTAGAACAGTTTTTCACAGATGCTGAGTTGGTGGTTCTAGAACAGTTCCTTTCACCTAAGAGTTCAATTCAGCAAACATTTACCAGATGCTGACCCTACACAAATCCCTGCCCCGCTGGAGGAGGTCACAAAGCCCTTCGGAGGGCTGACATTCAGCGGCCAGGGCTCCCACGCACACAACCCTAATTCAAACCAGAATAAGTCAACGATGACAATAAATCGCTTTAGTGTTAGAAAAAGGGCGCCCTGAGAAGTGACTAAGAAACGTTGGGTTCATCAACGCTGGGTGTCCGCGAAAGGGGTGTCTTAAAAACCACCACAAGGGCTGCCTGAACTGCGGGCGGGTCACCGTTTCCAAGGACAGGACTCTGTTTTTCGGGGAAAACGGAGCTAAGCCGGGGTGGCCTTGGTCTCTGAGTCTCACGAACCAGAGGGGCCGTCGCTTCCCAGGGACTGAGGCCCTCGCGCCGCCGTCGGCGCGCCAAAGGGAGGAAGAGACTCAGGGACGCGTGGGCGCGGGGTCCCGGCCGCGAGGACCCGCGGGAACCTAGTCCGCCGCGCGCGGGGCCCCCGTCATCAATTCCCAGGTTCACCTGGAGGGTGGGGCCGGGCGCGCTGAGCCCTCAACCAGGCCCAGTCTTGGAAGCAAAAATTTGGGAGCTACCTCAGCAAAACGCTTCAACCAGACAAACCCCCGGGGAAGACCTGGAATCTGGCTTCTCCGGGAGAGTCCTTTGGCCATGGCACCGCCCCCACCACTTCCGCTCCGGGCCCGGAAGTCTCTCCCCGGCGCCGGAAGCGCGGCGGGCCCACTTCCTCAGAGCCGTCCCCCGCCCGGACGTGGAGGCCAGGTCCCGCTTCCGGCTGCGGGTGTGCGCGGGTTCGGCTCCCCGCGCGCCCCGGAGCGCTGTCCCGGGAGCGCCGCTACCCCGGAGGCCGGCGCCGACAGCTCGGGCCGCGGGCGCGCCAGGAGGGCGCCGGTGCGGGCGCGCGCCCCGTGCGGGGCCATGAACGGGACGGCCAACCCGTTGCTGGACCGCGAGGAGCACTGCCTGCGGCTCGGGGAGAGCTTCGAGAAGCGGCCACGGGCCTCCTTCCACACCATCCGCTGTGAGTCCGCGCCCTCGCGGCCGCTCCAGGCCGCCGCCGGCCCCGGGTGTCCAGGGAGCCCTGCCAGCGTCGGCTCCTTTCCTCTCACCCCGGATCCGCCGAGACCTCGGGTGTTTCCTTTTGTCTTTCCCAGCTCCTCCTCCCAGACTAGATCCTTTCTCCCTCCCCACTATTTCTCCGCCTCGTGGTACCAAACTCTTTCTTCCAAAGACCGTCTGCCCCTTTTCCTGCCCCATCCGGCCCTCTTGCGCACTGAACCTCCCCCCCCCCCCCCCCCCCCCATTGCTGAAAGCCTGCGACCCCGCCTCAGGTTCTAGCTCTTTTCTGTAGCCGCCCCCCACCCCCTGCCCCGTGACCCCACTGGGGGTTTCCACGCTTCAAGGACTCTTATCGTTTCCGTGGGATCCGCGTCCACTCCCTCTTATTCCATTCTCTTCTTCCCTGTTTTCCTCACTTTTCTTTCCCCGCCCCGTTTTGGTTCTGGCCTCTCTGACGCCGCGCTTCATCCCCTCTGCAGCCCCAGAAGCTGCATCCTCTCTGCGCCTCATCAGTCTTTCTTCTCCATGCCTCTGTGCCAGCTTTTCGTGTGACTTTGATGTCTTTTGAGGTCACCTGGACTACCCTGACTTTTAAATTTGAGAGCCAGGAATAAGTTAGAGCTCGGTCTATGTTTGGAAGCAGAAGCCAGCAGGCCTAAGGAATGTGGAAATAGTCATTATGCTGGACCTCCTTTTTTCTCCGTGATTACAGACTCTATTGAGGGAGGGCCCGTCCGCTCTGTGTCCTGGGTGAAGAATTGGCTGACTGGGCATCCCGCTGTGATTCACAGGCTCCTGGTTTCCTGTCCTCACAGCCTAAGTGCTGGTCAGGGCTTGTTTTTGTCAGAGGAGCTCCTAGACATGACTCAACACCTTGGAAGAGGGCGTGTTAGATAATGAAGTTCTATCTTCGTGTAGTCACTTGCCCGGCCATTACTCTGCTTCCTGCTGACAGCAGATCAGCCCTTTCAGAGGGAGGTTATTGGCAATGTGATAAGGGCGTCATTTCCTGCGCAGTTCACTAAGTTGATGTTTTAGCAGAGTGAAGGGCAGTGTGGAATTTAAATAAGACACTTCATAGAAGCACCTGGCCTGTAGTTTGAGGCAGGTTTGTGTTTAAAGGGAGTAAGGTGGCTGTTCGTGCTGTGCTTTAACTGCAGTTCAGAAACATGGGCAGAATTAACCTTTGGAAATACAGTCCAGCCTTCTGCTCCAAACATCTACAGGAGTATCCTTGTTAAAGCTATGGAACTGGAGTGCGGCAGATCCTAACTTTGACAGTTCCCATGAAAATGAAATCAGTTTATGTGATGCTGTGGCCTTTCCTATTTCATATTGGGTTTTACAATCACAGGATTTTTAAAAGATGTTCTTTTGTTTTTGATCCTTATAATAATCCTGATAAAACACCTCATTGTGGATAATAAGACATTGATTTTTCATCTGCAACTTGGGGGAAGGGGATATCCTTGTTTAATAAAATGTTATATCAATTCTAATCTTTTTTCTTCAAAATAATCCACTGGGGATGAGAGGGAAAGTATGTGCAGGTATAGATGAAACAAGATTGCCTCGGAGCTGGTAATTGTTGAAGCTGGATGATGGTACACAGGGCTCACTGTGGTATTCTCTCTGCTGCTAGTGTATGAGCTTTCCGCAATGAAATAGCTTTTAAAATGATTCTAAATGGTGTGCATTTTCCATTTATCTGAATTATAAAAAATTTCAGTTCTTAAACGTGAATGCCCTGCAAACCCTCAGTATAACTAAATTGGTAGATAAATGCTCTTTTTCTTTTCCCTTTAGATGACTTTAAGCCAGCATCTATAGATACTTCCTGTGAAGGGGAGCTTCAGGTGGGCAAAGGAGATGAAGTCACAATCACGCTGCCGCATATCCCTGTAGGTTTTATTTCATTGTTGTTGTTGTTGTTGTTTAAATGTGGAATCACAGTGAATTCTCATATTCTATGTTATTGCAATTTGATTTTCTTCCTATTTAAAAATTTCTAGATTTCTAAAGTGCCAGTATAAGGGAAAAAGGAATTTGGGGGGTGGGGTGTGGTGGAATTCATGCTTCCCAGGTACTTGAGTAAAAATAATCCTTTGTCATTTTCCCTAAGCTCACTTTTCCCCCATTTGTTCTAGAGTAGACAAGATTCCTGTGTGGACACCTGGCCCCTCCCTTAGGCACAGAGAAAGGCCCAGGTGCCCTGCAGATGTAAAGCAGTTACAGCTTAGGAGTGCGGAGGGACAGGAGCAGGGTGGACATGGTTCATGAATCTGGCAAGGGGTGATGTGCAGGTTGGTAGTTTCGGGCCGGAACCAGAGGTGCAGAGCATTCGGCCCATTTAAGGGTGAGGAGCCCAATTAAAAGCTGAATGGAGTGGCCTCCCCCAAGGCAGCACTCTGATCACAAAGCCCAAAGGATCAGACGAAAGACTCTTAATGACCATGTGTTGGTGCATATCCCAGTCCTGTCCTGGAACATAATAAGTTCTTGGTAACCAGTGGTGGAGTGAAAAGGCTCTGGACAGGGAGGCCTGGGAAGCTTTGTCCTGAGGGAAAATTATTGTCTGCCAGTTCAAACTGCTGTCTCATTACCTGTTGCCTTTGGCAAGTTACATCATCTCCCTTTGGGCCTTACTTTCCCAAATATAAAATGAAGAGGTTAGATAGTGGTCCCTAAGGTCTCTTCCAACTCTTAATTTTTGCTCTATGAATAAGGAGTCATGCAGCCAACAGTTTCTGGTTCCCTACAGAGGATTAAATGCTATATTTGACAAATATTCATGACCACCTGCTGGGTGCTGGCTCACTACTAGGTTCTGAGAATATAGTCTTGAACAAAACAAGCACATTTCTTGCTCTTAGGGAGTTTAAATAAATATAAAAAAATGTAGCACTTATTTTTAAAAATCTGGGAAGGTCTCCCTGAAGAAGTAACCTTTGAGCAGATCTGAAGATTGAATAATTAAAAGGGTGGGAGGGGTTGGGATGTTGCAGGCAGAAGCCCTGTTAAATCCTTGCAAGGAAGAGCTTGAGGGTCTGAGAGAAGGCCAGCTGCTTCTGCTGTGGAGCCCGCAGAGCCTGGGGCGGGGGGAGCAGGGCACAGTGGAAGAGCCAGGTGGCCTTAGAGTGATGGGTAGTGATTTGAGGGCTTAGGCAGGTGAGTGGCAGGACATCCTTGCTCCGAACCAGCCAAAGTGACAAGCATCCGTTGGAGGATGCTCTGTGGTTGCTTGGCGTGAGGGGGAGGCCTGGACTCTCCTATGACAGGGAAACGCAGAGGTTCCTCACTAGCTTCACCGCTCACAGTGAGCTCTGCTCAGTGTCAGGCCCGTAATGCGTCATTTCTGTTTCTCAGTTCACATTTTACCAGTATTTGTAACATTTTCCACATCCATGGAAAAATGTACAGTAATTTAAAAGTTATATTTTTTTCTTGATTACTTAGGGCCAGTTGCACAGTCACAGATTCTTGCTCTATTGTTATTTCCTCCTTATTTTTGCCTGGAGTTAAAATACAAATCAGTTCATTCTGTTCCTCTTCAAGTAACTCTGATGAAAGGTGATGAGGTGAGGCTGCCTCTAAGTGAGGTCTGACGCGCGTGGCTAGCCTGCTGGGCTGGACTGTCTGAATTGCACTTTTCCGTGGCATGTAGGGGTCCACGCCACCAATGACTGTGTTCAAGGGGAACAAGCGGCCGTACCAGAAGGACTGCGTGCTCATCATCAATCACGACACTGGCGAGTACGTGCTGGAAAAGCTCAGCAGCAGCATCCAGGTCAAGAAGACGAGGTATGGGGAGACGCAGGAACAGACCCGTGTGCGTTCCTGTGGGTTTACGTTATCTGCCCAGTTGTTTTGTAAGGACGTGGGCATCGGGGTGCTTCGTGTCCTGCCGGCAGTCTCAGCACCTCCACCTGTGTCTTCTCACACATGTCAATAAAGTATCTTCTCCTCAAAGGCAATAAAAAAGAACGCTTTTAAGACCTGAAACATAGAAAACACTGGGAAAGGGAGTATACTTTATGATTAAATTAATTTTATTTATCTCATGGTTGTTGATACACTACCACCAAAGGGGTAAGGTTTAAATTTACAGACTTAAAATCATGAAAGAATAGTTGGATAACGTGTATTCTTTATTAGAGTGAAAACAGTAAATTTTTACAAGATACATTTGAGGTCATTATAATACCAAAGTAAAGCTTTGTCTATTTTTTCCGAATAGTGAGCTCTTTAATTTTTAATTCAACAGGCATTACACATGTCATATGAAGCCAATTAGATTTTCTTTTCTTTTATTTATTTATTTTTTTAAAATTTATTTTATCATTTATTTATTATTTATTTTTGGCTGCGTTGGGTCTTCATTGCTGCGCATGGGCTTTCTCTAGTTGTGGTGAGTGGGGGCTACTCATCATTGTGGTGTGCAGGCCTCTCAGTGCTGTGGCTTCTCTTGTTGTGGAACATGGGCTAGAGGTGTGCAGGTTTCAGTAGTTGTGGCTCATGGGTTCTAGAGCACAGGCTCAGTAGTTGTGGTGCACGACCTCAGTTGTTCCCAGGCATATGGGATCTTCCCAGAGCAGGGATCGAACCCGTGTCCCCTACTTTGGCAGGCGGATTCTTAACCACTGCACCACCAGGGAAGCCCTAGATTTTATTTAAAATAAATTTTATTTAAAATAAAAATTTGACTTTAAAAGTCAGATTTCATTCTGTACATAGAAGTATCCCAGTGGTTCTATTGTTACATTGTGATACAGTAATTCTTGTAATAGAGTAATTAAATTTTAAAGAGAGTATTTGATGTTTTTCTGTTTATGCTTCCTCAAGCCATTTTTCTTTACTCATTCCACAAAAAGTAAAAGTACCTACCATTTATTGAGGGGTTATCACATGCCAGGCCCTGTGCTAGATGTTTTACGTGCATTATCTAATCTTTACAGAGAACTTTTGGAAAGGTGGTATTGTTATCCTTTCACACACACACACACACACACACACACACACACACACACACACACACACACGAGACGAGACTGAGGGTCAGTGAGCTTGTGACTTAGCAAGTGCAAGGCTGGTGCAGAGCTCTGCCCCAGGGGTGCACTGAGGACACCCACCTCTCCCCTCTTGAGTTTCTCTTACTACTCAGTATCATCTGGGAACTAGCAGGATTTCGTCACTTAGGTGTTAGCTAAAACTGCAGAACTTCAGGACCTACTAAGTCAGAATCTGCACTTTAACGAGATCCCCAGGTGATACGTTTGCACACCAGAGTTTGAAAAGTGCTGAGGTGGTCCATTTACAGAAGAAATTGTTGATGGGTAGCATGTCCTTGGTCTGGGGTGGGGGGGCTCTGCCTGTGACAAGTGAGCAAGCAGTGGGTAGAGAATGGCAACAGTTGCCAACAGGCCAGTATTGCAAGAGCTAGTTTAGTAGCTCACGTGTGAGTATAACATTATAGTGTGCACAGGTTGAATAGTTATATTTTCTTTCATTAAAATGGGTTCTCATAATCACATTATATCCTACCTCCCTGTCGTCTGCTGCTTGATGTAAAACGTGAGCTCCTTGAGGGCTGTGAGTCTATTTTAGTCATCTCTGTATCTCTGGTGCACAGTGCACAACTGGAATACAGTAGAATGAGTAATTTGTGTGGTAAAATTACAGATATCAGTATTTTGAGGCTGTCTGTAAAGAGCCTGGGGTTCTGCTTGGTAACTGGGGCACATTTGAGACCCGCTCTTTGTGCCCCTCCAGTTTAAAGCCTATATCTCATTCCAGAGCTGAGGGCAGCAGCAAAATCCAAGCCCGGATGGAACAGCAGCCCGCTCGTGCCCCGCAGCCACCCCAGCCACCACTGCCTCCGCCGCCCATGCCATTCAGAGCTCCAACGAAGCCGCCCGTGGGACCCAAAACCTCTCCTTTGAAGGATAACCCCTCACCTGAACCTCAGCTGGATGACATCAAAAGAGGTAGAGAGCATTTTCTGGAGCCACAGTAGCAGTTTGGAGGAGGGTGTTAGCGTGTTTGTGGTGCTCACAAGGCTGCATATGTGGCCGCATGGGCATTCCGCCATTGTGACAGTTTCCACAGGCTTCACCATTCCACAGGTGACAGCGGGGAGGGGTTTGTCACTTACGTCATTTAGCAAGGGGGGGCGTCCAGGAATGGTGACTTGAGTTGTGGCTGTCTTTGCAGCTTTCTGCTTAGAGGCCCAGGGTTTAAACAAGCCTGACTGCCGTCTAAAGCTCCATACGGCCCACCTTGAAGGCTTTGAAAGAAGAATTCCAAGGTGCTGGGGGTGAAAACCAAGGGTGCCAGTGTTAGTGTAGTGTCCAGTCCACAACCAATAGTTTGTACTAACACAAAGTGTGTAAATTTGAAAGCGCTGTGAGGACCAGTGGACTGGGGACACTGGCCTAGAAAGACTTAGAGGTCTGGTCCGGCTCTCCAGTGCACACCCGAGACAGGGGAGCTCACCTTGGCTTTCTCCCCTGCATAGAGGATGATTTTAGTTGTCCAGACACTTAGAAAGTTATGAAAGTAAGTGTTGTATTTCATATTTGTGAAGTTTTGTGAAACAAAATTAAACCCATAACAGTAGTAAACAGGAAAAGATAAAAAGTTGCCCTTGGGAAGTTTGCCTTTTCACCTTGTGGAAATGCTGTCTTTTCACAAACAAGGTCACTCTCTTTGTGGTGCACGGTTGTGAAGCCTCTGGATTTTTTTTTCTCATGGATGTTGGAATGCTGTCTATGGAAGTTTTCAGTTTAGTTAAATAGGAATTGGACTGTGAATGGTTAGTTGTTGCCAGTTATGCTTAAGGGAACCACAGTCATTTAAGGCCTTGTGGCAGGTTTGGACAGGAAAGCCTGGCATCTTCCTTGATGTAGCCTGTGGTGAGTCCTTAATATACTCACTGACATTAAAATGGTCAGGTAAGATGTGTTTCCTTCCCTGCTTTACGTTCATGAAAAATGCGGTACCTGCAGGGCATGGCTGTCAGTCAAGTGTGGAAGAGCACAGGAGAAGAGTGTCTTTCCACCATCTTTCCTCAGCTGCCTCGGCTCCTCCTGAGAGCCTTGGTTACCTGTGGGTAAGGACCTGGAAAGGACCCTAAGGCTGTCTGTTCTGGCCCTTCATTTTTCCGGAATGTCTTTGAAGATTCATTACCTTCCCCCTGGGTCTCCCTGCTGCTGAGCGGTGGATGCAAAGCAAGCGCTGAGACCTCCCAGCTGCTGGTTAGGTTCTTCTCAGCCCCTGAGCAGAACCCGACTCTTCTCTTACTGCTGTCTAATCCCATAATTTGCAATCTTTTTTTTTTTTTTTAAAGTGGGTAAAGGCAAAATAGACAATTCATTTCGCGGAAGAATATCCTGAAGCAGTTTGCTTTTTGGTTATTTTGGGTGAATTTCCATTGTCTTTCTGGAGACACCTTAGATGTTTTTGTCTGTTGGTTTGGGTTTGGGTTTTGTTTGTTTTTAAGGACTCGAGAAGCAGGGGTTGGCCTTCAGTTGTTCCTCGGCGCGCTGACCCCCATCCTGTGTCTTCCAGAGCTGAGGGCGGAGGTGGACATCATCGAGCAGATGAGCAGCAGCAGCGGGAGCAGCTCCTCGGACTCCGAGAGCTCGTCAGGGAGCGACGACGACAGCTCCAGCAGCGGGGGCGAGGACCATGGCCCCGCGTCCCCCGCGCAGCCGCCGCACCAGCAGCCCTACAGCAGCAGGCCCGTCGCCAACGGCACCGGCACCGGCACCGGCACTGGGCGGCCGCAGGGAAGCAGCCAGCTCATGAGCACCCTCAGTAAGTGCGCGTGCCCGCTCCTGGCGGCGGCGGCGTGGGGGATGCGGGAGTCAGCAAGCGCGTGCCCGCTCCTGGCGGCGGCCGGTCAGGCTGGAGCTCTAGCGTCCGTGTATCTTACACCAACGTGTGGAAACCTGAAGATGTTTAAGGCATAAGAAAAGGTCCTGACAAAGGCAGTTTGAAGCGAGAAGGAGTAAGTTACCGAACAGTAAAAAAAGGAAGCACAAAACTAAAAATCTGTTCCATCTCTTTCCTTTTACTTTTTGGCACAAGTTAGATTTTGTGAATTCTGGGAAGTGCTGAAACCTGAGCCGCGGAGCTCTTTATTTTTGCATATACCCGGCTTTAGGGGCACTGCCGTCCCCCACCCAGTCCCCCCCGCTCCAGGTCTCTGTACAGTCCCGAGAGCCCAGTGTCATTGGAGTGCAGTGTCCCACGGCCCCCAGAGTTGGGCAGCTGTGCCATTAGGATGTGTTTGGGAACCAGCTAGCCTTCGGCAGGAGGGAAGGAAGGGACATCATAGTGTCTGGTGGCTTTCAGTGCAGTTGGTAGTAAAGCGCAGCAGGGGGGGAATAGGAACAAATGTCTTTGTCTTGGAGGTGGGGAGAGTGCGGGTTCTCTGCATTGTCCTCTCTCCAGAACCCTTGGTCTGACTTCCTGTGAGGAGGCTGGAAGGTCAGGAGGCAGTGGTGGGGAAGTTAGCCTAGGTAACCCTGCTCCTGTGAGCCTGGCAAAAAAACTCTCAACTCCACACTGTAGACCTCACATGCACTTCTGTCATGGGGGCTGGCCTGTGCCTTGTCGGATGGCTAAGAGCATCCCTGGCGTCTATGCACTAGATGCCAGAGCCCCCCCGCTCCGCCCCACATTCCCCCAGTGTGTCAACCCAGGATGTCTCCCAGCATTGCCAGATGCCCCTGGGGGGCAGAATCCCTGCCAGTGGAGAACCACTGTGCTGGGCCCTGCCCTGCTGCCTGAGTGAGCTCGGCACCGCTGTGATATCAGGGAAGGCTGTTGTCCGCTATCCCAGCTTCTGGACGTCAGGGTATACTTGATGCCCTTCTCAGCTGGCTCGGGATAGTAAGTTTCACACTGGAGTTTGGAATTCATAGTGGAGAACAACCAGACAGCTCCTGTGGCTGTAACTCAGCTGTTCCTTTTGCCCAGTCAGTGCTAAACTACTCCTTCCTCCCAGAGAGAAAGAGTGAAAAATGGCTCGGTGCATGTTACCTACCTACCAGTGCCTTAAACTCCTTTCAGCTCTTTTTAGCTGCAAGTCCTCCTGGCCCGCAGCTCTTCCGTGGCAAGACCTTAATCTTTGCATACCTCATACACAATAAAATACTAGTTACTTAAACCAGAATCGTCAACCGGAACCAACGTATAAACCCTAAGATCACAGTAAATAGCATAAATTTGCTAAACCCTAATGTGAAAACATACAGAGTAATGATAATATTGTTTTCCTGAATGGTAACGTGTATTGTATCTTCTTGCCCAAAAAACGAATGAATCAGTGTGAACTTGGGTCAGATCGATTTTAGAAGACATTTCAGATGGATTTGCAGCTGCATGATACTGACCATGTGCGTGCTGTCACCTTCGTAAGTGATGGTGCTCAGCTCTGTTGATCAGAGCTGACTAGCTGGCGCCATGCCCGTCACCTTCCCCACGTCTAGAACAGCAGGTGTTGCCTTCCTTGGTTTCAGACCTCTTTATGTCATAAAAATTATTGAGGATCACAAAGAGCTTTTGTGTGTGTGGCTTCTATCAGTATTTACCATATTAGAAGTTAAAAGTGAGAAATATTTAAAATACTCAGTAATTCATCTAAAAGAACAATAAACCATCACATGTTAACAAAAATAACATTTTTATGAAAAATAAGTTTTCTAAATCAAATAATATTTAATATGAAGAGTAATGTTACTTTAAAATTCTGCAAATCTCATCGACGTCTGGCTTAGTACAAAGCTGGATTCTTACATCTGCTTCCGCATTCAGTCTGTTGCCATAAGTTGTTTTTTTAGGTTGAAGTATATGAAGAAAACCTGGTATCACATATATAGTTAGAGAAAGGAGGACCTCAGGTGGAATCCTTCTGAAAGGATCTCTGGGAGCCCAGGGTCCTCAGAACAAACTTAGAGAAGAGGTGACCTAGAGGTTAGTAATCCAGAAATACAGAAGTTCACTTTTGTTCTATTCTGAGTGACAACAGCTGGGGTCCTGTTATTCTTCTTATCACATTAGATGGAAAAACTTAGAGTCGTCACTCCTAAAACCTAAATGTTGCACACTGAACGAAAATTTGAGGCTTTACAGAGCTCATTAGTTCAGATTTGAGGTGTAAAGTAACGTGACTATTCCGGCCAGAGGGTTCAGGGGCTATTGGATTGGTGTATAAACAGTGTTCAGCTTCCTTAACAGGAAGCCCAACTTGGTATTATTTTTGCTTTTATAAAGCAGCTTAATATGAACAGTTCTACTAGTCAGTGAGTAAGTTACTTATAAATATTTTTTGCTGTTTATTGACACGTGTAAAAGCTGTCTAGCCTATCCCTCCCCTGTTCTGTCCCAGTGAGCAGTATTGCTGTGCTTTGCGGATACCAAAAATAGCAATTCTTCTGAAATGTCGGCTGCACCAGTTTTGTCACTGAGCCAGATGGGTTTTCCTCCCTAATTAAGTTGAACTGGCCTGGTTTCACTGTAGTGTGAGAGCCCAGGCAGTCAACTGCAGAACTGTGGGGAGGTCATTTTTAAATTGTGTACTTCTGGTTTGATTCTGTTTTCTTTTTGTAGGAAATGACTTGCAGCTGAGCGAGTCTGGCAGCGACAGTGATGGCTAGAGCCGGGTCTTTGGAAATCAGCTTTTCGGTGTTCGGTGCACAGACCTGCTGCGAGACCGGGCTGCTGGAGCATGGGTGCACACTGGGTGGGGGGAGGTGTGGGTGTCAGTGGCTGCAGGACGCGTCGGAGGCTCTGGGGCGCTCAGATGTGCATGTCTTTAACTTAGTGGTGATGGGTGACTTTCTCGTGTGATTTTTGAACAATCTCACGTTTCAGAGTTTTAAGTAGATCTGTAGAAGAACTAACAGAATTATATCTCTATTTGGTTAACACTGTTAACGAAAAACAGACAAACATGTCCTAGTCTAGGTTGCTCAAAGGCCGTTTCTTCACCTGGCCAGTGATTCAGTTTTAAACCACAGCAGTCACCAGCTTGGCCAGATGGTTTGCACCAGTGAAATGAAACACAGTCTTTGAGGGGTAGGGGAGAGGGAAACCTCATACTGTAGCACAGAAACATGTTTAAACCACTTTCAATTATTGACACAAAGTGGCGAGGACGTTCTCTCTGACCCAGCCTGGTAGGCCTGTGTAGAAATGGACTTGAGTGTGGAGTCCGAGAATGTCGGCTGGGGGGGCCCTAGGGCTCTGCTGGCTCAGCCCCTCGTCTGCAGGTGAGGAAAGGGATGGGTACAGCTGGTTTAGGGCCCGTGCCTTGCCCCACGTCCAGGCTTACCCCCGCTCCCACCCCTGAATCTCACCTGTTGGAACCAGAGATTTTTATACATGGGACTTAGAGTTGTGCTTTGGAGCTTTTATTGGATTCCAAGAGACAGGAGTGGTGGCTACTTTTAGCTCCAGTTTAGATCCAAACAGTCCCTAAGTACATGAGGCCGGGGGAGCACCCACTCCGGGGGCCCTGTGGGTGTCACCTTCACAGACTCCCCGTCAGTCGGCAGCCACTGTACTGGTGCATGTGACTCGATTAACTTGAGGCTTTTAGTTCCATGTGGATCTGTAATGAGTGTGTGTCTTTCAGTGGGTGTCAGTGGGGGTTGGGAGTGGAGGGAGGGGTGGGTGGAGGAGCCTCTCTGAGCACATGAGCCAGCAACCGGTTTCCAGACCAGAATCCAGGTGGGACTCGTGTGCTGTGAAATGAGCATATGTCTTGATAAGGTTTTTCTGTTCATGCTTTTGTACCACTGTTTGTGTCTGACCCCCAGACTGATTTGTATTTATCTATATGCAACTAGAAGAAAGTCACAAGGTTGCCTTCTGCAGTATGCGGTTTCCAATGAGTCTTTTGCTGCAGGAAACTGGTCACTAGTAAAATGTTCTATGTGCAGCGAGTGAGTGTTGAGTTGTCCCGTACTTAGTGTGGAGTAGCCCATTCTGTAATCTGAATGACTACATCCTGAGAGATTTCTCTCTGCTTTGGTTCAGTGGGTGTCAAGAATAGGAAGAGTTATTTTTCTTCCTCGGGGTGGCCTCTCCCTCCCCAGCTAGTGGAGGAGAGCAGTCTGGACCTAGAAAGAAATCTGATGATCCGTGGTGGGGGCTGGGAGTTGAGCCTAACAGACACACCTGTGTGAGCCACACAGCGACCACACAGCGACCCCGGAGAGCTGGAGAAGGGGCCTGGCAGCACGCTGCCGCCGCGCTGCCAGGTGTGGTTCAGGCCGTCCACGCCGGTGCCCGGTGCCAGCTTCTCAGCCCGTTAGGAGGCGCCAGAGGATTTCATGGCAGGTAGGAACTTGCTGATAATCAGTTGATCGTTGCTTTTTAACTCCTTGGTGATGACAGCTCAGGGGAGCTGAAGGTCGTGGTCAGGAGGCTTGAACTGTGGCTGGACATGAGGATCATGTCACCGCTCTTAGCTTGCTCAAGCTGGGGCAGCTTCCGGGAACTTGAACTAAAAATATCTATTTAAACCTCTCTCTTTTTTTTTTCCTCCCAAAGTCTCGATGTACGTAGATAGAACTGGGGCCTGTCGGGTCAAGATGTTTGTTCCTATAGGAAGTGCTTGCAGGTGTCAGTGGGCTTGGTGAATCAGGCTCTCTGGTCTCAGATCCTCTCCCCAGCATCCGTCCTCCCCGCCCTGCCTGGTTGTACCATCTGCTAGCACAGCTCCACAGGCCCTCCAGCTTTACCCAGCAGAGTAAGGAATCTTTTCTTTTTGGAAATGAAGAATCTGGCCTCATAAACTTGTCACGAGTGCCCACCTGCCAGCCAAGCTGGACTTATTCTTCCTGCCTCTGTGCCTTGTCAGTCTCCCCTCCCCCGGCCCCACTCCAGGGGCACTGTGGGTGTCACCTTCACGGACTCCCCGTCTGTCGGTTTCACCAGCTGGAGTGCTCTGCGCACACACGGCCCTTCCTCTTGCTCGAGCTCTGGTTGGCGTGAACTCCTTCAAGGCAGGTGCCTTTGTCGTCATCTCTGTTCCCTGGAGTGGGCACAGGAGCAGACCTGTGGGTGCTTGCAGCCTGGGGGGAGGGGGCAGAGAGAACCAGCCAGTGGAGCACAGAGGGCAGACGTAGAGGAAACATGCCAGGCGTTTGGAGACAGCTGGAAAGTTTGGAGACAGCTGGAAACTATCCATGCTGGTTTTCATGGTTTTGAAATCTCTGACTGAATTGTTAAAATTGCCTCTTCTTAGTTCCGTGTAGTGTCTGCCACACTGTGGTGTGCTAGGCGAGGTGTCTGAGAAACGGCGGCAAGCCAGCCACAGCAGAGATGTGATTTGGGGAAGCTTCAGAAACCAGAGATTTCTCATGATGCCACTCGGTAACTGTTTTATTTCTGTAGCAGAATCGTTTTTTCTGTGTGTGGTATTAATACTTATGTGCTTCAGTGGTGGGAAAACTTGAAAATTCCAAAATCCTTATTTCTTCCCTGTTTGAGAGGCTGGTTAAGTAGGGTGTGTGTGTGTGGATGTGTGTGTGGGCGTGTGATGTATTTATTACATTATTTTGAAAGAGTGATCGTCTGTTATGTGGATATACATTAGGTTCAGCCAAAGCAAATGTTTTGGCGAGGAAGGTAGGATTCATGAAACTCAGGCCTTAACCAGTAGGTTGGGCGACAAGACCAACTGAAGCGTCATGAAATGTCTTTTTGTTGCTCCTGTTGTTTCTGTCTTGGGGTTCATTCTTTAATGATTATTAAAATCTTGTGCCTGAAAGTTTATTTTGCTTAATTATAAAGTAGACATGCATGTTTATATTTATGTAAAATATTTGCTGTAAAGTTTTTTTGGTGTACTCTCTTCAAAGATCACTGTATTTAAGTAAAACATGAAGGTCAGCAATACACTTCATGTCTCAGTGGGTTTTATTTTCTTAGAAGAAATCAATCTAGGGATCAGTGAAACATGTAGGGTTCTTTTAAGACTCTTTTGTGCTTAAGTCTAATTATCTAAATTGATTCCCTTTTAATTTGGTGTTTATGGTTGTTAGGATATACACTTCAGTTTTACAAGGTGTGAAGCTCAAAACTAAAGGATGGCTTTAGCAAGCCACGTGGCACCTGAGGCCATTTTACTGGGTCTGGAAAGGCAGGCTTAGCTTTGGGTCTGAGAACCCTGCAGGGGCTAAACTGAATCCTAGTGATTTCAGCGCACCAGGGACCTTCCACCTGGACAAAAAGACCCGCGTACACCTCTGAGTCCCCGCAACACTCACCGTCTGGGAATGGTCCCGCCTGCTGCTTGCACCTTGGATACGGCGACACCCACACCTGTCCCGTAGTCTTGGCCGCCCTGATAGACTGTAAACCCCTAGGTGAGAAGTGACATCCCTTTTAAACTCTCTGTAGTGTCTTTGACCTGTTGGGTGCTCAGTAGATTTGGACTGAATACAGTTACATGTTCAAAGAACTAGGCTAGGAGTCCTCTGCTGCTGGTTCTGCGCCGGCTCCCATTGCGCCAGGACTGTGTGGGGAAGCGGTGGGGCGTGTCCATCACCTGAGGAGCTTGGATCCTCAGTTCACTGTTGCCACTACAGCAGCTTGTCACAAACCATCCCAACGCACGAAGCTTAAAATCATCAGCGTTTATTTTGCACTTTAGACTGGACGTGGCTGGATAGCCTGGGATTTGACAGGTTTAGCAGGTCTCAGGATGGCCTCGGCCCGCACAGCTAGGACAGC
Organism: Hippopotamus amphibius kiboko; assembly: GCF_030028045.1. Lineage (NCBI taxonomy): Eukaryota > Metazoa > Chordata > Mammalia > Artiodactyla > Hippopotamidae > Hippopotamus > Hippopotamus amphibius. The sequence continues at coordinate 102,724,195 of NC_080191.1, forward strand.
TCAGGTCGACTCCACGTCTCTCATCCGCGAGCAGCTTAGCCTGGGCATGTTGTCACGGCACAGGTGCTAGGTGAGGGGAAACGGCCTCTGTCACAATTACTGACATCTCATTGGCCAAAGCAAGTCACAGGGCCGCGTTCAGAATCGAGGGGTCCGTGGGCAAATACACTGCAGCAATTGATGGAGGAGTGGCAACGTTCACTGGATCCCGGGAGCTCTGGGAATTAGGGTCATTGCTGCAGGCAGTCTGCTGCCTGCGTGGACCCCGTCTCCACCTTGGCTGAGAACCCTGGGTCCCTCTGGGCTCTGGCTTTCCTCCTGGCCCCAGGGGTAAAAGTCCAGAGGAGATAAAGCCGATTTGTATTTGTGGTTCCTGCGGAGGGTGCCAGGCCCAAGCCAGTGGCTCCTCTGCGCCTGCACTTCACTCTGTTCCCTGTGTGCGGTTTGCTAACCTACCCTTTCCGACCCAGAGCACCCCTCTGGTTACCTATTGCTAAACAACAACCTGCCCCAAAACGTAGTGGCTTAAAACAACCACCATTTTATCTGATGGAAACTTTCGGTTGAGAATTAGGACAGCGCTTGGCTGGGCAGTTCTGCCTCTTGTGGCATAGGCAGGCCTCATGAGTGCCAGCTGGCTTGACTCACATGTCTGGCCCGTGGCGGGGGTGGCTGGAAGAAGGCTCATTTGGGGCCACACACAGCCTCTACAAGGCTGTCTCAGGGAGTCCGTCTTACGCTCTGGCCGCCTCCCTTAGGACAAGCGTTCTGAGACGCTGCACGGCCTTTTATGATCTAGCCCAGGAGGCACACAGCATCCCTGCCGCAGTGTTCTATTGGTCAGAGCAGTTAAAAGCTCACCTAGATCCAAGAGGAAGGGACGCAGAGCCCCTCTCTTCTTTAATGAACGATTATGAAAAAGGCATCCACCCGAAGTCCCCACCTGTCTGCCCTGTGTTGGGGCCTAGGCTCCTGCAGCGGTCCTCCGATGAGACGTCTCCCCGGAGCAGACTCGTGGGCCCCTGGGCCGGCAGCATCAGCAACCCCTGGGGCCCTGTGAGGAGCCCAGGTTTTCAGGCCCCACCCCAGACCTGCTGAGTCAGAATGACAAAGCTCTTCGAGTCGTTCTGATGAGCCCTAAAGCCTGAGAACCACTGCCCCAGGACACAGTGCCCTTGGTGAGGCTCAGCGATGCCCCGTGACCACGACAAGTGCCTTCAGCTTCTCACGCGAGGGGTCGGATGAGGGTGAAGTGGGGTGGGGCGCCCGCGGGGTGTGGTCCTGGCTGTGGGTTGGAACATCAAAGACACACTTCCTCGTTGTCCTTGAAGAAATGACGGGGGGCAGAAATTCACTGTGACGTAGGCTCCTTTCCTTTCTATGAAGGGAGTGGGGCTGGGGGAAGAGCAGACAGGGGAAGTCACTGCCTCCTTTCTTTGGTAAGGTGATTTCTTGGAGACTTGTCTAGAAGTCAGCTTCTGGGGCTGAAACCCCTAGAGAGAGAGCCCCTCGGATCAATGCAGTGTGAGTCCTCGTCCTCTATTTTTAGGGGAGGGTGGGTTGGATGAGGTGGTGTGGGGAGTCCTTCACTCACCACTCTTGTGTGGTCTGCACCCCTCCCAGGATGGTTACGACTGAAGAGGCAGGTGGAGGGCCAGCCCACACCCCGCAACCTCTGTGCCCATGGTGGTAACGGGGCTGCTTTAGTGTAATAATCTCCTTGGTGAATCGCCAAGGTCCTCGCGCTGCGATCTCACGGTTACCACACAAATGGAAGATCTGAGTTTCGCGGAACATTTAAATTGGTTCACTCCACTGCAGGCGGGGGTGGCTGGGCAGACAACCCAAGTAAAGCAGCCTTTGGGGCATAGATTGGCCCATTCATTATAATGAGGTTTGGAGAGTCTTAAGCAATTGGACCCATGTGTGCCCTCCACCTATTAGGGTGATGGTTGACTGGTCTGTCTGCCCCAAGACGCTCAGAAACTTTGTCCTCCCATCTTCCCAAGCACTGGTTCCTACATCTTAGTTACCAAGTTTCCTTCAGAAACCTTACTTTGCTTACAAATGTGTCTCATTTGCCCCATTCCTGCTCCCCAATATCGGGTCCGGCAGCCACCCCATCCCCACACAGCCTGTGTGCTTCTGGCAAATCCCCAGGGGGTGTGCTAAGGGTAATCTTACAGCCTTTGCCACCCTGGGTTCAGGAACCCAGCAGTGACCCAGTCAGCAGGCAGCTTTCTCCTGACGGTAGGAACTGGTTCAAGAATGGGCATGAGACCCAAAACAGGCCAGCAAGGCTCAAGGCAAGATTTGCTGGGGACTCCTGGGGACAAAAAAAAACAAAACCTGAGAGCCACTGGAATAGACGTTCTCTCTTCCTGTGGACATTACAAGTTGCAGATGTAAGCCTGAAACTGTAGTAGTAAGCTTGTGACCACCCTAAGGATGGAATTAACAGGAGAGATGTAAGTAGCTGAGAGGGTAGATCAAGCCGAGAAATGGAGGGGGAACCTTGATTGAACCTTGCCTGATCTCCACTCCACTCCTGGAATTTTAAGTTATATGAGGCAATACATTCTACCCTATGGTTTATATCATATTTAAGTTGGATTTTCTGCTACTTGCCAACAAAAGTATCTGGACTGACACAGCCTCCTTCGGTGACTATATTCTGAAGTCCCCTGTCATATTCTCAGTCATTCCACGTGACAGCTTTGAGAGTAGCCAAGGGAATCCATCACCTAGAACATGCCCTGTCACAGCTGGAGGGCAGAATCCACACTCGCCAGTGGTTAGAGTTGGAAGAAAATTCAGCCTCTGTCTCAAGTCTCTCAGGAGAAGAAATTGAGGCTGTGGGAAGTGATGAACCAGGGGACCAGCAGAGGATCCCAGGAAGCGTTTCTGCGGCTGCCTGGCCTGCTGACAGGTGCCCCTGCTCCTGGCAAAGCTGCTCCCTATGCCCTGAAGTTAGTGTTTCAGGGGAGGCCCAAGGCCCACCTTCCTGGATCCTTCATCTCTCCATTTCAGAATGCTGAAGGTGGAGAATGGCTGTTACTATATACTCAACACGTGACCTTGAACCCTTCCATTTCCTGAGCCTTTCAGAACCCTCCCTAGAAATAGCTGGAGACAGGCCTGCTCTAATACTGTGGGGTCCAGGAATAAAAGGTTGGATGGAGGCTCCCACACATTTACATTAGGATTGAACTGACATACTGTTATGCATTAAATAGGTTCTGCTTACCTGACAAATACACTTTTATAAAGACCTGGGATTTTTAGATTCTGCAAAGTCCTGTGGCAGCACAAGGAGAGCAGGCCGTCCCCAGCCCTGCCCCTGGCACATCTCACACCGGGATGTACGCCCACGTGGAGACCCACCTGTGTCCAAGCTCCATCTACGACCCCTGCAGACAGCTTATCCCTGGCCACCCCTCGTGCTTACAGGTGTGTACGAGCCACACTCGAGAGGACAGTCGTTGGAGAGGGCTGTGTGGCCCTGGAAGCAAGCTCAGGACCGCTCAGGTGGGGAGTTAGGGTTTCCTGGGACCTGCAGCATGGAGTGTCACTTTGGCCCTGTGGGCAGGGTCGCATCCAGAGGAAGGCCAGAGTAGTGGCCTCTAAGGAGTGGGACCCAGGACTGGACCCCCCTTGGTCAGGTCGGAGGGCAGTACTGGACCTCCGTTCTGGCCTACACAAGACCATAAAGCAAGGCCGGGGTGGGGCTGGGTGAGCAAGACTGGGCTTCATGACCTTAGACCTCAGTTTCCTCCCTTGTCCACAAGGAAGCAGGACTACTTCCAATTCTAGAACCTTCTGTAGAGTCTGGGAAGCAGACTTGATTTCAGAGCCCTCATCCCATCCAGCAATTCTGGGACACCAGCCCCAAACCCCCAGGGAAGAGAGTGCCACAGTAGGGAGGTACACTGTCTTTATTTCTTGATTTCCCATCTGGAGATGCCAGGGTGAAGGTGGTGGCTTCACAGGGACAGATGGGGGCCGTGGGACAGCAGCCCAGGACTGGCAGTAGAGGCTGAGGGAACCAGACGGATCAATGTGTCCACCTCTGAGGACACGACCCCAGAGTGGTCTCGCCCCCTACCGGCCACCAGCATAATGCCTAGTGCCAGAGACCCAGGCACGTGACATAGCCTCGTACACAAGCCCAGGAGAGTCCCTCCAAGATCTAGGAGCAAAGGGGCAGATCCCACGTGAGGTCTGCCGTGGGGAAGACGTCTTTCCCAGACACAGCTAAGCCCCACTCAGGACACGTGGTGATGAAAGGCAGCTCACGGACATGCAGGACTAACCATCCTTAGAAACGGGGGGCTCGGGCACACGCACACAAGGACAAGGCTACGCACCACGGAGACAGGGAGGGAGGTCCCAGGGCTCACGCGAGGCAGCAGGCGGTCAGGAGCTGGCGCCCGGGACAGACGCCATCTCTGCCCAGAGCACGTACTCAGTGGTGGGGCCCGGACGGGAAACTAGGTGGCAGTTTCCTAAGGACTCAGGGAACACCAGCGGCCGACCTGCTAGCGAACGTCCTGGAGGAGAAATGCACACAGGGGACATTCACAGGACGGAGGTCCAAGTGCACAGAGTCAGGAGGTCAGGATGGCGCCGGGGATGGGGAAGCCCCAAGAGCACCCGCTTTGGGAAACATCAAGAAAAAGGCCACTGCTCTGCTCTCGTCTACCCAGCAAGCACCCCAGCTGCAGAGCGCAGGTTTGGCGGCAGTCTCAGTACTTGTTCACAGTTGGGGCTCTGCCTGGGGAGCTGCAGCCACACGAGGCCGTGCTTGGCTGTGGCCAGCTGGGGCGGGGTGGGGGAAGGTCCCTGGGTGGGCCCAGACCTGGGGGCCACCCCCAGAGGTGAGGCCCACTTCCCTTATCTGTGGTTCCCAGTCCCGAGGAGCCCTGGCCAGCTGCCGGGTGAGAATGCCTGCATCTCCAGGGGTCAGAGGAGCCACGAGGCCTGCACCCCAGACATCCCCAGTGAATGCGAGCAAACTCCAACAGTCTGTGTGCCTAACAGTGCGAAGCCAAGTCCACGATGTTCAGAAGGAAGGGCCCTGTAGGCCCGCGATCTCGCCGGAGGGTCACAATGGGCGTGTGGAGGAGGCCCGGTACTTGGGGTTCAGACAGGATGCAGCCGTCCTAGCTTCTTCCAGTTGGACTGTGTTAAAAGCACGTCTTAGCAGCAAGAGTTTGTCCTTGTTTCTGTTGCATGAAGGTGGTGGAAGCTGGACCAGGACGGGGTGAGGTCAGTCTGCTGAGGGTGGAGAGGCTGCTGCCGGTCCCGTGGGTGCAGCCGCCTCCTCCAGGCGGCCCTCAGGTGAAGTAGCGGCAGGGTGTGGAGTCAATGTAGCAGTACGGGGTGCACCGCAGGGCTCCGTACGACCTGCGGGGGTGGACACGGGGCAGTGGGCGGGAGCCCCAAGGACGCAGCCACGCTCTAAAAGGCCGCCTCGCGGGACTCTGGTCAAACCTCATCCAACAGCTGCCTCCACTGATGCCTTCCTAAGGGCCAGGGCCTCCACGGAGGTGAGGGGCTTGGGGCAGCCGAGTCTAGGCCTCTGGGGCTTTTCCCCTGGAGTCCGTCTGCGGGATCTGGGGGGGAGGGGTTGGTAGGTAGCCTCACTCTGAATGCAGCCTCTCAGAGAGAAGCGCCCCTTTCTCCAGCGCTGTCCATTAGACCACACTACACTACTCCCATGCTGTCCAGGATGGCAGGCACTGGCCACATGTGGCTATTGAGCTCTTGCAAGAAGGTTCATGTGAGCGAAGAACTGGATTTTCACTGTATTTAAATAGCTACATGCGGCCAGGGGCTACCTCCGTGGAGAGGGCAGCCTACACTCCGTCAGCCCAGATGCTAATTCCAAGAAGTGTCGTATTGATACGTCACACCCATATTCCATATTGACAAGCATCCCCTGAGGCTTCTTAGGATGGAGAGCATACCCACGGAGAGCCGGGGGTGAGCCCTGGGCTCCACGTGGCTCTGGCCCCCAGGTCCGATGGTCTACACTCGGCGGTCCCCGCCTCTCTGCAGGGGCCTGGCGGGAGCCTCCCTGCCTCAGGGCGGGGCAGCACACACAGACACACAGGTGAGTGGGGTCCGGGCCCACCTTCAGCACTCGCAGTCTGAGCTCCCCAGCCTGGTTTGATATGTTGCTATGCATTTGGGGGTGGACACCGGGAGAGACCCCCTTGGAGGAGGGAGACAGGCCTGGTGACCGTCCCCCAGCCCTGCCGAGGGCCTGGGTCCAAGCCCACAGAGGAGCAGGGCTGAGGGGAGGGCTGCACAGACGGACTTCCGAGGGGCCGGCCATCCACTCTGGGCCAAGAGAGGAGCGGGACGTGGACTGGAGAGGAGCAGCCGCCTCAGCTTCCCTAGAGGCTACGCGCCTCTGGGCCCAGGGGGGCTGAGGGAACGGAGCCCAGGAGACCCTGCTCTGGGCGTGGGATGGGCCCCCACAGAGCAGAGGCGCTCAGCGGGCTGGGGAGATGTCCTCGTGGAGGCCAGGACACCAGGATGCCTGTCGTGAGCCATGTGAACACCCGCTGGGGGGGTCTCAGAAACAGCCGCAGGGGATGCTCGCAGGGGAGGCTACATGCTGGGGTTTTCTTGGAGGAGCCCGGAGTCAGCAACCTTAGGTAATAAGGCTGGTGGGATCTTACTTGCACCCATGGGCCTGCTCGGTGGTTCCAGAGAATTCCGGTTCCAGATGCTTGATTCTCTGAAATGCCCGGATACCTCCCCCCCCCGGCCCCTCCCAGGCGGGCCCGCACCCCAGGAGACCAGTGTGGTCACGGGAGCCACTCCGGGGGCTGCTGTCCAGGCCCAGGCGGAGCTGTGAGCGTCACGTGGGGGCTCTGTGTTTAGCACTGTCCCCCCACGTGAGCAGGGACCGTGCGTGGTTCTGCGTCACCACACCTCAGTGTCCAGAACGCCCCAGGAATGCAGAGGTGCTCAGGAATATGGGTGAAGAAAAGGGGAGGCAGGAACGGGGAGGCCAGGGTGAGGTCACAGCCTGAGAAGCGGTCCCTACCCGGGGAGATAGGTCTCGCAGGTCAGGTGGCCGAAGTCAGAACCGTCACAGTCCTCCACGCCCCTGTGCCGGTGACCATCTCCACAGTAGGCTCGGCGGCAGCCTGAAGGGACACAGGAGGTGCAGCCCTGAGAGGGGGCGTGGCGGGGGGGACCGCCTGGCAGGACTGTGTGGCCTGAGGCCCCCCACACACACACACACAGAGCCTGCACCCTCCTGGTGGATGTCCACAAAGCTTCAGACCCCAATCCCACGGATGGAGGCTGGGCCCGGCCCAGTCCTGCCACTTGTTAGCTGAGAGCTTCTCCGAGCCTCGGTGTCCTTGTCCCCAACCTGGGGCCTGGACGTTGCTTCCGTCGCAGGACCACTGTGGGTTCCCGCCAGGTGAGGGGAGGGAGACGGGGCGCACCGGGCACGTGACAGCCTTGGTGGCTCTTGTCTGTCTGCAGGGAGCTTCCTGTGTCCCCTGGGAGCCGGACCATCTTCCACAGGGCCTCTGTTCTCACACCAGGGGAGGGGCCAGCAGTATGAACCCACCCTCATTTTTATTGGCTTTGAGACGCTATTAGCTCCCTCCTGCTGTGTAACCTCCACGAGGGGCAGAGGGACTCCAGGCAAAGCCAGCATCCTCGAAATCACCGCCCAGGAACTGTCATGGGAAGTGCAGCTACACGGGGAGAACCAGCTGCTTTACCCCGCACCTGCCCCTGTGCACTCTCATCCTCCCTCCCGCTGAGCCCCTCGCTGGAGAGGAACCCGCCTTTGCACCTACTGGTTCCCAGCCCTGAAATGCAGCCTGGCTCCACAGCAGAAGCTCCTTAAAAACAATGCAGTGAAGGGACATGGGGCCCTTACTACACCCAGACAATCCACGCACACATCAGCCACAGAATCTCACAGAATTGAAAGGCTTGAGCGGTTGGTGCTGTTGCACCCATTTTTCAGCTGGGAAAAGTGAGGCCCTCCATCACCCCACTCTGAGCCTGAGGTTGACTCGGTGGCTTTCAGAGCCTGCGTGCAAACTCTATCTGACTCTGAAGTTCATGCTTTCCACCTCACCTCCTGCTTTTGTCACTTGGTTTTTTAAAAAAGGAGAAAGAAAAGCAACGCCTCAGTGCTGTGCTGCCTGCCTGTCCTGGAAGTGTCCACAAGTCTGAAGTGGCTTGGCGGCCCAGTCCCTCAAACAGAGCTCTGCTACAAAGACTCCACTAGAAGGGAGTCCTGATTCAGATCCTTGGCTTTTCCAGTGTGCCTCTCAGTCATGCATCACTTTTATCTTTTGATAAGAATGTGGATTAGAATGTGGGTTTTGGGCTTCCCTGGTGGCCAAGTGGTTAAGAATCCACCTGCCAATGCAGAGGACATGGGTTCGAGCACTGGTCCAGGAAGATCCCACATGCCACAGAGCAACTGAGCCCGTGTGCCACAGCTACTGAGCCTGCGCTCTAGAGCCCTCAAGCCACAACTACTGAGCCCATGCACCGCAGCTACTGAAGCCCACGAGCCTAGAGCCCGTGCTCTGCAACAAGAGAAGCCACCGCATTGAGAAGCCCACACACTGCACTGAAGAGTAGTCCCTGCTCACTGCAACTACAGAAAGCCCGTGCAGCAACAAAGACACAATGCAGCCAATAAATAAAAATAAAATAAACAAACAAACAAGTAAATAAATAAATAAATAGAATGTAGGTTTTGCCAAGAACTAGGATTCAGAAAGAAGGGAGGGCCTGGTGGCTTCTCTGGGGCCAAGATCCTTGACAGCAACACCATCTCCGTGCTTGGACGGTGGGAGGGTTCACGTTTGGCCTGAGTGGGGAGGGTCGTGCCCCCAGCAGCCCAGCTCTGGCTCTAGGACTGTCCCAGACCAGAACAGCTGGTGTCCAGGGCTTGGCCTGATTCCACCCGGTGGTGGCAGGTCAAGCGGGGGCCACTCACGGATGCAGTCGTCACCCTCATCTCCGTTCCCGTCGTCACACTCCTCCCCTGGCTGCAGGACCCCGTCCCCGCAGGAGCCACGATGGTCTCCGGGGTAGTCCACAGGGTAGAAAGGCGTCAGCTGGCCAGAGAAACACAGCACAGTTGTCAGGGACGGTGTGCCCGGTCGCGCTGGGGACAGAGGCTCTGGGTAGGGGCAGGGCAGCGAGGGCAGGGCACTCCTCTCCTGTGGCAGGAAGGCTGTGCGGGGCTGGGGGAGGCTCCACGTGGGGAGCTGGGGCTTGGAGAGCTCTTGGAGTTGGGGTGAGGGCTTAGCCTTCATAGAAAGCTCTGCGCCAGGCCTTCCCTTCCTTTGGCGATGCGACCCTCTGCCGATGGGGAGTGTGCTGAGTGTCCGCCTCGGGTACCTGGATGGGGAGCCAGCCAAGGCTGTCCTTGAAGTACAAAGACCTCTGGTCTCTGCGAAAGGCAATGGCGTTTTGGGTGGTCAGCCTCTCAAGCTCCTCCTGGTTGTTGACCACAAAAATCTGCCAGAGAACACACTGGTGAGGATTCCAGAAAACACTTCTACGGGGGGCAGGGGACGAGCCAGAGGAGGAAAGAATCCCTGTCCTTGGGCTGGTGATCAGTGGGAAGGGGGGTCTGCATTTATGCTCCTGCATCCCTTCTGTGGTGGGGACCAGTATCTTCATCCCCACATCTTCCCAATCTAGTTCCTAATGTCTGAGTTTGAAATAAAAATATCTATCGAGGTTTAAAAATTTTAAACATTTAAAATGTTACCAAGACTTAGAGGGAAGATGGGTATATGTGTATAAAAACGGATGATTGAACCTGGTGTACCCCCCCCAAAAATAAATAAATAAATAAATAAATAAATAAATAAATAAATAAAATGTTACCAAGACTTAAATAAAAAGATGATATCATCTAATCAGGTCATTCAACAACTGGACATGATCCTCAACAAAATTCTTATACTCAAAGGTGTTCACGACAGTATAATGTCTATCAGGGAGACGCTTAGGAGCACCTGGTATGTATCTGACAATAGCTGGGCTTTGGTTAAATAAATCACAGCACAGCCACGTGATGGACAGATTATTAGGTATCCATTCAAACGATGAATTGATGTCCGGGTTTTACTTCAGAATAATCCAAGGGAGGGTGGGCTGTCATGAGTACCACAAAGAGGAGACAAGATTAGCCAGGAGTTGAGAGTTGTTGAACTTGGGTAAAGAGTACATGGAGGTTCCTGACACTATTTGTTCTGCTTTGGTATTTATTTGAAGGTTTCTATAATTTCCTTTTTTTTTTTCTTAAAAAAGACAAAGAAAGGAATTCCCTGGCCGTCCAGTGGTTAGGACTCCACGTTCTCACTGTCGGGGCCTGGGTTCAATCCCTTGTCAGGGAGCTAAGATCCCACAAGACACATGGCACAGCCCCTACCCACCCACCCCCAAAAAAGACACAGAAAACGGACCCCAAATCTTGGTTTTCTTCTTTTGATTTTCCCTTATTTTCCAATTTCCTATAATGAGTTTGTGCCCAGTATAATGTGGGAAGTAAGTTTTACTAAAAGGTTTTTACAAAGCCCGGGGAGCCCTGATTCTGCCCAGAAGAGCCTTACCACAGGAACTCGCGGGGAACTAGACCCGTACGCAGACTCCCCGTAGGAAGGCTTATTCACATTCATGGTGGGGTCACAAAGACATCTTCCTGGAGGCCCGGGAAATCCTCTTTCCCCTTTGGGTCCCATTACAAGGTGTCCTAGGAAGCAACAGACTGCTGTTACGAGAGCAAAGGAAGAGAAAACCTAACAGCCCAGGGAGGTGTCAGCAATCTTCAGGACAGAAAGAAATTTGAATTCCACAGTGTTTCAGAGAGGCCTGGAGGAGAGGTCCAGAGAGGCACTTCTGGTCCAAAGTGTGGGTTCCCTTAACCACGCTGGGTGTGACTGTACCTCGCCCAACCCTCCTCCTCCCTTCCCTCTCTCTCTACGTTAGAGACCAGACAGATAGGCATTCTACTTCCCAGACCCCCGTACCCCTGGAGGTGACCATGGGCCATAGCGTCAGCCAATGCAAGGTCCGTAGTGGGAGAAGGGTGAGCGTCTGGGAAAGTATATCCTGATAAGGGAGAAGCATAGCTGGAGGGAGACATAGCTTCCTCCTTCCCGTCTGGAAGACAGACAAGATGTCTGGTGCCGAACCAAAGCCAGCCCCTGTCCGCCCCTGGACTTCTGTGTTGTAGGAGGAAGACAATCCCCCTTTATGTTTACAGCATTATTAATGAGGACTTCTTGCTGATGAGCACATTGGTGGCTGATAACGTTCATTATTTTTTTACTCATTTTATTTTGTTCTTATACATAGGAACTTTACAAAGGGATTTTCGACGGTGGGTTTCTTTGATTTCTTCTGGCAGAAAACGGAATGTTCGAAAATGCTCGGCCTATTTGTTCTTCCCTGATTTTGAAGAGTGTCTGGAAAAGATATGATCAGGAAATTCGCTCCCTGCAAGGTGGGAGACCTGCTAGGGTAGTAGTTCTCACCTTTTTTCTTTTTAAATTTATTTATTTTATTGGCTGTGTTGTGTCTTCGTTGCTGCAGACGGGCTTTCTCTAGTTGCGGCGAGTGGGGGCTACTCTTTGTTGTGGTGCGTGGGCTCCTCATTGTGGTGGCTTCTCTTGTTGTGGAGAACAGGCTCTAGGCACGTGGGCTTCAGTAGTTGTGGCACACGGGCTCAATAGTTGTGGCTCACAGGCTCTAGAGCGCAGGCTCAATAGTTGTGGCACACGGGCTTAGTTGCTCCGCGACATGTGGTATCTTCCTGGGGCAGGGATCAAACCCGTGTCCCCTGCATTGGCAGGTGGATTCTTAACCACTGAGCAACCTAGGAAGTCCTAGTAGTTCTCATCTTGATGTGTAAAGGCCCCGATGCCTAAGCCACATTCCAGACTAATTCCATAAGGAATGCTGAGAATGGAACCCAGGGATCCATACTTTTCAAAGCTCTCACGATGATTCCAGTGAGCACAAAGGTTGAGAGCCGCTGGTCTCGGGAAATGGTCTTTGCACAAACCCCCCCACCAGACTGTCCTCCTCTTCACCCTCCATCTCTCCCTCCCCAGGCATCTCCTGGCTCACTCCTGATCTGGATTCAAACATCAATTCCTCAGGGAAGCCTTTCTGAACCTTCACACTCCATCCTGTTCATACTGAGTACAGTTTCTTAGTTCCCTAGGCCTTTTCTTCCTGGCACTTATCTCTGTGATTCTACACACTGAGATTATCCAGGCCAGTTGGATCTCCCCCAGGAGAATGTCAGCTCCACAAAGGCAGGTGGATGCCTGTTTTCACTCACCAGGGTGTGGCATACAGTAGGGCCACAGTACACGCTTGATGATCGAATGAATGAATGAAGACTAACTGGAAAGGGAGCGTCTTCAGAAAAGGCTAGAGGTCCCGCTCCGGTTGGCAGAAAAGTGCTAGAGCCAGAGATATCCAACAGGGAGAAAGGAAAGAGAGGAAAAGATGGGCGCGGAAAACAGAAATAAGTAAGTAACCCTCCTCCTGGGAAAATAAGGGGGAGCTTGGAGACCAGCCAGTCGTTGGTTTCAGGTTGCCTAACTGTATCGAGGGCAGCGACCAACTGGGGACATGGTTTGCAGATCCCAGGAGGGTGGGGAAAAATGACTCCAGGGGAGAGATCTGGTCAGAACCCCAAGGAAGCAGCTGCAGCTGGAGGAGGAGACCCCAGTGGGAATGCCCACAGCCTGAGCCTTCCTGAGCTGGTGGACCGTCGTGTCCAAGGTGGGAATGCTTCCAGCCTGTGGGGAAGGGAGGCTTGCCAGCATCTCACATCAAGTTATGGCCGTTTGTTCCAAACAGAAATACAAATACACTCTGGGAGGAATGCCAATCTCATGCTCAGAGAGAGACTCCACCAGCTCAGGAATGTTCTGGGGAGTTAAGCACCTGGGGAAATTGAGGTGGGACTTCTTAGTAACCAAGGATGGGAGGGCATGGGAGCCGCCTTCCGGCAGGCTCTGTGCCCCGCACCTTGTCCTCCAGAACCACAGCCTCAGAGAGACTCAGGAGTTTGTCCCATTATCCAGCTAATTAGTGGCGAGGCTGAGGTTGTAATTCATGTTTGACTTAACACTCTGCCATTCAAAAGACACGTGTCCAAGAATACTGATGCTTGCAGGAAGCTGGCAATTCCCAGGTACCACATTGATTCACTTATGCCCTGTCTGGGGCAGGAAGGACTCAATTAAATTTGTAATTTGGTTTTCGCAAATTACATCCTAAAGGCATTTTGCTCTTGTTCCCTCCCCTGCCCCCAGCCCCTCTTTCTTGGTTAACTGGGGTAATAAGAAGCTCCCGCCCCCTGCACCTCCGCAGCACCATTCTGCCCTCCATCACTGGGCATCAGATAGGAGAACAGGATGTGGCAGGGAACCTGCTTCCTCCCTGCCCCCTGCCATTTCCCTGCCACTTCCTCCCAGCTGTCCAAGGGCAGTGGTTACCCCTGCCTGCTTCCTGCCAGGCTGCACTGAAGGGCATAGCCACCCGAACTCGCCCACCTCAGCCTCTCCCCCATCCCCGGGAGCAAGAGGACCCGGCTCCCCATCTTCGCCCAGGGAGCCTCCCGTCTTCACTGGCCAGTGCGGTGGGAGCAGGTCCGAGGGAGAACCTGGGAGAAGGCAGAGGAACCACAGGGTTGCCCTGACGTCATGCCCATGGAGAAGCTGCATGGCCACGTGGGAGGGTCTTGGGACCAAGGGTCACAGACTGATTCTGTTCCAGGAGTGGGCTCCGGTCAGCTCCATGACCTTGGGGAGCTCCGTGATCTCTGAGGCACAGAGTTCTCATCTATAAAGGGAGGGTTGGACTAGGCCAGGGGAGTTTAACCCGGGGTCCACAGAGCCTGAGGATATCCCAAGATGGATCGGGGGCAGGGGGTCTGGAGCTCTGGGCAATAGTGTGCAGAAGCTGGGGTGTAGGTAGACACACTTTTTTCCTGAGAGTGGAACTTTATCAGGCTCTCAAAGGCAGCTTCAGAAATCACTTTGGAGGGCGGTTCCAGCTCCTGACGATGACGCAACTGGTTCCAGGCACAGGGACGGGCTCTTTGCAACTCCTCCCTCTCCGTCTCTCCCCATCCCCCCAAAACACTTCCAAAGAGCAGGGTTCTCGCCCCATTTTCTTCAGGCCCCTCATGCTGGGAGGTTCCCCCGAAGGGAAGTGACCCAAAGCAAGGCACAGGGAGGGGACATCACTCAAAGAGCTGGCGTGCATCCTGCTTGGCTGCCGTGCAGTAATCCAGGTGCGACAGCTGGGGAGCCGAAGGAGCCCAGGTGTGTGAGCACCTGCGAGGGCAGCCCCGCCCACCCCACCTGCCAGGTGCCATGCGGATGCAGAGCAGACTCAGCCAAGACCCTGCCTCAAGGACCTGCCCCCTAGAAGGAAGAAGAAACACATCTGCAGAAAACAGTTACCAGTGGAGGGGCTTTAGCAGATGCTATGTGGGACTGGGGCCCGGGGGAAGGAGACCCTTCCAAGGACCAAGGAAGGCCTCATTGAGGAGAGGGCTTTGAAGGAAGGAGAAGAGTCGGTGGGGTGGACCAGAGGATGCCAGGAACCCTATTTCAGGCCAAGTGGACCCAGAGAGACTGTAGGAATATGCTCCAGCTCAACAGAGAGCAGAGTCCACTGATGGGCAGAGGGCGGTGAGGCTGGGATCCAGCAGAGGATGGGGTGGGGGAGGGGGAGGGAAAGAGGGGGTGGGCATAGCAGGCTGAGAGAGAAGGTGCTAGAGAACCACGGAGAGAAAATAGGGTTACGCTGGCCCTGCTACAGGGATGGGGTTGTCCAGACAACACAGCGGGCATCTGAGGGAGCTGCTGAGGGTCTCCAGGCCTTGCCCTTCTTACCCTACCCCAGGCCCTAGGAGGGAACCAGGATTCAAGTCAGATACACACAGTGAGACCACTAAGGTCTTAATTTGCTAAGGACGCCCACCAACTGCACATCCGCTGGCTATTCCTCAGTTTTGTGAGCCCCTAAATACCCCGAGGGCCAAGAACATCCCTTCCAAAGGCAAAACCCGGGCTTCAGGCGTGCTCTCAGCCTCTGGGGTTGGCAACTCAGGGTCATGGGCTCAAGGGGAACATTATGCATATGAACCAAGGAGGGAGAGGACTGGCTAGAAGAACCTTCATAAGGATCATCCAGTCATCACAGGGTCTGGGCATGGACACAGGGCCTGAGCTGCATCTCAGTCCAGCTCCCCAACAGATAGAAATAGGGGTGGCAAGATAACTTCTTGAAGTCGTTGTTTGTCCTTCTGTTATTTTCTCTTTCCTGATTTCAAGGAGGTGGCAAGACTTTGTACCTTCTTGCCCTTGCTGAGAACCAGGTACTATGTGAAGACTTTTGCCTTCTTTTCTCAAAGGAGAAAAGCTCCTACAAGGGGCAGCACTGTTTGAAGAGCATGAGGAGGGAGGGGCTGTAGGTCACAAGAGGAGGGATAGCCCCAGATGTGGGAAGACGGAGTCCCCAAATCCTGGAGCAGAGACAAGTTCTCAGGAGGAATGGCTGTGGGGCCCTCCCAGGAAGGTTGAACTTTAGGGACCCAGATTCCCAGGCTTGGAGATGACCTGATACCCAAGCTTGGTGTGAAGATGGTGGTCACACGTCTGACCATGTGGTCTCGGACAACAGGCATTTCAGAGGTGAATGGGGCACATCAAGGGCTGAGGGACCTCCTGTGATGTTTTTCTGCCATAATTCTCCAGGATCTTTGCCCCACTATTTTGTAGCAGTTGAAGAAGTGGAGAAAACCACACTATTGCCTGAGATTGAATTTTCCTGGTATCCTAGCAGGTTGGAGCCTCAGAGTCAGTTTTCATTTGGTTGAAAGGATCTAACAAAATGACATTTCTTGACCATCCCATGATGTGGTTGTAAACATTTCCCTATAAACACAGTGGGGAAAAGTCCACTTTGGAATTTTTAAATGCCTTCATTTTCTTAAGAAAAAAATTAGAATAAAAATTTTGATTCCTTTTGTATAACTGAGGACAAAGAATCTTGCACAGTCCATAAACAGTATTCTTGGACCTAGAGGTGCTGTGTTTATATAGATGATGTGCTATGAAAGGCCTTCCTTTGAGCTGACAAACTAAATAAAAGGCTTAGCTCCTTGGAATTCCTTGGTGGCGCGGTGGTTAAGAATCTGCCTGCCAATGCAGGGGGCACGAGTTCGATCCCTGAGCCAGGAAGATCCCACATGCCACGGAGCAACTAAGCCCGTGTGCCACAACTATTGAGCCTGTGCTCTAGAGCTCGTGAGCCACAACTATTGAAGCCCACGCGCCTAGGGCCCATGCTCCACAACAAGAGAAGCCACTACAATGAGGAGCCTGTTCACCACAATGAAGAGTAGCCCCCACTCTCAGCAACTAGAGAAATCCTGTGTGCAGCAATGAAGACCCAACACAGTCAATAAATAAGTAAAATAAATAAATTAATTTAAAAAAATCAACAACAAAAGACTTAGCTCTGCAAATTAAACAAGGTAAAACACGGTAGCAGTGTAACTTATGGCTCCTTCAATGGTAGACTTTCATTTCTTTATAGTGATTTCTTTCTATATTTGACACAAATCTGTAAGGACTCTTTCATAACATTGTGTAAGATAGACAAATTTGCAATGTCATCTTTACTTCTAGGTTTAAGAGAATTGCTTGGAGCCATGAAATGTTTTTCTAGAAAAAGGTGTTAGTTGATGAAATAATTGCCTGTTAATTTTCACTTAAAGTGTAAATGACATCACCAATGTGAATTTTTTTTCTTTTTCTCTCCTCTATTTGTTCTCCAAAATGCTAAAACAAAGCCAGAATAGTGTTTCTGTCTCTTGCGTAAAATCTGAATGAGTCAGATTGGATAAATTAGAAATATATTGAAATGCTTCAGGCAGTTTCTAACTCAGAATACAAAGCAGGCCTCTGCTGACATCTCCTTGTGCCACCTCTGGGAGGCTGGCCAGGATGGTGACACCGTGGATCGGGTGAAGCAGTGTAGCTCTTACCTGCAGATGGGGGGCCCGGGGGGCCTGGGGGACCTGGACGGCCAGGTTGACCAGAAGGCCCAGGTTTGCCTGGTGGGCCCATAACTCCACTATCTCCTTTCTGCCCCTGATAGAGAGAAAGGCAGAGCCCATTATAAGAGCATGACATGGCAAACTTCCTTCCCCATTCATCTGTAAATCAGGGACCACCTTGCACTTTGGAGTGGTGGTGGGGGGGGGGGTGGGATGCAGTCCCAGAGGGACCACCAAGCTCCTAAAAAACTCAAGGCAAGTGACATTTGAGTCAGTGATGGTTGTAAGTTTATACACATTACTTCTTTTTTTTCAATTGAAGTATAGTTGATTTACAATATTGTGTTAGTTTCAGGGGTACATCATAGTGATTCAGTGGGGGGGGAGCAGTTTGCAGATTATATTCCATTATAGGTTATTACAAAATACTAAGAATAGTTCCTGTGCTACACAGTAAATTCCTGATGCTAATCTGTTTTATGTACAGTAGCTTATATCTGTTAATCCTGTACCTCCCCCCACCCCTCTCCCCTCTGGTGACTGTAAATTTGTTTTCTACAGACAAATTTTCTGGCTCTGTCCTTGACGCATAGCACATGACAGTAAAAGGGAACCAATCGAACTCACTCCCCTCACTGGGCAGGTGAGGAAAGAGAGGCTCAGGAAAGAGCAGGGATTTAGGCCAGTCACCTGGCATCAGGCCTCTGCCTGCTCCTCTGTTTCAGCATAAGAGCTGTTCCCACCCTGTGGCCTCCTGTTGCTCTCAAGATAAAGACCCAGCTCCTTACTGCAGCCTCCACAGCCCTGTACAGCCGGGCTTTCCAGGCTCGTGCCAGCCTTTTGGTGTTTTCGGTCTTCAACAGCACCATGCCTTTTCCTTCCCTCCTCAAGACTCTTCTCTCTGCCCCAAACCCATCTTCCCATCTTGCCCAGTGGATTCCCTCCTATCCTTCAGCTCCCAGCTAAAACACGATTACAGCAGAGCCTTCCTGACCTTGCCTGATGGAGTCAGTTCTCCCTCTCATCAGCCTTTTTCCTTTCACAGCCTTTATCCCCAATCACAACTACCATTGTTGGTGTGGCCATTTCATCCGTGTCTCCCCAGGATACAGAAGCTCCCTTCGGGCCAGAATCTGTCCTGGTCACCTCTCTTCCCTAGATCAAATGGGGAAGGAGGAGAAGCTGAACAC
This sequence comes from Hippopotamus amphibius kiboko, assembly GCF_030028045.1. Classification (NCBI taxonomy): domain Eukaryota; kingdom Metazoa; phylum Chordata; class Mammalia; order Artiodactyla; family Hippopotamidae; genus Hippopotamus; species Hippopotamus amphibius. The sequence continues at coordinate 102,742,492 of NC_080191.1, forward strand.
AAAAAAGGGGATGTAGTTTGTCGGCTCCAGGTCGAGAGATCTGGGTTTTCATCTTGGCCATGAGACCCTGGGTAACTCACATTGTTGCTCTGTGCCTCAGTTTTTTTATCTGTGGAATGGGGCCAGGCAATATACACCTGCGTAGGCTTGTCGTGAGGCTAGCAAAGATCTCAGAGGTGAAAAAGTGGTTTGCACAGAACCAAGGGCTTTGTGGACCAAGCTGATGATCACAGCAGCTGACTTGGCTTCATCGTTTTTCCACAGTTAGGAAAGTCCTGATTCTTAACGAGAGGCACACCTGCAGGTGTAGTCTTTCCACACGGGATGTCCTCTTTGCTGTCTGCTCTGGGAGGGTTAAGAGCACACGTCTCCCCCCAGCACGTCTCCCCCCAGGGCTGCCCTTAGGGATGACCCCAGAAACTAAGCTGCCACACCTGCAGCTCCTTCCCCCCGGCCATTTGCTAACTGTCCGCTCTTGCCAGGGCCCGACCAGGACGGTGACGGGTGCCTGATGGCTTTGGCCTGGTCCCCTTCATACCCTCGTGCCATGGCTACCTCGCCCACCTGATGAAACATTATCTTCCGCAAGCCTGGGGAGTAGGCAGGCCAGGCACGCCTTCCAACCACCGCGTGATGTGTGACCTGCTGCCTTGTCAACATGGCCCTGGGGGCTCTCTTGGCGATGTCCAAGGAGTTCTTCAACCCTTAATGTGGGATGGTGAGGTCAGAGTTTGTCTCCAGTTCCACCCCAATGGAGGGAGTCTTAAGCCTTGCCCAAGACTTAGCATTCCGTGAGGCAACCAAGACAGGTCGCAGACGGCAAAGGAAGTCACACCGTCTTAATATAGCCACAGCGAAGCTTGCTTTTCTAAAACAGCCGCGTCAGCTGGCTCTGAGCACAGGAAATGCCACAGCTCGAAGGAGCTGGAAATGCTCCTTGTTCTGAGCTCAGCAGTAATGGGATATTCCGCTTCTCGGGCATCTACTCAGAACACCCTCGGCTCCGTGAGGAGGACTCACCGAGCAGCGCTTTCCAGGAAAAGCGTTCTCTATTCCTTTACTGCCACAAAGTCTGGTGATTCCCGTCCAAGAAGTTGTTGTGTCTCCTTGACTGAAGATTTGTGTGATGAAGTCAAGAGCTGCCTTCCTGGGTCCACCCAGAGGCCAGGCCTGAAGCGGGAGGGTGATGTGAAGATTGCTGTGGGGATGCTGGTCTCAGGTCTCCAGGTCCTAACCCTGAGCGGAAGCTAGCTTGGCTGGGGGTCCTGGCAGTCACGCCACTTCCCTGGCCCCTGGTTTCCTGGTGGCTACATGCAGGGAATTGGGTCGGTGGTCTCTGAAGTCCTGCTGGATCTGAAGTTCTTCCTCCTGGAGCCCCTTCTGGGTTTCTGATTCCAGGATTTGGGTTGACTTTCAAAAACCTCCAGAGACTCTCAGCACCACAGCCCCACAAACACTCTGTATATAAGACTCTACCAGGCAATTCATTCACGACAAAGAGAAAGCACCATGGCCGGCTCCCAAGACTGACGACTCCAGTCTCGACCGACTAGACAGGCACAGGGGTTGGAGCAGACTCGGGTGTCTATAACGTCATCTTGGAGGAAGATGAGCTCATAACTCCTCTGAGCTCCCAGACATGGTTCTGGTGTTGTTTTCAAGACTGCTCCAATAGAATCATTCTCAACAGGGTCAAGAAAGAGCCTTCTTGGCTTTGGCCCCGACCAGGATAGACAAACGCTGCCCAAAGGAAAGAACCAGATGACAGAAGCAAACTGACTTCTCGGACCCCAAGCATCCATTCTGGATGGAACGCAGCAGTAGGGGAGAAAATGATTGTTTTAAAACAATGTTTCCTTTTTTTCTCCTTTTTCTGAGCCTAGTTTTTAGGAGATTGGTATCTGTGACATCATTGTGAAGCCATCCACAGCCATGCCACCAACTGTAAAGCTTTAAAAATTGACCTAGAACATTGTGACTTCAAAAGTCATCGTGGAAGCTACGTCTTTCCTAAGTTCATTTTGAAAAGACCAGAAGTGGCTTCATAGTGTTACCATGGTTCTGAGCCCTGGTGCACATTAGACTTACGTGGAGCTTTAAAAACTACAACCCACACGGAAGCCCCAGTTGCATCAGAGTCTTTGGGAAGTAAGCCTCAACGTTAGGAATGAGGAGAGACACACTTGGAACCACCACCGCTGCTCTGGGGGCAGGGAATCTGTGTATAATCGGCCCCCCCAAGATGATTCTGATGTAAGCTAGAGTTTGAGAACCGCAGATCTAGCCTAAGGAAAGAATGGAAATGTGCCCAAAGATGTTCGCTTCTCAGCATTACTTATCATTTTGTTAGGCTTCTCTTGTCCAGGCAATCTGCTGGTTACTCATCCACTAGAATCCGATGCAGAGATTTTAAAAAAATGTCTGAGGGTAAGGGTGCTCAGTGAATGCAGGAACAAGTAAAAATGTGTGTGTTGTGATCTTTAACTTAAAAATTTAGGATACAATAAGTATATATCAGATATAATAACCATGGTGACATGGTTATGCCTGGGTGTGAGGTCTTTAGATGATTTCCTTCCTAGTTTTCTGGGATGCTCATATATTACATGTGTAATGGGAAAGGAGGTAAAAAGCCAACAGACTGGCAACCAAGAGAGTAAGGGGCACACGCCTCATTCAAGCAAAGAGGAGAGGTTCTCTGAGGCCCTCGGGACAGCTCGCATCACACGGTTTGACACAAGAGCCTGCTGACCAGGAGAATTCAGAATGAAAACTTCCCCCAAACCCAGAATAGTGCCAATAAGAGGGTCATTTACAAATGGGGATCCTGAGTTGGGAGAAAATGCCCTCTTGTTGAGACCCAGCAGATCCTCGAACAGCAGGGAAATATCTGGGTTGTTTCCAGAACTCCATATGTGTCTGGGACACTAAAGCAAAAAGCAGGTTTTCTGGGCAAGCAAGCAGATCTGGTTTCCACTCCCAGCTGTCTTAGTTAAGACAGACCTGTTCTGGGACTTCCCTGGTGGCACAGTGGTTAAGAATCTGCCTGCCAATGCAGGGGACACGGGTTCCACCCCTGGTCCGGGAAGATCCCACATGCTGTGGAGCAACTGACCTCCTGCACCACAACTACTAAGCCTGAGCTCTAGAGCCCAAGAGCCACAACTACTGAGCACATACACCACAACTACTGAAGCCCACATGCCTCGAGCCCGTGCTCCACAACAAGAGAAGCCACCACAATGAGAAGCCCACACACCAAGAGGAAGAGTAGCCCCAGCTCACCGCAACTAGAGAAAGTCTGTGCACAGCAATGAAGACCCAATGCAGCCAAAATAGAAAAAAAGACCTGTTCTTATGAACCAAAGACCCACTCCTGCCTCTGGGCTTGGACACAGCTGGTTGGGCACCCTACCCCATCTGCCTCAACCTCCAGCTCCAGCTCTCCAGCTATCCCCCGACCCCCCACAGAGGATGCTGGCAACCGTGTCCCTGAAATGTCCCTGACCTGCCCCCCCACTGGCGCCTCTGCGCACCCCCACCCACACCTCAGGTCAGAAGGTCCTGTGAGCCCTGGGGTCCGTACCTGCTTGCCTCGTTTCCCTGGTCTTCCTATGGGCCCCCGGTGGCCTGCGATCCCGGGCTCGCCCTTTGGCCCCATTTCGCCCTGGAAAGAAGAAAGAGAAGCAAGAGAGCACAGCCCCAGATGGATCCAGTCCCGGGTACCAGGGTGTCTCCTCGGTCACTCCCAGCCTTTTCCAGGCGCGCTGCTCCTGAGGCTGGGAGAGTGTGAAAGGGAGAGAGGTTTTCAGGGAGGAGGAGGGGAAGGAGCAGGTTATCCTGGGTGGGAGTTATTGTCTGAGAGAGACAAGCTGCCAGGCAGAAACACATTCTGTTTCCCAAATCCCCATCCAGAAGTGCCACGGTGGGAGGTGTCTGCGCTTCAGCCCCCTGTGCCCGGGACACCGTCAGGGGAAACACTTGCTTTCTTAGTTGAAATCGTACGTTGTGTTTTGTTTTGTTTATGGAACAGATTCATATCTATGGGTTTTTGAACGATTGGACACAGCTTTGACAACTGTCATCTTTGGGCTGTTTCTGCCCACGTGATATATTTCCCCACTCTTCAGTAAAACACTGGTTCGAGTCCCACCTCACTCCCATTTGACTCAGATAAAAACTCTTAGTGGGAGAGATGCTCGAGACACATGCTCAGATACTCACTCTAGCTGTTGTAAAAGGCATGGAAGGCAACGGAAGCACCATTCCTAATTGAAAAGCTCTATTTGGAACCATCAGCACCAAAGACACCAACCGCGGAGTGCCGGAGTTTAAGGCTTTTGTAAAACCCGCCTCTCCATTTAGGTTCATCCTCTCCGTCGCCGTGTTCTAGGATTCCAGGCCCACCAGTGGCTTCTTCGGCTCATCAATGCACAGGGCATCCTTCCTACCCCCAGGAACCCTCCACAGCCCAGAAGGCACTACACAGGCTAAGTTTAGCTACAGCAGCCATGAACGTCTCTGTTAGACAGCAGTCAATGCCCGTGAAGAGCTGCCCCGGCCACTCAGACAACGATACACACCCGGACAACTTCTCCCAGGGAGGCCAGAGGAGGTACAACACAATGGAAGATTCCAGGGAACACCAATACACAGTAAGAATTAAGCATAAAGCTCTCATATTACCTGTTGGCTCAGCCAGTGTCATGAATTTGTCAAGCTACTAACATCTTGCCTCACCAAGAATTGTCCTCAAATCTACAATTTCTTTCCCATCCATCATGTCCTTCAGCCTGCTAGGATAGGGTGGATTCTGTGTGGCCATGGAGATATTTGCACAATTTTCCGTGGCTGTTTAGAGGGGGCTGAGAGGTGTCTTGTTTGGCTGGGAGAAAACAGCAGCACAAACAGCATAATTTTTTGGAAAAGATCATCTGAAGGAAGTGTGGTCTTTCTCTTCACCAGCTGGAAGCAGCCAGTAATGTCTTGATCTAATTTCTCTCCAAAGACCTAATTATGGTCATCACATCAGCTCTGTCTTAAACAGGCTGCCGTGGGAGGGAGACAGAACTCTGTACAGCAAGTCTAGCAAATGGTACAGACACCAGAGAAGCTGTCATACTAAATTTTACAGGGATGTATTATTCTCTGATGTCCACTGTTGCACTGAATGAAAACCTGGCCTAAGTATTTTAAAATAAAATTATTTTTCTCTTTTAAAGTTTCCTTTTATTTGCTTCTACAATTAATCTGTTTATTTTTAACCCAACACTCTATGTAGGTAACAGAAACAGAGATTTTGACAGCTTTAGTCAGTGATGAATTATAATAATGTCAGATGATTGAAATTATTTAAATATGATCTACTGATGGGAGAAAGTAAGATAAAAATTGTTCATTCAAGTTTGGAAAATGAAACTTTAAGGTGAACTTGAAAGCAATTTAGAATTCCAAGAAAGCATCCCACTTGCCAGGTTGAAGAATATAGTGCTCTGAGGCTTAGGCAAAAATACATTTCCAATGTCAATGCCCTACAGCACGAGGAACCACTTTTGCAATTCTGGTTGTCCTAAGCGGTCATTCAAGCACCCTTTCTCTGACACTCCCCTCACGCCCCACCCCGATTCCTCTCCCTTAACCTTAAGTAAAAGTTAAAAAACATATGGACACCAAGTAGGGAAAGCAGGGGGTTGGCGGGGGTGGGGAAGAATTGGGAGATTGGGATTGCCATATATACATCACTAACAAGAAGAAAAATATAAAACTGCACACTTTAAATACATGCAGTTTATTGTATGTCAATTGTATCTCAATAAAAGTTCTTAAAGAAAAAAAAAGTAAAAGTTAAAAAAAATCTGTCAGTTGCGACTTTCACAGCTTTTATCACATCTGCATGCCACTCTATTGATATTCACTGAATATTTTTTCAAGTCAACCAAACTCTTTTTTTATTAAGCCTTGTCCCAAGCAAGATATCCATGAAATCCCACTAAATACTTAAATAAGTAATAAATTTAACTATGAAATATAAAATGCTTTAGCTGTCACCACTAAAATAACTCTGTGCGTCTCCAGCAGTGCCTGTGCCCTCCTGGGGGCTCACTGAGCTGGACGCTATCAGCAGTGGCCTTAAACCTGCGCAGGGGCCTCGGCCGCAGCAGCTCTGGTCCGTGTCCCGGGCACAAAGCGCTCTGCTTCTGAACAGCTCCAGAGCCCTCTGAGCGCCAGCAGATGCAGAGAAGGCCTCTCTCCACTCAGGCTGGGTGTCCTTTCCTCCTGCTGAGCTGGAGGGAGGTCTCACCAGTGAGTTCGACAACGTGCTCCCCTTTCAAACCAGAACCTGCCACAGTGAAACCCGCTTTCCACGCCTGATGGATGGAGAGGCGGACCTCTTTATGCTGTACTTGGAGGGTCTAATGTTACGGAGGACTATTTTTAATACTTCTAGGTACTTACTTTCTGCCCCAACATTCCAGGAAATCCTGGGAAACCCTGTGAAGAGAACAACAAACACAGTGGCTGCCTCTGAAATAATGCCTGAAAAGGCCAAGGAAGAGCTTGGTCAGCCCTTCAAGATAAAGCTCTGTCAGTCAGCTGGTCAGCCAGCCAACCAGTCGGTCAGTCAGCCAGCCAGCCGGCCAGTCAGCCACTCAGCCAGCCAGTCGATCAGTCAGTCAGTCAATCAGTCAGTCAGCCAGTCAGTCAGTCAGCCAGTCAGCCAGTCAGCCAGTCAGTCAGTCAATCAGTCAGTCAGCCAGTCAATCAGTCAGTCAGTCAATCAGTCAGTCAGTCAGTCAGCCAGTCAATCAATCGGTCAGCCCATCAACCAATCAATCAGTCAGTCAGCCAGTCAGTCAGCCAGTCAATCAGTCAGTCAGTCAATCAGTCAGTCAGTCAGTCAATCAGTCAGTCAGTCAATCAGTCAGTTAGCCAGTCAGCCAGCCAGTCAGTCAGTCAATCAGTCAGCCAATCAGTCAGTCAGTCAGTCAGTCAGTCAGTGAGTCAGCCAGTCAATCAGTCAGCCAGTCAGTCACTCAGTCAGTCAGTCAGTCGGTCGGTCGGTCGGTCAGTCAGCCAGTTAGTCAGTCAGACAGACAGACAGCCAGTCAGCCAGCCAGTCAATCAGTCGGTCAGCCCATCAGTCAGTCAATCAGTCAGTCAGCCAGTCAATCAATTGGTCAGTCAATCAGTCAGCCAGTCAGTCACTCAGTCAGTCAGTCAGTCAGTCTGTTGGTCGGTCGGTCAGTCGGTCAGTCAGCCAGTTAGTCAGTCAGTCAGCCAGTTAGCCAATCAGATAGTCAGCTAGTTAGTCATTCAGAGAGTCAGTCAGTCAGCCAATCAGCCAGTTAGTCATTCATTCATTCATTCATTCATTCATTCAGCAAGCCAGTCAGTCAGCCTGCAAGATGGGAGTGGGCTGGGCTGCCACTTCTGTTGAAGTTTATCATTTCTCTGTGATGCCCATTACCTTTTCTCCTTTGGGACCCAAGTCACCCCTTTCACCTCTGGATCCCTAGGAGGAAACCACAGGAGAGGGTCAATGAGTAAACTTCATCGGGGGAAACTGGAGCATTTAAAACTGAAAGCTCCACAGGTCAGCACCCTCACTTCCCAGGCAAAGAAACAGGCTCAGAGGTTAGGAGACTGGCCCAGGGAAGGCATGCTTTGTGAGATACCTTCTATTTGGACCCCAGAGACCTCTTACAATAATAAAGGACAACCCACAGAAAATTCTGGGTGCCATATTTTCTCTTATCCTCTATGAAAATTGTCCCCAGTGTCTGGCTGGGTGTTTTGGTTTTTGTTTCATTTTTGACAGACAACAAGGTTGTGTGGTAGAAGCCGGGTCTAAGCGCACATCTGAAGCCTTCGCCCAGCATGCCCATGCCAGCTGTGCTCACACTGCCCCGGGCACAACCTTCAGCTCTCTCTGCTCCACATGAGGGGCCTCTGCCTCCACCGGGCGCTCCTCCCTAACCCGCCTGCCCTGGCTAGGAGGCCCCTCACTTCTGTCTCCCAGCCCACTGACAAAGAACAGGGTGATACCTAGGAGTGGTGGCTGCAATCGCTGACTAAAGAGACCCCTGGGCCCATCCTCTGTTCATCGCGGACCCCAGACCCAGCAGCCCAGACCCGAGACAACACCAACCTTTTCCCCTCTGGATCCAGGGTAGCCCTGAAAGAAAGCAGAAGGTGCATTGACCCTCAGCCCTGTCGGACCTTTGGGTTTGGTACAAGAGTGAAGGGAATCCCTGGGTGTGGTGGTGAGACATGTCTCCGCAATGAGCTTTAAGCATTGGGGGCGGGGGTGGGGGGCGAGGGGTTGCAGCAGTAAATATAAAGACATCCCTGAGGGTTGTGTTTACACCAGGCCGAAAAAGAACATTGCTTTTCTCACTCCCCCAAAGGCCTGAACAAAGGTTTCCATCTGCTTCGCTGTCCAGAGGCTGGACCTTCGCTGCCCAAGAGAACAGCAGGAATGGCATCCCCTTGCCCCCGTGCCCCAGGCACAATGCCCCACAAAGGGCTGATGACAATAAGGACACTCTGGCACCGGGCTCTCCAACAAGCACGACAATCCCCAGCCCAGGACGGCAGCCACCCAGGCCCCACTTTATAGACATCAGCTGCTCCAGAGCCTTAGTCAGAAGACCTGGGAACGTCTATCTGGACCAACACACTGACCTTGGAGCCCATTGGTCCTCTTGACCCTGGCAAGCCCATCATGCCCAGGTCACCTTTTTCACCCTGTGGGAATCAGAAGGGAAAAAAAGACCTACAGTGACATTCCCTAGAGAAACTGAACCAGGAGAGCCGTGGGCAAGATCAGGATGGAACTGGGGGTATTGGGGTGGACCTGTGAGTCTGAGGACCCCAAATGCTCCCTTGCTGGTTCCCAGGGGCCCAAGACTGCAGACTCCACACCTCATTCTGGTATTTGACATGAAACATGGAAGGAAATTGTCCAAGGTAGAGTAGATCTCCAAACTCAATACTCACTAGCGTGTTTTAAGTGGACTGATGTTTGATTTTCTCAGAGAGCAGGTTGGGAAAGGGTGGGGGAGAGAGCACGCAGGCACTGGGGCCTCAAAGCACAAGGTATCCGTGCCCCCAAAACGACACCTGCTCTGCTTTTTGCATAGGGAGGGCCTTTCCGATGTTTCCAGATAGTCTTACCCTAGGTGTGCAGCCAAGCAGAGTGAACATCAGCCTCTGGGTATATACTATGGAGAGAGGGGACTAGGATTCATGGGTGGGATCTTTACCCCTCAGAATGGTTTACAGTTGGGACTTGCAGTACCCTCTGTGCTGAAAAACTTTAACCAGCGCTAAACAATAGAAATATAAGGTGAGCCACGTACTTAACTTAAAAAAACTTTTTAGAAGTCACATTAAAAGTAAAACTAAACAGATGGAATTAACTTTAATAACATATTTTATTTACTCTGATTAATTTAATCTAATTGTCATTTGTAACATGCCATCAATGTAAAAATTATTCATGAGAGTTTTACATTCCATTTTTCATAAGAAATATCTGCAATCTGTTTTGTATTTTACATTTAAATCACATCTCAATTCAGGTGCTAAATTTTCATCTAAAATACGTGGTCTGTATTTAGATTTCATAAAATTTATAGTTGAAAAAGCAGATTCACATACTCGATTCACTCCAAAATACTTAAATATTTTCAAATAACTGAATTGAGTACAGGTTTTTAAAGTCAAACTTAAATTCATTAAAGTTAAATATTCAGTTCCTCAGTGGCACTAGGCACATTTCAAGGGCTCAGTAGCCACATGTGGCTAGTGGCTGCCCTCTTGGACAACTCAGCTCTGTAGAGTGGATTTTTAAAGAAATATCCTTGGGACTTTTCCTAAGAGGACTGGGAGCAATTTTCTATTCTCATAATAAATACAGCCAGTAAGTGAGCCAGAGCAGACAGTGACACACACCTGCCCACCCCTGACTCCTGCAGGTCAAAATTCTAAGTCATGGCCTCTGCACCCAGTAGTCTATGACCAAAGCGTGTAAAAAGACATGGGTGTGAATGTGTTAGCTTCTCCTAACCTGTCTGAGGACAGGGGTTTCACCAGCATTTGATGATCGCGCTGTGAATGTAGGACTTCCGTTGTCCAGCCCCCAACTCCCAAGCCCTCACCCTCCACCCCCTGCCTGATTTGCATGCTTTCCAGATCCCAGCCCCTCTTGGGGCATCTCAGGGAACCAAAGAATTGCATGCTAACTCTCAGGACAAAGGAGGACAGGGCTCCTGGGAAAGAGGCGGCAGCCCCTGTTGCTCCCCCCACAGAAGAAGAGCTGTGGGACTGACCAAGGTCCTGTGGTCCAAGCAAAGGAGGAAGTGTTTAGGGACCTCTGGGCAGGCCTCGGACTCTCTCCTTCCTCCCTGTCTTGACGAAGTGAGTTTCACCGGCTAGGAGCCAGGGACCAAGGGAGCCCCCATCTTCTCCCCTCAAGTTCTGATGCCACAGGAGCCTTGAGAGCTGCCACACTTACCTGGGGGCCTTCAGGGCCAGGCCAGCCAACAGGCCCAGGCATGCCAGGAACACCGGGGGGGCCGGGTCTGCCCTTCAAAGACAGAGAACAAAAGTCAGGACAACTGGGTTTGTTTCCCTTCTTCTAAAAACACAGATGTGTCTCTGCAGCCTAAAGGGGAGTATGAGGACTGCAAGCAAGGCCCCAGGAACCTCATCCCCGCCCTCCAAAGATGGACGGCCTGGAAAGTAGGGCCACTCCCGTATGAGTTAAACCCCTTGGTGTCACATTATGTCAACACACAAGATTGTTCTATTCAAGAAGTGGAAGGTGGTGGGGAAGGGATGCTGAACGTCTCGGTTCAATTATCATCCCCTCTACGCACCCACCCAATGTCTCCTGCATTCCAGTAGGTTCTCTCCAATGAGGCAGTACAGGAGGGGAGAGGACTACGTCTGGGAAGCAGCAGCAGATGCTGCGGGTACTCCCTCCGGGTCTCTTCCCCTGCTCAGCGTGCCCCTCTCCCAGGGGCTACCTTCCTTGTACCAATGCATTCCTTCCTGCAACCTGCAAGTGTGGGTTTGCTGGGGGCCATTGGAGCTGCCCAGCAACTGAGGTACTTTCTTTCCTGCTGCCGACAGCCCAGCCCCCTTACATCAAGGCAAAGGAGGACAAATTCTCTGGTGCCGTGCACACTCCAGAGCCCCCCTAGGGATCAGGCTGAAGCTGGACGTCACCTGATGCCCCCCCACACGGGGCTGCTTCTCCTCCCCTCCCTGGGTACCCCCCTCCCCTAGGCTCCTCTGGAGAGAGCTCCCTTCATCAGTAATTCACGCGCACATGGCTGGGACCATCTCTATCTCTGTGGCTAGGGAGCCCAACGTAAGCCAAGGAGCTACAGAAGCGTACGTCCTGCAAGAGAGCAGGGGAGCAGCGACTTGCCGTCCGTGTTGACTCTGTACCACTGGCTAATTTCAGTTAGCCTAGCTGGGGATGTGGAAGCCCAGCCCCTACCCAGAGCTCACAGGTGTTGGCACGTGTACTGTTCCCGCTCCTGCCTGCCTCACCCACGGCAGACATCGCTAATCAATCATGGCCTTTGTTCGTTCTGAGCACGGAGACGATGCCAGAACCCTCCCAGCCCAGCTCTTCAATCAACCCCTGAGCCTCGGCTGGAGGGATCAGCTGTGCCCTAAAGGGTTGGAACTTTGCCTTACAAGGGTCTGTTCGAGGCTCTTATTGATAGTGAGAGTATTTGAATAAAACATTTAACTGGGAGAATAGTAATTTATATTTAGAACCATAGGCATCTTTCTCAGCCAAAGTTTTGAACCTCCTTCTATATCACCAAGACATACAATTTCAGTGCCAGCGTCCATTGACTGCAGCCAGCGGCAGGGTGTTTACTCCTTCCTGACACTAATGAGAGTCTTAATAACATGTGTTTGGTTCACTCGGAGTCCCTGTGACCTGAAGTAACTCCCATTTACTTTAGCCGGGCCATAAAGCAAAGCCATTTGTTTCTGTCTGACACTTTATTTCAATTTAATCAAATTGACAGTGAGAGTCATTTGGTGTCACTGGCCGGGGCCTTGGAGGATTTCTCTGATGGACGACAGGATGAGGTGGTCTGAGGCTGGGGGCAATGCGGCCAGGCTTGGCAGCCTCTGGCAGCAGTCCCAGTGCTCCTGACTGAAAGGTGGGCAGAAAGAGGAGGTCGCTACTGTCCTCATGAGGATGGCAATGCCGTCATCGGCCACCTGGGTATCAGGGCAGCAGAGGTGCGTGGCTGGTCCCCACCCCTAGGAGCGCACACTCATGCACGCGGAGCACAGCTACCCACGTAGCGCTGACAGAACAACATGGACCATACCTTCCTTCCTGGTCGACCGAGCTCCCCCTGTGGATGGAGAAGACAGGTAAGCAGAGGCTGCTTTGGAGGAAAAGTTGTGGAAGCGAGGGCTTAGTAGGGCTGATGAGCAGACATGCCCATGTGGCTTGGTCCCCTGGCGGCTCACAGCACCCCCGCCACGTCAGGGGCTCCCGCCGAGATGCATGGTGGGTCCCACACCTGCAGACACCCAGTCACCACGGAGCCCATCCGCACTCACTAAGGCAGGATTAGGACATGCTTTGAAATGTCAACCAGAAAACCCTCAGTGGTGCCCCCAGAAAACAGGCTGGATTTACAAGGACAGGTGGGGTGAAGATAGAGATGGTTCGTACCTTTTCTCCCTTTGGTCCTGTCTTGCCAGGAAGCCCAGGCGGGCCCTACACAATCAAGATAAGAAGTGAAGAAAGCATTTGTCAGCCCAAGGCAGGCGGGGTGGGAGGGAGGCGGGGCCGGGAGGGGCTCTTGGCACCCTGGCTCCTCAGCAGCCTCTCTCCCTGCAGACTCGGGGCTCCAGGTATGGTGGGGAGGGCCCCCTGCACCCTCCAGCCCAGGCCCCTCCCCAGGCCCCCTTCTCCCTTTCTCTGGGCTGTTGCCAACGGCACCATCATTACGATGCTCACATACCCACTCTCCATGATCTTCATTTTCTCCCTGGGATTCTTGGGTTGCCTGAAACATCCTGAGTGCTTGGTGAGAGCAGCTAAAGAGACTTGACAAAATGCTATTTGCTGAAAACGAGATGCTTTGCTACCTCTCACATCGTTTCAGCTGCTCTTACCAAGTTTCTCGGGGGCCCTGACAAAACGGAAGTTGTGCTTTGCTTGCAGGAGCAACTGACACAGAAATTCCCATGCTGGATCTGTGGGTACCAGGTACAGCAAAAGTCTTGTGTTTTAAGATGTTAAGCGTGTGGGCAAGTCAAGAGTACGTTTTTGCCCCATTGCCTGGCCACGGGCGTGGGGCTGAGTCTAGCTCAGGGACTCCAGTGCCCGTCGTGCGAAAGCTTGGCACGTCCACGGCGGGACGCAGCTGCCTTCTTTCTGCACATGTGCCTGTGAAGTGTTCAGTTGGCCAGCTGTCTTCCAAGCTCCTCAGGACAGCAGAGAGGAAATTCACCAACACTCCCAGGCCACCACTTCGTCCCCATGATCTGCAGGGGAGTAGGCCTCACGCAAAGCCTGTCTGAAACAGGACTTCTCTGAGGCTCGTCCAAATGACCAACAGCCCCCTCAGCCAGGGAATCCCACGCCTCTCCGCACATTAGAAGCCCCTGGGGATCTTTTAAAATTCCCGGGGACGTAGGCATCCCAGGGGCCTCTAATGTGCGGAAAAGTTTGGGAACCACGATCGTTGGTTTATTCTTATTCCATTTTAGGGAGGGAAGGAGGGAGAGTTTCAGTTCCACTCTTTGGTCTTTTCCAAGCCTCAGTTTCTTCTGTTCTCTCGAAGTGGGCTAGAACCATTTGTGAGGCCATCGTGCTCTCCCTCGCTCAGGGCTTCCCAAATTTTGATGTGGAGGTGATTCCCTCTGGAGAGACTTGCTAAAATGCACATTCTGATGGAACGGTGTGCGGTGGAGGGGAGGGTGAGATTTTGTGTTTCCAGCAAGCTCCCAGGTGATGCCAGTATTGCTGGTCCTCACACGGTGTGCCTGGAGTCGGCAGCACAGCCTCCAAGTGACACACAGGAGATTGCACGAGGTTGGCGGCATGCACGTGGGGCTGGAGACCGCAGGCTGAGGGCATGGGTTCTCTGTGGGTTCTGAAACCAAGCGGGGGGCCTGTGCTGCTCCCAGACATGGAGGCCTTTTTTTTGTCCCCCATTTCTTGTAGGTAAGACTCTAGGGATTTCCCTGGTGGCACAGTGGTTAAGAATCCACCTGCTAATGCAGTGCACACAGGTTCGATCCCTGATCTGGGAAGATCCCATGCGACTCGGAGCAACTAAGCCCGTGCACCACCACTGCTAAGCCCAGGCTCTAGAGCCCTTGAGCTGCAACTACTGAGCCCATGTGCCACAACTACTGAAGCCCACGCACCTAGAGCCTGTGCTCTTCAATAAGAGAAGCCACCACAATGAGGAGCCTGCACAGCCAAGAGACTCCCTGAGGCAAGATTAAAGGAACTAGAGAAGCTCATCAAGATTAGGAGACCAGATGAAAGAAATGCAAGCCCTGCTTACACTCTAATCTTGTCAGAGACCCCACTGTGGAACCATTGTTAAAAACCCCTCATCAAATCCTCTGGGGTCGGGACCCACAGTTTTCAGGGCATTAGCCCGCTGGGTCCCCCTTTGCCTGGTAAAGTAATAAAGCTATCCTTTCTACTTCACCCAAAATTTTGTCTCCGAGATCTGATTCGGCACCGGTGCAGAGAGGCCGAGCTTTCGGCACCAGTTCTTGTGTGCCATCATGTGCTGTCAGTGTGGACTGTGAGGCTGGGAAGATAGAATTCCCCCAGAGGGACTCGCCGGGTGGCACAGTGGTTAAGAATCTGCCAGCCGATGCAAGAGACATGGGTTTGAGCCCTGGTCTGGGAAGATCCCACATGCCACTGAGCAACTAAGCCCATGTGCCACAACTATTGAGCCCATGTGCCACAACTACTGAAGCCCACATACCTAGAGCCTGTGCTCCACAACAGGAGAAGCCACCACAATGAGAAGCCTGTGCGCTGCAACAAAGAGTAGCCCCCGCTCGCCACAGCTAGAGAAAAGCCCACATGCAGCAAAGAAGACCCAACATAGCCAATTAATCAATTAATTAATTAACTAATTAAAAAATGACGCAAGGAATTCCCTGGTTGTCCAGTGATTAGGACTCAACACTTCCACTGCAGGGGGCCCAGGTTCAATCCCTGGTCGGGGAACTAAGATCCCACATACTGTGGCCAAAAAATAAAAGGAAATCCCCTAGACAGCTGACTCTCGGGGGCCCACCGTGCCTTTGTGCAGACTTCCCAGCCCCTCTGCGGCAGCTCAGGTCCGCCTGTCTTCCTCACCGCATTCAACAAATGTTGATGGGGAAGCCACGCCCCAGGCCCTGGTGTGGGCTGTGTACACAGCATAAACAAGGTGGACAACCTCCCTGCTCGCAAGACCGGGGGTCGGTTCACTGGTTCCGTAAGGAGCCAGATAGGAAACATCTTAGGCTTTGTCTCTGATGCAGCAATTCTGTCACAAGTACTCAGCTCTGCCCTTTAGTGCAGAAGTAGCCAGGGACAATAACACTTCATTACAAAAACAAGCGGGGCTGGACCCCTGCCCATAGTTTGCCAAGCCCAGCCATAAAGCTTCCATTTTGGAGGGGTGACCAAAGAGCCTAGGAACTAAAGAAAAGAAAACCGTAACAAGATGTGAAAACTGCGGAGAATGTAAACAGGTCACTGGATGGAGAGGGACGGAGGGACGGAGGCCACCGCAGACAGAGGGCTGGTCCGGGGAGGTGGAGCACCCTGCGTGCTGGGGGACAGAGGGGCTGGCCACAGAGACAATCAGGAGGCAGAGCACCCCAAGCCTCTGGAGCCACGCGCCTCAAGGCCCCAAGGCTGGAACAGGCTTCGGGTGCTTGAGGACCCAGGAGGCGCACTGCGGCTACACCGAGGGGGCAGTGGTGGGCGCGCGAGACCCCGCAGGAGATGCGGGTCCCCGTGTGCAGCTTTGCTCTTGGGTGAGGAGTTTGTCTTAGCTTCTTCCCATGATAGGAAGCCACAGGAGGGGTGACGGAATTCCTCCCTCCCGTCCCCACGGCAGGCCCGGACCCCATGCCGAGGGACGATCCTCCTTGATGGGCGCCCTCTCCCAGGCCGGCCAAGGAGACGGGGTCTCTGCAGGGTACTCTTCTCCTGTCTAGAAAATCCTTTCTCTAGCATTTTGCCTGCGCTTCACTCTTCCTTGAGCTTTGGTGGGGAGGGGTTGGCTGCTTGGTGCCAGGATCTGGGGGCCAAATGAGCTCAGGGTAGCGAGTTCCTTTTACCTCCATTTTTATGCCCTGAATGCGGGCACCTCTGGGTCCTCTGGTGGGGCTGACAGTCACATTGCCATGGAGTGTTTGCCTGTTGATAACTGGAGTAATAATCTCACTCGGTCACCCCCCAAGTCCAGCACTGCAGGGGACCTTATCCTCCTCGTTGTGGGGAGAAGACGTCTAGGCTGGGGGCAGAATCCCCTAGAGAAGAACCAGTGTTCTATCCACGTGGCTCTGGGGGTTTCCAGGGCAGGAAAACAACCCCACGTCACCCGAAGAGAGGTGGCTCTGCCCGGGGGCGTCCCTGCTCTGAACAGAGGAGGGAGGAGGGCACAGGGGACGCACTGACCTGCGGGCCCGGAGGCCCGGGGGAGCTGAGCGACCCTTCCATGCACGGGGGCTGCGTGGTCTCCAGTTCCAGGACGAGATTCTTCACATCGGGGGAGAGAAACTTTAAGGCAAAGTGACACAGGTTACAGGTCAGACTTGCGGCACAGAAGAAGGGTCAGCCCCCGGACACAGACCTGTTCCACAGCCCAGCCCCCGATGCTGGCGGTTCCCTGATACCCCAGTGGGTGTCTCAAGAAGGCGACCTCTGGGCCCCCAGTTTCCATTCTCTCATCTGCTCTGAGACGAACCTGGCTTGCATGGACTATAGAGAGGTAAAGACCACTCTGGATGGAGTTAGGAAGCTCACTCAGGGGCCTTAATCCAGTGTCCAAGTCGGCACCGCCCAACAGAAATAAAATGTGAGCCACCAATGCAGACACCTGTGCGGTTTAAAATTTTCTGGTAACCACATAAAAAAGGTGAAAGGAGACAAATGAAATTAATTTTAATTTTAATAAGTATTTTATCTTAACCAATATATCCCAAACATTATTTCAACATATATTCAATATAAAAAATTATTGCAATATTTTGCATTCTTAGAAAATGCAGCCAACGCGTATTTTATACTCAGCACATCTCAGCTGGAGCTGGCCACATAGGAGCTCTCCTGGACAGTGCAGCTCGAAGAGGTTCTGGGAAGATCTGAGCATCTCAAGTCCCTGGAATGCCCTGGGCGGTTGTCTTCTAGGTCAGCTTCCCAAATCCTGCTCTTTGCTCACCTTTTCCTCCCCGCCCCTAATTCTGTTCCCTCTCACGGGACTGTTTCCTGTGTCACCTCATGGATATGGTATAAGTCAGATTCGGGCTGTGGAAGGGAATTTCACAAGCCCTTGGGGAGAAGAAAAAACAGAAGGGGAAATTCCATGTCTGAGTCCCTAATAGGAGCCCAGAAAATTATAAATCCACCTCCTTGTTTTTGAAAGGACGGGACACTTTGCCAAGTCCGATTCCCTGCTGAGAAGCATCTCCCTCTGTCAGTTGTTTAAGACAGAGGGAGGAACAGCTACATGTCAGTTCTGGGCTCCAGCTGCTGCGTGAGGGCAGAGAGCTGGGCCCCTCCGGACGGACCCTGAAGGCAGCTCCTGCTGAGTGGTGCGGGAGGAGGTGGGCTGCGTGGTGGCCCTGGGACCCACACTTCTGCCCTCTCGTGAGCCCAAAGCTACTCACTGGACTTCGGCCTCCTCGGAAGAAGGGTGGTGGGAACAGAGGGGGCGGCGGGGGGGTGAGCAGGCAACATGCCCGGTGGGCACCCCGCTTCTTCTGATCCAGGCCGGGAAGGGCTGTGCAGAGAAAACCACTGCTGGTTAGTACGGGGTCAGCACTAGGGCCTCTGGGTGCCCACCGTGCCAGGGTGGCACCCCAGACGCCTGCGTCTCATTTCCAGCCTGCTGGGCGTGAGCACACCTCCTGTCTGTACCCGACCTAGCCCTCCCCACCTTCACTGGATAAAGAAGCAGATGGTGCAGCAGCCACGGTGACCATCATGAGGTCTGGGGCTCCTTCTCCAGACACCGACGGGTCACTTTGTAGATGAGACAAGGAAGGCAAAGTTCAAATGGTCATAAGGTGCCCCCAGCAGTCGGGAAGAAGGCAGTGTCTGCTAATACGCTTGATCCTGTGCCCGGAAGGAACGGTTCCAGGGGGAGGCATCAGGGCTGGGGGCAGTGCTGACCAGACCCAGAGCCAGGATTTCAAGCACAGGTTTGACTCCAGACTCTACACAGACATTCGGGGTCACCCATGCTCCCTGGAGACCCACAGCTTAATGTCTCCAGACATGGGTGTGAGGAGACGAAGCGAGGGCCCTGGGTCCTTACAGCCTCACTGCCCCGTGCCCGTTTCAGGGCTCGTACATGTTCAGTGTTGAAGTGCACCT
Organism: Hippopotamus amphibius kiboko; assembly: GCF_030028045.1. Lineage (NCBI taxonomy): Eukaryota > Metazoa > Chordata > Mammalia > Artiodactyla > Hippopotamidae > Hippopotamus > Hippopotamus amphibius. Next base: position 102,761,117 of record NC_080191.1, read on the forward strand.
GGCAGAAAGGGCAGGGGTCCTCTGTTCAGCCCAGTGGGTTCCTGCAAAGTGGACACACCCTAGAAGCCGGCACCTGGGTGCAGACACAGAACTCCCCGGCCTCCAGAAGACCCTTCAGCTCCTGTCCAGTCTCTGCACTGCTCCCTGTCCATCATCCTGGCTTCTAGCGCTGGGGAGTCCTTGTGCCTATATTTGAACTTTATATAAACGTGAATTCTTGTGTCTTTCTTTTGCTCAACTTGTCTGTGAGGGACATCCTGGTCATTGCCTGTGGTTGTTATGCTGCTGAAGAGGGTCCCACTGTAGGACTCGACCACAACCTGCTTGTCCATCCTGCTGCCACTGCACACAGGCTTGACACCACTACACACCCTCCAGAGTGGCTAAAGTGAAAAGGACAGAAAATAACAAATGTTGGCAAGGATGTGGAACTCTCTTCCATGGGCTGGTGGCAGTGAAAATTGCTTCAACCTCTCTGGAAAACTCTCGGCATCATCTACTAAAGCTGAATATAGGCACATGCGATAGCTCAGCAGCTCACTCCTAGGTGTTTACCGATGGAAAAGTGGGTGCATGTTCAAACACATGTACTGGAACATTCATAGAAGTTAAGACTCATAATCGCCCAAAGCTGTAGTTTTTCAGCTCCCAGTTTTGGTCTTGTGATGCTACCTCCACCTCCACCCCTTTTCTGAACCTCTGACCTCACAGACCATGGGCGGGTTGCCCTCCGCACACATCTCGCCCTGAACCCAGTTTTCTGTCTTGTCTCCTAGGGGCCAGCACTTGCCTTCTCTTTCCACCCTGTGATCCAGGACCTGCCTCAGACATCAGGCTACTGTTGGGTGCTTCTCAGAAGGTGCCCAGTGTGGGGTGGCTTGTGTCAGCTCCAGCACCCGGGAATCACCACCCCAAGCACACCTACACCCTGCACCTGGTGGAGGAGCATCCCACTGGCTGGGCCAATGGTTCTCGACCCCTCAGACGCAACGCCCCATTGGTAAGAAATATTTTTAAAGAGCCCTTTGTCATCCTAAAATGAAATTCCTAAATACTACAACATACTTATGCAATTAAAAAATCAATATAATGCTCTGAGTGTCATATAAAAGAGATCTTTCAGAAAAAGGATTTATGATATAAAAATGCATATTTTGACTATAAGTGGTCAGGCACTAGCACATCAGAAAACATGATGATGTAGGACTTCCCTGGTGGCTCAGTGGTTAAGAATTCACCTGTCAATGCAGGGGACATGGGTTTGATCCCTGGTCCAGGAAGATCCCACATGCCACCGAGCAACTAAGCCCACATGCCACAACTATTGAGCCTGTATGCCACAACTACTGAAGCCCGGGTGCCGAGAGCCTGTGCTCCACAATGAGAAGCCACCACACTGAGAAGCCTGTGCACCACAACAGAGTAGTTCCCCCTCACCGCAACTAGAGAAAGCTCAGGTGCAACAACGAAGACCCAATGCAGCCAATAAATAAATAAAATAAATTTATATTAAAAAAAAGGAAACGATGTAGTTTGATGCTTGCACCCATATCGTCTCACAAAACTCAGTTTCATACTATAGTAGTTCAACAAATATTAATGTGAAAGAGAATTAGGTTCTAGGCTGAGATGATTATGAAAGGTATGCATCTTCCATGTGACATTTCAGAGTCATGTGGGACATGGATCCACTCTTGATGTATGACTCTGTCCCACTCTTCACAGGAAACCTCTCACCCCAGCCACTGTGACAACTGAAAATGAACATTTCCAAAGTGGCCCTAAAAAACACTCTCTGACATAAATTGTAGCAATGTTTTCTTAGGTCAGTCTCCCAAGGCAATAGAAATAAAAGCAAAAAATAAACAACTGGGACTTAATCAAACTAATAAGCTTTTGCACAGCAAGGAAAACCATAAACAAAACAAGAAGACAGCCTATGGAATGGGAGAAAATATGTGCAAATGATGCAACCAACAAGTGATTAATTTTCAAAATACACAAACAGCTCATACAAACAACCGTGTCAAAAAGTGGGCAGAAGACCTAAATAGACATTTCTCCAAAGAAGACACACTGATGGCCAATAGGCACATGAAAATATGCTCAACCTCACTAATTATTAGAGAAATGCAAATCAAAATTACAATGAGCTGTCACCTCCCACCAGTCAGAACGGCCATCATCACAAATTCTACAAATAACAAATGCTGGAGAGGGTGTGGAGAAAAGCGAACCCCTCCTACATTGTTGGTGGGAACGTAAATTGGTGCAGCCACTATGGAGAACAGTATGGAGGTTCCTCAAAACACTAAAAATAGAGTTACCGTATGATCCTGCAATCCCACTCCTGGTCATATATCCAGAGAAAACTAATTCAAAAAGATACATGCACGTTTATGTTCATAGCAGCACTATTTACAACAGCCAAGAGATGGAACCAACTAAAGGTCCATTGACAGATGAATGAATAAAAAGGTGTGGTATGTACATACAATGGAATATTACTCAGCCATAAAAAAGAATGAAATAATGCCATTTGCAGCAACATGGATGGACCTAGAGATGATCATGTTAAGTGAAATATAAGTTAGAGAAAGACAAACATCATATGATATTGCTTATATGTGGAATCTAAGAAAAATGATACAAATGAACTTACTTATAAAACAGAAAGAAACTCACATAGAAAACAAATTTATGGTTACCAAAGGGGAAAGGGGGTGGGGGAGGGATAAATTAGGAGTGTGGGATTAACAGATACAAACTGCTACATATAAAATAGATAAATATCCCTGTTTATATTCAATATTCTGTAATAAACCATAATGGAAAAGTTTCCGAAAAAGAATATGTATATATGAGAATCACTTTGCTGTACACCAAAAACTAACACAACATTGTAAATCAACTATACTTCAATAAAAATAAAAACAAATTAAAAACAAATAAACCAAAACAAAGTGGCCCTATTAGAAACTATTGGCTTCTCCCACGCTTGGAGACAGGCTTGGTCCCAGACAGTCCACAGAATCCGATTCCCACACCAAAGCAGCATCTGCCCCAGGTAGGTTAACAAGGAACGGAAGGGAATCAGAGAAGCAAGGAAGAGATGATGACCCACTGGGAGGGACATGGGAGCCTTTCTGGGGAAGGTGGCATTCATGCTAGTTCTGGAAGACTGGGGAAGATTCATACAGGAAGTCTTCCAGACCCCGGAACTGTCTGGGGCAGGACTGGATGGGGCGGCGGATGGAAGGAGGAGGACTCCCCAGGGGGCAGGAGGAATGGCAGGGAGAAACAACATTCTGTTCAGGCCACTTTTTTAAAAAAAATTATTGGAATATAGTTGATTTACAATGTTGTGTTAGTTTCATGTGTACAGCAAAGTGAATCAGTTATACATATACATATATCCACTCTTTTTTTTTTTTCAGATTCTTTTCCCATATAGGTCATTACAGAGTATAGAGTAGAGTTCCCTGTGCGATACAGTAGGTCCTTATTAGTTACCTATTTTATATATAGTAGTGTGTATGTGTCCATCCCAATCTCCCAATTTCTCCCTCTCGCTCCTCTCCACCTGGTAACCATAAGTTTGTTTTCTGCGTCTGTGACTGTACTTCTCTTTTGTAAATAAGTTCATTCATACACTTTTTATTTTAGATTTCACATATAAGCAAAGACATATTTGTCTTTCTGTGTCTGACTTACTTCACTCAGTATGACAATCTCTAGGTCCATCCATGTTGCTGCAAATGGCATTTGTTCTTTTTTATGACTAATATGCTATTGTGTATATGTACCACATCTTCTTTACCCGTTCCTCTGTTGATGGACATTTAGGTTGCTTCCATGTCCTGCCTACTGTAAATAATGCTGCAATGAACACTGGGGTGCATGTATCTTTTCAAATTATGGTTTCCTCCAGGTATATGCCCAGGGGTGGGATTACTGGACCATTTGGTAGTTCTATTTTTAGTTTTCTGAGGAACCTCCATACTATTCTCCACAGTGGCTGCACCAGTTTACATTCCCACCAATAGTGTAGGAGGGTTCCCTTTTCTCCACACCCTCTCCAGCATTTACTGTTTCTGGATTTTTTGAGGATGGCCATTCTTTGACGGCAAGAGCAGAAGTCCATTCACACCGGCTCTGGTGGGAGAAAAGTGAGGTTTATCGTAAAGCTAAGGAATGTTAGGAAGAGCAGGAACCGAAGCCCTAGCCCTCCTCTCCCCCCACCTCTCTCCTCTCTCCCAGTCCTCCCTCTCCCTCTCTCCCCTCCTTCCTCTCCCCCTCCCCCTCCCTCCCACCCCTGCTGCTCTCTTATGCTTGTTTCTGGGCATCTGTTCACCCTGTGTTCTTGCATCTTCACTCCCCCCATCACCCCACAATGGCTGACCCAGTCTTGCCTCAAGTCTTTTCGCTCCAGCATCTGTTTGGCTGGAATATCCCTTCGTGGCTCTTGTTTCAAATATCCATGACAGGGACTCTGATGGCCCTGCACGTCTTTTCCAGCCAAGTGACAGTTCCCTGGGACGGCTGTGCAGACCCACCCGGGACCAGGGCCAATCTTCAGCAGAATCTCAGTGTGTTGCCAGCTCACTGTGGCTATGGGAGAAGGTTCTCTGGAAGGGGGCAAGGGCAGGCAGACCCTCCAAATAGTGAAATAGAGCACAGAAGCAAGAAGTTTCAAGGTGGAGGTCTCATGGGGGAGGAGGCTCTGGAAAGAACAGAGGGGGTGAGGAAGACTGAGAAGTTAGTTTGGGGCTAGATCGTGCCGTTCGGATGCCCCAACCAAGTGTTTGGGCTTTATTCAAAACGTAGTAAAGAGTGACAGAAGGTGCTGAGTGAAGGAGTAATAGGATCAACGCGGTGCTGGGAGAGATGGTGTGGGGGCAGGTGGGTGAGGGGAGCTCGGAGAATGGGGGCAGAGAGCCGGTGGCTGGCCGGGCAAGGACATGGCCTGACAGGGCCTGCACCGGCGTGGAAGCAGTGAGGGCTGGAAGGAAGGGGCCACGCACACATCCTGGGGAGAAAGAAACCGGGGGTCGGTGGAAAAGAAGGAAAGATCGGGGTGATTCTGACGTCGCAGGGGACCCGGGGCCACCGTGGTCAGAGTCTAAGGACAGTCAGAGCAGGCACGGGTGTGTGAGGAAAGCTGCCAGGTTCAGCACTAGACGTTCGTTCATCTGCGCCTGTGCTTTGCCAGGCACTGGACTAGGCCTCGTGAGGGCAGAGATGCCCGAACGTGCCCCTGCCTGTCGGCGGCTGCCCCGTGCCCTCGGCTCACGGCCCACTCTGCCCTCCCACGCACGCCCAGCCCCGTCCTGGAGACTCTTACTCTACAGCAAGACCTGTCGGGCACTGCCTCCGCCAAGCAGCTTTCCTCGATTCCCAGGCCAAGACTGAGGGGTCCTGCGATGCTTTCTCTGCGCTCACTCCAGGTTAGCTCTTACCCATGGGGTGTTTCCTTGTATCTCCCCAACTCAACTGTGCTTCCTGGGAGGATGGGCGTCAGTTTTGATCCCTAGGGTCTAGCACAGCACCTGGCGTACATTGGACATTCCACAAATGTTTGCTGAATTAACTTTAAAAATTTACTACATGCCAAGCACCATTTAAGTGCTTCACACCTATAAATTCACCGAATCCTCAGAGCAACGCTGAGAGTTCAGTGCTATTATCACTATGACCATCAACCCCATTTCACAGATCCGGTAAGCTGAGGCAAAGAGGTAAAGCAACTTGCCCAAGGTCGTACAACTAGTAAGTGACAGAGGCAGGATTTGAACTCTGGTTTCAGAGTCCTTCCTGTTGATTGGACACTATGCCTGCGTGTGCGTAGAAATAAAGACCGGGAATTAAGAAGAAGGCCAGGGGCTCCCGGGACAACCACCTGAGATAGAACGTATCGATGCCTCCAACGAAGACGCACCTGTAGCTGAACACAGCTGGCCCCACTGCCTCATCGCCATGAGGGAGCAGGCACACCAGGGGACCATGGGCATCTTGGTAAGAGGCGGTGAGAAAGGATTTATTCTAGGAGTTGGGCTTTTGCAACGTGATGCTGGGGCACGTACGGGACAGCCAAGTCAGCCTTGCTCTGGACTGGCTGCTGTCAGGACGTGACGGCTAGTCTGCGACTGCATCTTAATTCTCACCCAGAAGAAGAGGAGACGGGAGGGAGACGAGAGGGAAATGGGAGCTGTGGGCGTAAAGCAGCGCAGTCTTCCGTGTGAGCAAGGGCAGAGGGCCTGCTGGCTCGGAGACAGTCTTGTGTCTATGTCTGGCATGGTGACGATGGCCCTGTTTTTGTCTTGATCCATCACGGTCACAGAGTGGCCCTGTCGGCCATCGTTCTGTGAGGTTGTCCGCGTCCAAGAGGAGGAGCCGCGGCTGAACTGGGAGGGCAGGCAGTGTTGTTACGAGACCTGACATCAGCAGCAATGGTACGCCTCTCCCCACCTCTCCAAGTTTCTCTCCTGGAGCGTAAGCTGCTGCGGCCAGCCTGGGACAGGCGGGCAGGCATGGGGGTCTCCAAAGCCCTTCCGGGGCCCCAGCTGCAGCCTCTCCTTCGCCTCAGTTGGGCCTCAGCAGACAGCAAGGGCTGAGCTGTGGTTCTCCGCACCGCCTCTCCCAGCCAGGAGCACCTGGGGGCTGCAGGTTCGAGGGCCGAAGGTGCACTGCTCACTGTTCCTGTTTCCAGACCATGTAGGGCCCCAGTGCCTCCTGCAGCCCACACCCTGGAAGGCCTCCACCCATGACCTCCCTGCCTCCTGGAGGCCGGAGTCCCTCAGCAAACACACAGTCAGTTGCTTCTCCTGCCGAGGCTTCTGCATTGTTCGCCCCTCCTCCTCCACCCACTTCGTTTTCAGCAGGTGAGGACCATCTATTTCTGCCCGCCCCCCAGCTCCCTGGAGAGGTTTGTTTTTAGTGCCGTCTAGTTTATTTCCAGCTCATTCCAGCTCAGAATATTTCCATCAGGTGGACATGTTTGGGAACAGCGTCCCCCCGCCCCTCCCTGCCAGTCTCTAAGACAGGACTTCACACGTCTATTTTGGTGTCATCCGAGCGGCCTGTGGGTCCCTCCGGACTGGGCTGCCTCTGCGGAATCGTGTCTGAGTTCAGGTCCAGCCTGGAAAGCCCCAGAGGCTCTGTTGTAATGGAAACAATAGCGTGTGTGTGTGTGTGTGTGTGTGTGTGTGCGCGCACGCGCGCGTGTGCGTGCGTGTGTGTGTGTGTGTGTGTGTGTGTGTGTGTGTGTGTGTGTGTGTGTGTGTACTCGGGGCCTGCAGAAACCTGGGAGCCCCACGTGGCTCAGCCCCAGGCAACTGCCTTGCAAACGGCAACCTCCACGGAATTTCAGGACTGCCTGCCCTGACTCACACACACCAAAGCTGCACCACATCACGGACAGAAACAACGCTGAGTGTGATGCAGGCTTTTGGCAAATGGTTGGGTTTTTTTTCTTTTCTCTGTTGTTGATGCTGTCTTTGCCCTTTGGACAAAATACCCACTTGCGTCTGGGGCATATCCTTGGAAAGGAACTCACGCTGACCTACTATTGGAAACACAGGGCCTTGCATCCACGTGTGAGTTCAGGTGCAAGTGACCATGGGACCCGGCGTGACTCCCATCGTCAACCCGAGACTCAGTTTCCCCATCTGCACCACAAGGGATTTGGCCCAAACCATCTTCAAAGTGCTTTTCCTACACATACGAGCCCAGGATCACCAACGTGTCCATCTGGGTCTCTCACGCACTAGACCAGCCCATCAGCAGGGCACTAGAGACAGCCTTTTCTGTTTCTGCCTCCTGTTTTTGCATCAAGCAGCACCGCATCAAACCAAGCAAATGTGCCATTAGAAGGCAGCAAAGGAAAGAAGGGCCACAAACATCCTGCCTTTGCAGGTCGGGAAAATTACAGGTGCTGTCATGCACTAACTGGTCTGCAGCTGCTCCTGCTCAATCTCTTACGCCCCCCGCCCCTCCGCTTTGGGACTCGCCTGCCTGTTTGAACTTGTGTTCGCAGGAGCCCAAGGAGAGGAGAGGTCAGGTCACGTGCTCGTGGCATCACGAAGGGGTCTGACCGTGAGTCAGAGGGCTCAGCTACAGCCAAGTTCTCACCCCGACTGTCTGCAGCTTGCCTGGTTTTCCCCGATTCACAGATTCCAGAGAAGGCTGCACCCTGCAACTTGCCTTCAACCCCATTCACCCCACATGCACCTTGAGAAGCAAATTCTGACCCTAGCGCTTGAACGTAGCTGAACTGCTCTGGACGACCAGTTAGGCGTTTGCTGTCTTGCGATCTGACTGAGCAGGCCTGGGGGGCAGGTGAGGACACAGCCTACAAAGAAGATGTTTGTCCCTGGGACGATGGGGAGCTGTATGACCCAGCCAGGAGCTGCCAGCCAGCCTGGAGAGGGATGGCCACCAGGACACCATGCTGCTTCAAAGCCAAGGGAGCAGCAGCTGCCAGCCTGCCACTCAAGGTCACAAGAGAGGCACGCACGTGCACGTGGGCACACATGCACACACACGTGTGCGCCAAAAGCCCCACCAACTCCAATGTCAAATCCCTTTGCGTTGCAGGTGCAGCACCGGTGGAGGAGTTTAGGATTGAAAGCCTGCCAAAAGCTCCCAGAACAAGTCTGTTTTCCAAGAGTCTTTTTTCCAAAACAGCACACACACACACACACACACACACACACTCACTCACAGAACTCATCCAAGCAGCAGGCTGAGTAGCAGAGCAGTCCTGAGATGGTGAGCAGATGAGCGAGGTCAAGGGATGGGCCAGTCATCGCGGGCAAGGCCTGGTGGGCTGGCCGGGGGACACTTGCTGGAGGCCGGCTGAGATGTGTCACACCCTGGTGCTTGCAGCACCTGGGCTGCTGGGCATTTGGGGTGGGAGTCGGCCAATCCCTGCTTTGGTGTTGCTTCTACCCCAGATGCCAGGGGTCCGGAGGCCAGTCCTGAGCTCCAGGTAGCAGGAAAGGGGAGGCAGCGCTCTGGCCTCTCTGGAGGAGGCACTAGGGGGCGGCTTGGGAGAGGAAGAGCGCCCTGGGGAGTGCCCAGGGGAGGAGGTGGGGTTGGGAGCCTGGGAGACCGATGCCCCTGCAGCAGAGGGGAACGGAGGGTAATACGTCCAACAGGCTGCTTTCCATCCTGGCGAGCCTCACGGAGCCAGCCTCGCTGTCCCCCCACCACGATGGGTGTGGGACGGGGGGTGTCTGCCCACCTCTGCTCCAGGGAAGTTCTTTGTTGCTTCACCACATCTGTGCCAAAGTGTTGGCAACAAAGCTAAACTTAATTTTTAAAATATGTATTTATATATGTATTTCCAAAGGGTCCAAGGGGCAAGCTTTTTTAGATGAAGCTTCCCTGTAAAATGATTAAGTGACATATACCAGATACGCACGGAAGTCTGTCGGACACTTTGCAGGCACCTGATGTATAAGCAGGCACGCGTGCGCACACACAGAATTCTAGCTCAGAAGAGGAGTCAGCGCTGATGTTTTAACTAGCTTAGTAGTGACCAGGAGCTGCAGCAGGAGTCAGCACGCTTTGTCCGGGAAGGGCCAGATGGTAAGTGTTTGAGGCTCTGTGGGCCTCATGGCCCCTGCTGCCACGCAACTCTCCCATCGGGCACGAGAGCGGCATAGACAACACGGATGGGAATGCGTGTGGCCGTGTGGCAATGAAACTTTATTCACAAAAAGAGGAGGCAAGCTGGCTGCGGCCTCCATGCTGTAGTTTGCCGACCCCTGAGCTACAGCCTGCAAAAGGAAGCATCCTTCTTGCATTCATTCATCTACTGTTTCCTTCAGAAACACACAGCGAGCGGGTGCCAGACGCCTGCAAGACGCAACGGCTAGACACAGTCGCTGCCTCTGCACGTGTCTTTCCGTGTCCTGGAAAGAGAGCAGGCCCTGGAGGCAGGCAAACTTGGGCTGCAGCCCTGCTTTTGCCCCTTGCTGGCTGTCCGAACTTGAGCAAGTTATTCACTCTCTCGGGGTCTCAGCTTCCTTATCTGTTGAGCGGGTATGGAGAAACACACCTGGCTCCTTTGCTGTGAGGATTAGCACAAGGCACAGACTAGGGGCTCTTTTATCAACATTTTCATAGATAACTTGTACCAGATGGAAAAATAAAAGTGACTCACAGGAGGCTGGGGTGTCTGCGGGGATTTACAAGAAGGAGTGATGGGTACCAGTTGGGGCAGGGGATACAAGTGAGAAATCAGGGAAAGCTTCCTGGACTTGACCTGATCTTTGAAAGTAGAGATCTGCTGGTACCACGATGGGAGGAGCGAGGGAGGGAGAGGGTTAGGCTCTGTTCCTTCTCTGGGGCATCTCCCTCTCTCTGTTTGCAGAAACATCAGGGAAAGCAGCAGAGCGGGCACAGAGTCCTGAAGCCCAGCCCACGGCAGGAAGGTCTTCTGCATCACATTTACCCAGATCCCCCAGTGCTGGCTCATGTTCCTGCAGCTCTTTCATTTTTCAAGCCTCATTTCTAAAACCTTTAGAGATGGAAGTTTTGCCGTTTTAAGCACCTGAAGGATTTACTTTTTACCATTCCACACCAAACGTCTCCTCAACATGTTTACACAAGTAAACCACTCAGCTATACTCTGTTTCACTATTGTGAAAAGGAAGGTGGCTGACCAGGGGATCGCTGAGGTCCTACCCAGCCCTGCAGGTGTCCGCAGCTCTACTCTAAACCTGATGTCTCAGGCTCACCAATGTCTCTGTCTCCCTCCTTCTGTGATTTTCTTTCCTGCCTCAATCCCATTCTGTCTCCCTGTCTCTTTGTCTCACTCTCTGTCTCTGTCTCTCCAGGCACTAACAGTGGAGTTTCCTTAAGTCAAATGCCTGGAGGTGCGCTCACTACTTAACTACCCCTCAGCCAAGCGTGCCAGCCTGGGATCTGGAGTCCTGGTCTCCAGCCCTGGTGTGGACCGTAACTTGCTGTGCCACTTTGGACAACTCACTGCCGTGCTGGGCTTTGGTTTTCCCAAATGTAAAATGGGAGCATTGGGCTAGATGCACTCTAAGTTCTGGCTTCTCCCAGCGGAGGTGACTCCTGAGACACAAGTGGCCCTTCATGAGGGCCCTGGACCAGGTGGAGGACCACTCTGCTCTCTTCTCCCCTGGAGAGCAATCCTTGCCCTCGAGGCAGCCGGCTGGCTGAGCTGCCTGTCGTTGGCCCAGGCACCCGCTCACCGAAACACTGCTCACCCAGCACAGCTGCCTGCAAAATCTAATTCATTATAAAAGTTTCTGGGGCCTTCGTGCAGCTGTCAGCAGGTGTCATATTCACAGTATTTCGTCTTAATCGCAGCTCTGGGATTCATCACCCAGGCCAGAAGACCCTTCTGGAATACTGCCTCCCCGGGCATGGGGCCAGCGCGCCTGTCGCCACTGCTACCACACACACGGCCTGTTTCCTGCTAAGCCCACCAGGGCAGAGTCTGCTTTGCATCTTCCCCTCCACCGTGTCTCCCACCCCTGCTGCCCAGAGAGACTGTGTGGCTGGGCTAACTCGACATCCTTCCCGAGGACGCAGCCTCCGCAGAAGTAGGCTGTAGGACCTGGGTTCTGTTCTCACTGCCGGACACGCTCTCCTTGACCAAACTTTGGTCAGGCTCTGAACCAGGCCCCAACTTGGGCTTCCATGTCAGCCTTGCTGAGTCCAGTTTTAGCAAGAATTCTGCTGTCAGAACCGTTGATATCTGTTCACCGTTGATATCTGATAGATTTCTCATCTCCCCCACCCTTGATATCTTATCACCTGGCCTGCCTTCAGCAAGAATCCTTAAGTGGCTTTAGCGAGATCCTCCTACACTTGAGGTCTCTTGGTAATTTTCCATCCACCAACCCCTCAACCTGCTCCTTGGCCGCAAATCCCCTCTTGTTCCTGTTTAATTCAGAATTGAGCCCAATCTCTCTCCCCTCTTGGGAGAGTCTTGCCACCTGTGGCACTGGTCTCCATCAGTCTCCCTTACCCTTTCAACAAGCATCAGAATCATTTTTCCCTTGACACAGATCCAGTGTTTTGCACACAGGAGAGCTGGGTAACAGATTCCACTCCAACCCACAAACGTACCATGTGTCAAGCCCTTGAGTTGAAGACATCAGTTGGGACTTCCCTGGTGGCACAGTGGTTAAGAATCCACCTGCCAGGACTTCCCTGGTGGTGCAGTGGTTGGGAATCCGCCTGCCAATGCAGGAGACATGGGTTCAAGCCCTGGTTCGGGAGGATCCCACATGCCGAGGAGCAACTAAGCCCGTGCACCACAACTACTGAGCCTGTGCTCTAGAGCCTTTGAGCTGCAACTACTGAAGTCCACATGCCTAGAGACCATGCTCCGCAACAAGAGAAGCCACTGCAACGAGAAGCCCACGCACCACAATGAAGAGTAGCCCCCGCTCACCACAACTAGAGAAAGCCCGTGTGTAGCAACAAAGACTCTACGCAGCCAATTAATTAATAAATTAATTAAAAAAGAAAAGAATCCATCTGCCAATGCAGGGAACACAGGTTCAATCCCTGGCCCTGGAAGATCCCACATGCCATGGAGCAACTGAGCCTGTGCACCACAACTAATGAACCTGTGCTCTAGAGCTCATGGGCCACAACTACTGAGCTGGCGTGCGCAGAGTCCGTGCTTAGCAATAAGGGGAGCCACTGCAATGAGAAGCCTGTGACTGCAACAAAGACCCAAGGCAGCCAAAAAATAAAATAAATGAAGACATCAGTTGAATCCAGATGCCTGACCCTGGAGACTTCCGGACGTGACCTCACCCCACACCCCCCCACACCCCCACCAGCAGGAGAGGATGAGCAGGGAAGCTGAGAAAAACGCAGGTGTGGCCCAGCCAGCTGGGCTTGGAGGCATTTCCAACACCCAGCCCCAGGTCTCTCTAACCAAACCTCACAGCCCCTCCACTTCCGGTCCTAGTTTCCCGGCTGGGAAACAAACGCACACGGGTAGGCAATCTGAGTTGCCTCCCTGACTGTCCCGGCCACAGAGAGGCTTCAGTCATGCATGCATTTGCTGTCTCTGTTGAATAGCTTACTCTTCAATGTGCGCAAGGGATCCGCAACTCATTTTGAAATCCCTTAAATCAAATAAGGTGGATAAACAGAGAGAGGACACAGTAAATATGACACAACAATCGCGACTGCAGAATCGATGTGGTAGGTGTATTTGTTTGCTAGGACTGCCCTAGCGAATTACCTGGGAGGCTGAAACAACAGAAATTCATTTTTCACAGTTTGGGAAGCTAGACGTCCAAGAGGAAGGTGTCAGACGCTTTGGTGTCTTCCGAGGCGTCTCTCCTTGGCTTGCAGACGGCTACCTCTTCCCTGTGTCCTCACGTGGCCTTTCCTCATTTCAAGCATCCCTGCTGTCTCTTCATGTGTCCAGATCTCCTCTTTTTATATGCACACCGGTCAGATTGGACCAGAGCTGATACTGTCCAGGGTTCTTGGCCCTCCCCAAGCAATAGAAATTGACTAGAGGCCAGACAAGGAATGCAGGCAAGGCTGTATTGGGGCCCCCGCTGCAGCAGGGGGGAGCGAGAACAAACAGCCGCTTCCTTTGCTCCTTGCTCCCCGAGGGGTGAGGGTAGGGTGGTGCGCAGGGGTGGGCAGAGGGGTGCCTTAGGTGTTCGCCCACCCCGTAGGTGGTGGTGTGTGCAGGGGGCATACGTATTACCTGCTTTGGCTCCCAACACCCTGTTCTTGCTCCCAGCTCTTCAGAAGTGGCAGCTGAGTCTTTTGTTGTGTTTTGTTTTAGTCTTTTGTATATTTTGGTTCAGAATTTGCCCCAATGGCGCAGGCACGCAGTTATTTTTAGTCCCATGTACTTTCTTTGTATTTGGTAGCTCGAGGAGAGGTGTGTCCAGGTGCAACGTTTGCAGCACTGCAGCAAAGGGTCCCAGGTCCCAGCCTGGGAAGTAAGGCATCTATCAGAAGTGACTCCTTTGATTGTGGATAGATTTGAGGAGACAAACCCATCTCTCTTTCCTCCCAACAAGGAAATTTTTTTGGATGTTATCTAAAGGAAGGCATCTGCTTTTGTGAGTTAGAGTTCTAATTTGACCAAATGGCATGTGGTAAATAGAAAAGAAGGAGGAGGCAATGTTATTAGGAGCCAAGGGAACACGGAGAAACCTCCCCAAGGCTGGCTGTGCCTTGCCGCTGAATTTGATTACAGCGGCCACGATAAATGAGCGCGTCCTATTAAATCTTCAGCTGTGGCTTGACGGGGGAGGCCAGGTTTCTAGAGTTATTTGTGAGATCAGGTCAGAGACGAAACCCTCCACCACATCGGCCCAAAGGGTGGGTCGTTTGCCACTTGCGCTGACAACCGGAGCCGAGTGGAAAGACCCTGTGTTTCCACCAGCTACGTTTCCATGCCTTTGTTTATCCGTGGTGACATTTTATCTCTACAGACATTTGTGATTTAAAACCCCATGACTCGCTAAGCCCTTTCCGTAGAACTTCCACCCCTGCCCCCACCACCTGCAGTAATTGTTAGCCAAGGGTCCACAGCAAGGGGGGAGGAGAAGGCAGGGTCCCTACCCACGGGTATTATGAGTCACTAAAAACCCTGGATTCCAGGATTTGGGAGACCTCAGGTGCCCCATTGAACTCAACTGAGGAAAAGAGCTTCTCGACTGAACAAGTTGGCAAAAGGAACCTTACAAGCAGCATGATAATGATGTGATTCTACCATCCTGGAAATTCTCTGAGATCTCAATTCCTTTTGCTAATTTGGGTCTAACAGACATTTTTTTTTTTTGGCTGTGTTGGGTCTTCATTGCTGTGTGCTGGCTTTCTCTCGTTGTGGCAAGCAGGGGCTACTCTTTGTTGCAGTGCGAGGGCTTCTTATTGCCGTGGCTTCTCATTGCAGAGCACAGGTTCTAGGCACCCAGGCTTCCGTAGTTGCACCACACGGGCTCAGTAGTTGTGGTGCACGGGCTTAGTTGCTCTGTGGCATGTGGGATCTTCCTAGAACAGGTATTGAACCCGTGTCCCCTGCATTGGCAGGTGGATTCTTAACCACTGCACCACCTGGGAAGTCCCCAACAGACTTTTAAAGACAGAAAAATCTCATCTTGTGCACCAGGTGAGAGACTCTTGTTTTGTATGTATATATGGGATTCTGTCTAATTGTTTAGAAAAGCTAATACATTCATGTGATTCAAAATTCAAATTTCAAGTATATAAACAGGTATGCTTGAAAACTCTCCTACCCTGTTCCAGTTCCAATTATTCACTATCAGCTCGTCTCCTGTGTATTCTTCCACGAATATTTTATGCATACAGAAGCAAATAGATAGGAATAATATTTCCCTCTCTTGCTTAAAGGGTTACTTGTAATATAATACTATAACTGTGATACTTTCTCGGTTTCTTCACAGTATTTCTAAGAGTTTATTACTGCACAAAATGCATACACATCCCTTTCTATGGCTACATAATATTCCTTCATTTGGAAGGACCATAATTTGTTCACCCTGCCCCATACTAATGTGCATTTGGGTGATTTGCAAACATTTCCTGATATAAATAATGATACAATAAAACAACCTTCTGCGTGCATCTTTGTATATGTTGATAAGCATGTCCATTTGATGAATTCCTAGAGTAAGAATTGCTAGGTTGAAGGGTGTGTGCGTTTGTAGTTTCTACACATGTTGCCTGATTCATCTCCACCAAGTCTCCATCAATTCACATTCCGTCCCACAAGCAGCGGATGAGGACATCTGTTTCCACACATCCTCACCAGCACATGCGACGTCAGACCTTTTGAATTTCACCATCTGATGGATGAAAAATGGTGCTTCAGTGCAGTTTTAATTTGCATTTCTCTTACGGTAAATGAGGCTGGGGATATTTTTACACATCTTAGAGCCATATATAACATTTATTCTATTTTTCCATTAGGTTGTTGGTCTATACGTTTTTTTAATACATAAAAAGAGTAGCACTTTATGTATGACTTGCAAATATTTCCTGCAGTTTGTTTTGGTCTTTTGACATTGTTTTTTTTTAATTGTTTTTCCCATACACAAAGTTTTTCTTTTTTATGTAGTAGAATTGATTGAGAAGCCTTTTTTTAATGGCTTCTGGGTCCCCCCCACCACTAAAGTTACCCCCCAAGTCTCCCAAGATTTTTTCTAACAATTTTATGATTTCATACCTTATGTTTAAATCTGAATTCATTTGTGATTTATTCTGGTATAAGATGTAAGTTTGTTTGTTTTCTTGTTTTCTAGGAGACATTTTAGCTGTGACCTAAAGCAGGAAAGAAAAATTTCTTTAAACTATGAAGCCTGCAAACATCAGCTATCACAACACTCGGTAACAGGGGTAACATGCAGGATGGGGCTGGGACCTGAACCCAGATCCGCTGTGCCCTTATCTCCACTGCTCTGTTCATTCAAATGCCAACCACCTGTGCACCCCGGATACTGCCACCATGACCCGCTTCACTTCTCGTTTCATTTCTGTGATTTTAGTGTCACACACAGACTGTGGGCTTCTTGTGTTCGTTTGTCTTGTGAATCTTCTTGTTCAATATAATAGTTAAGTATATAGTAGGAGGTGCAATAAAAATTGGCCATTTGATTGATGGGAAGTGTATCAAAAGCTATGCATGAAAAAAAAAAAAAGCTATGTATGTATCAAGTAATAGTCATAATTAATTTAGAGGCAGAGAGAGATTTAAACATGCTAATGAGGATAATCTGAATCCATTCAAGTGGATTTTATTGCCTCACGTAGGAAAAAATAAAACAAAATGCAAAGTAGCAGCAGACGAGCACTACTTACAATAGCAGGACGTGGAAGCAGCCTAGATGCCCATCAACAGAGGAATGGATAAAGAAGAGGTGGCACATATACACAATGGACTATTACTCAGCCATAAAAAGGAACAAAACTGGGACATTTGTAGAGACACGGATGGAATAGAGACTGTCATACAGAGTGAAGTGAGTCAGAAAGAGAAATGCAAATATCGCATATTAACACATATATGTGGGCTATAGAAAAATGGTACAGATCAACCGGTCTGCAAGGCAGAAATAGAGACACAGATGTAGAGAACAAACATACGGACACCAAGCGGGGAAAGCGGGGCGGGGGCGGGGGGGTGGGTAGTTGGGGTGGAATGAATTGGGAGATTGGGATTGCCATATATACATTTACTAATAAGAAAAATATCAAATTGTACACTTTAAATATATGCAGTTTATTGTCTGTCAATTATATCTCAGTAAAAGTGGTTAAACAACAACGACAAAAGCAGCAGCAGACGGGTATATGGCCAGAAAACTGAGCATCTTTGTCAAGTGAGCCACCGTTGCTGGCATTCCGTGTGAAATTTTCAAGTTTAGTAATCTACCTCCAGCTGGGACATAGTGAGAGAGTAGCACTGACATGTATACATTTAGCAAATGGGAAACAGACGGCTAGTGGGAAGCTGCTGCAGAGCACAGGGAGGTCAGCTTGGTGCTTTGTGATGACCTAGACGGGTGGGATAGGGAGGGTGGGAGGGAGGCTCAAGACGGAGGGGATAAGGGATATATGTATGCATAGAGCTGAGTCACTTTGTTGTACAGCAGAAACTAACACAACATTGTAAAGCAACTATATTCCGATAAAGATGTATAAAAAATAATACTCATCTGCCTCCAGGGCTTCCCTGGTGGTCCAGTGGTAAAGAATCTGCCTTTTAATGCAGGGGACAAGGGTTTGATCCCTGGTCAGTGGAGCTAAGATCCCACATGCTGTGGGGCAACTAAGCCTCCATGCCTCAACTGCTGAGCCTATGCACCTTAACTAGAGAGCCTGCGTGCTGCCAACCACAGAGCCCTCGTGCCCTGGAACCCACGAGCCACAACTAGAGAGAGAAAACCTGCACACCACGATGAGAGAGAAGCCTGCTCGCTGCAGGTGCTACAACGAAAGATCTCGTGCGCTGCAGCTAAGACCCGATGCAGCTAAAAACAAACAAACAAACAAAAAAACACCTGCCTCTGATTTACAGGCAGGACCCCCTGGCAAGCCTGGTGACTTGGCATTGCTGTCCATTTTGAAGGGGGCAAGTTACTCCATACAGAGCAGATGCCAGGTGGACAGAGGACCCCGCTCTCCTGACTCAGATGAATTGGATACGGGAAGTGACTTGTCTACCAGCTGGTTCCACACAGGGTTGCACAACTTCCACCAGTTGCCCTCAGGCCTGCAGTGCCCTGGGGACTCCTAGTGCGCTCACTCCATCTGGGGAGGCGAGAGCTTTCTCCCTCACAGCTCAGGGAGGCGCCTGTGGGTGGACTTTGCCCATCAGCTCAGGACTCTGTAGCTAAGGCACCCTCCCTAGGTGTGCAGGTGTGAGCCCATGCTTTCTAGAACATGAAAGTCCGGCATCACGCCTCAAGGCACAAAAAATGCCGAACGCACACGCTACCAGCTCAGAGCCAGCCCTCTCATGCTTCCTCCTTTGATCCTCACCACAACCCTTTGAATTACCCTCTACTATGCCCCCTTTTTCCAGATGAGGAAAACTGAGGCTCTGACAGTCAAGGTCCGATGGAGCTGGGCTTCTGAGCCCAGATCTGCAGTTCCAAAGCCCACGCAATGTGACGGTCCCCCCTCAGCCCGGGCTTCCGATGAAGACTCTGAATTCTGAGACTGGACTCTTGACCACCAGGAGCAAACCTCCCCAGCCACTGAATAAGAGCAGGTGGGATTACAGCAGAAACGAGTCATCCCAGGAGGAGGTAAGTGGCCTGGATTCCAACTCTCTCACTGCCATTTGGAATAACGGTTGCAACAGTAGCTGAGAGCTCGCCTGTGTTCCAGGCGCAGTGCAAAGCTCTGTACCTACTGCACCGCCATCTGGTGAGGCAGGTGCTCCCATCTTACAGAGGTGGAAATTGAGGTGTTACGAAAACGAGCCAAGACCACTTGGCCACAATCACTCAGCTAGTGGGTCACGAAGATGTCACTCAAGTCCGGAGCTGTCTGAACGCGAACCCACGCCTTTTCCTGCCACATCGTGAGTTCTCAGGTGCCAGTGCTCCAAAGAGAAACCTGTGCCCAGAACACTTCTTTGTGGACAAGCTAATCCTGTAAATCAGCAAGCGACTTGTGAGCCCCAAAGTCAGAGAAAGTCTACGGCTAAAAGGATCTTCTGAATCTGGTCCATCCCTCCATTTTACAGATGAGGAAACTGAGTCTTACAGAGAGCAAATAGCTGGTCCAACAGTACACGTGTCCCAGAGTCAGCAGTGGGTCAGAGAGAGAACCCAGGTTTCCCGAGTTCCACCTCGGTGTCTTAGCACCACCACAGCGCCTCTCGGGGAACATTAGTAAACAGGTAGATGGCCAAGCCCGCTAACTGTCCGCACGCTGCCACCTGCTAGTTGGACCTGATGAGAGAAGCTGAGCAGCAGGTCCCATGCCGGTCAGGCAGGTGCCCTCTCTCTTTCCTGGCTGCACAGCAGAAGAGGTGAGAGCTGGGCAGTCAACTCGGATATCAGAGTAAAAAAGAAAAGAAATCATTTACTCAGACTCTGGGGAAAGCACTCCCAGGGCCTGAATTGTCCAGACAGCCTCTCGGCCTCCCAGTGCCCATTTCACAGGCAGCCATGGAGCGTGGAGGGATGCCAGCCAAACCCATGGCCTGCCGTCAGGACACTCAGCCCCACCATTAACTCTCCCCACCTCGACCTGCCCGACACAGCTCTCAGGAAGACGGACGGGAGGGAAAGGGCTATCCTTGCCTGGAACCCGCCCTAAATCCCGAACATTAATCTCAACAGCGGAGAACCTGGTTTCTGGATGACCACAGAGAATCTGGAGGCCTTCGGGGGGCGACCCTGTGAGGTCCAACGCAGATGATCTCCGAAACCAAGCCAGTTCTCTCTGGGCATGAGGGCAGCCTGGTTTCAGTTTTCAACAATAATGATGCAGCTGGCAGGCCCCTCCTAAAGGGGACAAGTTCAAACCCTAAACAAACCCTGAGTCACAGTAAAGTAAGTAGGTAGGCTGGCCATCATCACCCCATCCCCCACCCTCCTGGGTTCCCCGAGACGCCCACAATGGGTCTGAGAGCCCAGAAGGTCCTTCCTGGAGCATGTGTCCCAAGAGAGAGCTACCAGCTGCAGCGGGAAAGCTCCAGGGCTTTCTCCAGACTTCTCAGAAAGAAACCAAGAAGGCCAGGTGAGTGGCAACAGGATGCGTGGGGAAAGGAGTGGAGACGCCCAGAAGGGGAGGAACCTGTCCAATTCCCATTCGTGCTTCCTTCTTTTCTTTTCTCAGACCTCAGCTGGTTCATGGCGCAAAGTCCTCGGTAGCCACCAGGCCTCCCCTGCAGCTGTCGCAGTTCCCAGTACACGCCTCCAACGTGTGCTTATGTTGGTCGCCATGGAGACATAAGTGCGGGCTTGAATGGAGCCAAACGCTCCGGGCGGGGAGATGGACTAGGGCCAGGTGTATTTTTAAAGCCATCTGGGAAAGCTGGTCACCAAGAGAAGGGCCTCCCTCCCTGGTCAATGGGTCCCTGCTTTACGGACTGGTTCACAAATGCAACATGGATAAAAGCTGAGCCCCTCTTACGGCCTTAACCCACTGGATATTTTAAGCAAAAAGTTATTGTCTGTAGTGTATTGGGGATTTTTGCCTTTTGACACAAATGCAAGTTAGGGGAAATCATGACCTCCTGGCATATGTGGAGAGAAACTGTGAGGTTCTGGAAATAATGAGAGAAAAGGTTTATACATCACACACCAGGCACTTTTCAAAGTTCTTTGTGTTCGTAATTAGCCCACTTAATCTTCACAACTGCTCTGTGAGTGAAATCCTACTCTGAGCCCCATTTTACAGGCAGGGGGACTGAGGCACGTACAAGGCCATTTGCCTATTCAACATAACAAAGCTAAGGGAGACACAAGATTAGAACCCAGGCAGCATGGCACTAGACATCCCACTCCTAACTAACTGGCTGTTCTGGCCCGGGTACTGTGTGACCTCAGGCAAGTGACTGTACCTCTCTGAATGGTAATAGCCTCTTTGGTAGAATGCGGGTACTAACGTCTTGTGAAATTGTTGTGAAGATTGGAAGTCAGGTACACGGAGAGTCTAACAAATAAGCAGTGCTCTATGCAAGGCAGCTTTATGAGTGTTAATGGGGGCTCCCTTAACTACTGGAACCCAGCTCCAGGATCACAGAAGGGGTGAGAGTGAGGCCAAGCAACCGCGTAAGCGCCAGCAGGACCACAGCTGCTCTCTTAGCACACCCACGGCAGGTGCTGTTGTTTCCCTGCCATAGCCCTCGGCGCTCACCAGGCCCTGCGGCTTCCAGCTCCCACTACCAGCACCTGGGACCATGCCAGAGGGCTTCTCCAGCCACTGAAGTTGCCTGGAGAAGCATGTCCCCAGGACCTGGTGCGTCAATACCCAGTCCCCTGTCTCCCGGAGGTCCCAGGAGATCCGAGCCCCAGCTGCCCACAGCAGGAATCTGCTCGTGGACTCCCCCAGAACCGACGGTCTTCCCTCCTCTGTCTCGGTTTCCCAGTGCCCGACTGGGGTCACCTCCCAAACACTCACACCCAAATCCTTGTCTCAGGGTCCGCTCTGGAAAGGGATGCAAATGATGACGGTATACACGCCGGTGCCTCTGATCCTGATGTCCTCGAAGAACGCACGCGGGGGACACAACCCAGTGGAAAAGGCAATTGTGGGACAATAACTGATTAATGCCCCCCAAAGAGGTCCAGACCCTGATTCCTGGGACCTGTAAAAGTTACCTTATATGACAAAAGGAACTTTGCAGGTGGGATTAAAATGAGAAACGTAGGATGGGGAGATTATCTGGGTGGGTGTCCTTATAAGAGAGAGGCAGAGGAAGACTGACACAGGAGCAGGAGGCAGTGTGACCACTGAGTGGCTACAGGAAACTAATACAGGAACTCAGAGGCAAACTCGAGCAGTCGTCCTCAAAGTGTGGCCCGTGGCCCAGCCACATCAGCAGTGCCTGGGATCTTATTAGAAATGCAAACTCATGGGCCCGCTCCAGACCTACTGCATCAGAAGCTCCAGGGGTGGGCCAGCAGTCTGTCTTAGCAGACCTTCCAGGTGGTGCTGATGCTAGCTATAATAACAGGTAGGCATGGCTGCACGTTAGAATCCCAGGCAGCTGTCAGCACTCTCAGTGCCCCATGCCATGCCCCAGACAGTCTGACGTCATTGGTCTGTTCAGTCTGGACACTGGACGCCTTTAAAGCATCCCAGGTGATTCTCATGTCTCTCTGGGGAGAAGCAGTGTTATAGTTTGAGAACCACTGATCTAGAATATTAACTTTCAAACTGACCTTTGCAGAGCTTGGGACTTCCTAGACTGCTAAAGAGGGAAGAGGCAGGGTCCAAACCAGCAGGGCTTCTGGCCCAGATGGGTCCAGACGGGCAGAGGTAACGAGGAAGGCAGCCCAGGTGTAAGGCGGGAGCGTGCAGTGGGGACCCAGGAGCTGCTCCACGCCAGGCAGTCCTTGTGGTATCAGGATGTGGGGCAGGACTGCCAGGTTGCCCTGGCTTCCAAGAGGTTTTTTGATTTTCAAGAAACATCAGAGAGACATTTTAGGGACTTCCCTGGTGGCGCAGTGGTTGAGAATCTGCCTGCCAAGGCAGGGGACACGGGTTCAAGCCCTGGTCCAGGAGGATCCCACATGCTGCAGAATAACTAAGCCCGTGCACCACAACCACTGAGCCTGCGCTCTAGAGCCCTCAACTCTGTGCCACAGCTTCTCAATCCAGTGCACCTAGAGCCCGTGCTCCGCAACAAGAGAAGTCACCGCAATGAGAAGCCTGCCCACTGCAACCAAGAGTAGCCCCCGCTCACTGCAACTAGAAAAAGTCCACGCACAGCAACAAAGACACAACACAGGCATAAATAAATAAATTTATGGGAAAAAAAAGAAATACATTTAAAGAAATTTGTTAAATCACTTGAGTTTTAAATATTAGCAACCAAGCCAATTTTTTAAAAGTTTTCTCTGTCTCTTTTTTTTTCAGTACTGCAACGTGAAGCCTGAGTACAGCTCCAGAGGAAGACTGGATTCAGCCCTTGGACAGCTGGTTTGTGGGCTCCAGCTCTGCTGTAAGGGACTTTCATTCGCCCCTTGGGCCCAGAAGACTAGTCTTCGCAGGGTGATGACAGGAACTCCCTGTGGGCAGGAGGTTTTTGTCTGCTCACTGCTGCGTCCCAGTTCCAGGTACAGAGTTGGGACTTACTAAATGTTTGTTGAACGGATAAATGCTCATAGCAGTCCTGTGAGACTATTACACTCATTTCACAGATGCGAGCATTGGGGCTCACGCCACAATCATGGTATGAGCATCCCACAATCACCCAGAGTCAGGATTCAAACCCAAGACCCCCCACAGCAGGGACAACTGTGAAGAGCAAATACACAGCAGCTGTGAAAAAACCTGGCAAAATAAGGGGTTTGGGGGCACTTGGTACCAATTATAAGAGCAATACGAACAGCAGTTACGACATGAGCGGTCTTTCAAGAAGACGGGTCCAACCTACTTGGTGACTCATCAAAGTCAGAGGAGTTTCTGTTCCTTCCGGAGCTGCGTCGTTTTTGTATGGTTGTGGGTCTGCGGAAGGCGGGCTTGGGTGTGGTGAGTGACAGCGTCGGGGTTTGGCCCAGGTCTCTGGAGAGAGAGCCCTTGTCGCCCACACCCACCCCTCTCTGAGCTGGAGAGGGGTCCAGTGCTTCATTCAGAGGCTTGGGATGGAGTGAAGTGGGCATGCTGGGACCCTGGAGGGCCCTCTAATTTAAGAAGCCTCTCTGATTATATTATCCAGAGGAAATATGGGAAGCTAAATCGGAGGAGATGGCTGGGAAGTACATTACGGAACATTAAACAATAGCCAACCAGCATCAGACACAAATAAATGGCCCGTAATCTACTGCCAAGAACACAACTGGTCCCAAGCAGTGGCCTGGCTGGCTTCCAGTCAGGGGAGTGTAGGGCCAGACACCAGGTCCCATAGGCCAGGAAACGCGTGCCCTGGTCACGTCCCTGCACCCACAGGAGAAGATAGGAGCACCCAGACGGAACACACAAGCTTCCACGTGATCTCGCTCTCCAGGACTGGAAGTGGGCCTTCTCTCCACCTTGTCCTGAGCCCCAGACCCAAACATCATCTGGAGAGTTCCTGCCTGCCTGAGAAATCCTGTGTCAGAGAAGGGAAGCCACACGTGTCTGTGGGCAGAGAGTCGATTGGCTCACAGCCCTGAAGAGAATGTCTGTGAAGCAGGTTCCCCTGGCTCCAGGAAGCCTCATCCCCCAACTGCCCTGGTTGAAGCTCATCTTACTAGAAGATCCTTTAGCTTAGATCTTCAACTCCTGTTACAACACAAATACCTCCAAAGAAAGAAAAACCAGTACCCTAGCTAGTCATGCACACTTCAGTATGAAGTCGTCGTCTCAGACATTTGCTAAGCGCTTTGGGCACTGATGTCGTGAGGAGAAGGCAGGTGGGAACAGAGAGTAAAGACCCGGAGCTGGGTTTTCGGATGCTGGGGTACGGGACTTCAAAAGCTAGTATCACTGTTTATCCAGGGCTGTAGCAGATTTGGTCTACATTGGTAAGAGCCCTGGACTTACAGTCAATGGGCAGGGTTCCAGGCTCCAGCTGTCCTCTTCATCAGCTGTGCCATCTTGGGCAAGTCACTTAACCTCTCTGAGCCTTCATTTCTCCACCTGGAAAGCGGGAGTGAGGCCACACCCATCCCAGATGCTGTGAGAGTTGCAGAGATTGAAGAGTGCCAGAGGCCTGTCCTATAGATATCACTGTCCTTGGGTCTGTGCCACCACGTACTAGAAACTGTACAATGACAGAGCCACATCGGTGGACGGACCCTGGAGCTGAGTCAGTGCACAGACCACAGTGAGCCCACCCAGGCCTGTCAAACCCAGGCCAGATCAGCTGACCCTTAGCTGACCCACAAACACTTGAACTTCAACAATAAACACTGAGTCTCAGGGTGGCTTATTGCCCAGCAAGGGTTACAACAATACACCAAAGTTAAGGCTCCTGACACTTTAGTCCTTATGAAACCTTTCCTAAGCTTAAATGGCAAAAAGCAAAGAAGCAATTATCTCAGGGCACATCTTTCTAACGAACGCACAGGATAAATGGAGATAAAGCACACGATGCCCACAGACACAGTTCAAAGCTATGGCGGCTCAATGCTGAGATGCTGAGTAGAGTTTTGGGGAAGGCGCTTAGCTGGGCCACGCTCACTGCCAGTGGTGCATGCTGTCTTTATAGGTTCCCTGCAAAACAAATGCTGAACACTGTTTTCATGTTTCTTGCCTGTTTTTCATTAAAGCAAAAATCCTCTTCATATTTCTTTCAGTTAGTGAAAACAGGTAATAATGTAGGTCTTTTGTAAAAGTAAAATGACATGCTTTTGAAAAGCAGGGGATACCTCTATCCAGTTCCAGGAACCTTCCATGGGTCTTGGAAGTGATCCAGGCAATTGAGGGGAACCGAAACTTCAGTATAAGTGTAAGCTCCCTGGTAAACATGTCCTGACTCTCTCTATAAAGATGTTTTCTTGATGCAAAATTAAAGTTTCAATTTACTAAATGACCTAGAATCACATTCAATAAAATAATTCATTTTCAAATTTCCACTGGGGGGAAAAAAAAGACTCCTAACACTTAAATTTTAGGGCCATGGTCAATAGAATATATATCTGACATATCTCTGCCTTCTTAGGCAAAATGAAGTGAGTCGAAGTCCACCTTCACCAGGTCATTCGTGCTCATCACAGTGCAAAGCAGTCAACGAGCTGTAAGTCAGTGGCACCTTCCGGGGCCACTACAGGACAGAGGCTCTAGAAACAATTCCAATCGGCTATCCTTTTTGAT
Source organism: Hippopotamus amphibius kiboko (assembly GCF_030028045.1). NCBI lineage: Eukaryota > Metazoa > Chordata > Mammalia > Artiodactyla > Hippopotamidae > Hippopotamus > Hippopotamus amphibius. The sequence goes on from NC_080191.1 coordinate 102,787,091, forward strand.
CTCAGAACTATGCCCTGGTTCTTTACCATTTTTCTTGAAGTTAGTTTTATCGCCTGTCTTTGTTGTTCTGGTGGTCACTGTGTCTGTCTTAATCAACAACCCGCCTCCCCAACCTAGTGTGCTAGTCGCCACCCTGAAGAAGCCTGTTCTCATAGCCTGCAAGGATGGTGCCCCACATAAGAGTTCACAGGCTTGCCCGGAGCAACTAAGCCTGCGAGCCACAACTACTGAGCCCGCACACCATAACTAGTGAAGCCTGCGCACCCTAGAGCCCGAGAACCACAACTACTGAGACGGTGTTCTGCAATTCCTGAAGCCCTCGTGCCTAGACCCTGTGCTCTGCAACAAGAGAAGCCACCGCAATGAGAAGCCTGTGCACCACAACAAAGAGTAGCCCCTGCTTGCCACAAGTAGAGAAAGCCCGTGTGCAGCAATGAAGACCCAAACGCAGGGAAAAAAAAAAAAGGAAAAGGAAAAGGAAGAAAAGAGCTCACAGGCTTGGTGTGAGGCCTGAGCTAGTTTTCTGTGTACCCAATACAGGTGTTTTGGTGCTGGGATCGATATCATCAATTTTGGCCTCTTTGATGCTTTCTGCTCCCTTTCTGGTCCTCTCGGGGACCCGACAGTGGAGGCTGCCAGGCAATGAATATCTGATCCAGAGAGCTGTGCTGTGTCTGGCTTTGCTGCAATCCATTCTTTCCTGAAGAGAGTGAGGAAAGGACCAGCCCACAGACCTGTAAGAGCGCTTCCTCCATCCTGGGGCCTGTGCTACCTGCATTTCCACCCAGAGTAGAGCTGCATCCTGCTTGTCGTGGCCCCTGCAGCACTTAGCACAGTGCCAGGTGCACGGTAGGTGTTCACTAAGCTATGGCCACTGGAATGAAAAGATTTCCTGGTGGCACTTTTCACTATGTACACAGAGCTGGGCTTCTGCAGAAGGGTCAGAATCTATGAGCTTCCAAACACAGACTATTTCACGTCAAATTGTCAGCAACTATTCTGAAAGGATTAAAGTTCTCCTGTATTAAGGAACAGTTCCCGTTTCAGGGCATAAGTTTATCCCAACTGTGCTGTCAGGAAGCCCTGGCAAAAAGTTGAATGGGACCAAGCAAAGTGATTCCACAGGAGGAAGCAGATGTTTTTTGCTCTGTTGAGCTGACACATTAGTGGTTCCCCCTGGAGCAAACCCACTGTTTTACCAAATGTCTAAAGAACAGAGTCCCCATCAGAAGACCTGAAGTTAGCAGTTCAGGAGGAAGTGCCCACGGATGGGTCAGCTAACTCTTCTCATTTCCCACTCCCTTAACTCAGCCAGGGGCTGACCCCCGTGACGGCATCAAGGGGTTCCCCTGCCCTGGCTTCTGGTTGGGTTTGGCCCATGGGAGGCACTGCCAAGAGGTGGTTGGATTGGAGGAGAGAGCAGTCAGGGTATGTAAGTGCAGGTATTCTGCACTTGCTATCTGCTTTTGGTCCCTCTGCAACCAAAGCTCCTCTCCGCAGCCGCTCCTCCAAGGTCCCAAATCTCCCTGGGATCCAGTTCCCCACTTTCTCCTCTTGCCTCCTCAAGCATGGGGGTGGTAAAGGCTTCCTGAGGTTGCTAATTTCTCAACCTTTCTTCTTGGCTCCCTTAACCCACCCACATCCTTGAAAGCAGTCTCCTCATTCAAGTCTTTTCTTTTTTTCTTTTTCTTTTTTTAAAGATGTCTGTGTGTGTGTGTGTGTGTGTGTGTGTGTGTGTGTGTGTAATTTTTTTTTTAATTACGTATTTATTTATTTTATTTTTGGCTGCATTGGGTCTTCGTTGCTGCACACGAACTTTCTCTAGTTGTGGCGAGCAGAGGCTACTCTTCGTTGTGGTGCGCGGGCTTCTCTTGTTGCAGAGCACGGACTTTAGGTGCGTGGGCTTCAGTAGTTGTGGCACGTGGGCTTAGTTGCTCCGTGGGAAGTGGAATCTTCCTGGACCAGGGCTCGAACCCATGTGCCCTGCATTGGCAGGTGGATTCCCAGCCACTGCCCCACCAGGGAAGCCCTCCAGTCTTTTCTCGAACCATCTGAGTTACATCTTCCTGCTGTGACCCTGACTGGAATGGTCCGTACCAAGTCTTACCTAAGAGACATCTAAGCTATGCCGAGGCTCTCTCGAAGGTGAGGAGTTAGAAAATCAGAGGTTCTCTTCCCTCCAGCTTTTAGAACTCACTAGCCATTTTAGCTGTATCTAAATTAAGTGGTACAAAATGAGGACAGACTGCACTCTACAGATGAGAAAAGCTTTCATTCCTTCCTTCACTCATGCATTCACCAAGTATTTACGGGGCCCCTACCCAGTGTTTCCCTGGGTAACTAGCGATAACGTCGAAGACAGACACAGTCCCTGCCCACATGGCGCCTGCAGTCTAATGCCAACCACCTCCCAGAAGCCAGGGAGCCCCCCAGAGGCAAGGCTGGATCCAGAAGCCCGAGCTTCCTTGAGTTCTGAACCTTCGGCAGATTCTCAAAGGCATCTACGGCCCAAACAAGGTGAAGAACCACCAAGTAGACCAAACTAACTATCAAGCTTCCCCCCGAATCAGGAATGATGACCTACTCACTCCCAGAAGCTTGTGCTCTCAACTTGAACTGGGGGGGGCGGGATGGCGGGGCGGGGGGTTGGGGGGGGACATGCGGACACACCTGTGGCAGCACAACCATCCACCTCTCCTGCCCCCCAACATTCTCCATACACTCCCTTCCCTTCCTCCCGTCTCTCTCTCTCTCTCTCTCTCTCTCTCTCTCTCTCTCTCTCTCTCGTTTATAATTAGCTCCACGCCCTCCTCGGCGCCAAGGGCCCACAAACGCTGGCAGCTCAGTAGGTCGCTGAGCCGTTTTTATGAATGGAGTGGGCTGGGGACTGCATTCAGGGCTGTGCCCTCCCCCGAGAGCAAAGGCAGTGGGAGAGAAATGTCTGCCTCCACTCCAGTACTTCTGAGATTCCTGTTGGAGGATGTGAGCTAAACCACGTTCTCTGGGGAGAGCCAGGGGTGACCGAAGTGAGGTGAGGGGGCTGTGAGGGGACAGGATGCCACGCCTGGGGTCTGTCCACCCCCCTCAAGCGCTCCGGAAACATCTGCGTTGTTCGCTCAGAAAGGTTTATACAGGCGGTGCCGGTAACTCAATACTTCCCCTGCCCGGGGCGGGGGGCGGGCAGGACAGGGGCAAGAGCTTGGAGCCCCCCGGGGAGAGGTTGCCAGGCTGGGGCGGAAGAGCCCCCTCCCCACCCCCAAGGGCTACGCCCAGCGGCCCCCTCCCCGCGTCCTCTGAGGCTGAAGAGAAGCCCACCTCTGGGAGAAAGCCCAGCAGGAAACGGGACGGGGCTGGAGAGACAAGAGACCTGGTCCCGAGGCTGCAGGGGCCCCTGGACCCGGGAGAACGCACGGGGCTCCCTCTCGCGGCATCCCCTGTGGGCCAAGCCACCCCCCCTCCCCAAAGGGTCAGGGGAGAATTTATGGAAACGTCTGGACTCACTTCTCTCTCACTTGCCCTCCTCTCTGTCTCTGTTAAGCTCCCCACAACTCCCGACCAAAATGCACCCCTGCAGTCTGTTCAAGGGTCTGTGACTTTGAGCAGCCGGGAGGGGACAAGGACAGAAGGGGCGCCCCGACAGGACGGCCGGGAGACCCGAGGCTGCTGGGGGCTGGCTCCCTCCCAGCCTCCCTCCACCCCGAGGGGAAGGGAAAGACGGCTGCAGAACGGTCCTCCTCCCTCCCCTGCCCGACAGAGAGGAGACAGGGAAGCGGTGGTCCTGCTTTACCTGCTGAAATGGGGAGCACGCTGGTGAGGAAAGTGGGCTGAGACACGATGAAGCGGAAGAAAAGCTGAAGATAAATTCCCAGAGTCACCGGATTAAGGACAACCATGCTGGCTGCGGTCTGGAAAGTGTCAAGTTCTCAAGGCAGGGCTGCAAGGAGCCTCGCTTATCTGAGCTTTGTCTTCCTCACGCCGTTTGCCTCTCTCTCCCCCTCTCTCTCTCTCCTTCTCTCTCTCTCCCTCTCTCTCTCCCTCACTCTCTCCCTCCCTCTCGCTCCCTCTCTCTACTTTCCCCATGCCTTTACCGAGAAAGAATGCCAACCATTCCCCACTAAACCTCCGTACTCCACAGGGTTATATTTATCTTGAGCACTGGATCAAATGCCCTCATTGAAATTAAGATATCTGAATTTTCTTCTTTGGCGACTGAGGTAAGAGGCCATTGAAGAGGTGATGGCAGCCTGGTCTCGAATGTCCACTAGAAGCAGTCGTCAAGGGCAGACAGATTTCCTAATGGTTATCCAGTGGCGTCTACCCCCTCACAACTGAGGTGTCCTGCAGCATCACAGATTCTATTCAGACCCTCTGGATTCAAACCGAATTTCCCTGGAGACAAGACCTTCTGCTGTCAGTCTGTGACATTTTTACCCACTGGGGGACAAATGTAAAGTTGAGCCTGGATTTTTTCTTTAATCATTCAATAAAAAGCGGGGGTGCGCGTGGGGAGATTTTATATTTTCCAAAACAGCTTTCACCAAAAAAAAAGTGTTATTCTCTCCGAAACCTGCAACCTTTTATCCCATGCAAAGCAATGAATGAAAAATGAAATGAGTAAGTGAATTGCAAAGTGAATGAGTATTGCTCAAACTGCATTTGGGATATAACATCATTGACTTGACCTTTGGCTAGAAAAAAATCTTCAAATACAAAGTGTCTCATCCTTCAATGGATCCCCTTATGAGTTTATAAAGACTGTTATAGAGAACCTTAGATCTCTATATACAAATAATGAAAATAATATCCCACAGAACTGTCCATTTTGCTGTAATCTATATAACATGCTCCCAGTACCTCATGGGAGCTAATTCAGAAATGGTGTGATAGCTCCTGACTGTGGGCTCCAGTAGCTGAGCCTCACTCTGGGAGGGAAGCATAGGATGAGGTGATACCCACAGTTCCAGCACCAGAGGGGCTTGATTCCAGCTTTGCTGTGACTGTGGACAAACTGCTTGATCTCTCTAGGCCTCGGTTTTCTCATACAATGGAGGCATTTCCCTTTAAAGCCTTGTTGGAAAGGTTAAATGAGGTAATGTGGGATGACTCATCCCTGAATTTAAAACTGTGTATAGAGACAGCAAAAATGAAACCTGGGGAGCCACGGTAGAAGGGCTGCAGCCATGGCCCCCAGCAATCTCTCGCATCCCTATACGTAGGCACCATTCTTCCCAGCAAGAGGTGGGGTCTGTTTCCCCTCCCGTCGAGTCTGGGCTGGCCTTGTGACAAGCTTTGACAAACAGAATGTGGCTGAAGTGACACTGCCATTTCCAGGCCTAGGCCTTAACAGGCCTGGCAGCTTTCGCTTTTGCTTTTGCCTTTTCTTGGAAACCAGCTGCCACATTAAAAAGTCTGGACTATCGAATGGCCACACGGAGGGGGAAGCAGCCGGGCCATGGCTGTCTGGCCATCTCAGATGAGGCACTAGACATGAGAGTGAGGTCAGTTTGGATCATCCGACCTCATACAGGTCCCCAGACGATGGCAGTCACAGAAGTGACCAGGTGAGACCAGCTGAAGAACTACACAGGTAAATCCAGCCCAAATTACAGGTTCATGAGCAAATCAGATGGCTGTTGTTTTTGCCTTCAGTGTCTTCAAGCCCACTAGGTTTTAAGATGATTTGTTATGCAGCAGTAGCTAACTGATACAGGATTTATAAGAAAAGCATGAAGAATACACTCGTTACTTCAAAATTAACAGTACAGCTTGCAGAGGGGGTACCCCATGTCACTGTCCCCAAAATGTTTAGCAGAAGGATTGTGACTGTTGGCCAAGTCCAATGAGGAAATTCTCAGGCTTGTTCTCATTAATTCTGGAAACGTCCAGCCCCAGCAGTGGGCATTGGGTGGCTTGGAGAAAATGCAGGTTACGTAGGGGGAGGGTAACTTCTAAGTAACTTGGTGCCAGAATCTGAATTTTTTTTTTTTAATATTTATTATTTATTTATTTATTTATTTATTTGTTTGTTTATCCATTTTTGGCTGTGTTGGGTCTTTGTTGCTGAGCGCTGTCTTTCTCTAGTTGTAGTGAGCGGGGATTGCTCTTCATTGCAGGGACTACCCTGCATTGCAGAGCATGTGCTCTAGGCGCGCAGGCTCAGTAGTGGTGGCACATGGGCTTGGTTGCTCTGCGGCATGTGGTATCTTCCCGGATCAGGGCTTGAACCTGTGTCTCCTGCATTAGCAGGTGGATTCTTAACCACTCTGCCACCAGGGAAGTCCCCAGAATCTGAATTTTTACCTTGGTGAGAAGCAAAGGGATTTCACCTTCTCTCAGCACGCAGATTTCACCACTGGCCTTGCAGCTGGCACAGATTATGTCACTATGTCCTGCCCGTGACACCTGCTGGTATTGTTTTTGAACTGCTTCTAAACCACCGTGTGTTTCTATTTAACCTCTGTTAATGTCTCTAAAGATGGGAGACTGTTCCAGAGCTCTATGCACCCCCACAGTCCCCAGGACAGTCCTTGTCACCTAACAGATCCTCAACAATGTCAGTTAATGTGATCCAAGCACACTATTGTAAGATGAAAAGAAAGTAGGAAAAGTGACATAACCTTATGCTCCAGCCATGCTGAGCAACTGGCACTCCCAGCAGTGCTGTGCCTTTGCACATGTAGCTGTGGGCCAGGGCCTGGGCCACAGAGGGCTGGGGCCAGTGTGAGGAATGTGGACCGTGGCCTGCATACAGAAGGTTGAATGTATACACAGGCCACTGCAGGGAAGTCACTGTTGGTGTAAAGTTATGACAGGAACATCTACCCTCCGGGGAGGCCCTGCATAGAGGTATTTATAAGCCCCAATATTTATTAAACTCTGTTTTGTAAATTTCCATTTCCCATGGACCATGTATTTTATAAGCCTATTTCATATGAGGTGACCCTAACTGACTGAGGTAGAAATTATCATCTCTCTTCAAACCCTTCTGGAAGGACTCTGAATCTTTCAGAATCTAATAATGCAGGCTGTTAGATTTTTCCAGAAGGAAATTATCGGAGATTTGTGAAAGGCTTCCACCAGTAACGTCAATCAAAGTTAGAGCCTTCCCGCCCAAGCCTTGTAGGTGGGGGTGTTACTGAGAAACAGTCCGGGGCGCTCATCACTTAACGCTTTACGTGCGGGTACCATTTCACCCAGAGCTTCCACAGAAATGCTCATCCAACCGTCCAGTGGTTCAGATGCAAGGGTATTCACCATCGCCCCAGATCTGAAACGGACTTCCTGTCCCTTCAGTGAAACCTTATACAGCCATTACAAAGAACAAGGTAGTCTGTGCAACAAATGATGCTGGAAGATCGGTCTTCCATATGCAAAATAAGCAAAAGTGAACCGTAACTCTTACACTGTCCTCTGCACAAAAATTAGCTCAAAGCTCAAATTAGATCATACATGTAAGAGCGAAAATCATTAAACATTTAGAAGAAAACAGGAGAAAATCTTAGTGGCCTTGGATTAGGCAAATATTTCTCTTTTTAAATGAAAAAAATTAATAAAAAGTCTATATATTTAAGGTGTAACAACATGATTTTTATACATTGTGAAATGATGACTACAGTCAAGCTAATTAACATATTCATTACCTCACATGGTTTTTTTTTTTCTAGTGAGAACACTTAAGAATTACTCTCTTAGAAAATTTCAAGTATACACTACAGTATTATTAACTATAGTCACCATGCTGTACATTAGCTTTCTAGAACTTATTCATCCTACATAACTAAAATTTTGTTGCCTTTGTTCAACATCTTCCCATTCCCCTCCTTACCCCTAGTTACCATCCCTCCTTCTATGAAAAAAGATTTCTTAAATAGGACACAAAAAGCACAAACAATAAAAGGAAAAATTTTTTCATGGACTCATCAAAATTTTTAAATTCTGCTCTTCCAAAGACAATGTTAAATTGAAAAGACAAGCCAAAAACTAGAAGAGAATACTTGCAAAACACATATATGATAAGGGACTTGTATTCAAAATATATAAAGAAGTTTTACAACTCAATAATAATGAAACAACCCAATTAAAATAAATGGGCAAAAGGTGTGAATGGATACTTTACCAAATAAGAAACAGGGAAGGCAAACAAGCACATGAAAATATACTCAACATCACTAGTCATTAGGAAAATGTAAATGAAAACCATAGTGAAATACCACTACATACTACTAGAATGGCTAAAATTAAAAAGACTGACAGGGCTTCCTAGGTGGTGCAGTGGTTAAGAATCTGCCTGCCAATGCAGGGGACATGGGTTCGATCCCTGCTCCAGGAAGATCCCACATGCTGCGCCACAACTATTGAGCCCATATGCCTCAACTACTGAAGCCCATGCTCTGCAACAAGAGAAGCCACTGCAATGAGAAGCCCACACACCACAATGAAGAGTAGCCCCCACTTACTGCATCTAGAGAAAGCCCACATGCAGCAACGAAGACCCAACACAGCCAATAAATAAAATAAATAAATTTTTTAAAAAAACTGACAATTCCAAGTGTTACTGAGGATATGGAGCAACTGGAACTCTCATAGTTGCTAGTGGGAATGCAAAATGGCACAGCCACCTTGGAAAACAGTTTGGCAATTTTTTATAAAGTTAAATATATGCTTACTATGCTACCCAACAATTCTACCCTTTGGTATTTGTTCAAAAGAAATGAAACACATTTCTACCCAAAAACTTGTACGTGCATGTTCATGACCACTTTATTTGTAATGACCCCAAACTAGAAACAACCCAAATGGCCATTAACTGGTGACTAGATAAACAAACTGTGTACAAGGCAACAGTAGTCAGTAACGTGATGAACTGCCGAAACCAGGGATGTGGCTGAATCTCAGACGCATCGTGCAAAGTAGAAGGAGCCAACACAAAACGCTAATCCTGCTTAATCCCGTGTACACAGCCTTCTGGAAAAGAGAAAAGTCTATGAGTGGAGAACAGATCAGTGGCTGTCAGGAGTTCGGGTTGTGAGGAGAAAATTGACTGCAGAGGGAACTTCTGGTGGTGACAGCAGCGTTCTCTATCTTGATGGAATTGTTGTCTCCTATGTCAAAACTCAGCAAACTGTACTCTCAAAAACAGTGAGTTTTACTTTATGTAAATTTCCCCTCAATAGGGGACTTCCCTGGCAGTCCAGAGGTTGAGACTCCATGCTTCCACTGCAGGGGGAAGGGGTTTGATCCCTGGTTGGGGAACTAAGATCCCACAAGCCACATGGCATGGCCAAAAAAAAAAATTCCCTCAATAAATTTAACTTTAAAAAATAAGAAAAAGATAGTTCTCATTTATGCACTGACATGGAAGCTTGTCCATGTAATACTGTTAAGTGAAACTGGAAAGTTGCAGTGTAACAAACGAGCAAAGCTATTGATCAATTACTTATATGTGCAAAGAGAAAGGCAAAGAGAAAGGTCTAGGACAACGTACAAGACACACTTGGGAATGGAAGTTTGTGGGCTAAAGGAACAAAGAGGGAAAAATTCCTTTTCAATCTTATACAAATAACACCTTCTTAACCTTCTTATATCTTTTAAACCTTATACAAATCATATTTGTATTAGTGGAAATTTTTACAATAACCATTACTTAACTGGCAATTTAAAAATAAAAGTATTTTCCCCCCAAAATCAAATTCTCAGCCTCCTTAGGAATATAGAAGGAAAAAAAGGAAAAGGTGTCTTTCGTGCACATCCAAGGTCCAACAAGTCCCTGCCAATGTGCTAAGTGGGGTGGACAGACCATTATTGTTTGGTCCTGACAGAGAACAGAGCTGTGAGCCTGGTCTTTCTGGCCCAGAGTGAAGGATGATCCAGTTACAACCGAAGCCCCGGCCACCTCTGCAGGCAGCTGCATCAGCAGGAGGCAGACAAAATGGGGCAGCTGGGAAGCCTGGGAGAGCCCCTCCTCATAGCCCTGTCCCCACAGCTCAGGCTAAAGTCAGAACCAGAAGTGATGGAGCCTCCCAGTGCAATGGAAACCTCGGCTGAGAAAGTTCCTAGTAAGTCTAAGGAGCCTAGTCAAACTCCCACAGGCCATGAGGACTGCTGGTCCCCCTCCAGGGCAGGAGGGGGGTTGTCCTTGAAACTGTGCATCTCAGATAGGGACTTGAACCCACATGGCTGGGGCTCAAACTTGGCCAAAACCCACCGTCTTCCAACTGAGATCACACACCTGTTTTAGGGAGTCTAAGCTTTTCCTGCTCCCTGCATGACAGGCCAATGAATCAGAGATGAGGTGTTGACGGAAGGAATATGACTTTATTCGGAAAGCCAGCAGACCGAGAAGATGGCAGACTCGTGTCTCCAAAAACCATCTTATCAAGGTCTGGATGCCAGTTTGTTTTATAGACTCAGAGAGGGAGAGGCGCTGTGAAGTGAAGTTAAAAGGCAGAATAGAGAGGGAGACGCATGGGGAAGTAAAGTAAAAAGGGTTATCAGTCTTGCAAAGCATCTCCTGGAATGACAAGCCTCGGGGAGGGGATGTGTTATAATTCCTTCTTTTCTGCAGCCATTCACGGGTGGGCAGGGTTCCCTGAGGCAGGCCATCATGTGTGATTATAATAACAAAAGCAACAAAATGCAAAGGTTAAAGTCAAAGAAACAGACCCAACATGGGGTCCCATTTAGCTCTTCCCTGTTATACCCGGTTTCAGGACTTAATGAAGCTCAGGTTCTTTTTTATTTTTTGTTCTGTTTTGTTTTGTTTTGTTTTGTTTATTTATTTTTTTAAGAACTTTTATTGAGACACAGTTAACATACAATAAACTGCATATATTTAGAGTGTACTATTTGGTATCCCCATCTCCCAATTCATTCCCCCCAACCTTCGCTGCCTTCCCCACTTGGTGTCCATATGTTTGTTCTCTACATCTGTGTCTCTATTTCCGCCTTGCAAACCAGTTGATTTGTACCATTTTTCTATATTCCGCATATATGTGTTATTATACAGTATTTGTTTTTCTCTTTCTGACTCACTTCACTCTGTATGACAGTCTCCAGGTCCATCCATGTCTCTACAAATGTCCCAGTTTCATTGGAAGCTCAGGTTCTTGATGTCTCATCACAGAAAGAATTCAGTGAGAGACAAAATGATAAAAAATGGATTTATTTAGAGAGAAACACACTCCACAGACACAGTGTGGGCCATCTCAGAAGGTGAGAAAGGTACCAGGGTAGGAGGTTGTCATTTTTATAGAGTAATTTCATAGGCTTATGAGTGGGAGAGTATTCCAGCTATTTCAGGAAGGGATGGGGATTTCCAGGAATTGGACCACTGCCCACTTTTTGATCCTTCTGGTCAGCCTTGGAACTGTCACGGCACCTGTGGATGTGTCATTTAGCTGATGTGTTACAATGAGCGTATCCTGAGCCTCAAGGTCTAGTGGAAGTAGACTTGTCCACCATCTTGGACCCATGTGGTTCTGATCAGTTTATGTCATGTCCTCGGGCTGTCATTCTTTCAAAGGTTGTGCCCTGCCCCCTTCCCTCCTGTTCCATCCTCACTGTCAGGAAAGAGATTTGCACTGGGCTGGGCTTGAGCCACCTGGAGGGCAGTCACAGCAGTGACAATAATCTTATTCAACGCAGCCTTTCCCAAACTGGGCTGGAGGTGCACCCATTCTAACTCCGGTTTTGAAAAGCAGAGGAGTCTGCATAGGTTAAGAAACTCAGCCTATTTCATGTCCCTCTGGGAAATGTACAATATATACTAGCACACCAAAGCCCCCGGAAAGCTCTGCAGAAAAGAAGCCCACTGACTTTGCTTTTTCTCCTAAAAAGTATTTGACCCAAAATCTGTTTTCATTTAATTGCTATTATTTAACGCCCCCCCCTTTTCCTTCTGTTTCATACAATAAACATGTCATTGGTGTGCTAAATAAATAATTATGTAGGGCTTTACTTTTTATAAAATCTTTTTAACAGTAGGTTTTTTTTTTTTTTTATTTGATGTTCACAAGGGAGGCAGCGGGACTAAACTTATAATTCCCATTTTACAGATGAGAAAACTGAGGCTTCTGTGCAGCTCCAGGGACAGCAGCAGAGATTCAGGCCACTGTCCAGCAGGCGGAGTGATCACTGGCAAGACTGGACCTGAACCCCTCGCGCTGATACCTGAGCCAGATGCCAGCGGTGCCACAAGGCCTCAGGCCAGACTTGCTCCCCAGAGGAATATCAGTCAACCTTGTCTGTACCTGAAACCAGACTCAGAAATGCTGTGGGTGCAAGAATTGTTCGGCTATGGAAAGGGGAAGCCACATTCTTGGTAGGGACATAGGAAAGTCACAGCTTTACAACAGGAAGCCAGGGAGGGCTGCAGACGCCAGAGGAGGCTCCTAAATGTGACAACCAAGGATGAATGGTTCTTGAACTGAAGCCCACAGGCAGGGAAAACATCCTGAATCCTGAGCAAAGCCAGTTTCCTGATGTTACATATTTCAAGAATCATAGAAATAAAAGAGCTCAGAATAACTGTTAAGCCACCAAAGGGCTTAACCTTGGTAGCTTAACAGACCTCAGCCCCGTTCTCGCAGGTGGGGTGGCGGGTCTGCCGCAGGTTTCCCAGAGGACGAACCCTAGAAAACATAGTCGATATTCACTCTTTGTCCTCCAGCGAGACCAAATTCACTCTCCTAGTTTACTGCTTGTACTCGCCACGTGTTCATTGTATCCTAATCGGGAGAACATTATCACTCCCGACCCCGTCACCTCCCCCACCTCCCCCCACTGCCTCGCCCCATCACCACCACCATCCCACCTTGGATTCCAAGGGATTGGAAGGGGTGGGGAGGAGGAGCTGTGCCACAAGTTGACCTGGCCCAAGGTAAAGACAAAGCATCAATCTCAAAGCGTGGATCTCGTCTCTGTGCCGCTGAAGGTGGCGATCGAGGGCGTGGGGCTGTGCCATTTGCTGAGGCCCTGGAACAGGACGGCTCCTAACACACTGCTAGGCAGGTGCTGCCCAGGACTCCATAGGGTGGGAAAGGAGCTCGGCTCCAGCTCTGCAGAGGGATGCACGCTCACCCCTGCTGTGGGAAGGGAGATCTTGGCCAATGCGAGCAATACCAGGAGCTGTTGAGGGACATTTTAGAACGACAGACTTTAGGAAAAAAGAGCCTAGGAGACAGTGGAGAACTCATATAGGCACTGCAGCTCCTTGCCGCTTTGGGATTTGCTCCTCTGGCCTTTGCTCTGTGCATGGACATCTCTGTTGTCTATGTGTCCAAATTTCCTTTTTTTATAAGGATACCAGTCAGACTGAATTAGAGCCCAGCCATTAAGACCTCGTTGAAACTTAATCACCTCTTTAAAGGCCCTGTCTCCAAATACAGTCACGTCATGTAGCACCGGGGATTAGAGCTTCAGGATATAAACTTGAGAGTGGATACGGTTCAGAAGAGCTGGATTCAAGTCCATTTCCAGGCTGTGTGATCATAGGCAAGCTGCTAAGCCTGTCTGAGCTTTTGCTTCCTCATTTGCAAACGGGGCTCCTGGGTCTTGTGAGGATGAAAGGAATTGCCACATGGCGAGTGCCTGGCACACAGTAGGTGCTTAAGGAACGCTGGTTTCCCTCTCAGCCTCTATGTGGGAATGTTTAGACTCTTGTATATACAAGATATGTTGCTTATGGACCTGGTGGAGCAAGAGCAGAGGGCTGCTCGTGACTTCTTTCAGCCCTGCTCTATCCCAAGGAGAAAGAACAGAACAGACACATTAAGGATGTTTTTCCAACCACCGTGATGAGCAGGGCACAGAAAACAGATCAGGTGTTGAGCATATAAGAGAGCATCAGCACTTCTCTTTAGGTGTGGGCACCTAACACGCGTTGGCATTTTTAAAAATTTTTATTTACTTATTTATTGGCTGCATTGGGTCTTCATTGCTGCGCGGGAGCTTTCTCTAGTTGTGGCAAGTGGAGGCTCCTCTTTTGTTGCGATGAGTGGGCTTCTCATTGCAGTGGCTTCTCTTGTTACCTAGCATGGGCTCTAGGCATGCTCGGGCTTCAGTAGTTGCAGCACATGGGCTCAGTAGTTGTGGCACATGGGCTTTGTTGCTCTGCGACATGTGGGATCTTCCCAGACCAGGGATCAAATCCGTGTCCCCTGCATTGGCAGGCAGATTCTTAACCACTGTACCACCAGGGAAGTCCCCACCCCTTGCTATTTGAATTGAATGAGAGGCTGAAGTTTTGGTATAGATTGAGCTGGACTTTCTAAAGCCTGAAAATGAGAGTTGGTTTATACCTGAAACTGACAGCAAAAGCTATGATTCCTGTTTGAACTATTGCCTGAGATCTGTGAAAGGGGGATGTGATAGAGCTTGTTTGAGAACCTGAAGCTTTCAATAAACTGGTTATTAGTACTTGTTATTTCTTATATCTTTGTTGTCTTATATCCCTTAATACCCTTTAAAGTACCAAAAATTCAGATCTTTCAACTTTTCCTGCAATACAAGGGTCAATTCAAAGCATCTCTTAATTGAGTTTTCCCCTTTGAATACAACCTTATATCTCACTTGATTTTACCAATTTTCCACAGAAAACCCCAAACCTTCTATGAAGCACTTTTTTAAAAGCATGTTAAGATAAAGACTATGTATGACAAGCCCATAGTTAACATCATACTAAATGGTGAAATGCTGAAAATTTTCCCTCTACTATCAGGAACAAAAGTACCCATTCTCATCATTTCTATTCAGTGTAGTACTAGAAATCCTAGCCAGAGCAATTAGGCAAGAAAAAGAAATAAAAGGCATCTAAATTGGAAAAGAAGAAATAAAAGTGTCTCTGTTTGCAGGTGACAATGATATTACATAGAGAAAACCTTAAAGGCTCTACAAACAAACTATTAGAACTAATAAACACATTCAGCAAAGTTGCAGGATATAAAATCAACATAGAGGGACTTCCTAGGTGGTGCAGTGGTTAAGAATCTGCCTGCCAATGCAGGGGACACAGGTTTGATCCCTGCTCCAGGAAGGTCTCACATGCTGTAGAACAACTAAGCCCATGTACCACAACTATTGAGCCTGTGCTCTAGAGCCCTTGAGCCACAACTATTGAGCCTGTGTGCCGTAACTAATGAAGCTTGCACACCCAGAGCCCATGCTCCACAACAAGAGAAGCCACCGCAATGAGGAGTCTGTGCACCACAATGAAGAGTAGCTCCTGCTCACCGCAACTAGACAAAGCCAGTATGCAGCAATGAAGACCCAATTCAGCCAATAAATAAATGAATAAATATATAAATTTATTTTAAAAATCAACATAGAAAAATCAGTTGTCTTTTTATATGTTAACAATGAACTGTCTGGAAAAAAATTAAGAAAACAATTCCATTTTCAATGGCATCAAATAAAATAAAATACTTAGGAATAAATTTAACCAAGGAAATGAGAGATCTGTACATTGGAAACTATAAAACATTGATGAAAGAAATTGAAGATGACATATAAATAGCAAGATATCCTGTGTTCATTGATTGTAAGAATCAATATTGTTAAAATTTCCATGCTACCCAAGGCCATGCAATTGCTATCAAGATTCCAATGGCAGTTTTAAGAGAAGTAGAAAAAGCAATCCTAAAGTTTATATGGAACTACAAAAGACCCCAATAACCAAAGCCATCCTAAACAAGAAGAACAAAGCTGGAGGTATTACATGACCTGATTTCAAAATATATTACAAAGCTATATTAATCAAAATAGTGTGATACTGGCATAAAAACAGACATATACACCAATAAAAGAGAATAGAGAGCTCAGAAATAAACCCAAGCATTTATGGTCAATTGATCTTTAACAAAAGTGCCAACAACACACAATGAGGAAAGAACAGTCTTTTCAATAAATGGTGCTGGGAAAACTGGACAGCCACATGCAGAAAAGTAAAACTGGATCCTGATCTCACACCATACACAAAAATCAACTCATGGATTAAAATCTAAGCCATGTGATCTGAAACTATAAAAATACTGGAAGAAAACATAGGGGAAAAGCTTCTTGACATTGTTATGTGCAATGCTTTTTTAGATATGACCACAAAAAGCATAGATAATGAAAACAAAGATAGTCAAATGAGATTGCATTAAACTAAAAAGCTTCTGTACAGCAAAGGAAACAAGAAACAGTGAAGAAACAACCTATAGAATGGGAAAAATATCTACCAACTCTACATCTCACAAGAGATTAATAGCCAAACTATATAAGGAATTCAAACAAATAACCTGATTTTAGAATGGGCAAGAAGGACTTCCCTGGTGGCACAGTGGTTGAGAATCCACCTGCCAATGCAGAAGACATGGGTTCAATCTCTGGGCCTGGAAGATCCCACATGTTGTGGAGCAACTAAGCCCGTGTGCCACAACTACTGAAGCCTGCGTGCCTAGAGCTGGTGCTCCGCAACAAGAGAAGCCAGAGTACTGGCACAACAAAGAGTAGCCCCTGCTCACCGCAACTAAAGAAAGCCGGTAGGCACCTTTATTAGCCAAAGCAGCCGATAAATAAATAAATAATAAAAATTAAAATGGGCAAGAATCTGAACGGATATTTTTCCAAAGACACCCAAATGGTCAATAGGTACATGAAAAAATGCTCAACATCGCTAATCATTGGGAAAACGCAAATCAAACCACGAGATATCACACCACACCTGTCAGAACGGCTATTATCAAAATGATAAAATATGACGTGCTGGTGAGAAAAGAGAACCCCTGTGCGCTGTTGGTGGGAATGTAAATTGGTACAGCCATTATGGAAAACAAAAACATTCAGATCACAGCAATAGATGAACATGGAGGACATTATGCTAAGTGAAATAAAATAAGCCAGGCACAAAAAGACAGATACTACAGAACTTCACTTATACATGGAATCTAAAAGAGTCAAATTCAAAGAAGCAAGAAGTAGAATGGTGGTTGTCAGGGGCTGGGGGCTGGGGGCAACGGGGAGATGTTGGTCAAAGGGAAAAAAGTTGCAATTACGCAGGAGGAATGAGTTCTGAAGATCTAATGTACAGCACGGTGACTAATATTAATAATACTATTTTGTACACTATTTGAAATTTGCTAGGAGAGTAGATCTTAAGTGTTCTCACACACCCCAAAATGGAAACTCTGTGAGGAGATGGATATATTCGTTAGTTTGACTGCGGTAATCATTTCACAATGTATACGTATATCAAAACATCATATTGTAGACCTTAAATATATCTCATTTTTGTTTGTCAACTATGCGTCAATAAAGCTGGGGCAGGGGGAAGCATGTTAAAGGTGCCACCAACACAACTGCAGCCTGTGTCTTTGTAATATGGGTTTCTCCAGGCTTGGAGGTATGACGTGCTCATAATAATAGTTCAGCCCTTTCGTGGAGAGTGTAGGACCTCAATGTCCTCCCAGGCTCTCCCTGCAGAAAGTATTCCTGTTTGAGTCTATATTCAAATAGCCCTAACTTGTGTTAATCTGGATGTATCCTCACATACATGCTGACTTCTTGCTCAAGATGGCTGGAGATGTGGTTCTCTAGCTCCCCGCTACTCTTCCAGCTTTGAATAGAGGCATTTTTCTTTAAGCTCTTTATTGGAGTATAATTGCTTTACACTGTTGTGCCAGTTTCTGCTGTACAACACAGTGAATCAGCTGTATTTATACATATATCCCCACATAGTACAGGCACTTCTGATGCCGTAGTGCCAGGTAGCAGGGAGAGGTCCCCTGCCATGTTCACTCGTGTATCTACCCCCACTGCTCCTCCCTCTGCCCTTGCAGGGGTGGGCTCCAGGCTAAAGAGGGGGAAACACACAGAAATCCCAGTGATTGAAGGTCCTCCTCCTCTGAGGGCTTGAATGTAAGTGTGGGTGAGGGTAGGGGTAGAGGGCGGAAGCCAGGACCATCTGAGTCACACTTGGTGGGGAGTCCAGTCTCTGCAGTCATCTGAAGGCATGGCTGGGGTCAGAGGCTCTTCAGAGACCTGAGTTCCTGGCCGCACAGACTTTCTCACAGGGCTTTGTGTCTTCACAACACATCAGCAGGCTTCCCCAAGAATGAGCAAACCAAGAGTGAGAAAAAGGAAAAGGCCACAAGCTTTTTGTGACCTTGTTCTGGAAGTGATGCACTGTCACTGGAACCAAGTCACTGAGTCCAGGCCACACTCGAAGGAAGGAGAGTTAAGCTCCTCCTCTTGAAGGCAGGAGCACCAAAAAGACTGTGGCCATTCCCCCACCATCTGCTCTTCTTGAGTCGAACCTGTGCTTTCCAACCTGCTTGTTCCTTCTCAGAAGGCGTCTTGGTTCCAAGCTTCCGCAACCTTGCCAGCTCTCCGCCCCGCGTCTGCAGGGGGCATACAGCCGGTCCTTCTCTTGCGCCCAGCACTCTTTCTCCAACTGCATGACATTGTCGCCCAGAACCAATTCACACCCGACACCATGGTCCCCCTCTTGACAGCCTGTGCTTTGGAAATGAGGCACACCTGAGCAGGAGAAAAATGGGCCAAGTTTTCTGTCTTAGATGTCGGGAACTAAAAACTTATGAATCTGGGGTGAACAGGTCTAACATGGGCACATATCAGGTTACTAGAGGACTTGTTAAAACACAGATTTCTGAGTTTCTGACTCAGAAGTCTTGGAAGCTGGGTGGGAATTTGCAGTTCTTTTGTTTCCAGTGGCTGCTGCTGGTCCATGGACCACACTTTGAGAACCACTGGTCTAAGGGTTAAGTTAGCAAAATAAGTGTACCTTCAGTGATTGAATTTTTAGGGCATG
The DNA here is from genome assembly GCF_030028045.1 of Hippopotamus amphibius kiboko. Lineage (NCBI taxonomy): Eukaryota > Metazoa > Chordata > Mammalia > Artiodactyla > Hippopotamidae > Hippopotamus > Hippopotamus amphibius. The sequence continues at coordinate 102,805,899 of NC_080191.1, forward strand.
GTTATTCAGGTGACCGTTTTCTGCAGGGAAATTTGGATAAACTTGCAACTTCCCTGGAAAATTCCACTTTGTGGCAGTGTTCTTCTGGTCTCTTATCTTCTCCTGATGTTCCTCCCCTCCCCGTAAACATCACATCCACCCTAAAAGCATACATAACCAAATTTTAAAATTTCTGTTTGTAACTATATTTCACTTCATCGGTGCACAAATTCTCAAAATTGAGGCAGTCTAGAAGAGGCCTGTGGTTTGCAAATTCAAAAACATATTTTGAATCGAGGTCAATTTAAAATACATGGCATTACTTTTTTTTTTTTTAGCTCTTTATTGGAATATAATTGCTTTACACTCTTGTACCAGTTTTTGAGGTACACCAAAGTCAATCAGCTGTATTTATACACATATCCCCATATTCCCTCCCTCCCTCGACTCCCCCCCACCCTCCCCGTCTCGGCCCTCTAAGGCATCACCCATCATTGAGTTGATCTCCCTTTGTTATATGACAACTTCCCACTGGCTATCTATTTCACAGTTGGTAGTATATATATGTCTATGCCACTCTCTCACTTCGTGCCAGCTTCCCCTTCGCCCCCCGCCCCCCCCCCAACCCCATGTCCTCCAGTCCATTCTCTGTATCTGCATCCTTATTCTTGTCTTGTCACTGAGCATTACTTTTTTTTTTGGACTTTCTTACATGTTCCAAATTTCTTTTACAATCCTTCCCTGCCCCCCGCCTCGCCCTTATATATCAGTTTGAATCCTCTTTATAAAAATGTACAGTTCAGACTTTCCTGGTGGCACAGTAGTTAAGAATTCGCCTGCCAATGCAGGGGTTTAATCCTTGGTCCGGGAAGATCCCACATGCCCCAGAGCAACTAAGCCCGTGAGCCACAACTACTGAAGGCTGTGCACCCTAGAGCCTGTACTCCGCAATGAAGAGTAGCCCCCGCTCAGCACAGCTGGAGAAAGTCTGCACGCAGCAACGAAGACTCAACGCGGCCAAAAATAATTTAAAAAATAATAAAATAAACAGATGTTCCTTTAAAAAAAATGAACAGTTCATTTATTTTTTTTGAAGTTTAGGAACTTCACAAACTCAAGGCAACTGATAAGTGGCAGCATCCAATATGCAGATGGCCTTCTAAAGTAATTTTCCATTTTTACTCCTGCCCTGTGTCAGTCAGGCTGGGAGATTCCTGGAAAGAACACGTGCTAGACGCATTTCCATTTGCATTAGTGGTGGCTTCATAAATAGCCAATTTGTTTTATTTTTCTGTGGCTCATTTTCAGCCCTATTCACCCAGTTGAGTCACACTGTCAAAGAAATGGTTTCTGTTCAAAAGCCCCAGCTTGCTGGTCCTGGTGTGCAATTATAAACACATGTACAGAAAAAGGAAAAGAACACAATACAAATATATACTATTTTTCTGTCGGTGACCTCTCTCTCTCCGATCTATTTTTATTTAAAATGGAGTCTGGCTTTCAAAACATAATGAATGTAAAGTGTTTATTACGTAATGACTTAAAGGCAGGATCACTTTGTATCAAAGGACCTACTGAGAGGCAGTTTTCCCAGGTAAGACCCCAAAGCCAAGGTCTTCTTCTTCCACGTCTGCAGGTCTTGTGAACGCCATCTCCTGCTCTGGTGAGTTCCTTTAGACAGGAATTTGAGGAGCAGTCTCAGCTGCACCCTCAAACACGCTGCCACGTGTGGTTCTTGCTGAGGAGCTGGATTTATCCTCAGGTGGCTCAGGGCCCTGAATCCTCCTACATCCCTACAGCAGCCGCCCTCGTGCTCGCCTGCATCCTTTCAGTCCTCAGTCTCATGGAGTCAAACCTCAGGCCAAAGTTGGTCCAGGGCACGAGCTGTGTCTCATGTCTTTTCTCAGATGAGGAATCTGGAGGCTCGGGTCTTCCACCCGCAGGGTTAGCAAAGTGAATGGTACACGGTAGGGACTCGATTAATGTCGAATTAAAAGGACCTGTGTGATCTATTTCTTTCTCACGTTCTCACTGCTGTTCCCCATACTTTGTTGCTCTTTAGGAATCTTGAGGGGGTTTTTTTCCCCCTAAAAGCCCAGTATTTTATAAGATAATCAAAATGGAAAAATTCAAACATTCTCATTTCAAATCACAGGCCCATTTGTTCTCTTTCAAATCTTTTTTCTTTTAAAAATGTCTCTTCAAAATAAAACTGTACGCTATGTGACCTTGGAAAAGTCCCTTGATTTCCCTGAGCCTGTTTCCTTATGTGGGAAAAATAATAATCACTCCTTTCAAAATACTGTTGTGAAGATGAAATAAATTATATAATATGTATGAAAGTTCTTAAGAGTTATGCAAACTTGATTATCCTTACCTCAAATTTAGATCAAAACAGTACAGATAATCAGCATTAACAGCTGCTTGGGAACTCCCTGGCAGTCCAGTGGTTTGGACTCCACACTCCCCCTGCCGGGGGCCTGGGTTCAATCCCTGGTCAGGGAACTAAGATCCTGCAAGCTATTTGGTGCAGCCAAAAAAATAATAAATTAAATTAAATTAAATGTTAAAAAATTAATAGCTGCCTAACACAGAACAGCCCTCACTGATGGGGAGTTCCTAGAAAAGTTACACTAAATACTTAGATTTTATCCATTTTGTCTTCCACATTTTTTTCTTGTTTTCCCAAAGCCCCCCTTTTCCTTCAGCCAGTGGCATCCGCTGCCTCAGAGGATGGGTAAGTCTACCAGGTGTGGGGAATCCCCAGCACAAGGGGCCTGAACCCCCAGGGCGTGGACCTCAAGGAGAAGCCACACCCCCCCATGGGACCTGGTGGCAGCATTACAAGGTCTGAGGGCGAAGCCCAGGCAGCGGTGAAACGGATAGGTGTGGTTTCAGGGGGATCCGAGGAGCCTGGTCCTTTATGTCTCAGCGCATAAGGAATTCGGCAAGAGGCAAAGTGATAGAGAAGAAGTGATTTATTAGAATAGGACACTGTGAGGCTTACATGCGGGCAGGCAAGCAGTGCGCAGCCCCAGGTACTCAGTGGGTTACATTTCTTATAATCAAAGGAAGACAGGGAGAGGGAGAAGCTCTTCTTTGTCTTCCTTGAGTAAGTGTCACGTTTCCATAAGCGATTGCGTTTGTGTGCGTGTGTGTGTGTGTGTGTGTGTGTGTGTGTGTACACAGAGCATGTGCTGGGGGTCATTCACTTGACGACACCACTGGGCAGATGGCAGGGCTTATTTTCCACTATTGTCTTACCGTTTTCAGGACATTGTGCAAAGAGCATGTGCTGGGGGTCATGAACTTACTGAGCTCACCAGGCAGGGTACAGGCCTCGTGCTACCATTGTTTTATTGTTTGGGGCATGTCTTGTGCTTCTGCTGTATGATTTGATTGATAATCAAGTCAGTTTGATTTTGCTGTGAAGCAAGCCAGTCTGGCTTTGATGCCAAGCAACTTGTTCTGCTTTACGAGTCAAGTAAGCCCGCACTGTTTCAGGATTTTCCTGAGTGGTCGTTAATCTTACTGTGGTCTCCCGAAGTCCCCTGAAGTTCCCTCTCTATCTGCAGTGGGGTTTCTAAGCTGACTAATTGATCATCCTACTCAGTTCCTATCAGCTGGCCCTGAGAGTGGCCTGCAGAGTCCTGGGCATCCCAGCACAGTGTAGGGAATCGTGCCCAGAAACTCCCCATGTCCCTGGAGGGAAGCGGAAGGGACTGAGCAGAAGGCAAACTGGAAGCACTCTGGCTGTTTGCAAAGAGTGGGTGCTCTCTGCAGGTTAGCAGGGCCTGACGCTGAAACCCAAGGCAGATAAAGCCTAAGGATGGGAACGCCATGAGGACAGAGGTCAGTGGTGGCAGCTGGCCTTCAAAGATGGCCCCCCACCAACCACACCTCCTGACAGTCTCTTCCCTGTGCCGTCCCCTCCCACACCAAATCGAGGTTGGTCTGTTACTCACTTTAACCAACAGACTGAAGCAGAAGTAATGCTATAATAGCTCCAGGCCTAAATCTTAAGAAAGCCTAGCAGCTTTTACTTTAACCTTTGTGGAAGTCAGTCGCTGTATGGGAAGCCCAGGTTCTCTGCTGGAGAGAGGAGCCCATGGAGAGGCCCTAGAGGGGACGACACCACTGGTGGAGAGAGACCACGTGGAAAAGTGCCAAGGCACCAGGGCTGTCCTCCGCCAACCAGCTGATGACTGTCTGTCAGGAACAAACTAGCCTGACAAAGTCAGGTGTATTATCCACAGCAGAGACAGACCACACCCCAGAGGAACCTTGGGGCGTCTCTCCAAACAAAAGTATAGTTAGCATAACGTTTGGGGGAAGGGTAGGGTTCAGCAGAATACAAATGAAGCTGAGTTTTTTGTTTGTTTTTAATTGAAAAAAGCTGTTTATTAAATTGAGGTCATCAAAGAAACTCAGCGTAAAGTGACATTAAGAACCAACGACTTTCCATGCCAAGTACTTGGCTATCATTTTTTAAAACTGAGATGCCATGTTTCACAGGCCATAAATTCACATACCATAAAATTCACCACTTTAGTGCACACAATTCGGTGATTATCGTATTGAATCAAAGTTTCGATAGGCTCAAAGCAAGGCGGGGCTCCATGTCAAGGATTCCACATCTGCTCAGGACTGCGAAATGGACCCCCAGGTGGTGTTTCCTCAGACACTACAGGGTTATGACAGATGGAAAACGCTGTGTGCAGAAATTGCCCCTGAGGGGGTGCATCTGAGGTTTGCCTAGAAACAAACCAAGGGTGTTTATTTGTGTCCAAGTGACTTAGGTCCTCTGGGCAAAATCAGGGCGTGTCATTCTTACTGATAAAAGTTTCTGCTAGTCTATGACTTTAGAAAACAAAGTTACTCAGGAATAAAAAAGACAGTTGTTAGGCATCTCCCTTTGCAAGGAGTCCCTGGATGGAATATTTCCTTCTGTCAACTTTGCATATTGTTTGATCCATGTCTCGTACTGCAGCCTCACGAAAGGCTGAGAAGAATTTTATATTCTTAGCCTGAGCTGATTTTTACTTTCTCAGAAAAAGAAGGCAACCCAGACCTTCCAGCCCAGCGGGGCCTCTAGTGGACCCAGGTGCGGCTGCCATCTGACCGCAGCTGCTTGAGACCTGAAGGTGAGGTGAGAAGAGCCGGCTGAGCCCCATCGACCCACCAAACTGTGGGGGAAGACGTCTTGTGTTTACCCACTGCATTTGGGGGTGGTCTATGACTCATAAATCCCCCCCACCCCGGAGCAGACCGCTCCCCTGATGGGAGACTCGGATCACCCTCATGAAGAAGGAGCTAGCGGAGAGGAGTGAACGTCAATTAGAGGAAGCACTTAGTCAAAGGAGACTGCGTGTTACCCTCTGGGGACAGAAGTTAGAGCGTGGTTACCTCTGGGGGATGCGGGGTTGAGTGGAAGGGGCAGGATTGCCAGAAAGTATTCAGTATCTGGGTCTGGACGGAGCTTATGTGAACGCACACCTACGTAACAGTTCACTAATCTCTACACGTAAGACAGGAAGCAGAACAGAGCTCAGGAGCTAATTTCTACTAGACTAACAAAGAAAAGTTAACCAATTCTGTGAAATGGATACCTGCCACAACCATGCTATATTATGGGATTATGACAGATGCATGAAGTAAATATTTATGCAGGAAAAAGGTATTAATTATGAGTGACTAAGATGCCAAAGAGGAATGTGACTGAGAGCAGGGAATTTAAGAAGAATATAAAATTAGGAAATGGCTGGAATAGTCACTCACACAATTCCTATTTTATGGATTAAATTAGAAGTAGGCTGTACCCTCTTCAAGGTCATTGTCCCTGGAATTAGAGATGGAAGGAAGCTTTGAAATTGTCTTCTACTTGTTCTCAAGCTGTTCTGCACACTGGCATCACCAGGGGAGCTTTAAAAGGCACTGATGCCTGGGTCCCACCCTAGAGATTCTGATGAAATTGGGCTGGGGTATGGCCTGAGAACCAGGACTTTTAAAATCTCCCCAGGTAAAGCGCAAAAAAAAAAAAAAAAAAAAAAAAATCTCTTTCAAAACTGCATCAAAAACAAAAAAACTTAGAAATAAACCTGACCAAGGAGGCGAAAGACTTATGTCCTAGGAACTATAAAACATTGATAAAGGAAATTGAAGATTATTCAAAGAAATGGAAAGATATCCCATGCTCTTGGATTGCAAGAATTAACATAGTTAAAGTTGCCAAAAGCAATCTACAGATTTAATGTGATCCCTATCAAATTACCCATGACATTTTCCACAGAACTAGAAGCAATAATTCTAAAATTTATATGGAACCATAAAAGACCCAGAATTGCCAAAGCAATCCTGAGGAGAAAGAACAAAGCTGGAGGCATAACCCTCCCAGACTTTAGACACTACTACAAAGCTACAGTAATCAAAACAGCATGGTACTGGCACAAAAACAAACATACAGATCAATGGAACAGAACAGAGAGCTCATCAAGAAACCCACACGTCTACAGTCAGTTAATCTTCGACAAAGGAGGAAAGAATATACAGTGGAGAAAAGACAGTCTCTTCAGCAAGTGGTGTCGGGAAAGCTGGACAGCATCATGTAAATCAGTTGGGTTAGAATACACCCTCACACCATACACAAAAACAAACTCAGAATGGCTTAAAGACTTAAACATAAGACATGACACCATAAAACTCCTAGAAGAGAACATAGGAAAAACATTCTCTGACAGAAATCGTACCACTGTTTTCTTGGATCAGTCTCCCAAGGCAATAGAAATAAAAGTAAAAATAAACAAATGGAACCTAATCAAACTTAATAAGCTTTTGCACAGCAAAGGAAACCATAAACAAAATGAAAAGACAACCTATGGACTGGGAGAAAGTATTTACAAATGGTACAACTGACGAGGGCTGAATTTCCAAAGTATACAAACAGCTCATACAGTTTAATATCAGAAAACCAAAAACCCAATCAAAGAATAAGCAGAAAACCTAAATAGACATTTCTCCAAAGAAGACATACAGATGGCCAACAGGCACATGAAAAGATGCTCAAGATCACTAATAACTAGAGAAATACAAATCAAAATGAGATATCACCTCACACCGGTTGGAATGGCCATCATTAAAAAGTCCACAAATAATACATGCTGGAGAGGTGTGGAGAAAAGGGAACCCTCCTACACTGTTGGTGGGAATGTAAATTGGTGCAGCCACTGCAGAGAACAGTATGGAGGTTCCTCAAAAAACTAAAACTACTGTTGCCATATGATTCAGCTATCCCACTCCTGGGCATATACCTGGAGAGAACTCTAATTCCAAAAGATACATGCACGCCAATGTTCATATAGCACAGGGAACTATACTCAATATCCTGTAATAAACCATAATGGAAAAGAATATGAAAAAGAATATATATGTATATAGCTGAATCACTTTGTTGTATACCAGAAAGTAACAGAACATTGTAATTACTTCAATTAAAAAAATTAAAATAAAATAAAAGATGATGGCAGGGCTCTACCAGGGTTGAGAACTAGGGGTCAATTTCAACCACTTTTCACAAATGAGTACACAGAGGTCCAGTGCAGACAATGGCTGCGAAATCGGCTGCAGCCGATTTTCTCTGATGTGCTCTAATAGGAGGGAGCTGCGGCGTGGAGGATGCCAAAGAGCCAGTAATCTAAAAATACTTTCTATTTGGTTTGGGAAAGCAGCACGTGACTTCCCGGCCGCCGATCAGCCTGGCTAATTCAGTTTGGCTCAAATGAATGTGCCTTTTCCTGATTTTACACTGACAGCCCAGGCCTGTGCTGAGGTGTGGAAGGAAGGCAGCCAAATTAAACACTGGCCGTGGCCAGTTTCCTGATGGGAACAGACCGCTATCAAAGGCATGCAGTCACTACAGGGACATGGGGACTTTTCTTACCTAGCTCTGTAACTCCGTATGGGTTGGGGGCCAGAGGCGGAAGAGGGTGTGAAGGGAGAGGGGCTAAGGTTTCCTGCTAAGCATTTCTGTAAACACACACGCTCCAGGCAACTCTGAGTTAGGTGTTCTGTTTCCTCCCCCCATCACAGAGATAAGGAAACTGAGGCTCTGCAGGGTGTAACTGCCGGAGCAGAGCAGGATGGAAACTCAGGCTTATCACACTCTGCCCAAGAGTACAGTCCAGGCCCAATGCTGAAAAATGAGCTGTTGACAGACTTGGGTCAGATCCTTAGATTTTTCAAGTCTTGCCACGTGAACTTTGGCCCCCTTATTTTTCCGCGCTAACAGTCTTCCGGCAGCAGTAGAGAGCCCTCCAGGCGTGTCCTGCGGCAGTGCGACTGACAGAGCCCCAGCGGAGGCTCCCCGAAACCTGCCTCCAGCATGGGCCTCGGGGCTGAGCCTGCTTCTCCCAGGCACCTGCTGCTCCCTTCCCATCTCTGCGTCCAGAAGGATATGGAGGGGGGCCTGGTCCCGGGAGACACGGATCTCTGATAGAAGCCTCGCCAAAGATTCCTTGGACTGAGTGGCAACCAGGGTGCTCCCACCCAACTTTCCCTCCTGCCCTCCCTTCCTGGGGTCCCGTCTGCATTGTCTGATGACCCTCCCAGGCTTCCCAGCCCCTCCTGTTTTCTCTCACACTGACATTCCCCTTAATAAAATTCTCATTTGTTTAATCCCATCTTGGCACCTGCTTCTCAAAGGACCCGGACTAAAGCAGTGCCTCTCCCCATTGGTGCCCCAACCCTGCACACATCACCATGGGAGAAAAGAGGGAGCAAAGGTGGTCACCTTCTGCTGATTTGCCTGGGGACTTTGGCCTGAGATTTGAAGGTGCAGATGACAGTGGCAACGTGTTCGCCTTCATCACTGGTCTCGGTGCCATGAAGGAGAGAAGGCGAGGTGACAAGTAATAGACTGCCACTCCCACTAGCCCTAATTCAACTGCCAGGTGACCACAAGCACAAACAATACTTTGGATTCTTTTCCCATCTTGTTATGTCCCTTGGGGAAGATATTCAAGCCCCGCAGCCTTAGTAACTCCTTGTGGGGAGATTTTCTTGCCATCTTTTGCTCCTCCTGAAGGAAGAAAGCCAATAAACAATATTCTGATTCTAAAACACCCAGAAGGAAGTGGTCCATGCCCAAAGTCACCAGCATCATTTAGCATTGTTCTGGAAGTGGTAGCCAATGCCACCAGATGAGAAAAAGGAAGAAGAGGTTTGAGAGAATTCATTAAGGTATGGAATTAGTATACAAAATATGCAAACAATGGCCAAATAAAAATATAGTGGAAGATAAGAACTTATTTACAACAGTGACAAAACAGATGAATGTCTAGGAACAAGTTTAACAAAAGCTGTGTAGGGACTTCCCTGGTGGCGCAGTGGTTAAGAATCCGCCTACCAATGCAGGAGACACGGGGTTCAATCCCGAGTCTGGGAAGATCCCACATACTGCGGAGCAACTAAGCCTGTATGCCACAACTACTGAGCCCATGTGCCACAACTACTGAAGCCTGCACGCCTAAAGCCTATGCTCCACAAGAGAAGCCACTGCAATGAGAAGCCTGTGCACCACAACAAAGAGTAGCCCCTGCTCTCCCCAGCTAGAGAGAGCCTGCACGCAGCAACAAACAGCCAACGCAGGCAATAAATAAATAAATAAATTTATTTAAAAAAATAAAAAATAAAAAGCTGTGTAGTACCAATACAATGAGAATTTTAACACTCCACTGAGGGACAGAAAAAATACTTTAATAAATTCAAAGATACCTTATTCTTGAGTAGAAATGATATTTTAAGATCTGATTATCCAAAGATTCATTTCATATTTAATATTTAAATGGGTATTTAACAGGTATCCATTTAATGCCACTCTCCATTAACTGCATCTTCTTTTTTTCTGTAATTCTGAAGCTTTGACACCTGGGCCTTGCTGACCGCAGGGACTGCCCCTCCCAGGTTAGCTAGTTTCCCATGGGCAAACAACTCTTTTTATATGCAAATCAGTCCTGAGCCCATAATCCCAGCCTCCCTCTTTATCACATTTTGTATTGGGCTCTCACATTCCAGGCCTCCGTCTTCCTGCCCTAATCACCCCAAGGTCATGTCCCAGAAGCCCTGGTCAGCCCCCACACCCTGGAGCCCGTGGACATTATTCAAACTAGCTAATCCTAAATGTGCTTAATCTGCCTCACCTCTTTCTCTCCAAGGAAAGCAAGGTAAAGGCTTCAGCCGCGAGCTCCCTCTTTCTCTGTGGAGACCACCCTCACCGCTTCCCCGTGCAGCTCTGCGTGGTGCGGGGCCCTCTCCTCTCCAGAACTGTGAGTAAGAAACTATCTTTTCTTGGCAATCGTCTCTTGATCTGTTGGCCTTGCTGAATGTGAAGTCCTTCTATTAAAGCACTAAATTTTTTAAAAATTTATTTATTTTATTTATTTATTGGCTGTGTTGGGTCTTCATTGCTGCACACGGGCTTTCTCTAATGGCTGAGAGCGGGGGCTACTCTTCATTGTGGTACGCGGGCTCCTCATTGTAGTGGCTTCTGTTGTGGAGCACGGGCTCTAGGCACGTGGGCTTCAATAGTTGCGGCACACGGGCTTAGTTGCTCCGTGTCCCCTGTATTGGCAGGCGGATTCTTTTTTTTTTTTTTTGGCACACGGGCTTAGTTGCTCCGCGGCAGCATCTTCCTGGAGCTGGGATCGAACCCGTGACCTCTGCATTGGCAGGCGGATTCTTAACCACTGAGCCACCTAGGAAGCCCCCTGGCAGGCGGATTTTTAACCACTGCGCCACCTAGGAAGTCCAACGCACTAAATTTTAAAATGCACTCCAATGAAAATACTAGATTTTTTGTGCTATTCGAGTTAACAGAAAAATAATCAAATGAAGATAAACATGAAATCTCCTGAAGGAGAAAGATGCAGGCAGGGTGACGGGGAGAGGGGACAGCTGGAGCAGTGGACACAGGGCAGGGGACAGGAACGGCACTGTGAGTTGTGAAATGGAGTTAGGAGGGCAGTGGATGTACGTTTCAGTCCACAGTACTCAAATGTGAAAGAAATACTTATTTCCAGTTAACTCAACTTTACTTTGACCTCCATTTTGCCAAGGTGGAAACTTGGCCCCGTTCCATCAGGGCCTCGTGGCCCAGACGTCACCCCCACTCCGGCTCTAAGGACCGTGGGGCTTGTCTAACCGAGACACCAGGGCTGGGCTTTGGCTTTTGGTGGCTACCTCTCCAGGCTGCACCCTCAGAGTTGTTTGCTGCAACATCTGTGATATAAACCCCTCCTGGGCCGCCACCCCTGCAAGAAAATATCTGTGATGTATATATTGTGTATATGACATGTGGGAGTAGATTCTTTTGGGGGGACCCCACAGAGGCGCTTGCCAAACAGAGCAAGGGGATGCAGGCCCTGGAAAAGGAGAGATGGGTGACATTTGGGGACCCAGGCACTCAGTCGAGGTGGGAAGGGAGATGGGAATTCAATCCATCATGAACATCGTGAGCAGTGAGGGAGGCACACGCAGGGTGCTGCAGGAGGGCTGGGAGAGAGGACAGCTTCATGGGAGAGGTGACAACACGGCTGATACCACAAGGCAAGTGGGGGGTGGGGGAAGCACTCAGAGCACAGGAGTGGAAACGGCCGGCAGAGCTCAGGCTAAGGCGAGAGCGGGTCTGATTTCCTGAGTCCTTCCGGACCAGTGGGGTGAGGAAGCAATTCCTGGGAACATGCTGGGACCAGGAAAGCACTCGGGTCAAACCAGCCAGCTATGGATGAAGCACTCCGCAGAGCTGGCTCCAGGGACCCCTGGGTAGCAGACCGTGGATGATACCATCTCTGGATACTCCGAGGCCTGAGTCAAAACTTAAAGTGCTCCCTTCAGACCTAGAAACTGGAGATCCAGGGGTTTCTAGCGGTGCCTTCTTCTCTCTGCTCTTTAATGCCACAACCTGGATGTACCATGGCTTCCCTGACCAGCTGGCCTCTCTCAGGGAAGAGAAGGCCTTGGAGGGGAGGGGCGATCCAAGATAACCCAGTGAAAACCAGAAGCTTGGGCAGCCTCGCCTGTCAGATACGATGACAAATCCAAGGTGCACTTTAATCTGCACCTTATCTTTGGGAGGATTTCACAGGATCTTCAGTTTCCTTTATCCACATCACTCCCTTATTTAGATTAGCAGCAGCAGATGCAATCAGAAAACGCCAGATGATTGAAACTTCACCTGTACACATTTAGCTCTCCATAGCAGTCAGCAGATTCAGTGTCATCCGTTTCATCTGGAACTTAACTGGTTTCCAACTTCTTTAATACATTCATACGAAATTCCATCCTTGTCACTCTAAGTCTGCATTTCCTTTAGCCATGTGCCACTTCTTCACAGCAGTGCATGGCTTCCCCACTGCCTAGAGAAGTGTCGTAAAAACAATAAAGGAAGCTGGTGCAGCCACTATGGAAAACAGTATGGAGGTTCCTCAAAACACTAAAAATAGAACTACCATACAATCCAGCAATTCCATTTCTGGGTATTTATCCAAAGAAAATAAAAACATTAATTCAAAAAGATGTATGCACCCCTATGTTCACTGCAGCATTATTTACAATAGCCAAGGTATGGAAACAACCTCAGTGTCCATTCCCAGATGACTGGATAAAGAAGATATGGTATTAATATATACAATATATTACTACTCAGCCACACAAAGAATGAAATCTTGCCACCTGCAGCAACACAGATAGATCTGGAGGGTGGCATGCTAAGTGAAGTAAGTCAAACATGGGAAAACAAATACTGTATGATTTCGCGTACATGTGGAATCTAAGAAATAAAACAAATGAACAAACAAAATAAGACAGCCTCATAGATACAGAGAACAAACTGGTGGTTGCCAGAAGGAAGGAAGCTGGAAGGGTAGATAAAGTAGGGGACGAGGTTTAAAAGGTAAAAACTTTCAGCTATAAAATAAGTCATGAGGACTTCTTTATCCAGTCATCTATGAAAGGACATTGATGTTGTTTCCATACCTTGGCTACTGTAAATAATGCTGCAGTGAACATGTAATGTACACATAAGGAACATAAAGAGTAATATTGTAACAACTTTGTACAGTGACAGAGGGTAACTTATTGTGGTGACCATTTCATAATGTGTAAAAATATCGAATCACTAGGTTGTACACCTGAAACTAATATGATATTGTTTGTTACTTGTAATTCAATTAAAAGGCGTGAAGGAACAAATATATTTTTGGAAGCAATATTCTTCTCATTTTCCTTTGGTGTTCAAAATCCTACTATTTCTTTGTAACAGATTAGAGACCTTTTTCCCTAAGGAAAATATACTCAAGTCACATAATAAGCTGAGCTACTTCAAAGGTGCATATGTGAAATAACCATAGAAAATATCCACCGAGCTATTTCCAAACTTCATGAATTCTCATTCAACTATTATCCAGTGAGCAGGTGGTAGTTTAAGGAGGTAAAAACACACAGCCCCAGTTTTCCAGGAAATGACTCATCTATTTGGGAAATAAGATCCACTTAACTTGCAAAGTGAAACCACACTGCTAAATAGGACACAATTCCAGCCAGTGTTCTCCTCTTCTCTAAAGTTGCATCTTCCTAAAACACTATGGCATTTATTGAGTGCCTTCTATATGATAGCACTGGGCTACTGGATAACTTTTTGAACCCCTAGACAACTCCACGAAGAATGAAAGGCTTGGGAGAGAATATTAGTGGAAGCCATTTCTGAGCCTGAATTCTCAGTTTTCCTAAATCAAGAAAACAATCATAATCTTTCAAAGTTCAGTTTTTATGAGGCACTTGAGTATTCAACATACTAGGATCGCTTAAGAATGTTCCTTATTAAACTAGGGGATATAAAATGTTTTACCAAGTAAACTTTGACTATCAACCAACAGATTCATTTTAGAGGGGCATATTCAATATTTTATCCAAGGAAAGGCCTGAATGAGGAGACCAATTTTAAGATCCCATTTATAAAACAGGCAGTCAGTGGACAGTGCTCCTGGACTAATCTGATCTTTGCATGTTCAGACTGACCTCTGCTGGGCAGTCTATTAACCTGCCAACTTTTCTTCTCTCTTGAGATAATATGACTAGAGAATGAGCCTTCTCTCCCAATTACATCTAGTACCCAGATGTATATAGTTCAACTCACAAATCTTCATCAAGCCCTCCACCCTTCAGCGAAATCTTGTATTGCACTTGGCCACCAGAAGCCAGTGTCCACAGGCAGAGTGGGACACTGATGAGATTACGTGAGCCACCCACTCTCCACCCTCCTTGGATATTCCCTGTGCCCTTCTGCAGTCCAGGCTCTCTTGTATCTCAGAATTATGTAAGAGGACCTGGCCCCAGGGGCCTGATCTCAGGGGCCTGTCAGGTAAAACCACAGCTCCCTTGCAAGTACCTCCTGCGTTCACACCTCAAAGCTGGAGTCCACCACTTTGTGGAGGTCACTTAGGCCCCTAATTAGCGAAAGGACACAAGTCTGATGTGTATGGTACAGTCAAACCAGATGAACTTGGATATAAAGTCCTACACTCCAATTCATACATAAAACTGCAGATAATAAACAAGAATGACCCTGAAAATAAGTGATATTTTTTCTATTTCTAATATTTTCTTAATGTCTGTTTCTGGTAATACAATTACATAATTATTTTTACTTTAAAATCTTATAAAAGTAGGAAAAAGCGGTAGAGGAAGTAAAAATTACTTAAATCCCATCACCAACTTATATTAAAATTTTGGTTTATTTTGTGCCCACCTTTTTTCTCTATGTATGTTCATGTGTATGAGTAAAGATGTATATCCTGACCTGGGCCCATCCATTAATAAATATTCTTTAACACAATTTTTATTTTATGGTGTTGACAGATCATAATTTACATAACCAGTATCTTATTATTAAACATTGGGGTTGCTCCTAAATAAAACTGCTGAATGGCCTTGTATATAAATATTTGACCCAATATTTTATCATTTCTTTAAAATACATTATTGAAACAGGCACACTGGGTCAAAAGTTATGGGGTGTGAACATTTTGTGATTGCAAATACGAGCACTGCTGGAATTCCTCTATGGAATTTGTACCAATTTCATCTTCTGCCCCAGCACAGCACTCCCCTCTTCACTTCCCCCTCACCAAACGCTGAAAATTCTAACTTAAAAAGTGCTTTGCTAAGTGGCTGGGGTTTAAAAAAAAAAAGGGTTTTCAGTTTAACTTGCACACTCATTTGTATTCACGCTCATACTTTTATTAATCATTTGTTTTTCTGTACTCATACACTCATGCCCTTTGCCTAGTTTTCTACTACTGCATTAATATTTTTCTTATTTATGAGTTCTTAGTACATTAAGGCTGGTGATTCTGTTGGTCTCAATGTGGTACACATAAACTAAGGTTGATAATCCAAATACACCCTGAAATGATTAGTTTGGGTGTGGTGCAACTTCTCCTTTGGCTTAGTAAGTTCTTTCCAGGAAAACAAAGCTAAACAAAAACCCAACTCATAAAGCGCAGAACAAGCCCCATTAAATACTGGGTAGACTAAGGTATGAAGTGGTCAATGGATAAACTACGAAGCAGAAATAGTCTAGGCACTCCAACTTACTGAACATGCCTCTACATTACATACTTCTTAAAGCTTTTTTCTTCAGAAGACGTTTTTTAAAATATATGTGACTTTAAGAATGGGTTTACTTGAAAGAATACTGATGTGTAATTCAACAGTTAGGCAGTTACAATGCTATTTAATAACCCCCTTCTTTCATCTGTAAATGGTTATTTCTGTGGTAGAATACTGGTAACTTTATGTTTTTTTATCAATTCCTGCACTATAAAATGTCATTTAGAAATGTTTTTTATTTTTTTTGCACAACAATTTTAACATTATAGTAATTTCACTGTAGAAAATAAAATTGCATCTTAAAGGAAAGAGAAAACTCAGGTCACGCATTGACATCTTTGTTTACATATTAGAGCGAGTCAGCCAGTGAAAATCCTAGAAAAAGAAAAGACAACAAACATTCAGTCAAAAGAAATAACTGTGCCTACCTGTACCCTGTTTTGCTTGCTCTAAGATCTAAAAGTCCCATTATAACCACACTAGCCACAGTGGTGGTCAGTGAAGTTTGTCTTTGGTCTAGAGGTTTTCCCAAAAAGGAGTGAATCTTGCTGTTTCGTCCTACAAAACAACCTAACGTCACTTTCTGGATCTTCCCCCATTAATAGTAATCAGAGCACAAAAAAACTAGAGTCTGAAAGAACCAGAAGTACATGCAAGAGAAGAGGGGAATTTACAAAGCAGAAGTAGAGTCACAGATGTAGAAAACAAACTTCCCAAGGGGGAAAAGGGGGCGAGGGATAAATTGGGAGATTGGTATTGACATATAGACACCCTACTATATATAAAATACATAACTAATAAGAACCTACTGTATAGCACAGGGAACTCTACCCAATACTCTGTAATGACCTATATGGGAACAGAATCTAAAAAAGAGTGGATATACGTATATGTATAACTGATTCACTTTGCTGCACAGCAGAAACTAACACTACATTGTAAACCAACTAAATTCCAATAAAAATTAATTAAAAAAAAAAAAAAAGAAGAAGAGAGGAGATGAAGGAAGCCCAAGGAGGACTGAGCTCCCACATCTAAGAACTTGGGCAGAAAGAGCAGTGCACGGAAGCCTTGCCCAGGACTAAAATCATCCTAACCATGTGGCCTGGACACAGGCAACTGCAGAGATTAGGTCCTCCCTGTATTTTATAGCAGGAAGCAGCCAGCTACACCATGAACCAATGACAAAGGGTAACCACTAGTTTGTTTTCTATATCTGTGACTCTGTTTCTCTTTTATTATATTCATTCGTTTTATTTTAGATTCCACATATAAGTGATAATATACAGTGTTTTTCTTTCTCTGTCTGACTTATTTCACTAAGCATGATATCCTCTAGTCCATCCATGTTGTAGCAGATCACGGAATTTCATTCTTTTTTTATGGTTGAGTAATATTTCATTGTATATCTATACCACATCTTTTTAATCCATTCATCTGTCGATGGATATTCAGGTTGCTTCCATATCTTGGCTATTGCAAATAATGTTGCTATGAACACTGGGGTGCACATATCTTTTCAGACTCACAGATATAGAGAACAAATTAGTGGTCACCAGTGGGGAGAAGAAGAGGGGAGGGATGAGATATGAGATTAAGAGAGACAAATTACTATGTATAAAATAAATAAACTGCAAGGATCTATTGCACAGCACAGGGAATATAGCTGGTATTTTATAACAACTTTAAATGGAGTATAATCTATAAATATATTGAATCACTATGTTGTACACCTAAAGCTAACATGATATTGCAAATCAACTATACTTTGTTTTTAAAAAATGACATATGGCAATGGACATACAATCAATCAATGAAAAATAAACAGTTTAGAAACTATAATATATGTGGAATTCTACTGGAAGGAAGATAAAATGATGTTGAAGTGGTAGATGCAAAAAATATAAGGATAATCCTCATGGAATTATAAAAGAGGAACTAGGAACTTGTATTTTTCCAGCAACACCCCCAAATTCATAGAGAACTCAGAAAACAGACCATTAGAAGCAGATCATTTAGAAAGGCATTAGCAGAGAAGGGACAATCAATTAGGGCCCTTCTGTGACTAACACGGCTTTCAAGGCTGTTTTGTCTGTGTGTTCTGAATGTGTTTACCAAGGCTCCCTAGTGCTCTGATGCCCTGATGCCAGGAGGAGGGCATCCTGGTTGCAAAACTAATATCCCAGTTACTGGAAAGTATATACTCAGCTACAGATAAAATGACATGAGGTTTTAAAACCTATCTACTGGTTGTCTAGCTAGCAGAAATCATTTCAACAAAGTTTCTTTTCTTTTTTTTTAAGTAATCAATAAACCCACAGAGGTACTGAATAGATTCTGAAAGTTGTTAATACTGCTTTAAAACAGTCTGCCTGCTTGCTCCACATAAATACCTGCTAATGCCACCGACCCCATCACCTCTCTGGCCTAGTCTTTCTGTGCTCACCATCCCATCACCGTGCTTCTTCTTAAGTATCTCTTCTCTCTGTTATGAGAAGAGCCTATGAGAGGCTAAGCCAAAGCCTCTCTTTTAATTTAAAGTATAATTGACATACAGCATTATACTAGTTTCAGGTATGCAACATAATGATTTCATATTTGTACTCATCGAGAAATGATCACTATAATAAATGTAGTTAACATACACCACCATACATATATGGTCACAAATTTTTTCTTGTAATGAGAACTTTTAGTATCTATTCTCTTAGCAATTTTCAAATATGCAACACAGTATTATTAACTACAGTCACCATGCTGTGCATTACACCTCCAATGACATTTATTTTATAACTGGAAGCTTGTAACTTTCGACCCCCATCATGCATTTTGCCCACTCCCCACCTCCCAACTCTGGTACCATCAATCTGTTTTCTGTATCTATGAGCTTGGTTTTTTAATTTGTTTTAGATTCCATAAGTGAGATCATGTGACACTTGTCTTTCTCTGTCTGACTTAAGTCACTCAGCATAATGCTCTCAAGGCCCATCCACGTTGTTGTGATGCTAAGATTTCATTCTTTTTTTATGGCTAAATAATAATCCATTGTGTATATATACACCACATTTTCTTTCTCCAGTCATCCACTGTAGGTTGTTTCATATCGTGGCTATTATAAATAATGCTGCAATAAACAAGGAAATGCATGTATCTTTTAGAGTTAGCGTTTTCATTTTCTTCCCATAGACACACAGAAGTGGAATTGCTGGATAACATGGTAGTTCTGCATTTATTTTTGAGGAAACTCCATGTTGTTTTCCACAATGGCTGCAGGTATTTATATTGCCATCAAGAAGCCACAAGGATTCCCTTTTCTCCACATCCTTGCCATCACTTATTTTTTGTCTTTGATAACAGCCGTTCTAGCATGTATGAGGTGATACCTCCCTCACTGTGGTTTTGATTTGCATTTCCCTGATGATGAGTGAGGTTGAGCATCTTTTCTTGTACCTGTTGGCCATCTGTATGTCTTCTTTGGAAAAATGTCTACTCATATTCTGCCCATTTTTTAGTGGATTGTTTTTTGCTATTGAGTTAATTGAGTTCTTTATATGTTTTGGATATTAATCCCTTATGAGACAATATGATTTCAAATATTTTCACCCATTCAAAAGGTTGCCTTTTGTTTTGTTGGTGATTCCCTTTACTGTGCAGAAGCTTCTTAGTTTGATATAGTCCCACTTATTTTTGCTTTTGTTGCCTTAGCTTTTGTGTTAGATTCAAAAAAATTATCTCCAAGACCAATGTCAAGGAGCTTATGTCAGTTTACCTCCAGGAATTTTTTGATTTCAGGTCTTATATTCAAATCTTTAATCCATTTTGAGTTAATTATTGTGTATGGTATAAGACTGTGGTCCAGTTTCATTCTTTTGCATGTGGCTGCCTAGTTTTCCCAACACCACTCATTGAAGAGACTGTCCTTACCCCACTGTATAGATCTATGTGTCTGTTTTAATGGCAATATCATACTGTTTGATTACTATAGATGTGCAGGATAGTTTGAAATCAGGGTGTGTGATGCCTCCAGCTTTGTTCTTTTTTCTCAAGATTACTTTGGCTATTTGAGGTCTTTTGTGGTTCCATACCAATTTTAGGATTGTTTATTCTATTTCTGTGAAAAATGCCATTAAAATTCTGATAGAGATTGTACTGAATCTGTAGATTGCTTTGGGTAGTATAGACAGATTAACAATATGAATTCTTCCAAGCCAAGAGCACAGAATATTTTTCCATTTCCTTGTGCTTTCTTCAATTTTTTTCATTAATGTTTTATACTTTTCAGGGTATAAATCTTTCATCTCCTTGGTTAAATTTATTCCTAAGAATTTTATTCTTTTTGATGCAACTGTAAATGAAATTTTCTTAATTTCTCTGATACTTTGTTATTACTGTATAGAAACAGAATTCTGTGCATTAATTTTGTATCCTACTTTACTGAATTTATTTATTCTAATAGTTTTTCAATGGTGTTTTTAGGCTTCTCCTATATATAATATCATACTGGGGCTTCCCTGGTGGTGCAGTGGTTAAGAATCCACCTGCCAATGCAGGGGACATGGGTTCAAGCCCTGGTCCGGGAAGATCCCACATGCCATGGAGCTACTAAGCCTGTGTGCCACAACTACTAAGCCTGTGCTCTAGAGCCCTGGAGCCACAACTATTGAGCCCATGTGCTACAACTACTGGAGCCCACACACCTAGAGCCCATGCTCTGCAACAAGAGAAGCCACTGCAACGAGAAGCCTGCGCAATGCAACTAAGAGTAGCCCCCGCTCTCTGCAACTAGAGAAAGCCCACGTGCAGCAACAAAGACCCAACACAGCCAATAAATAAATAAGTAAATAAGTAAATAAATAAATAAATAAATTTTAAAAATATCACACCATCTGCAAACAGTAACAACACTCCTACTTATTTGCTTCCAGTCTGGATGCCTTTCATTTCTTTTTCCTACCTAACTGCTCTGGCTAGGACCTCCAATACCATATTGAATAAAAGTGGCAAAAGTGAGCATCCTTTTCTTGTTCCTGATTTTAGAGGAAGCTTTCAGCTTTTCACTGTTAAATACAATATTAGCTGTGGGCTTGTGACACATGACCTTAATTATGTTGAGGTATGTTCCCTTTATAACCACTCTGTTGAGATTTTTAATCATAAAAATAGATGTTGAATTTTGTTAAATGCTTTTCTCTGTATCTATTGAGATGTTCATGTGATTTTTATCCTTCATTTTTTTACTGTAGTGTACCACACTGATTTGTAGATATCAAACCATCTTTGCATACCTGGAATAAATCCCACTTGATCACGGTATATAATCCTTTTAATGTATTACTGATTTTTACATCTATGTTCATCAGGGATAACTAGAAAATTACTGGCCTGTAATTTTCTTTTCTTGTGGTATCCTTGTTTGGTCTTGGTTATCAGGGTAATGTTGGTCTTGCAAAAATGAGTTTGGAAGTGTTCCTTTCTCCTTCATTTTTTGGAAGAATTTGAGGAGAATTTGTATTAATTCTTTTTTTTTTTAATATTTATTTACTTATTTATTGGCTGCACTGGGTCTTTGTTACTGCACACAACTTTCTCCAGTTGCCATGAGTGGGGGCTGCTCTTTGTTGAGGTGAGCGGGCTTCTCATTGTGGCAGATTCTCTTGTTGTGGAGCATGGGCTCCAGGCACGTGGGCTTCAGTAGTTGTGGCATGTGGGCTTCAATAGTTGCAGCACGTGGGCTCAATAGTTGTGGCACACAGGCTTAGCTGCTCCACGGCATGTGGGGTCTTCCCAGACCAGGGATCGAACCTGTGTCTCCTGCATTGGCAGGCGGATTCTTAACCACTGTGCCACCAGGGAAGTTCCAAATTCATATTAATTCTGCTTTAAATGTTTGGTAGAATTCACCAATGAAGCCATCTGGTCCTGGACTTTTGTTTGACAGGTTTTGATTACTGATTCAATCTCCTAACTAGTAATCAGTCTGTTCAGAATTTCTGTTTCTTCGTGATTCAGTCTTGATAGGTTATGCTTCTAGGAATTTATCCATTTATTCTTTTTTTTTTAACATTTATTTTATTATTGACTTAATTTTTAGCTGCACTGGGTCCTCACTACTGCGCACAGGCTTTCTCTAGTTGTGATGAGCAGGGGCTACTCTTCATTGTGGTGCACCCATCTCTCATTGCAGTGGCTTCTCTTGTTGCAGAGCACAGGCTCTAGGCATGCAGGATTCAGTAGTTGCAGCAAGTAGGCTCCGTAGTTGTGGTGCACAGGCTTAGGTGCTCCTCGGCATGTGGGATCTTCCTGGCCCAGGGATTGAACCTGTGTCCCCTGCATTGGCAGGTGGATTCTTAACCACTGTGCCACCAGGGAAGCCCTATGCATTTATTCTAGGTTGTCAAATTTATTGGTATATAATTGTTCATAGTAGTCTCTATGAAATTTTGTA
Source organism: Hippopotamus amphibius kiboko (assembly GCF_030028045.1). Lineage (NCBI taxonomy): Eukaryota > Metazoa > Chordata > Mammalia > Artiodactyla > Hippopotamidae > Hippopotamus > Hippopotamus amphibius. Next base: position 102,827,983 of record NC_080191.1, read on the forward strand.
TTTCCATGGTATCAGCTGTAATGGCTCATCTTTCATTTCTGATTTTATTTATTTGAGTCCTCTCTCTTTTTTCTTGGCAAGTCTAGCTAAAGCTTTGTCAATTTTATCTTTTCAAAGAGCCAGCTCTTAGTTTCACTGGTCTTTTCTATTGTTTAGGCTCTATTTATTTGTGCTCTGATCTTTGTTATTTCCTTCCTTCTACTAACTTTGGGCTTTGTTTGTTTCAGTTCCTTCAGGTGTAAGGTTAGGTTGTTTATTTGATATTTTCCTTGTTGTTTGTTTGTTTTGGTGAAGTAGAAAAGGATAGCTATATCACTTTACCAGGTAAAGGGGGAACACCATGCCCCCCACCCGCCCCCGGGAATAGGGAGAGGTCTTATAGTCAGGGCTTGTGGTCAGCAGTATGTGATAAGGATCTAGGCAGTAACAGTCTTGCAGTCCTCTGAAGGGTCAGTGGTGAGGTAAGTAGGAGTCAGCATCATCAGCCTTCAGGTCCAACGGGTCTGGGGTCTACATGCTTGGGGGCTGCATACCATCATTAATCATTACATTCTCCCACCTGGAGGGGGTTTCAACATCTGGTATCTGGACTTACTGAGGCTCAGCTTCTTGATGTCTCATCGCAGAAAGAATTCAGTGAGAGAGTAAGTAATAGGTAAGAAGCAGATTTATTTAGAGAGAAACACACTCCACAGAGTGTGGGCCATCTAAGAAGGTGGGAAAGGCCTATTTTTCTTGTTTTTTGAGGGAGGCTTTTATTGCTGTGAACTTCTCAGAACTGTTTTTGCTGCATTCCATAAATTTTGGTATGCTGTATTTCCATTTTCATTTGTCTCAAAGACATTTTTAAATTCTTCTTTTGATTTCTTCTTCGACCTCTTGGTTGTTCAGTAGCATGTTGTTTTATCTCCACATATTTGTGAATTTTCTGGTTTTCTTCTTGTAATTGATTTCTAGCTTCACAGCATTGTGGTTGGAAAAGATGCCTGGTATGATTTTAATCTTCTTGAATTTATGAAGATTTGTTTTGTGGCCTAACATATCTATCCTATCTTGGAGAATGTTCCATGTACACTTGAGAAGAATGTGTATTCTGCTGCTTTTGGATGGAATGTTCTGAATATATCTCTTAAACCCATCTGTTCTAACATGTCATTTAAGGCTGATGTTTCCTAACGGATATTCTGTCTGGATGAGCTATTCATTGATGTAAGTGGGTGGTAAAGTCCCCTACTATTATTGTATTGCTGTCTGTTTCTCCCTTTAGGTCTGTTAATATCTGCATATATACATATATATGTGTGTGTGTATGTGTGTGTGTATATGTATATATAGGTGTTCCTATGTTGTGTGCATAAATATTTACAACTGTTAAGTCCTATTGTTGGATTGACCCCTTTATCATTATGCAATGCCGTTTGTCTCTTATTACAGTCTTTGCTTTAAACTCTATTTTATCTAAGTACAGCCATCCCAGATTTCTTTTGGTTTCCATTTGTATGAATTATCTTTTTTCATCTCTTCACTTTCAGTCTATGTGTGTCCTTACATGTGAAGTGAGTCTCTTACAGGCAGCCTATAGATGTCTTATTTTTTAATCCATTTAGCCACTCTATTTGTTTTGATTCAAGAATTTAATCCATTAATATTTAAAGTAATTATTGCTAGGTATGTACTTATTGCCATTTTGTTGTTTTCTGGCTATTTTGTAGTTCCCCTTTGTTCCTTTCACCAAAGTTCTTGACATCTGTCTTATAGAAACAGAATTTCAGTAGAATTCTATGTATTTCATAGTTTCCAAATTAGTTAATTTACATTTCATTGATTGTCCAGATGTGCATTTTGCCCATTTGTCCACTGCCTCGTTCGAAAAAGAAAAAAAATCTAACAGCAGATGCATGTATAAAGAACCAAGGCAGAAACTACTTGAAAAAAAGGGAAACAGTGAAAACAGCAGATGATATGCAAGGTGTCAGCATGGAGGCCAGGTATATAAGAGAAAGCAAAAGTAGCTGGACCAGGATCAGAGTACAAAGTTAAGTATGAAAAGCAACTTAATCTGGGATGGGAGAGGAATATATTACACACTTTGTCATTTATTTTACTGCTACAGTCCACACTGTTGTTTTGCTTTAGAGGCCAAAGTAACTACCTTTGAATATAACTGCAAAAATTACCCTGTTAGAGTCTCATATCCTATTGTGCTTCTTCTTCCACTCTCTGTCTTCCAGCCACTTTGGCCTTCTTTCAATTCCTTAGACTTGCCGTGTTCCCTTCTGCCAAAGAGCCTTTGCACATCTTTTCCCTCGCTTCTTTGCTGAGTTTGTCCTTACTTATCCTTCAGCCCTCAGTTTAAGCATCACTTTTGAGAAGCATTTCTGGTGACTCCAATATAAATCAAGTTCCTTTGTGGGGTTTTTTGTTTATTTTTTTAAAATTTATTTTATTGAAGTACAGTTGATTTACAATGTTGTGTTGATTTCTGCTGCATAGCAAAGTGATTCAGTTATATATACATATACATGTATATTCTTTTCTTAAGATTTATTTATTATTTATTTTATTTATTTTTGGCTGCATTGGGTCTTAGTTTCAGCACAAGGGATCTTTTTTTTTTAATTTACTTATTTTTAAAAATTTTTCTAATTTATTGGCTGCGTTGGGTCTTTGTTGCTGCACACGGGCTTTCTCTAGTTGCTGCGAGCGGGGGCTACTCTTCATTGTGGTGCGCAGGTTGCTCATTGTAGTAGCTTCTCTTGTTGTGGAGCACGGGCCCTAGGTGCGTGGGCTTCAGTAGTTGAAGCACATGGGCTCAATAGCTGTGGCTCACGGGCTCTAGAGCACAGGCTCAACAGTTGTGGTGCACGGGCTTAGTTGCTCTGCGGCATGTGGAATCTTCCCAGAGCAGGGCTCGAACCCGTGTCCTCTGCATTGGCAGGTGGATTCTTTTTTTTTTTCTCTTACATTTAGTTTATTATTTTGTGTGTGTGTGTGTGTTTGTTTTTAATTTTATTTATTTATTTATTATTTTTAGGGGGTACACCAAGTTCAATCATCTGTTTTTATACACATCTCCCCATATTCCCTCCCTCCCTCAACTTCCCCCCCACCCTCCCTCGAGTCCCACCCACCCTCCCCATCCCAGTCCTCTAAGGCATCTTCCATCCTTGAGTTGAACTCCCTTTGTTACACAACAACTTCCCTCTGGCTATGTATTTTACAGTTGGTACTATATATATGTCTGTGCTACTCTCTCGCTTCGTCTCAGCTTCCCCTTCAACCCCCGCTCCCTCCCAATCCTCGAGTTCTCCAGCCCATTCTCTGCATCTGCGTCCTTGTTCTTGTCACTGAGTTCATCAGTACCATTTTTAGATTCCGTATATGTGAGTTAGCATACAATATTTGTCTTTCTCTTTCTTACTTCACTCTGTATGACAGAATCTAGGTCTATCCACCTCATTACATAGAGCTCCATCTCAACACTTTTTATAGCTGAGTAATATTCCACTGTATATATATGCCACATCTTCTGTATCCATTCATTTGTTGATGGGCATTTAGGTTGCTTCCATGTCCTGGCTATTGTAAATAGTGCTGCAATAAACATTATGGTACATGTTTCCTTTGGGATTATGGTTTTCTTTGGGTATATGCCCAGGAGTGGGATTACTGGATCATATGGTAGTTCTAGTTTTAGTTTTTTAAGGAACCTCCATGCTGTTTTCCATAGTGGCTGTACCAACTTACAGTCCCACCAACAGTGCAGGAGAGTTCCCTTTTCTCCACACCCTCTCCAACATTTGTTGTTTCCAGATTTTGTGATGATGGCCATTCTGACCGGTGTGAGGTGATACTTCATTGTGGCTTTGACTTGCATTTCTCTGATGATTAGTGATGTTGAGCATCTTTTCATGCTTTTGTTGGCCATCTGCATGTCTTCTTTGGAAAAAATGTCTATTTAGGTCTTCCGCCCATTCGTGTATTGGGTTATTTGCTTTTTTGGTATTAAGCTGCACGCGCTGCTTGTATATTTTGGAGGTCAATCCTTTGTCCGTTGTTTCATAGGCAACTATTTTTTCCCATTCTGAGGGTTGCCTTCTAGTCTTGTTTATGGTTTCTTTCACTGTGCAAAAGCTTTTAAGTTTCATGAGGTCCCATTTGTTTATTCTTGATTTTACTTCCATGATTCTAGGAGGTGGGTCCAAAAGGATCTTGCTTTGATGTATGTTATAGAGTGTTCTGCCTATGTTTTCCTCTAGGAGTTTTATAGTGTCTGGCCTTACATGTAGGTCTTTAATCCATTTGGAGTTTATTTTTGTGTATGGTGTTAGGAAGTGTTCTAAATTCATTCTTTTACATGTTGCTGTCCAATTTTCCCAGCACCACTTATTGAAGAGGCTGTCTTTTTTCCACTGTATACTCTTGCCTCCTTTGTCAAAGATAAGGTGCCCATATGTGTTTGGGCTTACTTCTGAGTTCTCTATTCTATTCCATTGACCTTCCTTTCTCTTTTTGTGCCAGTACCATACTGTCTTGATCACTATGGCCTTGTAGTATAGTTTGAAGTCAGGAAGCCTGATTCCACCAACTCCATTTTTCCTTCTCAAGATTGCTTTGGCTATTCGGGGTCTTTTGCGTTTCCATACAAATCGTAAGATTTCTTGCTCTAGTTCTGTGAAAAATGCCATGGGTAATTTGATCGGGATTGCGTTGAATCTGTAAATTGCTTTGGGTAGTACAGTCATTTTCACTATGTTGATTCTGCCAATCCAGGAACATGGTATGTCTGTTTGTGTCGTCTTTGATTTCTTTCATTAGTGTCTTAAAGTTTTCTGCATACAGATCTTTTGCCTCCTTAGGCAGGTTTATTCCTAGGTATTTTATTCTTTTGGTTGCAATGGTGAATGGGAGAGTTTCCTTAATTTCTCTTTCTGCTCTTCCATTGTTAGTGTATAGGAATGCAAGAGATTTCTGTGCATTAATTTTGTATCCTGCTACTTTACTAAACTCATCAATTAGTGCTAGCAGTGTTCTGGTAGAGTCTTTAGGGTTTTCTATATATAATATCATGTCATCTGCAAAGAGTGACAATTTTACTTCTTCTTTTCCAATTTGGATTCCTTTTTCTTCTCTGATTGCTGTGGCTAAAACTTCCAAAACTATGTTGAATAATAATGGTGAGAGTGGAAACCCTTGGCTTGTTACTGTCCTCAGAGGAAATTCTTTCCGTTTTTCCCCATTTAGAACGATGTTGGCTTTTGGTTTGTCATATATGGCTTTTATTATGTTGAGGTAATTTCCTTCTATGTCCAGTTTCAGGAGAGCTTTTATCATAAATGGATGTTGAACTTTGTCAAAAGCTTTTTCTGCATCTATTGAGATGATCATATGGTTTTTATCCTTCAATTTGTTGATATGATGTATCACATTGATTGATTTGCGTATATTGAAGAATCCTTGCATCCCAGGGATAAACCCCACTTGATCATGGTGTATGATTTTTTTAATGTGCTGTTGCAGTCTGTTAGCTAGTATTTTGTTGAGGATTTTTGCATCTATATTCATCAGTGATATTGGTCTGTAATTTTCTTTTTTTGTGACATCTTTGCCTGGTTTTGGTATCAGGGTGATGGTGGCCTCGTAGAATGAGTTTGGGAGTGTTCCTCCTTCTGCAATATTTTGGAAGAGTTTGAGAAGGATAGGTGTTAGTTCTTCTCGAAATGTTTGATAGAATTCGCCTGTGAATCCATCTGGTCCTGGGCTTTTGTGTGTTGGGAGATTTTTAATCACTGCCTCAATTTCTGTACTTGTGATTGGTCTGTTCATAGTTTCTATTTCTTCCTGCTTCAGTCTTGGAAGATTGTATTTTTCTAAGAATGTATCCATGTCTTCCAGGTTATCCAATTGATTGGCATATAGTTGCTTGTAGTAGTCTCTCATGATCTTTTGTATTTCTGAGGTGTCCGTTGTTACTTCTCCTTTTTCATTTTTAATTCTGTTGATGTGCATCTTCTCCCTTTTTTTCTTGATGAGTCTGGCTAATGGTTTATCAATTTTGTTAATCTTCTCAAAGAACCAGCTTTTAGTTTTATTTATTTTTGCTATTGCTTCCTTCCTTTCTTTTTCATTTATTTCTGCTCTGATCTTTATGATTTCTTTCCTTCTGCTCACTTGGGGTTTCTTTGTTCTTCTTTTTCTAATTGTTTGAGGTGTAAGGTTAGGTTGTTTATTCAATGATTTTCTTGTTTCTTAAGGTAGGACTGTATTGCTATAAACTTCCCTCTTAGAACTGCTTTTGCTGCGTCCCATAGGTTTTGGGTTGTTGTGTTTTCGTTGTCGTTTGTTTCTAGATATTTTTTGATTTCCTCTTTGATTTCTTTAGTGATTTCTTGGTTGTTTAATAGTGAATTGTTTAGCCTCCATGTGTTTGTATTTTTTGCAGTTTTTTTCCTGTAACTGATATCTAGTCTCATGGCGTTGTGGTCTGAGAAGATGCTTGATATGATTTCAATTTTCTTGAATTTGCCAAGGTTTGATTTGTGACCCAAGATGTGGTCTATCCTGGAAAATGTTCCATGTGCACTTGAGAAGAAAGTGTATTCTGTCGTTTTTGGATGGAATGTCCTATAAATATCAATTAAGTCCAGATGGTCTAATGTGTCATTTAAAGCTTGTGTGTCTTTACTGATTTTCTGTTTGGATGATCTGTCCATTGATGTAAGTGGGGTGTTCAAGTCTCCCACTATTATTGTGTTACTGTCGATGTCCCCTTTTATGGCTGTTAGCATTTGCCTTATGTATTGAGGTGCTCCTATGTTGGGGGCATAGCTATTTACCATTGTGATATGTTCTTCTTGAATGGATCCCTTGATCATTATGTAGTGTCCTTCCTTGTCTCTTGTAATACTCTTTAAAGTCTAATTTGTCTGATATGAATATTGCTACTCCAGCTTTCTTTTGACTTCCATTTGCATGGAATATCTTTTTCCATCCCTTTACTTTCAGTCTATATACATCCCTTGGTCTGAAGTGGGTTTCTTGTAGGCAGCATATAGAAGGGTCTTGGTTTTGTATCCATTCAGCCAGTCTGTGTCTTTTGGTTGGAGCATTTAATCCATTTACATTTAAGGTGATTATTGACATGTGTGTTCCAATTACCATTTTCTTCATTGTTTTGGGTTTGTATTTGTAGGTGTTTTCCTTTTCTTGTGTTTCCTACTTAGAGAAGTTCCTTTAGCACTTGTGGTAAGGCTGGTTTGGTGGTGTTGAATTCTCTTAACTTCTGCTTGTCTGTAAAGCTTTTGATTTCTCCATCAAATCTGAATGAGATTCTTGCTGGGTAGAGTATTCTTGGCTGTAGGTTTCTCTCTTTCAGGACTTTCGGTATATCCTGCCATTGCCTTCTGCCCTGCAGAGTTTCTGTAGAAAGGTCAGCTGTTATCCTGATGGGTTTTCCCTTGTATGTTATTTATTGCTTTTCTCTTGGTGCTTTTAATATTTTTTCTTTGTGTTTAACTGTCATTAGTTTGATGAATATGTGCCTTGATGTATTTCTCCTTGGGTTTATTCTGTATGGGACTCTCCGTGCTTCTTGGACTTGGTGAATTATTTCCTTTCCCATGTTGGGGAAGTTTTCCACTATAACCTCTTCAAATATTTTCTCAGACCCTTTCTTGTTTTCTTCTTCTTCTGGGATGCCTATAATTCGAATGTTGGTATGTTTAATGTTATCACTGAAGTCTCTGAGACTGTCCTCTATTCTTTTTATTCTTTTTTCTTTTTCCTGCTCTGTGGCGTTTATTTCCCCCATTCTATCTTCCAACTCACTTATTCGTTCTTCTGCCTCAGTCATTCTGCTGGTTATAGCATCTAGAGTATTTTTAATTTCAGTTATTTTGTTATCCATTGCTGTTTGTTTTCCTGAGTTCTTATGAACTGTTTCTTGTACTTTCTCTATTTTGTTATCGAGATTTTGTATCATTTTTACTATCATTACTCTGAATTCTTTTTCAGGCATTTTTCCTATTTCCTCTTCATTTATTTGGTCTTTTGGGTTTTTTTCCTGCTCCTTTGCCTGCATGGTGTTTCTTTGTTTCCTCATGGTTGTCCAAACTTTTGGGGTTGCTTGTCCTGGCGATAGAGGTGTTTATAGAAGACTGTCCAAGCCTCAGACTAATATCCAGGTGTTGGGTTAAACAAATATTAAGTCTAGGAAACACATACATGTATAAGACACACAATTACTGAATCCGTTAGGACATAAGGCTCTGGAAAGACCTGACAGAACCCCAGTATGCTATCAGATATTCAAAGAGAAACCCAACAGAAATTGACAACTGAAACAGAACAAATCAGAGACAAAAGCAAAAACAAACTAACAAACAAATAACACCTTACAGATACAAACACTAATCCAGGGAGATTTTGTAAGCTAGAATCAAATATAGAAAAGAGCAGAGTACCACCAGACAGAAGGGAGATTCTCAGAATGAAATTAGACAATTATACTAAAAACTAAGATAAAGACAAAAACCTAATATTAAATACCAAGGCGGTGCGTCATCTGGAGAAAAGAGCTAGGAGTCTGAGCAGATCGATAGTGTTGCTTATAAGCATGTTAAGATAAAATAAACTAAAAATGGATGGAAGAAAGGGGAACAGAAGAGCGTAGTGTGATTGGAAATATGCAAATAAAAAGAAAGGAATAGAAATGTATAAAAGATAGGGATGAAAGGAAATTATGAGAGATATATTGTCTGTACTACCAAAAACTTAGCTAGAAATAAAAGTATATAAAAAGGCAAAAAAATAAGAATAGAATAAAAAATATCATTAAAAAAATTATGTTATAAAACTTGTAGATCCCTTAGGACTAAGATCGTAATTAATAAAGGAAAAAAAAATATCCAGAACTGATCCCAGAATGGACCAATTCAATAGGATTGATACTAATATTTCTGTTTCCTTAGAGTCTCAGCTGTAAGTGTCCTTCTGCTTGCCTTGGGTTTTTTTGCATTATTCTGTGACCAGCAGAGCTTCCTTTATTGTTCCTCTGTAAGCATCGGTGTGTGGGGAGGGAGAGGGTACAATAGTGGCTCCTTCTCCTGGGAGTGAGTGAGCAGTGGTGCACTGTTGTTTCAGTCGGTCTTGGAGGTGCCTGCTGCAGAGGGACGCCGGTGGCTCAGGTGTAAACAGAAAGTCTCAGAGTTGGGCCTCTCTTGGGTTTTTTTTTCTTTTTTTCTCTGTAGCCTCCCTGCTGCCAGCATTCCAAGGGATTTTAATCTAGCCCCACCCAGGTGCCTGAGGGTCCCTGTTATCCCTGAGCGCCTTAGGTGACCCACAGGGGTCCCTCCACTGCCTGTTGCAGAGGCGCTGAAAGAGAGAGAGAGGCTATGCCCGCGGCTCCTCCCCCCCACCCGTGAGCCTGCAGCATCCAGCCGCCATCATGGCTGTGCAGCTCTCAGCGGCAGGCACTCCTCGCTGCTGACCTCTTCTCTCCTGTCCTCTCGGTCCGTCACCTTACTGGCAACAATTTTTCTCACCCTGAACCAGCACTGCAGTTCCCACACTCCCACTCCCGGACCCTCTGTTCAGCTGTGAACTGACATCTCGGTCCGGGAACGCTGAGCTGCAGTGCCGACCCTCTGTATGTTTCTCACTCCCTCCCATCTCAGCAGGCAGATTCTTTTTTTTTTTTTTTTTGGAGCCTTTTTATTTTATTTTATTTTATTTTATTTTTTTTTTACAAAATAACTTACTAGTTTATTTAATGTTTTGTAACTTTTTTTTTTTTTTTTTATTATTATTTTATTTTATTTTTTGGGGGGGTACACCAGGTTCAATCAACTGTTTTTATACACATATCCCCATATTCCCTCCCTTCCTTGACGCCCCCCCCTCGATTCCCCCCCACCCTCCCTGCCCCAGTCCTCTAAGGCATCTTCCATCCTCGAGTTGGACTCCCTTTGTTATACAACAACTTCCCACTGACTATTTTACAGTTGGTAGTATATATATGTCTGTACTACTCTCCCGCTTCTTCTCAGTTTCCCCTTCACCCCCCGCCCCCTCCCATACCTCGAGTTCTCCAGTCCATTCCCTGTATCTGCTTCCCTGTTCTTGTCACTGAGTTCATCAGTACCATTTTTAGATTCTGTATATGTGAGTTAGCATACAATATTTGTCTTTCTCTTTCTGACTTACTTCACTCTGTATGACAGATTGTAGTTCTATCCACCTCATTACATATAGCTCCATCTCATCCCTTTTTATAGCTGAGTAATATTCCATTGTATATATATGCCACATCTTCTGTATCCATTCATTTGTTGATGGGCATTTAGGTTGCTTCCATGTCCTGGCTATTGTAAAGAGTGCTGCAATAAACATTATGGTACAAGTTTCTTTTGGGATTATGGTTTTCTTTGGGTATATGCCCAGGAGTGGGATTACTGGATCATATGGTAGTTCTATTTGTAGTTTTTTAAGGAACCTCCAAATTGTTTTAGCAGGCAGATTCTTAACCACTGCGCCACCTAGGAAGTCCAGCACATGGGATCTTTGTTGAGGCATGTGGGATCTTTCATTGTGATGCGGGTTCTTCATTGCAGCATGTGGGCTTCTCTCTCCAGTTGTGGTGTGCAGGCTCCAGGGTGCATGGGCTCTGTAGTTTGCAGCATGCAGGCTCTCTATCTGAGGTACACGAGCTCAGCAGTAGTTGCCCTGCAGCATGCAGGATCTTAATTCCCTGACCAGGGATTGAACCTACATCCCCTGCATTGTAAGATGCATTCTTTACCACTGGACCACCAGGGAAGTCCCTCCATTATGTTTTATAATAGAATCTTGAAGAGAGTTCCCTGTGCTATACAGTAGGACCTTGTTGTTTACCTATTCTATATATAATAGTTTGCACCTGTTAATCCTAAGCTCCCAATCCATCCCTCCCCTACCCCTCCTCTCCCTTGGCAACCACAGGTCTGTTCTCCATATCTGTCTGTTTCACAGATAAGTTCATTTGTGCCATATTTTAGATTCCACATACAAGTGATATCGTATGTTATCTGTTTTTCTCTTTCTTACTTCGCTTAGTATGATAATCTCTAGGTCCATCCATGTTGCTGCAAATGGCATTATTTCATTGTTTTGTATGGCTGAGTAGTACTCCATTGTATATACCACATCTTCTTTATCCATTCATTGTATATACCACATCTTCTTTATCCATTCATCTGTCAACGTACATTTAGGCTGCTTCCATGCCTTGGCTATTGTAAATAGTGCTGCAATCAACACTGGGGTGCATGTATCTTTTCGAATTATGGTTTTCTCCAGATATATGCCCAGGAGGGGAATTGCTGGATCATACAGTAGCTCTATTTTTAGTTTTTTGAGGAACCTCAATGCTGTTTTCCACAGTTGCTGCACCAATTTACATGCCCACCAAAAGTGTAGGAGGCTTCCCTTTTCTCCACACACCTCTTGGCTTCCCTGGTTTTATGTTCATTCAGAACTGGGTTTCTTTCCTTTAGAGGAATTGCCTCACTCTATTGTGGTACATTCAGTTGAGAGGTGACTGGACTGTACTCTCCCAGACAGTAAGCTCCATGAGGTGAGGGCTGAGCCTGGTTTTGCTCACTATGCTGTTCTTAGCACCTGATACAACACACCTAATGCATATCTCAACAAATACCCACTGAACAAACAACTGAAAGTGATGAGCTCAGAAATGGTTTAGAAAGAACTTGGTAAATAGCAGGGTGTTCTATTTGGTAGATACTTTTGGGGCTGGGAGGGGAGATGTATTTCTGCTTTCTGCTCAGCAATCGCCTTTACCTGGGTTTTGCGCGTGGCTTGTGGCTCAATCAAGATGTTGATAAGAGCGGGTTTAGTTGTGTCTGCCAGGCTCTGCATCAGGGATTTCTGGAGTTCTTCTGGTGTCTGCACAAAATACCCTTTGCCTCCAAATGCAATCATGACATGCTCATAATGTGACTGTGGCAGAAGACATACTGGAGGGATCCTGAAAAAGAAGGTTACAAGTCAATAGAAGAAATTCTCTGAAATAAACTGTGGAAAAATTCTGGCTAAAGTGAATGGCATACTTTTATGTAAAGTGAGATGCCAGTACATTAAACTTTCTACACATTTTTTATTGTCTATATAGCAATGTCCAATAGAACTTTCCATGATAACTGAAATTTTATATCTGTGCTGACCAATATAGTAGCTACTAGTAGACTGTTGCGGTGAGCACTTGAAATGTGACTAGTTAAAAAGAGGAAGTGAATTTTTAATTTAACTTAAAAAACAAAACAAAAACAAACAAAAACTTAAGCAGCCACATGTGGCTAGTGGCTACTACACTGGACAGTGCAGGCTACACCATCAACTATTACCAATCCCCCCCACCCCCAAAAGAGGAAAAAGGAATGGTTACCACAAAACAGCAAACAACAACAAAACAACAAAGTCAGCGAGGCATAAGCAAACACACCCACAGCCTGCTCCCCTGCGGCTGACCCACAGATTCACCTCTTTCACACCCCACAGCTAGCCACGATACTGTCTCAGTCTGGCTCTGTCACCAGATGACCAAGATTTAGCTAAGTGGTAAAAGGAAGGAACCCCTCTGTATCATAAATAATATGTAAACATCTGTATTCCTACATGGTGTAGTAGGAATAGTAGGACTGGGAGCATTTTTCAATAAGCCTTTTCATTAACAAGGCTTAGACGTCAGACTCATTCACCCACGTCTTCAGCGGCTCCCTGATTATAAACTATTCACTGATGTGCCAGTCAAGGATGGTTGTGCAAAAAGGAGCCACGCAGACAGGGTTCCTGCTCTTTATAGCAGCTGACCATGAAAACAAGCAATACTCACATCATGGAAGCATGTTCTTATACAGCAGACTTTTTAAAGAGAGATTAAAACAGATAAGAAAAAGTAAATATACACTGTTCTGGATTACTTACACTGTAGTAGCATCTCCAAATTTTAACATTTCCTTCCACATATCTGTATCAAAACCTTGGTAAATTCCATTATTATTCACCACCAAAAGTATGATTGGCAAGTTGTACCTAAAATCGAGAGCAAAATATAAAGGAAATCATTTTTCATTCTAAAGCAATTTCTTTTCATCAGATTGAAATTTGAACTTGAAAATGGATAGCTTTCCATAAGCTTTTTTGTAATATTAGGGCAAAACCAAAAATTAAGCATTTGTCATCCTAATAAAGACTACTAAATTATTAACAGAAACATCATGGAGCAGTAGAAAGAATGCAAGGTTAGTGGCTGGCAGACCTGGTCCCACCACTATGCAGCTGTGGACCTCAGGCAAATGACTGAGCTTTTCTGAACCTTGGCTTTCACAGATCTAAGCGTTACTAAGAATGGCACCTTCCACACTTAATTTCCTCTGAAGCACTTGTTCCTCACAACTGTCCTCTAAGGTAGAAACTAGTATGATTCCTATACCTACTTTAGAGGAGACTGAAGTTTGGTTAAGAGGCTTAACCCAAGTCACTTAGGTCTGACGTGGTCAAGCCAGTATTTAAATCCAGGCCTTCTGACCCAGAGGCTGTGTTCTTAACTACCAAGCTCTGCTATCTCCCTGCAGAAAACAAGCTTTTATGAGATCAGAACTTTTTTTTCAGTCACCTAAAAACTACCCCCAGCTTTGCAGGTTTGGGGCATGTGGAGGGAGGTCATGACCATGCCGTCCCGGATGAGAAAGACCCAGGGTATTCATACGAGTATTCTCAGCACACAGCACAGTGCTGTGCAAGGGGCACCCGGTATGTGGTGAAAGCCTGGTACATATCCTTAGGCACGTGGGTCTTGGGTATAACTTTTCATATTTTGGAGAAAGAAATGCTCTGATTCAGGATGCTGTTTTACCTGCAGATGGTTTCTACTTCCATGCCAGAAAATCCAAATGCACTGTCTCCTTCCACACAGATGACCCGCTGCCCTGGGTTTCTATCTTTAGCCACTACAGCAGCTGCAATGGCAAATCCCAAACCGACTCCCATTGTTCCAAAAGTACCAGCATCAAGCCTGTTGGGGAACAGAGCTAAAATGAAACCCTCTGGAGCATATCACAGATGGTGGGGTTGGCACAAACCTAGTCACATTCACATGGCTCATGGAAAAATAAAGAACAATAAAACATTCTCCTTAATATTAAGTTTTTAGACTGTGAGGAACTAATTTGTTAAGGATAAGCAGAATTAATGGGAAAAATCACTCACGATTGCTTGGAAAACTGTGAATATATCCTCAGAACACTGAGTATACAAATTATCACATGATCTCAGGACGTACCAAGCATAGAAATGCTACAAAACCTCACGTAAGAATACTTTTATGGGATTTCCCTGGTGGCGCAGTGGTTAAGAATCCTCCTGCCAATGCAGGGGACACTGGTCTGGGAAGATCCCACATACTGTGGAGCAACTAAGCCCGTGCGCCGCAACTACTGAGCCTATGCTCTAGAGCTCGTGAGCCACAACTACTGAAGCCCTCGAGCCACAACTACCGAAGACCATGCACGTAGAGCCCATGCTCCGCAACAAAAGAAGCCACTGCAATGAGAAGGCCGTGGACTGCAATGAGGAGTAGCTGCTGCTCGCCACAACTAGAGAAAGCCCAGGCACAGCAATGAAAACCCAATGCAGCCAATAAATAAATAAATAAATAATTTTAAAAAAGAATACTTTTATAAAGTATGTCCTTATACATGGGCCACATATAATTCTCAAATGTTTTATTAATGTGCTTTTTGTAGTTTCTAGCTTAACACATTATAATTCGTTACAATTGCTTTTACCTGTGGCGAGGAAGGTAGTTTTGAAGCACAGTGCGTCCAATATCCATAGTATTTGCTCCTTCACTCACCACAAAACAGTCTCTGGGTAGTTGTTCTTGAACGTGGTAGAATACTGTGTAATAATTCATAGGCAGGGATTTTTGGGACGCTAATTCCTAAAATATTAGAGGGAAACATAATCAAGTTAGATTAAGATACACTGAAAATAACATCAATAAGCTACTTTCAAAATTATTTGCAATAACTATAAGCTATGAAATTCCCAAATGGCCACCAGATGACCACTCTGAAAAGCTAAGTGATCTGTAAACAGTCCTAGGGGGACAGGCTAAGAAAAATGGGTCCCAGTCCCAACTTGGGACTCAATCAAGTAAGCCAGGAAATATCCGTCTTCCTGGAGATCCACAATGCACACTAGCATATTAAAGAGCAAGACGTCCCATAGTAAAGATAGCTGAAAACACTGGATTATGCAAAACTAAACACTCTTATTAGAGCACTTTCAGGAAAACACTGCCTTAGAAAAAGTGAAAATTTTATTCTAGAATATTTTCATCTGAAATATGGCCCTGCACATAAAATTAAAAACGAAGTTGGGGTTTTAGAAAATCTGAAAATCTAGTCCTTCCCCACACGCACTGGAAAGGGGATATACTTCACCCACTACTCTGGAGGGTCTCTGAAGGTAGGAAAAAACAACAAGGTTATTGCCCTTGTCTAGCTAAATGCCTTTGAGAGCTTCAGCAACAAAGCCCCATCTGGTCCCAGCATTGCCTCTTCACGTGGACTCCTTTGGTCCGCTGGAGATTATACCCAAGATGCATGAGGGCCCCTCCTATACTCCTGCACCAGAGAAGAGAGGCAAGATCCTTCCATCTTAAACTAAGGTGATTCTTACAGAAAAGAAGGAATTAATCACGATACCATTCAGGAAAGAGAGTCGAGACTGGCTCTTGATAGGAGAAACAGTCATTGATTAAAATTTCAAAGAAAGAAAGAATCATGTATAATCAACTCTACTTGTTTGGAAAATGTAAATTTATTCCAAGATGACTGATATATTTGGGAAGAATATGAGTATAGCTGGAATTTCATACTTACTTATGTACAATTTCATGAGTTAGAAACACTACAAGAACACAGAAAACTGGACCCAGCTGAACCAAGATACAGGAATACACAAAACAGCAAAAAAAATCAGGAACAATCTTTCTCATAACCAAAGAGAAAACACTATCCATATAGAAAGACTTTAAACAGATATTGCCAAATCCTGCAGAATTGGCTCATTTTAGTGCTAACAGTGGATGGTTTGGTAGTTTCATACATTACTACAATTTCCAAAGCCTTCAGCTAGCAGGCAAAGCCATGAGTGCAGATGAGGAAGTTGCAAAAGAATTTTCAGCAGTGATACAAAAGTTAATTGAAAAAGAAGGCTATAAATGGTCTCACTAATATGAAATGAAATGAAATAAAATAAAATAAAATAAAATAAAATAAAAGTGAGGTGATGGATGTGTTAATTAACTAGATAGGGGGAATTCTTCCACAGTGTGTATGTATATCAATACACTATGATGTACCTTTAAATATCTTACAATTTTATATGTTAATTATACCTAAGTAAAGCAGAAATTTAAAAAAAAAGAAAGAAAAAAGCGGCTATACATTAGATCAAATTTTCAATTCTGATGAAATACCTGTCTATTATAAATGCATGCCTTGACTTATATCTTAAAGGTAGAAAAAACATGTCCCAGGATTTAAGGTTCCAAAAGATCTCTTGTGATTTGGTGCCAAAGTCAAACTGAGGACAAGGAACCACCCCCACCTACACTGGCTCTTACAGTGTCCAATATCAGATCTCCTCTTCTACCACTTCACAGTAACTCACAAGCTGCAACTCTGCCAATGCGCACTTCTACAAGAAACTTCGGGTGCAACATTTATTGTAATATATATATGAGTGTGTGTGTATCTTACACGTGGTGATTTTAGTAATGCATACGTCATGCTATGACAGAACTAACTGAACCACGGACCTGAAGCGTTCTTGAGTTTCAGTGGGTCCCTTATTACCTTGGATAAAGCTTCATTGCTCTTCATTTTTTCTCTCAGAATTTTCCACCACTTGCTCTCAGGAGGATACTGCCATGGTGTTTTATCAAATTGTTCTAAAAGCTAAAAAACAAGAAACTTTTTCTTTCCTTTTTGAAAATAAACTTAAATCATATTAGCATAAAAATCTTTTCTAAAGAAGACAATACAGCTACTCCATCTTACCTTTCACATCACTCATACTCTGTTTTTCCTATAGGCAGTAAATAACTGACACAAGACAAATAGATACCCTGGAAAGCTTCTGCTTGATTCAGTGACGACTTCTACCAGAAACTGGGATCCCATAACTCAAAGCAGAAGTGTTACCTCCTCCACACCTCACAGGCAGGGGGGCTCGTAAGCTCTCCTCTGCCTTTGACACTAGAAGGAAAATCACTCTGCCAAAGAATCCCTGCAAGAAGGCTCTTAGCCCCAATACCTAGGGATTCCCATGACACAGACCAAATGCTCGAGTGTTTTATTATTGGGAATTACACCCTAATTTTGTGTAATCATGATAATGATAACAATTAGTATCCAAAGCCAAGTGATAAATGTGCCTATATTTTATCTCCTGTCACAGTGAAATGTATAAATTATATACAAATAATAAGAATCTGGACAAGTCACTGATTACAGTTTGAAGAGTAAAAATTTCTCTATTGCCTAAAGAGATACTAAGTTAGATTTTTTTCTAGTATATAAAGCCATTTCTTGGCTGTAAGTTCAGTTCCTCCGGAAGCTGTATTATAATCTTTCAGATATCTGAATCAGTTTGCCAAGTGAATGCCTTTAAATTTTCAATCACCTTTCAAAAATGCCTAACTTACTCACATACAAATTATCTATATATAAGGAGTTGGATTTACCAAGTTCCACAGTTACATTTAGGAATAGCCTTCCATCATAAATTTTATTTAAAATAGATATTAATAGACCTGTCACCAAGTGAATCAGGAATGAAACATTTTCAGGAACAGACTTCCGTAAAGACCAAGCCACATAAGCTAAAACCCGGGCAAAAGCTCTCACCTGTTTAGTGACAGCATTTATGTCTCCTAGCAAGGTCACGGCGGGCCTTACATTATTCCCCAACTCTTCTGCACAGATATCAACCTAAAAGAAGAGACAAGGCTAAGGAACAAGCCATGTTTATTCTTAAAAACCTTTAAGAATTAAGACAATAAGTGGACTGTGCATGTTACACATAAGCAAGCATGTAATTAAGATGTCATATTCAAGAAGTTCCTTAATAAAAGTAAATATCTACGGGAACTATATGGGTATCACAGCTAGTATAGAAACCTTACTATCTTCTCTCATTTTAAAATCTACTCTGTAGAACTTTGGTATCATTCCACTATACTCACAGGAATGCATTTGACTTCATCAATTATAGTTTTGAATCTAATGAATAATAAGGTTCTACTTAATTACACTGGCATTCCTATCCAGGGCAGGAGTTAAACCAGACTGCAAGAATCCACCTCAGAGTTTCTGACTCAAGACGTCTGGGGTAGTGCCCAAAAGTGTGCATTTCTAACCAGTTTCCCAGGTGGCGCTGATGCTGCTGGGTCCAGGAACCACATTTTGAGACCCAGTCCCAGGGAGAGGCAGGATTATGTCCTATTTACTCAGAAGCTCCATCTCTGGATGGTCGTGGCAAGTGAAAACAGCTTCTTGGAGGAAAAGTAATTTAGGCATCCCAAAGGGGATATACTTCATTCTGTAATGAAGAGGCAGCATCTTCCAGTACAACCCAGGTCTTGCTTGTTTGTGGTTTTAGTTTTCAACGGCCCCTATTAGAAGTTGACTCAGGAAGTAAAAGGTAAACAGGGAGAAGACAGCACTTGTAGTGAGGTCAGTAAAATACAATCTGTGTAGGGCAAACAGGTTTGTAGGCAGTACTTTCCACACAGTAAGGAAACTGGTTTATAAAGAGGGTCATAAAGATACAAGAACTTATTCCAAATGCTGTTTAATGACATAGGTAAAAGCACCACTGTTTAGAGATTTCCAACCAAAGGGTGTTTGAAAGTTTTGGGATCTAAAAGAGTAACTCAGTCCTTAACAATGCTGAATGTTTTGTTCTAATCTACCTCCTACTTGAACCTCTTTTTGTCTACCTTTAAATATACTTGAACTATGAAGAAGAGGCAAATTATGCCTTTCCAACTATTTAAAACTTGATTTTGAAAGGTTTTCTGGTTAGAAGTAAAGTGGTACATTATGTTCCATAGGCTGGAAAAGGCAGCTTACTTTGGTACCTGTAATTATGCTAGACGATTTATAAAATTCTAGTTTTGTAAAAAGAGAAATGGTTCTTTACAAAAGCCAAGAAGAAAGTGGAGCTGATAACAGCTGAGAGAACGATAAACTACATACAGCTCTGATTTTAAATCTCTCCTCTCTGAGTACCTGGATAAACTTCACATCTGGCTGATATCTTGGAGGCAGTCCAAAATGCAAAATCCAATTTAATCTGGCACCAAATAACACAATTACATCAGCAAATTGCAAAGCCCTATTAAAAAGAAAAGTCTGATATAACAAAAAGTATATTCACATTCTTATTTGAATTATTCTAAAATTAATTTCTAAAGTATTTGGAAAAGTCTAAATAATACGGAGCTTGCACTGGTCTTCAGAATCAGCTTATATGGTAAATTTGATCTTTCAAACTGAAATAATTTATGAAGCCATTCCATTTAAATGGTAATCTAAAAGATGAAATAAGTGGAAATATTACTGTAAGACTGTATCTATAGTCTGTATCATTTATTGAAAACTTTTCTTTATCATTAGACAAATTAATACAAGTATACTGTAGATAATCTGGAAAAAGGAGAAAAGTATAAAGAAAAAGCCAAAATCTCCCAATAATACTATCAACTTATAAACTATTATTAATATCCTGACATAATTTCATCTAGTCTTTTTTTCTACACATGTATATTTTTATTTAGTTGAGTTTATACATTAAATACTGTCTCATGCACTTTTGCTTATCATAAATATGTTCCTTTATCATTAAGTTCTTTTTAAATATGAATTTTAAAGGCTACACATTTTGTTGAAGAGAAATTTATTTCACCTTTTCTCAACTGTTGGATATTTTCTTTCTTATTAATAGTCCTGGGTTGCACATCTTTATTTGAATCTTAATACACACTTCATATTGATTTCTAGAAGCAGGTATTTTTACGATGATTGATTCATTTTCCCAAACTGCTTTCAAAAAATATTACACCAAGTATACTTGTAATAGGTTTATATGCGTTAGTATTTTTGTCAATATAACTTCAATTTAAAAATTTTTACTTTGACATCCACTCTGATATTAACAACCCTTGCTTTCCTTTCATGGACCTCATACACCTTTGCTTGCTTTTATGTTGTATCACTTTGTTTCAGGTGTGGCTCTAATGATGCCTATAACTGTCATTACTACTGATCCAATGGAAATGTGCCTTTTTCCAGGATAATTTTTATTATCAAATCGCCGTAGGTTTTGTTTTTTCTACTTCTTGGCTGTTTCCCATTTTTCTTATCTTTTGCCCAAAGAGGACCTGTTCTTTTGCTTTTGTCTTCTGCAGTGGTTTATGCTTTTTTCCATAGAAATTCAGTTACTATTTCAACTATATAGTCAAAAAAGCTATCCTCATACACTGTTTTGGTCCTGCGGGACCCAATTTAACAGACAAATAAAAACTGAAAATGGAAGGATAGATTTGCTTATAGATACTCCAAAACCCTTGAAATTGTTGATACAATTTTTTATAGCCCCTTACAATCTTTTTTGTATTATTAATGTCACTAATATTATCTTCTTGAAATTCAATAGGAATGAAGATAAACTTCAGTTCAACCCAAATTAAAGTATATGAAAAAAAAATGTAATAATCAATTTGGCTACTGTACAATGTATACTAATATGAAAAAAGTAAAGGTATAAGCTTTTTAAAATAGCATTAAATGAGCAACATTAAAGACTAAACAGCAAACATTACATTTAAAAACCCTCAAAATTAATTTAGCATGTGCATGACAACATGAAAACTGCCAAATGTAGAACAGAGGTGAGCTGTGGGGAGGGAGGGAGGAAACCAGATCAGGGAAGATATGCAGGGACTACAAACAAATCTGTAATTTTTTTTTTCTTAAAAAAAAAACAAACAAAGCAACAACATACTTCTTAATATTATATTTGATAAACTTGAGTGATGGTTACATAGTGTTCACTAAATTACTCTCTCCTTTGAATATTTATAATATTTCCTAATAAAAAAATTAAAACAAAAAAATACATGGTTTATCAGAAAGTGTGTTTTAAAATTTAAAAAGAGGGGCTTCTCAGGTGGTCCAGTGGTTAAGACTCCAAGCTCCCACTGCAGGGGGCACGGGCTCGATCCCTGGTCAGGGAGCTAAGATCCTGCATGCGGCGTGGCCAAAAAAAAAAAAAAGAAAAATAAAAAGAATGAGGTGGTTTACTTCTGCTCAGATCTCTCTTGGATAAATTAAGCATTAATCAACAGAATATTCTGAAATTCATTGCTTGTAATGAAATATTCTTGATGCCTGCTACAGTTTTATGCTTTTTAGTGGTCAAGGAAGTTTGTTCCAGTCATTTATATACTATAGATTCCTTACTCTTCGATACTCCTCTCAAAGAAATCCATGTTTTTGGGCCTTGTTTAATGGACTGAAGATTGTTGTTGAACATCTAATAATGAAACCTGCCTGCCAACTGTTTCTGAGAAGACTTTGTCTCCAGAGAATTGCCTTTATAAGCAGACTGGCACCAACAGCTGCACAGTTTAATAATCAGCTAAGTTATATATAATATAAATAAGCAGTTAGATGCTGGTGCTTCTGCTAGGGATGTTTAACTCCAGGTGTAAAACTGACCTCAATGCAATTTACATAAATACATCTCAAAAGAAAAATAATCATTTTCCTGGCATGTTAAATCAAGCCTTTTTTTTTTTTTTTTTAGAAAATCATTGTTTATTTTATTTTATTTTTTTGGGGGGTACACCAGGTTCAATCAACTGTTTTTATACACATATCCCCATATTCCCTCCCTTCCTTGACTCACCCCCCCTCGAGTCCCCCCCACCCTCCCCACCCCAGTCCTCTAAGGCATCTTCCATCCTCGAGTTGAACTCCCTTTGTTATACAACAACTTCCCACTGACTATTTTACAGTTGGTAGCATATATATGTCTGTGCTACTCTCGCTTTGTCTCAGTTTCCCCTTCACCCCCCGCCCCCTCCCATACCTCGAGTTCTCCAGTCCATTCTCTGTATCTGCATCCTTGTTCTTGTCACTGTTATTTTCATAATTACTTCTGTGGCTTTGAATATGTTTTTAAGAGGCCCAACTGAAAGCTTGTTAACCAATTAGGTAAATAGTTGTGGTCACCTAAACGTTTTACATCAGAGAGCAATACACTAGTCAGATGGTTTTCCTTTCAGAGACCCACTGAGTAACGTTTCTCAAACAGGAAATCCTTCTTTTAGAAATGTGGACACATAGGTTTTAGTATTATTGTAGTTTACACCATTACTTAGATCAGACTCTTGACTGCCAGTTTTCTCGGTTTCTTGGGCTTGAATTTTCATAGGCAGGTGCAGCAGTTTAGATGTCTTTTGAAAGGAATGTGACTGAAGATTTAAGCATATGACTAAACTTTGTATCTGTTCTGAAATAATAATGAAGATTATACATACTTACCCATCAAATCTGATTTAAAAGATTAAATAGAAAGTTTTATAGGTAAGGTTATTGATTATGAATGGGGCCAGAGGAGGAGTTGTGGGAGAAATAGTGCACATATCAATGTTGTAATGCATGGATACATTTGGGGGAAGTGGATGTATTGTACAACTGTGATTTGAGTTGTATAATATGTTAAATATGTTCGTTGAGCTTCCATTAACTCCTTTTTAAAATTCATTCTGATCTTTATTTTTGCATGATTGGAAATGTTTAAAACATTGCAAAATGCTAATACAGGGCAATGTAACAGTTTTTGTAACCAGTTTTCTTCTATGTGCATGTAACTTGGATTTCTCAAACATACTCAGTGACTTAAGAGTAAAAAAATAAAAAGAATGAGGTGAAGTCAAATAAAAAAAAAATTCTAAAAAGGAGAGACTTCCAGGGCCAGCCAAGGTTGGGTAATCCCACTTCAGCCTAGCTCGCCCACTGATACAGTGGAAACTCTGAACAAACTAGAAAAAGCAACTACCTGAGGCTTCTGAAAAGTAAACAGCAGTAGGTGGACTGGGATGAGATGAAAGAAGTGACCCATGCAGGCAGTGAGTTTTTAAGGTTTTCCCTTCTTCTATCTCTTGGCTTTTACTCAGAGCAGTTCTAGCTGCAGAACTAAAGGAAAGCAAAAACTTGGAGAGAAATCGTGTCTTTTTGGCTGGAAGATCAGGAAAAGGGACCCTGCATGCCCGACAGCATGGGGGGAAAGCTCTGAAATTTTCTTTTTCTCTAGTTCTCTCTCCCAGCTGTGCTCTGAAGGAAGCACAGTGGCACTGTGGTAAGTCCCAAGCAGCTAAAACCCCAAGACAAACTTCATTTTTCAGGCAAGAGGAACTGGGAAAAGGGACCCCTGTGGTCTGCAGAGTATGGGGGCATCCCCTTTATTTTTCATCTTTCTTTTTTTTCCTGCCACTCTGCCTCAAAGGTAGCACCTGCTGTGTGGTACTATAAAGTAGCAGGAAAGGTACTATAAGGGCCAGGAAAAGGGACTCTGGGAAATGGAGATGGGGTGGGCTATGTCTTAAGAGAGAAAAGGAATCGCTGGGGCTGGGGCTGGGGCTGGGGCTCAGGCTCACCCCTGGGCTGCACATGTGTGGAGCACAGCAAAAGCTGTGCAAATAAACTGACCCTGAACTATGCCCACAGTGAGTGAGACAGAACCTGTAGTCTGAACCTAACCAAGCTAACTGCTTGCTAAAACAAACAAACAAAATCAACATTCTACAGAGGGATTTCAATAGGACCTAGAATCTCACAACATAGTATTCAAAATTCTAGGATACAATCCAAAACTACTCCACAAAAAACCAGAAAAATGTAACCAATTTCAAAAGAAAATATAATGAATAGATGTCAACTGTACTGATGACCCAGATTTAAACACATACCTTAAATCAGCTATTATAACTTTGTTCCATAAGGTAAACAAAAATACCATTGAAATAAATGGGAAGGTATAAGTTCTCAGCAGAGAAATAGAAAATATAAAACAGACAAAAGATTAAAAAGCATTAAACAGTTATTCAGGGACCCATCGGACAATATCAACATGCCTAATATTTCTGTTACTCCAGAAAAGAGAAAGAGATTGCTTTAGAAAAAAATATTTGAAGAAATAATAGCCCAAAACTTTCCAAATTCGGTGAAGGGTATCAATGTACAGATTTAAGAAGATTAGAGAATCCCAAACAGGATAAACTAAAAGAAAACCATCTCCAGACACATCATAATAAAACTGTTGAGAACCAAAGATAAAAAAAATTCTGAAAGGAGCCACAGAAAAACAATTACACAGGGCGACAGAGATTCAAACACCTACAGATTTCTCATCTGAAACCATGAGGGTCAGGAGACAGAGGACAATATCTTTAAAGTGCTGAAAAGTCTACAAAGAAACAGTTGTGCCTAAAATTACATGATTCTTTCCGAACTTCTCCTAGATTCATTAAAGGCACGAAATACTTTGAACCAGCCTGAAATCCGCCCAGCCGTGTATTTAAAGTCCGGAGGGCCACGCACCTGGACCTGGCAGCAGCCACACAGTGTGGGTGGTTGTCAGGGACAACGCCCTTGCCCATCGGGGTGGGCAGAAATGGCAATCCGCACTGCTCTACCAACTTCCTGAGACTCTTCTCAGCACGGGCGTAGGCGGCACCTACAAGCAATCCAAACGTGTTGCGCAAGTCAGTGAAGCTCCAGACACGGTGACTCTTAAAACAGTTCATGTGAAATTGCTTTTAGAACTTCTGAAAGATTCTCCTGCTCAGGGCTTAAACTCAAAACAAATTGTGACTCTTGTTTTTGTTTGTTTTTTGGCTGCGCCGCGTGGCACGTGGGATCTTAGTTCCCTGACCAGGGATCTAACCTGTGCCCCCTGCAATGGAAGCACAGAGTCTCAACCACTGGACCGCCAGGGAAGTCCCGTGACTACAGTTTTTATCTTTGGTATTTTAAAATGTTTAAGAAGGCAACAGTTCTAATTCTGCACCCCGCCTCAAACAATACTATCAATTATTCTGAAGGGTGTCTACCCCCAAATAAAAGTTGCACCTCACATCTCTTGCTGCTCTTAATTGTCAGTTCTATGCTGCGTTCCTACTGAATTAGTACTCACAATTCCCTGAACACACATCTATTGGTAGGTGCAGGTGAGAAAGGAAGGACTTTGTCCTGACAGGGAAAAG
The DNA here is from genome assembly GCF_030028045.1 of Hippopotamus amphibius kiboko. Lineage (NCBI taxonomy): Eukaryota > Metazoa > Chordata > Mammalia > Artiodactyla > Hippopotamidae > Hippopotamus > Hippopotamus amphibius. The sequence continues at coordinate 102,853,382 of NC_080191.1, forward strand.
CAACTTCACATGCTGCTCCCCACCACCAGATCCACAGTCATCTACTCTACGTATGGAAATTTTAAAAAGGGACCTAAGTTTCGAAAGCTCTGTAGATCGCTTCATAAGCTCTATAATCCTCTGATTGCAACAGGACTATCTCGAGTGGGTCACATCATTTGTTTTTACAGTTGTGTGTCTGCAGCATAACCATATGCCTTACACCCTCAATGGAACTGAAAACTTACTGTTTGAATACAGAAATGATTTCATTTCTAATGTCATCAAGGCCATCACTTCAGCTATTTAACTTCATGCTCTTCCTCAGGGTTAGTAAAATATTACTCCACATCCAGAACTTATAATTCTCTACTGAGTCCCAGCAAATAGTATAGTAAGTTCAGATTCAATGTAATGCTCCCCACTATAAAACCACCTTGGAATCTTTCGCCATCCATGTAGAATGAAAAATAATTCCTTGTTTTAAATCCAGAAAGTTTCCTTGTATTCTCCTTCTTGCCTCAGTATCCCCTCCATTCAGTTCCCTCTTCCTGGACTGCCTGGGTTTTCTGTGTCCATTCAGTGACCGGTCGCCCATTTTCTCAAAGAGTGGCTACAGCATCGTCTCTTCTGAACGGTCTTTCCACACTACCTACACAACATAGCTGCTGCTTCCCCTAAGAATTCACCTCAGCTCTGCATACACACTGCACTTATTTGTGACCAGGTCTATCTACCTGTAAGGAGGAACCATTATTTCTCTATATACCTCACAAATGTTCTCCATAATCCATCCCTTATCATAAGCACTCATCAAATGTTGGTTAAAAGAAGGACAAAAACTAGCATCCACAGAGCTCTTTTCTTTCTATTTATTTTGTTGTCTAATCGTAACAATACTGCTGAGGTAGCTAATCTCTATTTTACAAGTGAGCTGAGACTCAAAGCAGTTTTGCCAAGGTCAGAGACCTAATATATCACATAGCTGTATACACTCAGCCCTGACTTCAATTTTTTTCTGTTGTCCGCCATTTTTACTAAAAGTGTTTTTAGTTTCTATGTAGTTAGTTCTTAAGTCGTTGATAACTGACTAGCATGGTCACAGGTGATTCACAGCCCCCTCAGGTCTAGAGCATATAATGGATACTATAATAAATTGCTGACAGGAGTATAAACTGGTACAATACTTTGGGAGAAAGCAATTTGACAATATACTCCAAAGGCCTTAAAATACGAATATTTTTTAACTTAAGTATCTTTCTGGGAATCTATCTTATATCCTAAATATGGAAAAAGCTTTAAGCACAAACAAGTCTGTCACAGCTATTCTAAACAAACAAAAACTGGCAAAGATTTAAATTATTTGCTAGTAAAGTTTAGTATACACATGAATGAACATTAAAAATTATATCTGGGAAAAAAATTTAAGACCATGAGAAAATGTTATTCTAATGTTAAATGAATTAAGTATAATACAAAACTGCCTAATAGAGTGACCATTTGACCCAGCAATCCCACTTGTAGGTGCTTGAGAGAACTGAAAACAAACACCCACACACACACTTGTGCATAGCAGCGTTATTCGTAGTGGTCCAGAAGTGGAAACATCCCAAATGTCCATCTACTGTGAATGGATTAAATTAAATGTGGTACATCCATACAATGGAATGTTAATAATAATTATTATATTTATTATTATATAATTATAATCAGAATATATTATCATTCTTAGTCAGCAATAAAAAGAAATGACATACTGATACATGCTACAGGATGAACCTTGAAAACATTATGCTAAATCAAAAAGGCCAGTCATAAAGGACCATACATTATATGATTCTCTTTAAATGAAGTGTCCAAATAGGCAAATATCTACAGAGACAGAAAACAGATTCATGGTTGCCTGGGGCAAAGGGGCCAAGGAGGCTGGGGTAACAGCTAAGGGATGTGGGGTCTGGGGGAGGGTAATGACGATATTCTAAAATTGATTCTAAAGTTGGATGCACAACTTTGTAAATATACTAAAAGACATTAGATCATATACTTAAAAAAAACTGTCATATAGCATGATCACAATATATAAAATATACGTGCAAAAAGGAACAGAAAAGTACTACATGTTAAAATGGTTTTCTTTGGATGAAAGGATTTCTTCTTTTTAATCTTCTGGATTTTCCAAATTTCTAATAATAATCATGTGTAATCTTCATAATGGAAAAAAGCACATTTTACTCATAAGACTAAAGAAGTGTAATAGGTGATATTCCAGGCATTCTAGAATAATTCTATGATTTCAAAACTAATAAATAATGCTAAATGGATAAAGAGAATTTTTATTCCAATCTCAAACATTAGAGCAGATGCCAATATATAATGAAGACAATTTCTAGACAGAATCTAGCTTTCAAAAAAATTAGAGTTCCATGCACTGCTACCTTTCCCGATGATGAGAAGGGGCTGTGTGGAGCTCCTAATAACAGACGCTGCCATACACACAGCAGAGCTTTCTGCCATGCTAACAGGAGGTGGCATGCACAACTCCACGAACCTGGAAATAAAGAGCTCTGTTAATCAAAGGAGGCCGGCTTTTAAACTGTTTTTATTGTGAAAATATCAAATACATAAGAAGGTAGAAAAAAATAGTATAATAAACCCCACATACCCAGCCTGTAAAGTCAACTACTAATATTTTACCACATTTGCTTCACACATACACATAAACATACATATACATTTCTCCTTAAACCATTTTGAAGTAGACTACAGCAGCAAGACTTAAAAACTAGAAGATAAAGACTTCCTCCTCTATAACCATAATATCCTTAATCACATCTGGTAAATTAATATTTACTCCCTAAGATCCTTTAATAGCCAGACCTCCCTGGTGACACAGTGGTTAAGAATCTACCTGCCAATGCAGGGGACACGGGTTCGATCCCTGGTCCGGGAAGACCCCGCATGCCGTGGAGCAACTAAGCCCGTGCACCACAACGACTGAGCCCGCATGCTGCAACTACTGAAGCCTGCGCCCTAGAGCCTGGGCTCCACAACAAGAGAAGCCACCGTGATAAGAAGCCTGTGCACCACAACTAAGAGTAGCCCTTGCTTGCCGCAACTAGAGAAAGCCTGCTCACCGCAATGGAACACCCAACACAGCCAATAAATAAATAAATAAATTGAAAAAAAAAAAATCATCTAATAACCAAATGAGCAAGGACAGGAAATCTGAGTTAATGGCTTTGCACTGTAGTAGTGGTTGTTGGGGTAGTAATAATAAAAAACATACTAAAAGTTAAATATTTAATACCTACTATATGCCATTTATTCTCATTTAATTTTCAAAATAATGAGATTAGGTATTACCATATTACCATTACCTCCATTTCACCACTGTGTGTGTGGGGGGGGGGGGGGTGGGGCAGGGGGAGAAAACCTCTAAAAGTAGGTAACTTACTCAGGGTCCCCAGATGGCATGTGGGGACAGGACTGAAGTAGGTTGTTCTGTCTCCAACGTCCATGCTTTTAACTACCTCACTACATTTCCACTCACTGAGTCAATATTTTAGTACCACAAGATGCACTGGTAAAAGAAATATTCAAACTGTCCTAGTTAAGTATTTCTAGACACCAAGTCCTCAGTGCTTTATTTCATTTATCCTAATTAATAAACACCATATTGTACAAAACTTGGGCATATAATACCAAAAAAGGACATTCAAATCTTTACAAAAACTTTAAAGAAGGCTTACAGTTAACTTACCTGAGGCACATCATCCCCCACCCCAACAATCCTGTTTTGATTATCATGTTCTGGTATTACGAAGAACAGATGTCCTTTGTGTCTGACTCTCCCAAATGGAAACCATTACTTGGTATCCTGAGTGAACAGAAATGCCCACTGTCTCTGAGGTCACCAGCGGATCACCTGGTCCATGACGGCAGGAATGTGCTAAATGGTACTCGGGGTGATGCACAAGCCCAAATACCCATCCTTACCAGGGGTGACTTTGATACTAGTTTGCTGTATTTATTGTTCACTCACTGTTTATTTATGGAATAAAGGAACGTGGCAAATCAGAGTAACATCTGGTGTTGAAATCTTTTCAAATCACAGAGATAGACTAAAATTTTTTATGCTGAGTTCTAGTAGTTTTTCAATAGTCACTTCATCTCTTGGTTTATACCATGAAGCCTCTAAATAACCATACTATGCGAGGATTAATTTTTTATGGTTACTGGAAGAATAATTTCAAATGAGGAGTTTGGGAAGCTCCAAGCATTTGATTTAGTAATTAAACCCCAAAGTAATTCCTAAATAATACCATTTTAATTAAGAGAATTAAGCCCTTTGGAGATAGGATTAAGATGGCAGAGTAGGAGGACATGCGTGCTCACTCCTTCTTGCAAGAGCACTGGAATTACAACTAAATGCTGAGCAATCATCAACAGAAAGACAATGGCTCACCGAGGAGACAGAGGTACTGGCAGCAGGGGTTCTGGGAAGTGCTCATTGGCATGAGCCCTCCCAGAGTCCGCCATTAGCCCCACCAAAGAGCCTGTAAGCTCCAGTGCTGGGTCGCCTCAGGCCAAACAACCACCAGGGTGGGAACACAGCCCCACCCACTGGCAGACAAGCAGATTAAAGTCTTACTGAGCTCTGCAGCACCCAGCCGTACCTACCATCAGTCCCTCCCATCAGGAAGCACGCATGAGCCTCCTAGACAGCTTCCTCCACAAGAGGGTAGACAGCAGTATCAAGAGAATTAAGCCCTTTGGCCAGGATTCAGTTTCATTACTAAATCTTCAAAAGTTAAGACAAATGAAGATTAATTTATAAGCTGCTAGGTAAGTTCTTTTTAAAAGGTAAGCATTATGGTAACACAATTAAGAAAGAACTCCAGTTAACTATTACTCACTTTATAGAATTCACATTCACCTGGAGGTTCACAAAATCTGCTGGTATGTCAACATAGCAAGCACCTGGACGGCCATAAATACTGCTTCTCACTGCCTGAGTTCATTACAAATGGAAGAAAATATTTTAAAAATCTCAATCCTTATTATCACATTCCACTCAAAGATAATTTAAAATTGTAAAATGAACACTATTTTAATTCTTTTTGACATCCTTAGTTGATGCAGCATCTTCAGAAATAAGCAATTTTAATTAAAATTGAAATGCCCTCTATTGATTCTATACATTTTTAAAGATATTTTTGTTTAAAAAGGGAAACATAAGAAAGAAAATACTTATTTAGGGGTTTAAAATTCATTTTCTACTACACTTTAGTCCTAGAAATATCTACTAGGTTCTGCCTGCCAAGTCTACTTTATAACATGTACTTTCACCTACTTCCTAATCCTAATTATTTGGCAAAGGTTTCAGAAACTGCGATGCTGTAACATCAAATGATGTTGTAATATCAAATGGCTTCTATCACACGTGGTTTCTATAACACATGGTTTTGGAAACAGCGCAAACGTAACTTCACATATAAAACTGATTTATAATACACTTTAATCAACTAAGAGATGGTCTTATATGCATTAATACTAATTTTCAAAAATAATCTTTCAAAAGCATAAGAAAAAGGGCACTCAGGGTTTCATTATATCTTTCTTTTTACTTTTCTATAATTTAAAACAATTTTTTTTTTATTGGCTGAGTTGAGTCCTTTTTTTTTTTTTTTTTTTTTTTTGCTGTGCGTGGGCTTTCTTTTTAGTTGCTGTGAGTGGGGGCTACTCTTCATTGTGGTGTGCGGGCTCCTCATTGCCATGGCTTCTCTTGTTGTGGAGCATGGGCTCTAGGCGCATGGGCTTCAGTAGTTGCAGCACATGGGCTCAACAGTTGTGGCTCACAGGCTTAGTTGCTCCGCGGCATGTGGGATCTTCCCAGAGCAGGGATAGAACCCGTGTCAGCTGCACTGGCAGGTGGATTCTCAACCACTGCGCCACCTAGGAAGCCCTAAAACAATTTTTAAAACTAATATATAGGAGAAAATTTTTCCAAAAAAATTTATTTTATCTGTTTCTTTAAGTTAATGACTGAATATTAAAATGTACATAGCTATTTATCAATATCATTGTTAACTGTCTGAATATATTCTAAATTGTTACTAATTCTATTGAGAATAAAAGTAACATGGGTATAAGCAATTGAGAAAAAACAGTTGACTTGGAGAGCTTGTAATTAAATACTGTACCTTTTCGATAATAGAGGGAATGGCTTCTATGCTACTTGGCCGGGCAGAGAACTTGGTATATAATCTACAAGCTTCAACCTACATGTGAAAAGAATATCACTTAAAATTCAAGTCATGTACCGTATTACTCTTTCGAAAGGTGACAAAATGTTAAGTTATTACTTTCTATTATGTTTACCGGCAAGATGGAGAAGAATGGATTGTTTCTTAAAAGCCTATGCAAAGTGAAACCAAATCTCTGCCTTGGTATGAGTCAGGAAGACAATCAAAAGAAGATACCATTTTCATTTCTCAGACTGAGAAAAATAAAAAAGTTAGATAATACCCAGAACTCTCATAAACGGTGGTGAGAATATAAATGGGAAGGGAAGTTGACAATGTCTCCTAAAAAATGTGAATAAGAATATCCTTGGATCCAGAAATTCTACAGCCAGGAATACAGAACTTTATCTGTTACATCTTATTACAATAATAACCTATTTTTACATTTCTGCCAGTTTTCCAGGTATATATTTTGTTGCTATGCTGTTTGGCATAAATTCAGCAGTGTTAATTTTTCACTGTTTAATGCATTTTGAAGCATTATATAGAAACTGTTTCTCTTAACACTTTTCCGTATAAAGTCTGTGGAATAGTTGGTAGTCTGAGTCCCAAAAATATGAATAGGAGTTTTCCTCTCAACTTTTCTCTTCCTCAAAGTCGATAGTCCCAAACCATTTTTACTCCTGCATTTTCTTGACTGTTTGAAGAACTTATTTTCAGAGTTTAAATTTCTGTCAAAAAGATCTATTGCTTGGACGATTACTCTTAAGCAGAGGCAAAGCTTTCTTAATATCCACATTGAGAGTTTCCTGTAGTTGAGGAAAATTACCTTTAAATTATCGCAGGTACTTCTATTTTATTTTAATTGTTTATTTTGCAGACAGGAGTTGTAATTTCTTCTCCATAAATTTTAATGGCGTATCATGATGCTACTAAATGCTAGAGGGAAGATCTTAGAGGTGGGTACCTGAGGAAACTCCTGGAAGGCTCCCATTGTTTCCTGACTTCTTTCAGAGGAACCACCAATCACAATCAAGGGCCTGAAATATTAATTTTTTTAAAAAGAGAATTACAAACGAGATCAACATGTAAAACACTCAGCAAGTGCCCAATGACTAATAAACTCTCAATGAATGTCAAAAAAGAAAGAGAATTGCATTTTCCCTTAAAAACTGTCAATTTAAAAAGATTTAGGAAAACTTGGTTCAAGAGAACCTTCCTCAATTTTGGAAAAATCTGAAATTTACAGTAAACATTTTTCCTCCATGCTCCTCTTTCCCCTGCCTCTTTTGGATACTGATGCTAAACCTCTGGGTGTGATGATGTAAAATGAATTGTTACACCCTTCCTATTATTCTTGAGAATAAGAAATGGAAAACATTTTTCTCACACTTTCCTAAGGGAGTCTATTTAGAAATGGCAGAATGAGAAAAATTCCTCAGCAAGAAAATTCCTATCCTTTGGGGAGGGAAAAAAAAGATACAGCAAAGCTAAAGTTACTCAAAAATTGTCAGACACTAAAGTAGATAAGAAAGAGAAGGCGTAGGGAGGAAAAAAGAAAAGAAGGAACACATGGCAAGATGGCAAACTACATCCTTCCCACAGGAAATTTAAACATTTTATGAATTAATCAAAACGTAGCCCCCTTTAACATGATCCTATTGGTAAATAACCAGAGATGGTATCAAGGGCAACAGCAACTAGTCTGCTCATAAAGCCACCTCAGTATATATAAGATTTCAACTGTCCTGCTAGTTATGCAAAACAAGGTGAAAAATTACATTCTTACATATTGAGCTGGGATCTTTAATCAACAGTTCTTCACTGTTTATTAAAGAGACTTCTGCACACATTCACATACATACACAGATATGGAATATACACATAGTCATTAACAGTGTTTTTCTCTAGATACAAAAAATTATTGATGGTTTTTTATTTTCTTCCTAACACTCTTCTTAATTTTTCACTAAGCCATTTCCTCAAGCACCTGACCCCTGGTCTCCCCACCACAGATCAGTGGTTCCTCCACTAGGTAAAATCATGCATTGAGATTTTTAAGAAAATGTTTTCAATAATTACCAACAGTTCATGTTTGCATTTGCCATACCACCCAAAGCATGGATGAGACCTGGACCAGAAACAACAAGGCAAACTCCCGGCCTAAAAGCAAAACAGAATTAATTTTATTAAAAGCAGGTCAAATGCAATACTTGATTCATATTACTTTAGGGTGAAATGTAATCTTCTTGGACTTCAAAGGAAGGATATACAGGTTTTTACTACAACTGTAAAACAATTATTAGTGTAGTTTTTTAACTAGGAAAAAAAAAAGGTTATATCAGTCTTCCTGTAAGAAATAAGGTACCTACCATCCTCACACTGTATTTCACTAATCTCTTCATATTTTGCTCCTATCATATTTGGGTTAAATCAACTTGACTGCATAGAGAAGCAAATTTTCGATTACTGAGTACGTTTCTATATGGAAAAAAATGTTTTTAAAAATTTTCTTAACAAATAAATATATAATGTAAATTGGTCTTTGACAGAAAGTAATTCTGAAATGTAGTGCTCTGCCCCAATTTTTATAACTGAACTTGAATGCTTCACCCTAGATGACTTTCCAAGCTTAAAGCACTGAAGAGAAAGGTATTGCTACATAATCCAGCTTGCCATTTTCAATTTATAAAGTAATTTCTTAAGAACCTCTATTTAAGACAGCCTTTAAATTGGTACAGCCACTATAAAAGCAGTACAGAGGCTCCTCAAAAAACTAAAAATAGAACTAACCATACAATCCAGCAATTCCACTCTGGGCATTTATCAGAGGAAAAAAAAACACACTAATTCAAAAAGATATAGGTACCCCATGTTCATACAGTACTATTTACAATAGCCAAGATATGGAAGCAACCTTAGTGTCCATCCATGGATGAATGGATAAAGATGTATATACACACATAATGAAATATTACTCAACCATAAAAAAGAATGAAATCTTGCCATTTGTGGCAACATAGATAGACTTGAAGGATATTATGCTTAGCGAAATAAGTTAGACAGAGAAAACCAAATCCCATATGATTTCACTTATATGTGGACTCAAAAAAAAAGAAAACAATGAACAAACAAAACAGAAAGAGACTCATAGATACAGAGAACAAACTGGCAGTTGCCAGAGGGGAGATGGGTGGAGGAATGGATAAAATTGGTGAGGGGGATTAAGAGGTACAAACTGCCAGCTGTAAAATAAATAAGTCATTGGGATAGAATGTACAGCATAGGAAATAATATTGCAACAACTTTGTATGGTGACAGATGGTAACTGGTCTTATTATGGTGACCATTTCATAATGTATAAAAACAGCAAATCACTATGTTGTACACCTAAAACTAATATAATACTGTATGTTAATTATAACTCAATTAAAAAAAAGAAGTTGAAATAAAACACAGACTTGAGCTTACCTGCCTGTCAGATATCCAACCGCGGAGGCAGCATAACAAGCCTACAAAGCAAAAAACACTGGAACTTAGGCGTTTGGGGACCCTTATAGCATGAAATCCTGTTAAGTAATAAGTATATTATTAAGTATTATACTTGTATAAAGTCCATATATAATGATTTACTCTTAAGTAAGGGGGAACTGGAACATTTTTCATTTTAACAAGTACTGTTTTACCTGTAAATTTCAATTAATGGTTTAAGTATCTAATTATAATTTTTAGTTTTACAAGGAGTTTATCCATATCATCTAGTTTATTCATAATATCTTATAATTGCTTAAACATCTGCAGGACCATTAGGAATGTCCTCTTTTTTATTCCTAACATTGATAATTTGTGTTTTTTCTCTTTTATTTCTCATCAGTCTTACTAAGGATTTACCAAATTTATTAATCTTTTCAAAGAACCAATTTTTGGATTTGTTGATTTTTCTCTATTGTTCCTTTGTTTTCACGTCTGCTGGTTTCTGCTCTTGTATTTATTATTTTGCTACTTTCAGTTTGGGTTTACTTTGATTTTCTCTTCCTAGCTTATTAAATTGTAAGATCAGGAGCACTGATTTTTGATCTTCTTCACTAATAGATTGATCCAAAACTACTTCCTCTAAGAGCCACTTAGCTGTAGCGTACATGTGTGAGATCTCATCTTCTCATCGACATTCAATTAAAAATGTTTTCCATTTCCCATCAAGATTTCTTCTTCACCCCACTGGTTAGTTAGGGTCCCTGGTGACATCTACTTTTTCATCCCTGACACTGGTAATTGGTATTTTTTCTCTTTTATTCTTAATCAGTTATGAAGTTTATTGATTTTATTAATTGTTTCAAATATTTACAAAGGATTCAAACGTTGGGGGACATTTTAACCTTTCTGTTACTGAAGTCCAGTTTATTTCCACATGGTCAGGTCACATACACTGTATGTTTTCAATCCCTGAAAATCTGTTGAAATTTCCTTTATGACCTTCATATGGTTAGTTTTTATTTTTAAACTGCACTTCAGCTCATTATAGGAAGAGAGGGAAGGTGATGAATTAAATGCAAGATAACCTGGAAAAATGCTAAATGCCCTTTAGGAAAAAATGAAACTGGGTTGACAAAATGTCCTATCTTCCTTTCTTGTGCTTCCAAATAAGCCTCTAAGAAGGGTGGCAAGATGATGAGGTGGAATGAGCACTGGACTGAGACTTAGGACACCTCTGGAGTCCAATCACGGCTTTACCATTTGTGATACCCGTCACCTTGCAGAGCCACTTACTACACAAAATGAGACTTGGCCTTTACCCATTCATGTTGCAGGTACTACCTGAGCTCCTATCATGTGCAGGCCCCACCTAGGCACCGGGGATACAGATGTGTCAAGAAGAAATAATATCCGTGACCCCCTGGAGCTCACTGCCTGATAAGGAAGTCAGACTAGACAAATAATACACAGAAATGGACACATTATAATTGGTAGTTATGAGAGTGAAGGACAGGGGGCCAGGAATCAGACCAGGTGACTGTCCCTTCCAGCTGTGACATTCTAGACTTGGCAGAGTACAACACTGTGTAGCGTTTAGAGCATGGACTCCAGAACCAAAATACCTAGGTTCAAATCCTAGTTCTGCCAACACCAGCTGTCTCCTTCAGCAACTCAACTTCTTAACCTTTCTGGGTCTCACCTTTCTCATCTGCAGCTAGGATTAACAGCGGCTCTTGCCTCCTAGGATTGCTGTGACTGATACGTGTAAAGTATCAGAGGAGTGGTAAGCGCCGACTGTCTGCAATGAATATTTGCCATTCTGTTACGCATCCCTAATAACGCATTCGGCTCTTGGAGTCCGTACTTACCGCCTGCTCGTTCCTCATCCCGACGTATCTGATGCCCACCTCCTGGGCAGCAAGGGCGATTTCGATCACCGGGATGCCTACGATGCCAAACATGTAACTCACGTCCTGGGGGCCAAGAACAGAGCAAGGAGGCCGGGGTCCCCGTGCCGCGGTTCCCTTCTGTGGCGCTGAAAGGAAAGCCTCGCGCAAACCTCCCTCCTGCCCGCCCCCGGCGCTTTCCCATCCCCAAGACAACGTCCCGGCCCCGTCGGCTTCCGTGGGAGCCTCTCCCTCGGAAAGGTCCCGCGCACCTGCGCTCTCAGGGCCCGAGCGATGACCTGAGCGCCAGACGCCAGCCCCTCGCGTCCGTCGCTGCGCTCCGCCGAGGCGCCTTCCGACATCTTCCGCCTGAAAGCGGGAGGCCCTCTAGCCGCCGACAGCAGTCTGACGCGGAGTCACCCAGCCAAGCCAACCGCGAGGACACCGACGGTGGGCCGGTCCTCTGAAGGAGGAGGAGCCCGACCCGCCGCTTTACAGGGCGGGGAGGAGGAGGCGGGGCCAAAGGGGAGGGGAGACGTAAACACGCTCTCCCTCCTGTCACAACCGGGCCCTGTCCCGGCGCCCTCCATTGGCGGCCCGCAGTGTCAGGAGGAGGCGGGACTAGCCGGAGGCGGAGGCCTGTGCCGAGCAGGTGAGAGGTCGCACCGCCGAGGCCAGCGGCCTTCGTCCGACCCCCCGGAGGTCTTTCGGGACCGCGAAGTGGGGGTGGCTCATGCGCAGAATCGGTGCGGAGGGGGGCTTGGGGCAAGGGCAGAAGCGGCCGTGGCGCGCGCTCCCGGGCCCGCCTCGCCCCCGGCCTCGCGGCTCTGGGGCCCGCGCGCACGTTTCGCGAAGGCTGCTGGGACGCGGTGGCTGGTTAGCGCCAGGTGTTGGGCGGGGTCGTGTTTGGGTTGCGTTGTCCATCCGCGTCCCGTGTGTTCTGGGCTTTGACTTAAACGCTTTTTGAGGTATATGTTCGTAACCTTGTGGCTTTGCACTCCGTGAAGATTAATACCCGTGTATTACATCCGTGAGCGGATGTGTACTCTTTGCCGCATGGCTTAGGTGAGGGCAGGCACCTCCAGGCGAGAGATGAAGTCACTTGTGGAGAGCCTTTGGGCCCGCCCGCGCTTCAGACGAGCAGTCCTGTGCTCTGTTTTCCGTTCACCCTTTGGCCACAGGGGTTAGAAAGGGCCCCGTGAGCCTAGTTACTTTTGACCGTGGTTGTCTCTGACCCTTGCTGATAACCCTCCGCTCTTGTCTTCCCAAAGTCAGGGAAAGGAGGGGGTTTGTGGTTGTTAAGAGTCAGGGCCTCACCGCCATCAGCTCCTGCAGCTGAGAACCTTTTTTTAAAAAAAAAAAACTTATTGAAGTATAGTTGATTTATAACGTTGTGTTAATTTCTGCTGTACAGCAGAGGGAATCAGTTACATGTATATATACATTGTTTTTCATATTCTTTTCCATTGTGGTTTATCGAAGGACGAGAATCTTTTTTCTTTTTTTCTCTAAATTTATGTTTGGCTGCGTTGGGTCTTTGTTGGGGTGCTTAGGGTTTCTCTAGTTATAGCGAGCGGGGACTACTTTTTGTCACAGTGAGCGGGCCGCTTATTGCGGTGGCTTCTCTTCTAGAGCGCAGGCTCGGTAGTAGTTGGCTTAGTTGGTCTGTGCGTGTGGGATCTTCCTGGACCAGGGCTTGAACCCATGTCCTCTGCATTGGCAGGCAGATTCTTAACCACTGTGCCACCAGGGAAGCCCGAGAACCTTTTAAAACACATTTCTGAGTGAAAAAGTTCCTTATAATGTGTGATTTATGAGGCTACAGCTTCAAGGTCATTAGACCATCTGCTCAGTAGCAAACAGAAAAATCTCCAATCGTAAGGAAGAGTGGAAATTTAAATTTTTGAGGGTTTTAAAGCAAAAAGACCAGTAAAATGTGGAAAGTAAAGAAACAAGAAGAGAGGAGAGTGGGTCATGGGTAGTAAAATGAATGAAAGGCATTGGAAATGAAAGAATTTCTAAACCCAGTGGGCTCCTTCAAAAAGGTTTCCCCTCGAATTTGAAGTCCTTACACCCTAAGCAAAGTGAATGGTTGCCTTCTTGGTTATGAGGACCTAGCCTAAGATAGCACATCTAAGAGGGAGATTTCTTTGAAGTCTCGGACTTCATCTAAAAAGTAAATGCAGATCTTGCATTGTATTCCAGAATCTGTATTTTAATATAAAAGTGATTTTTAATTGAGGTAAACATACACTTAAAAGTACAGATCTTAAAAGAGTTTTGACAATTGTATATAGCTATGTAACCACCACCCACAATACAAATGACATTTTAAAGTACTCACCTGTCAAATAAAATTGACATTCCAGAAAGATGCACAGTGTTTTTTGTGTGGCTTTGAATAGTCCTTGGCACAGTGTTTCCTGTCCCTGTTGGAGAAGCATAGACCCTACACCTCTCTATCATGTGGGACTGTTTAAATTTATATCAGTACCTGTGTGACAGTTTCTATCCCCAAGCATCAGAATCACCAGGAAAGCTTTTTAAACATAGGATTGCTTGGGCGCTACCCTACATCTTCTGAATCAGCATGTTAGGACAAATTAGGCACCTGTATTTTTTTTAAAGCTGCTACCTAAATTTGATTTGCAGCTAGACTTGAGAACCACTAGCTCTGTGTTCATGCTAGAGGCATGAGTTAATAATTAAATGTGTGGCTGACTGTTACCAAATACTGTTGCTTAATTTGGAGTTACGGGTTTAAGGCTGGTTTGACATTGGCAGCACAGACCGTATAGATGGTAATTAGTTCATGGGGACTTGTGTTTACTGCTGTCCCAGAAGAATCACTGACAGAAACACTTGGTACAAAGTGTGAAAAGCGAACTGTGAACTGGAACAAATCCCCTGAATTCAGATTAACCAGTTGTGCAAAAGGAAAAATTCTCCACTGGACTCTGCCCTTTAGCAGAGAGAGAAGTCGGTGAGACTGTGGAAACCTGCTTCACCTTTACAGCTTTGAGTTCAGGGTGCAACATTCCATGCTTCACTTGGGTCTGATGATTCAGCAAGAGTGCTGAGCGTCTCACCCCAAGATTTGCAGGCACTTGGAGCAACTGCTTTCAATCCAGTGGCAATGACAGGGCTCCAGGATTCTTTTGTAACTTATCCAAGGCCTTTTGTGCAGACATTGTAAGCATTACCACATTCTTTATTACTTTCATTGGTGGTAGGCATGGAATTTTATTTGTTGGATATTTCATTGGAATTTTATTTGTTTGGTTTGCCTTGTTTGTTTACTGGTGGAAAGAGGTCAAAGGAGGAGTAAGTCTAGGTTTTTTCTTTTCTTTTTTTTCTATTTTTTAAAGAAACAGCTAAAGTAATGATAACATGCTCTCCAAAGAGCAGTCAGTCATCAAAGTGTCTTCAAACAAAACAAAACAAAACAGTCTTCATACTGATTACTCTGTTTGTGAGTTCTGGACTTGAGATTATGAGGGAGTTATTTGGTGGTTTTCTTCCATGTGAGTGAAGAGAGTATCCAGGCAACCAGGTCATTTCCTTAGAGTTGCAAAGTAATACCTGGAGAAAATATACTCACTAAAGATTTGAAACAGGCAGCTTCTACAGGTAGTAACTTCTTAGGCCCCAGATATTATATTTTAATTTCAGCGAACTAACTGCTATGAGGACATAAGTATTTATTTCAAATGGCTTAGAAGTCATAACATAGTATTTCTCCATATGCAAGAACTCCACACTTGGGGGTGGCCTGTAGTCTAGGGGTTCGTCAGCCATCACCTATGAAACACAGTATTAGTGTTTAAATGTTTTCTGTTTTCATTTGTTTCTTCTGTTTTGCCAGCAGCCTTCATCACAGCCCCTTCCTTTAGCTTTTTATATTGTATCATACCTATGGTTTTGTTTTGCTTCTAATCTATCCTCTGTGTCAGCGAAACAAAAAATCAGCTCCAGGGTAGAATCTGAATGATTCCCAGGGTTTGGAGTTGAACTGAGGTATAATCCCAGGTGAGGGACATCTTCATGATGAGGGACATCTTCATGATGAGGGACATCTTCATGATGAGGAACTTAAGCCCTTAAACTTTTTTCTGCATCATCACCTTTGCGTTCCTGTTTGGAGCTTAGCTGTGATGTATCGTTTTATTCACTTTCTTTTTTATATATTTATAATTTATACTATAATTTATATTTTTTGTTTTATATATTTTTAATATACTGATATATTATATATACTTAAAGTCATTTATGACATCTTTCAGACACATGAATAAGAACAGGGATTAATACACACCCATGTACCCAGCCCTAGCTTAAGAAATGCATTACAAATTGAATGAAGCTCCCCCCTCACATCTCCTGCCCTGTGCCATAGAGGTGACCACTATCTTGAACTTGGTGTTTGTAATCCCCACCTATGCATTCTTTAGGTGATGGGCATTTAGGTTGTTTTAAGCTTTTTAGTGTTATAAACAGTTTTCTCTGGATATTCTTACATGTCTCCTTGTGCACATGTGTGAGTTTTTATGTGTATGTATCTAGCAGTGTTATCAGAGGGTAGGTTGTTGTCTCATGGCAGAAAGAATTCAGAGATGAGACAGGAAGGTCCAGAAAGCAAAGTGAGGATTTATGTAAGGGAAAGTATGCTGTCAAGGAGGGAGCAGGCCATCTCAGGTGAGCAGCTGCGCTGAGTTTCTTTTGCAAACTAGTTTGTGGATTGTAGACATGAAGGGGTGGGATATTCATTGAGGAGGGAGGTGTTGGGGCTCATATTCCCTGATTTTCCTCCCAGCTCCACGTTCCCGAGGGGAGGAGGGATTTCTTTCATTTTTTAGCCTTGATCAGAAGTGTCTTGGTGTTGGTGCCTGATCGGAACTTCTTATCTGCAAGGCTAATTTTATTGTAATGAGGGCATACTGAGCAACAAGTTATATTCAGACACTGGAAATTCCTGCATTTTCCCACTTTGTCTGCCTCCAGGATACTTATCACCCCTGAATGTGTGGTGTCAGTCTGGAGGTCCCTGCTTTTCTTTGTCTGTCTAAGGACCCTCATTGTTTACAAGATGTATGGTTTCCTGCCATTTGGCCCGTGCCCCTCTTTCTTTGCTTATATCTAGCTAACTGCCTGCTGTAACGGGGGTGGGTCATCACCAGTTTTACTGGATATAACCAAATTGGTCTCCAGAGTTATGGTACCAATTTATACCCCTAACTTTGGTATATAAGAACTCCCCTTTCTCTACACCCTCAATTGTGGAATTGAAAAAAAAATTTTTTTTGCCAATTTGATGATTGTGAAATGGATTTTTATTTCCATTTCCTGAACTACTAACGAAGATATCTAGATATTGAGTATATCGTTATATATTTGGATTTACCATTGGGATTTCTTCTGTGAATTACCTGTTTATATCTTTTGTCCTTTTGTTTATTGGATTATCTTTTTCTTATTTATTTGTAGATGTTCTTTATATATTCTGGATACTTATTCAGTGTTTTTTAATTTTGTTTATAGTTACTTTTGAGGTACAAAATTTTGTTTTTTTGGTGTGTGGTCACAACTGACAATTCTTTTTTTTTTTTTTTGGCCATGCCATGTGGCTTGTGGGACCAGGAATTGAACTCATGTCCCCTAGCTGTGGAAGTGTGGAATCCTAACCACTGGACCACCAGGGAATTCTCACAACTGACAATTCTTTTCCTTTATGTTTGTATCTTGTTGAGAAAAACTTTCCCTAAACTGAGGTTATGTGGAACTTTGTTTCTACATTTTTGTTAAAAAGTTTCATTTTTTTTACATTTAAGCCTCTTTGTCTCCCTGTAGTTGATTTTTATGTATGATGAGAAGTAGCAATCCATGTTTTTTTTTTTCATATGATATATATATCAGTTAGATTTTGCTGTGTAATTAACCACTCTAAAACTCAGTAACTTAAAACAACCACCATTTATTTAATTTATAATCCTGTGAGGCTGGGCTCAACTGGGCTTCTTCATGCGTTTGTGCTCAGTTGCTAGTCAGCTAGGTCACTCTGCCACTGGAATTTGACTGTGTGTCCCCAGGGGTGGCGGGCTTATCCCCACTATGCCATGTATCTTGCATCACTCAGCAGGCTTCCCTGGGCTTCTTTGTTCGGCAGCAGGTTGCAAAGGGGGACACATTCCATGGTGGCAGCCTTTGTGGGCCCATGTTTGCTCACATCCGATTAGCCAAAGTAAGTTATAGGTGGTGCTCAGACTCTGAGTGGGATGGCATGAATGTTACATAATAAGGGAACAGCACAGAGAGAGGAGTAATTGCTAGGCATTTTTGTAGTTAATTTAGTGAAGTTCCTGTTGTCCAAGCACCTTTGGTATAGTTCGTTCTTATTGCAGTGATCCATAATGTTATCTATCAAGTTGCCATACATGTGTGGTCTGTCTCTGGACTTTCTGTTCTTTTCCTACCCCAACACCAGTCCTACACTATCTTAATTTCTATATTTTAATTTATTTATTTGTTTATTTATTTATGGCTGCGTTGGGTCTTCATTGGTGCATGCGAGCTTTCTCTAGTTGTGGCGAGTGGGGTCTACTCTTCATTGTGCTGCATGGGCTTCTCATTGCAGTGGCTTCTCTTATTGCAGAGGATGGGCTCTAGGCATGAGGGCTTCAGTAGTTGCAGCATGCAGCCTCAGTAGTTGCAGTGCATGGGCTCAGTTGCTGTGGTGCTCGGACTCTAGGTGCACAGACTCCAGTAATTGTGGCTCATGGGCTCTAGAGCTCAGGCTTAGTAATTGTGGCACATGGGCTTAGTTACTCCGAGGCATGTGTGATCTTCCCAGACCAGGGATCAAATCTGTGTCCCCTGCATTGGCAGATGGATTCTTAACCACAGCACCAGCAGGGAAGTCCCTTTATATTTTTAAAATAAATCTTTATGTTGGTAGGACAAGTGCTTCTACTTTGTTCTTTTGAAACCATCATCTTTTGTAATTAGTTTCCTATCACTGCTGTAACAAATGACCACAAACTTAATGGTTTAAAACAACATAAATTTATTATTTTAAGAGTTCTGTATTTCAGAAATCTGAAATAGGGTTCACTGGGATAATATCAGGGTGTTGGCCGGACCACATTCCTTTCTGGAGGCTCTAGGAGAGAATCCATGCCTTTCTCCTCCCAGCTTCTAGAGGCCTCCTACGTTCTTGGCTCCATCTTCAAAGTGAGCAGTGTCAGGCCAAGTCCTTCTCATGCTGCCGTCACTCTGGTTCTCTTTCTTCTGCTTCCCTCTTCCACTCCTGAGGGCACTGGTGATTACACTGAGTATACCTGGATAATCCGGGATAATCTCTCCATCTCAAAGTCAGCTCATTAGCAACTTAATTCCCCCTTGGCATGTAACCTAACATACAGGTTCTGGGGATTAGGATGTGAACATCTTTGCTGGACCATTATTCTGCCACTCTGTTTATTCTTGGCCTTTTTCTTTTTCATACATATTATGGAATCAGTTTATCGAGTTCCATGAGCTACTCATTGGAATTACATTGTTCATAAATTAATTTGGATAGAACAATATCTTTATATTGAGTCTGTCTTGCCATAAGCATGATATATCTATTTTACTCTTCCTTAATCTTTTAATAAAACTTTTATTATATTTATTTCTAACTATCTTACTATTTAGTTATTTGCATTTTCTAGTTTGGGGGGGCAATGTATTAGAATGCAATTAATTTTCATATGCTGGTCTTAAATCTACTTTATTATATTTTCTTTGAATTATAGTTTGCTTATAGATTCTCTTGGGTTTCTTTGCAGGTAATCATATCATTAATGAGAGTTTTGTTTCTTCTTTTCTTATTCATATATCTTTTATACTTCTTTTTCTTTTTTAACATTCCTAAATTCATTTTTAAAAAATTTTTAAATGTTATACTCCATTTATAGTTATTACAACATATTTTGTCTTGTAAACCAGTTGTTTGGGTTTTTTTCATTCATGGGAGAATGTTTGGTCACAACTTTTATGTGCTTTGTGGCAATTTTCTGGTGACTAGTCATAGTTTGCTTTTCTTGTAGTATCTTTTTTTTAATTAAATTAAATTATTTTGGCTGCATGCGTGGTTTGTGGGATCCTAGTTCTCCAACCAGGGACCAAACCTTGGCCCTCAGCAGTGAAAGCGAGGAGTCCTAACTGCTGAACTGCCAGGGAATTCCCTTTTGTAGTGTCTTCTACCAGATCTTAAACTTTTTACTTACTCATTTTTGAGTGAGAGTTTTCCTGGATCATTTATTTGCAGGAGGTTTATGTGGGAGGTGACCAAGACCGTTCTGGGTTGGTAGCTATTTACCTTCAGCACTTTGAAGATCATCTGTTTAGCTCCATGCTTGCTCTTGAAAAGTCTGCTGTTCTTCAAATCACTGTGACTTTGAAAATAATCTCTTATCCCTATGGTTGCTTTCAAGACTTTTTTTTTTTTTTTAAATATTTGGTGTTCTGATGTTACTTTATTATATGACTAGGTATAGGGTTCTTTCTGGTTATCCTGAATTTGTGGATTCTGTATTTCATTGATGTGGAAAATTCTCAACCATTATTCCTTCAAATATGTTTTATTTCCTTTATTCCTCCTTCTGAAATTCCATTTAGAAATATAATGGAACATCATACATATCTTTCATGCCTTTTATCCTCTTTTTTCATTTTTGTCATCTCTGGTACATTGTTTTTTTTTTGGCTGTGTTGGATCTTCATTGTTGCACGCAAGCTTTCTCCAGCTGTGGCGAGTGGGGGCTACTCTTTGTTGCCGTGTGCAGGCTTCTCAGTGTGGTGGCTTTTCTTGCTATGGAGCACAGGCTCTAGGCGCATGGGCTTCAGAGTTGCAGCATGCAGGCTTAGTAGTTGTGGCTCAGGGGCTTAGTTGCTCCTTGGCATGTGGGATCTTCCCAGACCAGGGATCAAACTCCTATCACCTGCATTGGCAGGCTGATTCTTAACCACCGTGCCACCAGGGAAGTCCCTCTCTGGTACATTCTAACCAAAATTTTTTTCAGCTCTAACTCCCATGTCACAGAATCTCTCCATCTGGTTCTATTTGACAGTATCTTATTTTATCTGTCTTATATTCCACTGGAAATTTCTTTAATCATCTCAAATGTACTCATTTGATAATCTGTGCTATTGATACGGTCATCTAAAGTCATTGGGGTTCTGATTTGCTGTGTTCTGTTGACTCTTCCATTATAGTTTCTTTTGCATGGTAGTTTGTTTCCTTGGGTGTTCAGTAATTTTGGATTGTGAGCTCGTACTTACTTGAAGATGAGCTCTTTAGAGAGGATGTGGATTGTCTTTGCTAAGCACCTCAAGACCATTTTGTGTTCATTTCTTAGCTTGAGGGTTACCTGGGTCATGTATGTTTGTAAATTTGAATCCTAAACCCACATAAGGAAACCTTTGTTATGACTTCTCAGGGGATACTTTTTCGCCCCTCAAAACCCAAGAAAAAGTGTACAAGTTTCCATGTAGATAGTTACTTTTGCTGGCAGGCAGGTGTTTACATGTTTGTTTGACATATCATTATTACCCACAGTTTGTAGTGTACATTAGGATTCACTTAGTGTTACATGTACACTTTGAGGGGTTTGACAAATGTATGATGACATGTCTCCACCACTATAGTATCGTATAGAATGGCTTCACTGCCCTAAAAATCCTCCATGCTCCACCGATTTAGCCCTCCCTTCCCTCAACCCCAGGGAACAACTGAACCTTTTACTGTCCACAGTTTTGCGTTTTCTAGAAAGTCATATAGTTTAAATCACAGTATATACCCTTTTCATATTGGATTCTTTCATTTAGTATGCATCTAAGTTTCCTCCATGTCTTTTCATGGCTCAATGGCTCATTTCTTCTTAGTGCTGAATAATATTCCATTGTTTGGATGTACCATGGTTTATCCATTCACTTACTCTCAGTTGCTTCCAATTGTTGGCAATTTTGAATACGTGGCTATAACACTCATGTGCAGGTTTTTTTATGGGTAAACTCATTTGGGTAAATATGGGAGTATGGCTGCTGGGTCACATGGTAAGAGTACTATATATTTAGTTTTTAAGAAACTACCAATGTTTTTTCCAAAGTGGCTGTGCCTTTTTATTCCCACCAGCAGTGGTTGAGAGTTCCTGTTGCTCCACATCTTTGCCAGCATTTGGTGTTGTCAGTGTTCTCAGTTCTCAATTTTGGTCATTTAATAGGTGGTATCTCTTGTTTTAATTTGCACTTCCCTAATGATACATGGTGTGAAGCATCTTTTCATATGCTTATTTGTCATCTATGTATCTTCTTTGGTGAGGGGATTGTTCAGATCTTTTGCCTATTTTTAAATTGATTTGTTTGTTTTCTTATTGTTGAATTTAAGAGATCTTTTTATATTTTGGATAACCATCCTTTGTCTTTTGCAGATATTTTCTTCTAGTCTATGGCTTGTCTTATTCTCTTGACATTGCCTTTCACAGAGAAGTCTTTTTTTTTTTTTTTTTTTAATTTGAGGTATAGTTGATTTACGGTGTTGTGTTAATTTCTGGTGTACAGCAAAGTGATTCAGTTATGCATATGTATACATATTCTTTTTCATATTCTTTTTCAGTATGGTTTATTACAGGATATTGAGTATAGTTCCCTGTGCTATACAGTAGGGCCTTGTTTATCTATTTTATAGATAGTAGTTTGTATCTGCTAATCCCAAACTCCTAATTTATCTCTCCCCCACGCCCTTTCCCCTTTGGTATCTGTAAGTTTGTTTTCTATATCTGTGAGTCAGTTTCTGTTTCATAAATAAGTTCATTTGTGTCATATTTTAGATTCCACGTACATGATATCATATGGTGTTTGTCTTTATCTGACTTACTTATATGATAATCTCTAGATCCATCCATGTTGCTGCAAATGTTATTATTTCATTCTTTTTTATGGCTGAGTAGTATTTCATTGTGTGCCTGTGTGTCTGTGTGTATACACACGTGTGTGTGTGTATAAAATATCCTCTTTATCCATTCATCTGTCAGTGGATATTTAGGTTACTTCCATGTCTTGGCTATTGTAAAAAGTACTGCTATGTACATAGGGGGTGCATGTATCTTTTCAAATTAGAGTTTTCTTTGGATATATGCCCAGGAATGGGATTGCTGGGTCAAACGGCAACTCTACTTTTAGTTTTTTATGGAACCTCTATACTGTTCTCCATAGTGGCTGCACCAATTTACATTCCCACCAACAGTGTAGGAAGGTTCTCTTTTCTCCACACCCTCTCCAGCATTTGTTATTTGTAGACTTTTTATTGATAGGCATTCTGACCGGTGTGAGGTGGTACCTCCTTATAGTTTTGATTTGCATCTCTAATAATTAGCAGTGTTGAACATCTTTTCATGTGCTTATTGGCCATCTGTATGTCTTCTTTGGAGAAATGTCTATTTAGATCTTCTGCTTATTTTTGATTGAGTTGTTTGGTTTTTCTTATTATTGAGTTGTATGAGTTGTTTGTATATTTTGGAAATTAAGCCCTTGTCACTAGCATCATTTGCAAATATTTTCTCCTAGTCCATATGTTATCTTTTCATTTTGTTTATGGTTTCCTTTTTTGTGCAAAAGCTTGTGAGTTTGATTATGTCCCATTTGCTTATTTTTGTTTTTATTTCTATTGCTTTGGGAGACTGACCTAAGAAAACATTGGTATGATTTATGTCAGAGAATGTGTTGCTTATGTTGTTTTCTAGGAGTTTTATGGTGTCATGTCTTATATTTAAGTCTTTAAGCCATTTTAAGTTTATTCTTGTGTATGGTGTGAGGGAGTGTTCTAACTTCATTGATTTACATGCGGCTGTCCAGCTTTCCCAACAACACTTCCTGAAGAGATTGACTTTTCTCCATTGTAAATTCTTGCCTCCTTTATCGAAGATTAATTGACTGTAGGTGTGAAACTTCACAGCTCAGTTTGGGACTTGAACCCACTCTTTTTTAATTGAGATCACATACCTGGTCTCAGGACTTGAAGCTCAGGTTATTTATGTCTCATCGAAGAAAGAAATACAGTGAGAGACAAAGTGATAGGTAAGAAGTGGATTTATTTATTTATTTATTTATACACATTCAATAGACAGAATACGATCTGTCTTGAAAGGCGAGAACAGCCCTTGGGAGAAACACACTCCACAAAATGTGGGCCATCTCAGAAGGCAAAAGGCCCAAAATATGGGGTGATTAGTTTTTATGGGTTGGGTAATTTCATAGGTTAGCAAGTGGGAGGATTATTCCAACTATTTTGGAGAAGGGTTGGGGATTTCCAGGAATTGAGCCACTGCTCACTTTTTGATCTTTTATGGTTAGCCTTGGAATTCTCATGATGCTGGTAGGTGTGTCCTTTGTCTTATGCAAATATATGCAATGAATGTGTAATAGGTCAAGGTCCACTGGAAGTGGAATCTTCTGCTATCTCGGACCTGTTGGTTCTAACCAGTTTATTTTGTATCCAATAGCTATGTCATTCTTTTAAAGGTTGTGCCCTGCCCCCTTCTCTCCTGTTTCAGGTGTGTGGGTTTATTTTTGGGCACAGAGCAGAAGTTTTTAATTTTAATGATGTCCAGCTTATCAGTTATTTCTTTCATGGATCTTGCCTCTGGTGCTATATCTAAGAAGTCATCACCAGACCCAAGGTTATCTGGGTTTTCTCCCATGTTATCTCCTAGGAGTTTTGTAGTTTTACACTTTACATTTAGGTCTGTGATCCATTTTGAGTTAATTTTTTGTGAAGGGTGTATGTGATGAAATTTATAGTAACAAATATATATTTAGTATTCACCCCCATTTCTAGCAGAGAGCTCCTAAAACCCTTGGAATTTCCTAAGTGATAAGGGCAATAAATTTATCTTTTTAAAAAATATTTATTTATTTATTTGGCTGCACCAGGTCTTAGTTGTGGCACGCAGGATGTTTGTTGCTGCGTGTGAGGTCTTCGTTGCGGCATGCGGGATCTTTTTTTAGTTTTGACCTGTGGAATCTTTTAGTTGTGGCACGTGGGAGCTTCATTGTGGTGTGCAGGATCTTAGTTGTGGCATGCGGGATCTAGTTCCCTGACCAGGGGTCGAACCTGGGCCCCTTGCCACTGGACCACTAGGGAAGTCCCAATAAATGTGTCTTTTGATATTCATAACAAGCTGCTTTCAACCACACCTGAGTTTATGTTAATATGGTAACTTGGAAAGCCCCTAAGTGTGGGGTTTGATTGCCAGGGTAATCAACCATGTGACTGAGGGGTTGTAATTTAGCCCCCACTCCCAACCCAGCCTCCTGGGAGAGGAGACAGGATGGAGTTTGAGTTGTTACCAATGGCCAGTGATTTAATCAAGCATGCTCCCAAAAGATGGGGTTCAGACAGCTCCTGGGTTGGTGAACATTTGGAGATACAGGGAGAGGACACCCCTTCCCATATACCTTGCCCCTAGGTACTTCTTCATCTGGCTTTTTTATCTGTATCTTTTATCATGTCTTTTATAATTAACTGTTAATGTAAGAAAATGTCTCTGAATTCTATGAGTTGCTCTAGCAAATTAATCAAACAGGAGGAGAGGGTTGTGGGAATTTCCAATTTATAACTAGTCAGTCAGAAGAGCAGATAACCTGGATTTGCAGTTATCTAAAGTGGGGAAGGAATGGGCTCTTAGGCTGTGGGATCTGGCACTACCTTCAAGTAGACAGCGTCAAAACTGAGTTAACTTTTGGTGTCATTGGACAAAACACATAGAGGGTCTAAGATCTGTGTCTAGACTGATTTTCTCACATGAGATATCTACTTGTTCCAGCACTGTTTGTTGAAAAGACTGTCTTCGCTCCTCTGTCAGAGATCAGTTGACTATATTTATGTAGATCTGTTTCTGGGCTCTCTGTTTTATTTTTCTGTTGATATATTTGTTTATTCTTTTGCCAATACCACATGGACTTGATTACTGTAGTTTTTTTTATTAATTAATTAATTAATTAATTTATTTTATTGGCATGTTGGTCTTCGTTGCTGCACACAGGCTTTCTCTAGTTGTGGTGAGCAGGGGCTACTCTTCGTTGTGGTGTGCGGGCTTCTCATTGTTGCAGAGCGTGGGCTCTAGGCGCGTGGGCTTCAGTAGTTGTGGCACATGGGCTCAATAGTTGTGGCACATGGGCTTAGTTGCTCCGTGGCATGTGGTATCTTCCTGGGGCAGGGATCGAACCCATGTCCCCTGCATTGGCAGGTGGATTCTTACCCACTGCGCCACCTAGGAAGTCCTTGATTACTGTAGTTTTATAGTAAGTCTTGAAGTTGGATAGTGTCAGTTCTCAGACTTTGTTCTTCTTCTTCAGTAGTGTATTGGCTCTTCTGGGTCTTTTGCCTCTCCATGTAAACTGTCAACTCAATTTGTGGATACCCACAAAATAACTTGCTGAAATTTTATTTTGGATTGTATTCAATCTGTAGATCAGGGGCTTCCCTGGTGGCACAGTGGTAAATCTGCCTGCCAATGCAGGGGACACAGGTTCAATCCCTGCCCCAGGAAGACCCCACATACCGTGGAGCAGCTAAGCCAGTGTGCCACAACTACTGAGCCTGTGCTCTAGAGCCCACAAGCCAAACTACTGACGCCCACATGCCTAGAGCTTGTACTCCACAACAAGAGAAACCACCACAATGAAAAGCCTGCGCACCACAACGAAGAGTAGCCCCTGCTCACCACAACTAGAGAAAGCCCACGCACAGCAACGAAGATCCAATGCAGCCAATAAATAAATAAATACATAAATAAATTTTAAAAAAATCTATAGATCAAGTAGGGAAGAACTGACATCCAGACAATATTGATTCTTCCTCTCCATGAACATGGAATATCTTTCATTTATTTAATCCTTTCATTTCATTCATCAGAGTTTTGTGGTTTCTCATAAATCTTGTACATATTTAATTAGATTTTTATCTAAGTATTTCATTTTGGGGGTGCTAATGTAAATGGTATTGTGTTTTTCATTTCAAATTCCACTTGCTAATTTCTGGGATATAGGAAAGCAATAGACTTTTTTTTTTTTTTTTTTTTGGCTGCATTGGGTCTACATTGCTATGTGGGGGCTTTCTCTAGTTGTGGTGAGCTGGGGCTACTCTTCATTGCAGTGTGCGGGCTTCTTATTGTGGTGGCTTCTCTTGTTGTGGGGCATGAGCTCTAGACATGCGGACTTCAGTAGTTGTGGCTCACGGGCTCTAGAGCGCAGGCTCAGTAGTGGTGGTGCATGGGCTTAGTTGCTCCGCAGCATGTGGGATCTTCCCAGGCCAGGGATCAAACCTGTGTCCTCTGCATTGGCAGGCGGATTCTTAACCGCTGCACCTCTAGGGAAGTCTGGCAATAAACTTTTCTTATTAACATTTTATCCTGCAACCTTGCTGTAATCACTTATTAGCTCCAGGAGGGTTTATTTTTCTCAGTTCTTTCAGATTCTTTTTTTTAAAGAACTTTTATTGAGATAGAGTTAACAGACAATAAACAGCATATATTTAGAGTGTACAATTTGGTATCCCAACCTCCCAATTCATTCCTCCCCAACCCTTCCTGCTTTCCCCACTTGGTGTCCATATGTTTGTTCTCTACATCTGTGTCTCTATTTCTGCTTTGCATTTCCTCTTTCATAGTTGTTAGCATTTGCCTTATGTATTGAGGTGCTCCTATATTGGGTGTATATATATTTATAATTGTTATCTCCTCTTCTTGGATGGATCCCTTGATCTTTATGTAATGTCCTTTCTTGTCTCTTGTAACATTTTTTTATTTTAAAGTCTATTTTATCTGATATGAGTATTGCTACTCCAACTTTCTTTTGATTTTCATTTGCATGGAATATCTTTTTCCATCCCCTCACTTTAAGTCTGTGTGTGTCCCTAGGTCTGAAGTGGGTCTCTTGTAGACAGCATATGTATGGGTCTTGTTTTTGTATCCATTCAGCCAGTCTGTGTCTTTTGATTAGTGCATTTAGTCCATTTATATTCAAGGTAATTATCAATATGTATGTTCCTATTATCATTTTCTTAATTGTTTTTTTTTTGTTTCCATAGGTCCTTTTCTTCTCTTATGTTTCCTGCTTAGAGAAGTTCCTTTAGAATTTGTTGTAGGGCTGGTTTGGTGGTGCTGAATTCTCTTAGCTGTTGCTTGTCTGTAAAGCTTTTGATTTCTCCATTGAATCTGAATGAGACCCTTGCTGGGTAGAGTATTCTTGGTTGTAGGTTATTCCCTGTCATCACTTTAAATATATCATGCCACTCCTTTCTGGCTTGCAGAGTTTCTGCTGAGAAATCAGCTGTTACCCTTAGGGGAGTTCCCTTGTATGTTATTTGTTGTTTTTCCCTTGTTGCTTTTAATAACTTTTCTCTCTCTTTAATTTTTGTCAATTTGACTACTATATGTTTTGGCGTGTTTCTCCTTGGGTTTATCCTGCCTGGGACTCTCTGCGCTTCCTGGACTTGGGTAGCTATTTCCTTTCCCATGTTAGGGAAGTTTTCAACTATAATCTCTTCCAATATTTTCTCGAGTCCTTTCTCTCTCTCTTCTCCTTCTGGGACCCCAATAATGCGAATGTTGGTGCATTTAACATTGTCCCAGAGGTCTCTTAGGCTGTCTTCAGTTCTTTTCATTCTTTTTTCCTTATTCTCTTCTGCATCAGTGATGATCACCATTCTGTCTTCCAGGTCACTTATTCGCCCTTCTGCCTCAGTTAATCTGCCATTGGTTCCTTCTAGTGTATTTTTCATTTCACTTATTGTGTTGCATATCTCTATTTGTTTGCTCTTTAATTCTTCTAGGTCTTTGGTAAACTTTTCGATCTTTGCATCCAGTCTTTTTTCAAAGTCCTGGATCATCTTCACCATCATTATTCTGAATTCTTTTTCTGGAAGGGTGCCTATCTCCTCTTCATTTAGTTGTTTTTATGGAGTTTTATCCTGTCCGTTCATCTGGTACAAAGCCCTCTGCTTTTTCATTTTCTCTATCTTTCTGTGGCTGTGGTTTTCAGTTCCACAAGACAAAATACTGCTGATACTGCTTCATACAGCTGTCTGCCCTCTTGTGGAGGAAGCTATCTAGGAGGCTCGTGCCTGCTTCCTGATGGGAGGGACTGATGGTGGGTAGGGCTGGGTGTGCAGAGCTCAGTAAGACTTTAATCCGATTTGGTGGGTGGAGCTCAGTAAAACTTTAACCTGCTTGTCTGCCAGTGGGTGGGGCTGTGTTCCCACCTTGTTGGTTGTTTGGCCTGAGGCTACTTAGCACTGCAGCTTACAGGCTCTTTGGTGGGGCTAATGGCGGACTCTGGGAGGGCTCATGCCAATGAGCACTTCCCAGAACCCCTGCCGCCAGTGCCCCTGTCTCGGTGAGCCACAGCTGCCCCCCACCTTTTCAGGCAACCCTCCAACACCAGCAGGCAGGTCTGGTTCAGTCTCCTATAGGGTCACTGCTCCTTCCCCCTGGGTCCTGGTGAGCACACTTTTTTGTGTGCCCTCCAAGAGTGGAGTCTCTGTTTCCCCCAGTCCTGTGGAGGTCCTGCAATCAAATCCCACTGGCTTTCAGGGTCTGATTCTCTGGGGATTCCTCCTCCCATTGCTGGACTCCCAGGTTGGGAAGCCTGACGTGGGGCTCAGAATCCTCATTTTAGTGGGTGGACTTCTGTGGTATAACTGTTCTCCAGCTTGTGAGTCACCCACCCAGCATTTATGGAATTTGATTTTAACATGATTGCGCCCCCCCTGCCATCTCATTGCGGCTTCTCCTTTGTCTCTGGATGTGGGGTGTCTGTTTTGGTGAGTTCCAGTGTCTTTCTGTCAATGATTGTTCAGCACTTAGTTGTAATTCCAGTGCTCTTGCAAGAGGGAGTGAGCACATGTCCTCCTACTCCGCCATCTTAATTTTCCAGATTTTCTTTATAGATAATCATGTCATCTGCAAAGAAAGACAGTTTTATATCTTCTTTCTCAATCTCTATATCTTTTATTTCCTTTGTCTTATTGCATTAGGTAGGACTTCTAGTACAATGTTGAAAAGGAGTGGCTAGAGGGGGCATCCTTATCTTATACCTGATCTTAGTGGAAAACTTACAGTTTTTCTCACCATTAAGCATGATGTTAGCTGTAGGTTTTTTTGTAGATGTTCTTGATCCTATGGAGGAAGTTCCACCTCTAGTCCTAGATTACTGAGTGTTTTTATCATGAAGGGTATTGGATTTTATCAAATGCTTTTTCTGCATCTGACTTTCCTTTTTTAGTCCACTGATGTGATGGATTACATGAACTGATTTTTCAAATATTGACTCATCCTTGTATGCCCAGAATAAATCTCATTTGGTCATGGCATGTAATCATTTTTGTAAATAATTGGGTTTGAGTTGCTAATATTTTGTTGAGGATTTTTGCATCTATGTTCATGATAGATATTGGTCTGTAGTTTTATTTTCTTGTAATGTCTTTGTCTGGTTTTCATATTAGAGTAATACTGGCCTCATAGAATGAGTTTGGAAGTACAGTTCATCCTTGAACAACACAGGTTTAAGCTGCATGAGTCCATTTATATGTGGATTTTTTTTCCCACTATATATCATAGTACGACACAATCCACAGTTGGTTGAATCCACAGATGTGCAACCGTGTGTACAGCGGGCCGACTGTGGGCCTGGAGCTTCCATGGATTTAGTATCTGCAGCAGCTCCTGGAACCGTGGATACCAAGGGTTGACCATGCTCTCTGCTTCTATCTTCTAGAAGAGATGGTAAAGAATTAGTATAATTTCTTCCTTAAGCGTTTGGTGGCATTTACCATTTATCTGGGCCTGTTTTATATGTTTTGGAAGGCCTGCTGTTGGGCAGAATTGGGTCCCAGGGTGGATGGCTCTGTGGCCCTGGGGCATTCAGGGCTGGTGCCCATCTGCTGGTGGGCATGTCAGCCCCCAGCACTGATAGGCTGGAGGGAGGACTCCAGGATGGTGCTTGCCACACTAGTGTCCTCGTGGTAGAACAAGCTCCCAGAAATGGCTGCCACCAGTGTCTGTGTGCCCAGGGGCATTCCATCTGCCTTTTGCCTCTCCGGGAGGCTCTCTAAGATCAGCAAGTGGGTCTTACCCAGGGTCCTTTCAAATTACTGCCTCTGCCCTGGGTCTAGGCACCTATGAGATTTTGCTTGTGTCCTGCAAGAACAGAGTCTCCGTTTCCTTCCGCCCTCTGGCTCTGCTGTATGCCATCCCCACTGACTTTCAAAGCCAGACTTTCTGGGGACTCACCCTCCCTGTGCAGGACCCCTGGGCTGGGGAGCCCAATGTAGGGCTCAGACCCCTCACTCCTTGGGGAGAACCTCCACAATTGTAATTACCCCACAGTTTGTGGGTGTTGACCAAACTGCATCTTTGCCCCTCCTACCTGTCTCCTGTGGCTCCTTCTTTATATCTTTAGTTGTAAAAAATCTTTTCTGCTGGTTTTCAAGTCATTCTCATAGATAGTTGTTTTGTAAATAGCTGTAATTTTGGTGTACCCAAAATGGGAGGAAATGAGCTTAGAACCTTTCTACTCCACCATCTTGGTCACACCAAAGCTTAGATTATTGATCTCAGACCTGTCTTCTTTTCTTTTTTTTTTTTAATTTATTTATTATTTTATTGTCTGTGTTGGGTCTTTTTTTGCTGTGCGCCGGCTTTCTTTTTAGTTGCGGTGAGTGGGGGCTACTCTTTGCTACGGTGTGCAGGCTCCTCATTTCCGTGGCTTCTCTTGTTGCGGAGCTTGGGCTCTAGGTGCGTGGGCTTCAGTAGTTGCAGCACATGGGCTCAATAGTTGTGGCGCACAGGCTTAGTTGCTCCATGGCATGTGGGATCTTCCTGGAGCAGGGATCGAACCCGTGTCCCCTGCATTGGCAGGTGGATTCTCAACCATTGCACCACCTAGGAAGCCCCTTCTTTTCCAATATGTGCATTCAATACTGTAAATATCCCTCTATACACTCTTATCACCGCATCTCACAAATTTTGATAAGTTGTATTTTCATTTAGTTCAAAATATTTTAAAGTTTCTCTCACGATTTCTTCTTTGACCCATGTGTTATCTAGAAGTGAGCTCTTTAATCTCCATGTATTTGAGGATTTTCAAGTTATCTTCCTGTTACTGATTTCCAGTTTAATTCCATTGTGGTCTGAATGCATAAATTGCATGATTTCTGTTATTTAGAATTTGTTGAGGTATGTCTTATGGCCCATAATGTTTTCTATCTTGATGAGTATTCCATGCACGCTTGAGAAGAATATGTATTCTGGTGTTATTGGATGAAATAGTCTATAGATGTCAATCATACCCAATTAGTTGGTGGTACCATTGAGTTCGGTTATGTCCTTACTGATTTTCTGCCTTCTGGTTGTGTCCATTACTGATAGAGAGGTGCTGAGGTCTCCAGCTATAACAGTATATTCATCTAGTTCTCCTTGCAGTTCTGTCAGTTTTTGCCTCACGTGTTTTGATGCTCTGTTGTTAGGCACATAGGTAATAATGATTGTTCTGTCTTCTTGGGGAATTGATCGTTTTATCATACGCAGTGCCCCTTGTTATACCTGATAATCTCCCTTGCTTCAAAATATGCTCTGAAATTAACATAGCTATTCCAGCTTTCTTTTGATTAGCATTAGCATGGCATATCTTTCTCCTTTCCTTTACTTTTAACCTGTGTGTTTCTTTATATTAAAAGTGAGTTTATTGTAGACAACATGTGGTTGGGTCTTATTTTTCAATACACTCTGACAGTCTGCCTTTTAATTAGTGTATTTAGACCACGAACATTTAAAGTGGTTGTTAAATATCGTATATTAACGCATATATGTGAAATATAGAAAAATGGTACTGATCAACCGATTTGCAAGGCAGAAATAGAGACACAGATGTAGAGAACAAATATATGGACACCAAGGAGGGGAAAGCAGGGATGGGGGAGGGTTGGGGTGGGATGAATTGGGAGATTGGGATTGCCATGTATACATTAATAATAAGAAAAAAATATATCAAATTATACACTTTAAATATAAAAAAAGTAAAGTGGTTATTGCTGTAGTTTGATTTATGCCTGCCATGTTTATTAGTTTTTACTTTGTTGTTTGTTCCTGTTTTTGTCTTCTATTCTTTTTCTGCCTTTGTGATTTTAATCGAGCATTTTATATGAATTTGTCATATGATTTTTGTCTGAGAAAGTCTTTATTTCTCCCTCACATTTGATGGTTAGTTTTATAGGATGTAGAATATTAGGTTAGTGGGTTTTTTCTCACAACACTGTAAATATTTCATCTACTCTTTTCTTGCTCCCTTTCTAAGGGGAGGTCAGATGTAATTCTTTGATTCTTCATAGATAAGATGTTTGTTTTCCCCTGGCTTCTTTCAAGATTGTTTCATTATTGGTCATTTTCTGCAGTGTAACTGATATGCCTAGGTGTGCTTTTTTGTTTGTTTGGCATTTTCCTGATTGGTATTTTATGAGCTTCCTGCATTTGTGGTTTGGTGTCTGACATTAATTGGGGGAAATTTTCAGTTATTATTGCTTCAGATATTGGTTCTGTTCCTTTCTCTCTTTCCTCTCCTTCTGGTGTTCCCATTACATGTTTGTTATATCTTTGTAATTGTCCGACATGTCTTGGATATTTTATTGCATGTTTTTCAGTCTTTTTTTCCCCTTGCCTTTCTGTTCTGAAAGTTTCTATTGCATATCCTCAAGCTCAGAGACTCTTTGCTCAGCCAGGTCTGGTCTTCTAGTGAGCCCGTGAAAGACATTCTTCATTTCTGTTACAATGCTTTTTATCTCAAGTATTTATTTTTCTTTCATTCTTAAAAGTTTTATCTCCCTGCTTACGTTGCCTGTCTGTCTGCTTTTTCCAGTAGAGACCTTAGCATATTAATCATTGTTATTTTTAACTGCTGGTCTGATCATTCCAACATGTCCACCACATCTGACTCTGGTTCTGATGCTTGATGTGTCACTTCAAATTTTGTTTGTTTCTCTGTTGCCTCCTAGTATGCCTAGTAATTCTTTGTTGAGAGCTGGATAGGAGGCATGAGGTACTGGGTAGAGGAACTGTAATAAACAGGCATTTGGTAGTGCTGGTCAGCTGTGGAAAGTGAGAAGTGCTCTGTTGTCCTGTGGTCTGTCTTTTAGTGAACTTGAGAAGTTCACGCTGCTCCGTCTACCCCACATTTTTGGTGGGACAGGATGGCTACAGGGGGCTGGGGCTGGCTGTCTCCCTCCCCCTAGGTCATTTGAGCTCTGATAAAACCCAGTAGGTTCGCTCCGGTAAAACAGTGTTCTTTGAGGGCAGGCCTCCTGAGGAAGAGGCGCTCCGGCCCTTTTCCCTGCTCCCTGCCCGTGGAGTTTCCCCCAGTCTTACGTGAGGATCTGGGAGAGCTCCTAGAGGAAGACCACACAGAACTGGGGGCACACACTGCCAGGGCTGGGCCCCTCTGAAGGTCTTTAGTGCCAGACCGTCCACCCTGAGCCTCCTGCAGCTGGTCACAGTTTAGGTTTTCCTGTGCTGGTACTGGCTCCACTGACGTTTCTGCTCCGGGGCTTCTACTCAGTTAAGTTGTGATTCTTTGTATTCACCTGTCTATCTCTCTAAATTTTGGAGGGAGTGGTTTGCCCTGTGATCTCAATTCTCAGATGTATCTAAGAAGTGCTGTTGGTTTTAAGTTTGTCCACGTTTTTACTTGTTCACGTAGAAGGGCTGCTTCCAAGCCCCTTACATGCCAGACTGGAAAACACGTCTCAACTGTTTATTTTTTTCCTTATGTTTTTCATTTATTAGAAAAACAGTGTAATGTTAAGAAACCATTTTAAATCTCCGTAGGATGACCTGTCGTGTTTTCAGTTATTCACATCCTTTTCCAGTCTTCGTTCACACGCCTATTGGTTTTACTTGGCTATTATCATTGTAAACAGAGAAGGGTTTTCATTTATGTTTGTTGAGCATAACTATCTTTAAATTTTTTGCTTATTATTCCACCTAGTTTGTGTATATTTTCATAGCTTTCTTCATGTCGGATATTATTGGTTTCCAGCTTTCATATATTGGGACTTATTCTTCACTTTTAGCTAGCATACACTTATAAGTGCTTTACATCAGATATTTTCATTTCCAACTTTTAGATGAAGAAATTGAAGCTTTGTTGTGATAAATAACTTATCCAAAGTTATATAAGGAGTAAATATCAGAGCCAGGATTTCAATTTTTTTTTTTTTTTTTTGGCCTCACCTGGTAGCATGAGGGATCTTAGTTCCCCAAACAAGGATCGAATCTGTGCCCCCTGCAGTGGAAGCCTGAAGTCTTAACCACTGGAACACCAGGGATTTCAAATTAGATTTACGTATTTATTTGGCTGTATTGGGTCTTCATTGCTGCGTACAGGCTTTCTCTAGCTGTGGCAAAAGCAGGGGCTACTCTTTGTTGCAGTACGGAGGCTTATCAGTCCTGTGGCTTCTCTTGTTGTGGAGCATGGGCTCTAGGTGTGCAGGCTTAGGTAGCTGTGGCATGTGGGCTCAGTAGTTGTGGCGCACGGGCTTAGTTGCTCCACGGAATGTGGGATCTTCCCAGACCAGGGATCAAACCCATGGCCCCTGCATTGGCAGACGGATTTGTAACCACTGCGCCACCAGGGAAGTCCCTCAAATCAGATATTTTAAAACTCAAAAGCCCATATTCTTTAATTCCATAGTATGCTGTCATTTCAACTGACATTTTTCTTATTTAAATGACTTCCTAAGATAAAGTCGCAGTATAAACAGTATATACTGTTTGTGATTTATAATACGGATTGTCGAACTTTTTCCCAGTGAGAAATTACTATTATTATCACTTTACTAGTTTTTTTCTATATTTACTATTTTAAAATAGTACAAGTTAATGTTTATTTTATACATAAATTCAGTCTTTCAAAGTGTTTGTTTCCTCTTTAAATCTGTTCTTGTTTATTGCCTGTTTTTTTGTTTGTTTGTTTGTTTTATTGGCTGTGTTGTGTCTTCCTTGCTGCACATGGGCTTCTCTAGTTGCGGCGAGTGGGGGCTACTCTTCGTTGTGGTGTGCGGGCTTCTCATTGTGGTGGCCTCTCTTGTTGCAGAGCACGGCCTCTAGGCGCGTGGGCTTCAGTAGTTGCGGCACATGGGCTCAATTGTTGTGGCTCATGGGCTCTAGAGTGCAGGCTGAATAGTTGTGGTGCATGGGCTTAGTTGCTCCGCATGTGAGATCTTCCTGGGGCAGGGATCAAACCCGTGTCCCCTGCATTGGCAGGCGGATTCTTACCCACTGCGCCACCTAGGAAGTCCCTTATTGCCTGTTTTTAAGTGTTGTCTCAGTGTTTATAGTTTGCATGTAGATTTTATCAGTCTGTTTTTTTCTATTATTTTAACTGCTTCAAATTTTAGAGCATTGTTTCATCAAATCTCTGATAGCCAATTATGATTTATTCTAGTTTTCCTAACATTTAGCATTTAACTCCTGATTTCGAGTTTGTTTTTGTATATGGTGTGACGTGTTTCAACTTATTTCCAAATTGTTGTTCAGTCATCCCAATATCACTTATTCAATCAAACTTTTCCTCTTGTTCTGAGTGTGGTGGCATGAAAAGAATGTAGGCATTTGGACAAAATTAATATGAATTAAATCCTGGTTCTAGATATTGGTCTCCTTCAAGTCTAAGAGTAACCTCTTTCCAAAAAAGATCTAGACTCTTCCCCTGCTTTGCCCTGAGTGCTGAGGAGTGTAGCACCAACTACCACAAAAGAAAGAGTCTGAAGCTTCTCCTACCCAGCCCCACACTCCCACCACCCCAGGAGCCCCAAGCCTGGAGGACGTGGGCTTCCTGCTGGGTGAAGCTGCAGGAGTCAGTCAGGTGTCTGCTCCCGGAGGGTCTGGACGGCACAGGACATCAGGACCTGCATTAGTAACCAGCATGCAGCTGTGGGGGAGCTGGAGCCAAGAAGGCACATGAATAACTACCAGTCTGTCCAAAGCAGAAGAAAACAAAAATGCTCAGTGCCTCCAGGAGGAGAGGCGAAAGCAGAGATACTAACCACTTCCTGCCTGTTTACCGTGCTGAGCATGGAGGAGTCAGCCATGCCCATGAGTGGATCTGGGAAGGTCACTCTCATCCTTGGTCGTGTGCTGCCCTCTAACTGTGCTGTGGGTCACCTACAGCTTGTCACCGTCCTGTGTCAGGAGCATCCTCCACAGGTGCTCAGAGCTGACAGCATCTGGGGACTGCCCTGGTGGTCCAGTGGTAAAGAATCCGCCTTCAGTGCAGGGGATGCGGGTTCGATCCCTAGTCAGGAAACTAAGATTCCCACGTGCCACGGGGCAACTAAGCCACAACTACTGAGCTCACGCACCTCAGCGGGAAAGCCTGTGTGCCACAACTACAGAGCCCACATTCCTTGGAGCCCACATGCCACAACTAGAGAGAGAAAACCCAGGTGCCACAACTAGAGAGAAGCCCACACACTGCGACGAAGACCCAACGCAGCCAAAAAAAAAACTGACAGCATTTGCCTGCTTTTTGCTGTTTCTCTCTTGGTGGGCTTGACTATGCCTCCCCCAGTATACACTTCCTAGACCCTCCATAGGAGAAGGTGGCCTTTGGCATGTTTTCTCTAGTGCTGTGTCTACCTTGCTTTTTTTGTTGTTTCTTTTACTCTTCCTACCATCACTCATCTCAGTGTTTCCAGACTATCCTGTTGGGGATTGCTCTTTTGACTTGGGGACCATGGTTTCCTGGCTCTATTACCCATTCCATTGTCCTCTATGGTCTGCATCTGTGGCGTGGTCTCAGTCCTGCTGGTCCTGTGATCTGGGTGTTTCAGTCCCGAATGCTGGCAGACAGGAGCCCAGGGGTGATGTGGTGATGTGTGCCCACCACGCCCTTAGAGATCCTGTAGTCACCATACACTTAATTCGCAAAGAAGCTTTACCTTGCCCCCACTTCTGAGCACATCTTCCCTGAACAATTTGACCTGTGGTTCTAGGGCCCCTTATTTTCCATTGTATTTCTCCATGTCCAGTCTTCAGGTCCTCATTCTCTAGAAGGTGCTTCTTCTGACGACTCTAATTGAAGGTAGTCCAACAAGGAAATGGGGGAGAAATTTCTCAAGGGCTTTGGAAGACAGTTCTTTGCTGACACCCATGGAGGCTTATTTCAGAGATGTTGATGATGGTTCTGGAAGATTGAAAAGGTAAAACCCAGCTGGAAGTCATAAATGTTCCAGAAGAGCAGGGTGGCCACAAGTGCCCTCACTGTTCTTCTCTCCCAAGACTGACCGACAGTGAGGAAGCCTTTTCTAAGCACTTTCCCTGCTCCCTTGGCCAAGGTCTCTGAACCACAGTTTAAGACTTACTTCCTCAGCGATTCATTTTTGGCCCCCAAAGATTTCAGACAAGCTTCTGAGAAGAAATCTGATATACTTTTACAGAATATAATTGGAAGATTTTTCGGATTACCTGTTTACTTATAAATGCATAATTATATTATAAATAATTATGTTAAAATTATAATTAAAATTTAACTATATTTATAAATATATCATAAGTTATTTACTTATTTATTTAATTTCTACATATTTCTTTATCTCATGTAATTACCTAATGGAATGTCTGTCTATTACCCCTGTTTTAAAATCAGGAAGTTTATTTTTTTTATTTTTTATTTATGTTTATTTTTTTATTGGAATATAATTGCTTTACACTCTTGTACCAGTTTTTGAGGTACACCAAAGTGAATCAGCTGTATATATACACATATCCCCATATTCCCTCCCTATCAATTACCCGTTTTATTCTTTTAAAATCAGGAAGTTTATTTAAATAAATGAAAACCAGTAACAACCTGGTTCTGCAGTGATGTTCCTGTCGAGGTAAAAACAAGCACTGAATCCTTTAACTGACCTGGATCAGATTGTTTTGGGGGTTCCCCTCCCCCCCTCCAGTTTGAGTGTTTAAATGCTTTGCTTCTCATTTCCACTAATATGATGGAAACACTCTGAAATCTGCCCACATTCTCTCAGCCCTGTTGGAGAGACACCTGGGAAATAAAGGTAATGGTTCCGACTCATGTCTTTCTTTGACATGAGGGGCAGGTAGAGTCAGAATGGACCTGCCTTACCCTCCAGCCCAGTGGTTCTCAGGTGACCCCAGGCCAGGGGCATCAGCACCACCATCACCTGGGGACTCATTAGAAAATGCATATCTACGGCCCTACCCCAGACCTGCTGAGTTCAAACTTCTGGGCGTGAGATCCAGGGAACTGTGTGTTCAAGCCCTCCAGGTGCTTCAGTGTCACGTCCACATGTGAGAAGCCCTGCTCTGGTATGACCACCCAGACTCTCCCTTGGGGAGGTACTTTGAATTTCTGTTGAATTCTGCTGCAGCTATATTGAAAACACCACAGTGGTCTTTGAAGTTCTGACTGATAAGTTACCCTTGTCTTGAACGTGTGCTGGCAGGACTGGACCAGAGACAGCAGAGTTGCTTTCCAGTCTATTCTCTCCACTCCAGGGGTCCTGGAGGATTCCCTCACCCTGAAAATGAATTTTACCATCTGCTTTCCTTGCTTTATGTGACAGGAAGATACAATGAAATAGTGGATGTTTAAAGTGGTTTGAAAACATTAACACATAACATGAAATGCAACGTGGCAGCCATATAAAAATTTGTCCCTAGAGATCCTTTACTCAACCAGGTTTCCCTGTGAATAGTGCTGTCTGTCTATGGATGGGCTGCACACACCACACCCTCCCCCCCACACCCATGGGGGCACTGCTGTATGAAATCACAGCAAATTTAGAACCTGTGAATATAAAAGATGCAGTAGGTCCTAGGAACATGGCAAATAAAAACATTGCTTTCATGAGACCCAATCTTGGAAAATCAAATGTTTTCTAGTTTTTTCACTGTAAAAGAGATAGGTGGGAAAAAAAAGAGAGACAGATGAAGTGTTAGGAATGAAAGAAAAGGAGGAAAAAACATCCATTTACTTTTTTTTAATTAATTTATTGGCTGTGTTGGGTGTTGCTGCGCACGGGCTTTGGAGAGCGGGGCTACTCTTTGTTGTGGTGCGCAGGCTTCTAAGTGTGGTGCCTGGGCTTCAGTAGTTGCAGCACGTGGGCTCAGGTGCATGGGCTCTAGGTGCATGGGCTTCAGTAGTTGCAGCACATGGGCTTAGTAGTTGTGGCTCACAGGCTTTAGAGCGCAGGGGCTTAGTTGCTTCACAGCACGTGGGATCTTCCTGGACCAGGGCTTGAACCCATGTGCCCTGCATTGGCAGGCAGATTCTTAACCACTGTGCCACCAGGGAGGTCCCGCATTTACTTCTTAGAAATGACCCTCTCTTGTGGCACTTCAGCACAAATCCCCACGTGGGTAAGTGGTACTCAGTTTGCCCACAGGGTGGCAGTAGCGCACGTGGCGGGGCTCAGTCTCATGCAGGCTTTCTGTCCGCACGACAAAGTGAAAAAAAGAGCCTTCTTCCATTTAAACACCTGTGTTTCGGGGGGGAGTTTTGTCTTAAATTATGAAGATAATTTACCCCTTGAGGAAATGAAAGGTGACATATTTAGTCTCAAGTGTCACAATCCTTTGATTGCTTATTCGGTGTTCTAAGAGAAATTACTCCAGTCACCAGAAAAGGGCCCCAGTCCAAGGCCGGGTCCACAGTTAACACTTGTGTATGTCACTCTCTTTTTGGAGATAATAGCTGGAATGTTTTTAAAGGAGAAATAACAATTTACCAGGTCAGCCGGGAGTTCCTGGTAATTTACTCATTGTCCATGTGGGTTCAGCCTTGAACATCGGTGTCACCCTCCGTTGCCATCAAACACACCCCCCTGAGGCATCAGAGTCTTGGTGGTGGATGGAGCTGTTCAAGCTACAACACTGTGGGGCTCTACACTGTTCCAGGGTTGGTGGTGGACCAGCCCACCAAGGGCAGGGGCAGAGAACAAGAAGCTTTCTGGGAAATAAAGCTCTCTTTGGGGTTTCTTTACATTCAGATTATGTAAATTAGATAGGGATGGGCATTTCTCCTGCTT
Source organism: Hippopotamus amphibius kiboko (assembly GCF_030028045.1). Classification (NCBI taxonomy): domain Eukaryota; kingdom Metazoa; phylum Chordata; class Mammalia; order Artiodactyla; family Hippopotamidae; genus Hippopotamus; species Hippopotamus amphibius. The sequence goes on from NC_080191.1 coordinate 102,894,103, forward strand.
TTGTAAAAGGATTTAGACAAGGAAATCAGAAAATTCATGAGAATGGGTTTAAAACTGTTTGGAACTTAGAGTCTTTCGTGCCATCCTGTCAGATACACGGAGGAACGTATACTGTGCTCATTCCTAATGACTTATCTGGTCCTTCAGCTTTGTTCCACAGGATATGACATTTCCTCTGCCAACTTTTCCTGTCTCTTTCCCAGCCATGGGGCTGTTATTCTCCCTGACAAGAAGAGTGACAAGATCTTTTATTAAAACGATCAGTGCATCTATATATATAAAATTTTAAATGTATATACCTGCCTCTGAAATTATCTTATTAAGAATACCTTCATAATAACCCTTTCATTTTATTGCAAAAGACACTATTGTACTAGCACGGCTAGGAAGAAAACAGCTAATTAGCAAGGTGACTCATTTAGGAAGATGGAAAAAAAAAAGTTCCTTGTGTGTAAAAATATCTAGTGATTGACATGTTACCAAATTTCCACAAAGTAGATTTCCATGTAATTTAAGACGATTTCTCTTCCTCATAGATCACAGGAACAGTCCTGACCAGAATTAGTGTCAGGGGAACTTGTTTCCTTACGAAACGAGAAGCAGAGGCTTCCGTAGGGTAGTGAAAGCTCAGGGTGCCTGCATGAAGGTGTCCCTCCAGCAGCGCTGTCCCCACCCCAGCCACGATTTCCTGTGGGGACTGTAAGGGCCTTGGCTCTCACTCTGCAGGCAGCGGGGAGTCACTGGGAGAGTCTGAGCGGGGGAGCATCCTGACTGACTCAGGGTTCAACCCGGTCGCCACAGGGATGAGGCTGGAAGAGGGTGGGTCCCTGGTGCCAGCCCAACACTCTCCCGGCTGTTTCTTGAACCACCCCAAAAGCAGCTCCCGCTCGGGCTTTTTGAGCGAGCAGCCCTCGGCCTGGACCCTCCTTCCCCCGGCACCCACGGGCCTCCCCTTGCACCTTCTGGTGGAGCCCTTCCTGCTCTAAAACCTATCCCCACACCCACCCGCGCCGCGCCCTCCCTGCGCCTCCGGGTCTTCATCGCTCCTTCGAACTTACTGCCAACCGCCAACAGGGTAGCTAGTGCAGTCAGTTGGCAATCACAGTGGGGTTAACGTCGCAGTAAACCCAACGTAAGTCGAACATAGCGAAGGTGGGAAAATGCATGTGATAACACGCAGCCTCCGGAACATCCCAGCCCAGCCCGGCCCACCGCACACGTGCGCAGAACACGTACATCAGCCTGCGGGCGGGCAGACCCTGGAACAGACGGCCTGGTCTGTAGCAAAGGGTTGACGGTCTCGTGGACCGTACGGAATACTGCACCGAGAGGGAAAAACAGGATGGAGTGCGTGCGGGCGGCTGTCAGTGTGTCAGCTGTTCGCCCTCATGATCTTGGGGCTGTGGCTGCTGCCCTGCCCGGGAGGAGAGAGAGGGTCGCGTTGCACGTGGGCCCCACCCCGGGGTAAGGTCCGCGTTCTGAATCCTGAGCCCAGTTTCTACTGCATGCACGTGGCTCTGGCGCCTTGGTAAAGCCATGAATGGGGGGCCGGCCTTGTGGACCGTGGCAGCTTCCCCACACGTGGGCGGAGAGGGGGGGGGGACGGGCTGCCCCCGCGCCTGGCACGCGCGGGTGTCGCGTGGATGTGGGAGTGAGCGCGCCCCCGGCGGGCCTGCCGGCCCCCGCCCCCACCTCGGTGGGGCACATGGTCACCTCGGTGACGCCTTCACGCTGGGCCCTTCCTGGAGTTGAGTCTCGCGTGAAACGCCTACGATGGCAGGAAGCTGGTAGCCAGCTTTCCAGACAGAGCACACACCTGCAGCCACCACTCTGTATGGTCCAGACCCTGCCCGACGCTGCGGGCGGGTCAGCGGCTGCATTGCCAAGGACCTCGTGACTCCCAGGGAGCCCGCAGCCTCCTGCGCCCCGGCATCCTGCCGCCCGCGACGGCCCCCTCCAGCCGGCTGGGCCTTTCAGAGCCCCTGCCACATGAAGAGGAAAAGCCAGATTTTGCAGTTTGGTTAAAATGTCTGCGATTTCACCATGCTTCAGCAAGGGCGCACTGCGGTGCCTATTTTTATTTTAATGACTCATTCGCTCCTACCTCATTAGGCTTCTTTCAAGGGTGAATACCTGGCTGAAGCTGCGTACCCCCTTATTATTGACCTAGCTCTGTTCGCGCGGAAATGTTGCCACTCACAGCTCTCCTACCAGGCTCCTTCTGTAAATAATCTAAATTTATTTTCTCAAAATAGAAAGAAAGGTGGTATCTTGCTGGCTCCACGATTTCCTTGTTTTGCCCAACTGCAAGTCCCTGAGATTTACACAAATGTTCTGTATCCCCACATCAGTGGCGTGCAGCTCTTAGCTGAGAAAAGAGGACCCTACAAACGCCCATCTGGGCTCCAGGAACTGCTGACCTGCCTCCACCCGGCCCTGGTTCATGTACTCCCCTCCCCCCACCCGTCCTTGTTTCGCCTCCTCTTAGTGAGGCGGTGGCCTTATACTTTAGAAATATTGTGAATATGACTTTGGAGATGAAAGTTTTCCCCCCAGACCACTCCCCATTATCCTCATTCTGAAACCAGAGCAGGCATGGAAAGCAGATTTTGAGATTTTAAAAATTATTCCTTGCTGGTCTTCAGAGGCAAAATGCAGATAAGAAAGCTTATCAATTATACTTTTGTTTCTACTCAAAAGCTCATGACCGCTCACTCAAAGGCCTCTTGTTCTGATCTTCCAACACTGCTTACAGTGCCCCAGGGAGACGGCAGCACATCCTGGGATCTGGTGTTTGGATGAAACGTTTATTCCCTGGGGAAAGACGTGACCGTTTGAGACGGGACACAATTGGGGTGGAGAGCACTGCTCACCCCAAGAAGTATATCAGTTTGCGGGGATTCTGACCAAGCACCCCTGAGTCCGTAGTCTGTTGCTGAAAATAATAATGGTTGCTTTTGTTTCTGAAACTTGCAAGAGAAAAAGAAATTTGTGGCAGCCCAGAGTCTGGTTTTGAAATGCAAATACAGGGGTTCTGAGTCAGAGTTAGGCAGGATGTCATTTTCTCTCTAAAGAACAGTAGTATGGTTCCTCGATTTGTCTGCTGTCTTGACATTTTGTTGGATTCCTGGGCGATTGGTCAGCCGGGGCACATCACCACAGAGCACGGGACCTGGCCTTGGCACCGCCTGGCAAGTCTGTCTGGTTGGGGAGGGGCTTCGGCTGGGAGGCCAGGCTCATTTTCAAGGCAGAACTGTGTGTAAAAACATTATCAGAAATTAAAATGCCTGTTCTTGAAAAAAAAAGGCACACAGAAGAGTCATTGCAGGTGACATGATTTACGTCTAATCTTGTACAGTAGGAGCTACAAAGATGTTTTCTTTCTAGAAAATTCTAGTTTATTTTCTAGAAAGCTGCATTTTGTTACTGCAAAAGGATTTTATTTCCAAACAGGTATGCTTTTTTTGAGCAGGAGTTTTGGAGTCCCAGGGACAGAGGTTGAGAAAGGGATTGTGTGCAATGGCATTTCTCTAGTTCAAAGGCTGGGAAAAAGTTAAGCTCTGATGGGGAGATGTCTTTTTGGAAGTCAGCAGTTTCTCTGCACCAAGTTAAAGAATGTGGTGCTGGGTAAAGGGAGGCTTACCCTTCATGTTCATTACTAAGCAAAGAAAGGCAGGTAGAGCTGTGATCCATCAGGTTTTCATGGCTAGGATGGACCACAACAGTCGTAGCTGGTATAGATGGTTGACCTGTAGTAAGTTTGTGTGTATGGAGGGCAGGCGGTGGGGTGTGGAGTATGTCACAGAATTATGTAAAATAATTAGAATAGTTATATTTGCCTACATCTGACGTGTGCAGCTAGAAGAGTCCTGCTGGGGAAGCAAATCGTGGCAAACACTGGGTCTGTTTTGGAAATGTTCTAAAACCAGACTGTTAACACAGTGAGCCATTTTAAACATAACTCCCTACGTGTTTGGAGAGAAACACACACCCTTTTATTAGGAACATGAAACAAACTCTTTGAGCTGCAGCATCACAGCGGGTAAGTTTAATTGCCGGGATTAATAAATCACAGCTGCGAAAACCCGTCTTGGCAGGATTCTGGATTCAGCTGTTGTCTCCTTGCCTGTTACGTTCTAGATTGGTGGTCTACATCATGTCTGGAGCCAGCCGTCAGCTCGCTCTTTTCCTCTGTGGTTGGTGCGTGGCTGCCCTGGGGGTCCAGGCAGAGGAGCACTGCCCGGCCGAGCATCGCCAGGCCGCCCAGTACGTGGCTGCCGTGTACGAGCACCGGTCCATCCTGAGCCCGAACCCGCTGGCCCTCACCAGCCGCAGGCAGGCCTTGGAGCTCATGAACCAGAACCTGGACATCTATGAACAGCAAGTGATCATCGCGGCCCAAAAGGCAAGAAGTTCCCCCCGGGTCAGCTTGTCAGCAGAACAGGGCAGATTAGCCCTCGGTGGTCTGCGCCCTCTGGGAAATCAGCCCAGCCGGGAAAGATGAGTCAGTTGGCTAGAGTCCCACTACTCAGAGGGTGGTCTGCAACATCAGCAGCCCCTCAAGTGTGGGAGAAATGCAGAATCTGGGCCCCACTGTAGACCTGCTGAGTCAGACTCTACCTTTAGCAAGATCCCCAGGTGATGCTCCCCCTCCAGCCTGGGAAGCCCGGGGCCAGCCACATGGCTGCGCCCAAGAATCGCTTAGTTGCTTGTAAACAAACATGGGTGCACGGCTCCCACGCGTGCAGAGTCCGCCTGGGTGCGGACGGGGTATTGAATCTCTTAAGGCTCCTCGGTGGATTCAGATGTGCAGAAACATCTGAAAGCCACCAGGCACGATGTCCAAGTAGTGAGCAGCCCAAGAGCTGTGTTTGCTGCCTCCCAATGACGTGGGGCTCCTTTCTGGTCCCTGTGCCAGACCCCGAACAGCCTGCGAGCTCAGTCCAGACAGAACCGTGCCCAGCAGACAAAGGGCGCCGGTAAGACCTTTGTGAAGGCTTCCTGTGCGGCCCTGTTTCCCGGTCCTGCCAGGAAGGGTGGGGCAGACGGGGAGGTGTGGGAGCCTGAAGTCACTGTAGGAAAATGGGCTGCTGGGAGGGAAGTCTGGCCTTAGCCCTGGTGGGGAGAGGGGTGTACCAGCCAGCCTGCTTGAGGAAGCCCCGCTCCACCCGGACAGGAGGCGGACTCCATGTGAGCTGAACGGCCAGTGTCGGTGAGTTCAGCGGGCAGGTCCTGCCCAAACAGTCCCCAGCTCTGTTCAGGGTAGGCAGCACTGCTTGGACAGCCTCTGGCCATCACTATGTTTTAACATCTAGCCTGTAGTACACATAAATGTAACACACTGATGTTGGAAGGGTGCTTAAAGGCCTGGTCCAGCTGCTTCTGATGGGTGACACTCTACTTCTTTCCCAACCCAACTTCCAGCTTCCCCAGGACGCCTCCAGTGGCCCAGGACTCACTGTCCACTTGAGGACAGTGGGAACTTCTGGGAAGAGCTTCCTTTTACATGAGAACAATCAGCCTCCCTGTAACTGCCACCCATCGTCCTGTCCTCTGAGCCAGACAGAACAGACTGCATCCCTTTCCGCACACGCAATCTTCCCCAAATTCGAGGATGGCCCCAGCATCCCTCCCCAGGCCCAGCCACAGTTCCCTGAGGGATACGGTTCCAGCCCTGCCCCCCGAGACGTTCTGGATTCCATCTATGCCCTGAGCTGCACGCAGTTCTGTCGCGGGCAGGATGGAGGAGACCTGCCACCATTCTCCTTCTAGCTGTTGTCCCCAGAAGGAAAGCTTTTGGCAGCCACATCGCGCTGTGGGTTCATCAGGCGCTTGCTGCCAGCCAGAGCTTCTGATCCCTTCTCACACAGACACACGTGCTGCCATGGGCGTCCTGTCCTTGTAAGGTTAATCTATTTAACCCGAGAGCAAAGCCTCACATTTATGCCATTAAATTTCATCATTCCAGCCTGTTGGGCTATTTGGGGATCTTCACTGACATCCTGCATATCGGTTATCTTCACGTCGTTTACACCTCTGGGACACACGTCTTTTGTGTCTGCACTGAAGCCTGTGTAAAAACATGCCAGGCTGTACCGATGCCCACAGGCCTCCTCCTGACACAGATCTGTGCTCTGCTCAGAGGTGTTGCCTTGCACGGAGATGGAATGTAACCCCCTTCTTCCCCGTCCTGTCCACAAGACCATGCTAATACACTTGGCAGATGCCATGCTGAAACCCAGAGACTGTGACTGCAGTATTCCTCTTCATTTTAATCACCTGCCCCCAAATGAAACACGTAACATGTTTTTCTTGTACCCATGCTGGCTGCAGGCATCATTCCTTCTGTATTTGTGGCCCGGGAGCAGGGGCGAAGCTGTTGATCTTGTCATTTTCAGGGCTTACAGACATGTCAGCTCCCCTACGTGGTTTTGTGTGTTAAAGTAACCTCTAAGACAGGCTGATGTCATGCATGTGTCAAAGCTTTATATCAAACTTGCTATCAGGGCACAGGTTCCTAGAGGCCAGTTAAATGAGTTCTCTCATTTGCGGGGAAGAAAAGGAGTTGCACTTAAAGATATTAGGCTGGGGTGGGGGGTCAGCTGAGTTGGCGCCTGCAGTTCCCCAGGAGTTCTTGAGCTCACTGGTCTGTCAGAAAATTGCTCAAGCCCTGTATCTGGAATGCAAATTACTTCCTAGAGTGGATGGGTCATCACATCAGACCCAACGTTCTGTCCTGGCTGGAGTCTCATCCTCATTCCTGGCAGATGTGTATTCAAGAAATGCAATTTAACTTTAATATTAATCTAATATGTATACATAACATGTTGAAATGAATCTGCTAATAGGTACAGAACTGGCTAATGTCCTACAGGGCAATAAAACCATCATCTTTAGGGTGATCTTTTATTAAATAGCAAAGTCAAACAGTGATACATTCACTAGATAGATAATCCTCGAGGGTACCTGTCAATCAGTACCCTGGTATGTCATGGAAAGATATATGTATATAAAGAATGTATACATACCTTCTTCATCTTCCTTTATTTACAAGTTTGTGATAATTTTTCTTTCTAATGTGCGATAAGATGGCCAACCTCATATTCTGCTGGAGGGAGTATATATACATTGCTGTAATCTTTCTGGAAAGCTATTTGGCAACGTATATTAGAATTTATAATTTTTCATACACTTAAGTATTTTCACTTACAAGGCTTTATTATAAGAAATAATCCGAGATCACATCAAAGAGTGGTGTACAACGCTCATTCAGGACATGTTTTGAGCACCTGTACGCAGATAGTCACCACAGTTTTTTTATTACAAAGTTGGGAACCATTAAAATGCCCAATAACAAAGGATAAACTGTGGTGTCCTTTTAAATATAACCCAGCATGTAAATGATATTTCTGAAGGTATCTTTGTAGTCTTGATGTTCTGTAGTGAGAGAGTCAGGATGGAAAATCGTATGTTTATTATTATCTCAATGATACACACACACGTATACAGAGAGGGAAAAAATTGAAAGTAGCCAAGATACTAACAATTTGTATCTTCATGATATTGGATTATGAATTTTTCCTTTATAGTTTCTGTTTTCCAAATTTCCTACAATTAGACTTTTCAAGCTTTTATAACCAGGAAAAAAAAATTATAAGGAAAGAGTTTGCAGTGCATTCCAGAAATAAGTGACTCAAATTGCCTGTTATTTTAGATTATTCATGCCTGCTCTGCCGTCCTCCTCCGCCTTTCACTGTGGGGTGATGCTCTAGGCTTGACATTTTCAGCCGAGTAAGCAGAGCGCGGCAGCGGAAGCGGCCTGGCGCTGCGAGCTGAGGGCTGCCCTGCTTGTTCGGGGTTCCGTGGGTTGCTGCCACCATCAGAGGGAGCCCCGGATGTCTCCAGGTGTGGGAGAAGGCCTCTGGGGCGGTCAGAAGTCTCCTAACTCTGAGTGGGAGAAATGCAGGTTAGAGCAAGTCCTGGTTCCTATTCTGAAATCAACGCACTTGACTTGCACCCACCAGCCCAGTGGGGCCCATGAGAATCATGTGGGGACCTTTAGACAAACACTGTTGCCAGGACCCCACCCACAGTCGATTGAAGCAGACTTTTTAGGGGTGAGCTCCAGCATCACGCCTTGAACAAAGTGTGTGTTTTCCGGAGTTTCCTGTCTGATTTAGAAGCACAGTGAAGGTCGAAAACCAGCAGACTAGCAGTAGCACAGCTGCTGAGCCTGATATTCAGGGCCTTGTTAGAGTCGCCGCTCCGTCTCCCACGGCACCACCACCAACTCCAAACCCCTCCAAACCCTTGCTCCCTTCAACCAGGCTCACTGGTAACCTTCTTCCCTGACCAGCCTCAGCCACAGTGCCAGTCCGTAGAGGACTTTGTCTTTCTTCCCTCAAGAGTTAGGCCAAGTGAGACAGCTGCCCCAAAGGTAAGCCCCCTGCCGAGTCCAGCCACCACATCTGGACCTCTGTTTCCTGGCTTGAGAGCAGCTGCAGGACGGCTGTCAGAGGAATGAGGAGTGCTTCCTGTTATCTGATAACGAACTATTCTTGGATGCTTTGACGCGCAGGGTGTACAGATTATAGTGTTTCCAGAAGATGGCATCCATGGATTCAACTTTACAAGAACATCAATTTACCCATTTTTGGACTTCATGCCTTCTCCCCACTTGGTCAGGTGGAACCCGTGCCTGGAGCCCCACCGATTCAATGACACGGAGGTAAGTGAGGGGACCAGCCTTCCTCCTCAGGAGGCTTGCGGAGATGAACCAAGCCAGAGGCCAAGAGCCAGGACGTGTTGCATGAGACCAACAGGAGCCCCAAGGGGCCTGAGAACCAAACCTGAGCTCCATGTGCCACATAGTCAGTCACTTAAAGAATGTCTGGTGCTAGGAGGCAGTTACTCATCAGTGGGTCGTTCTGTTTGTTAACCACCAAGAAATACATGAATATATGCTTATAAAGGAAATTAAAGTTAAAAAAATGAAAGCCCACCTTCACCGCACCCCACCCCTCATCCTACCTCCCTCTTTAGAGAAACTGCCATCAACGATCTGACGTGCGTCCACCTGTATTCTTTTCTGTGCATCTCGGATACTGACATCTTTTTTATTTTTTAATTTTATTATTTTTATTTTTATTGAAATACAGTTGATTTACAATGTTGTGTTACTTTCTGCTGTACAGCAAAGTGGTTCAATTATACATATATATTTATTCTTTTTCATATTCTTTTCCATGATGGTTTATCATAGGGTGTTGAATATAGTTCTCTGTGCTGTACAGTAGGACCTTGTTGTTTATCCATCCTATATATAATGGTGTGCATCTGCTAACCCCAACCTCCCAGTCCATCCCTCCTCTCTCCGCCTTGGCAACCACAAGTCTATTCTTTATATCTGGGAATCTGTTTCTGTTTCATAGATAAGTTCATTTGTGTCATGTTTTAGATTCTGCATGTAAACAGTATCAAAGATATTTGTCTTTCTCTGTCTGACTTACTTCACTTAGTATGATAATCTCTGAGTCCATCCACGTTGCTGCAAATGGCATTATTTCTTTCTTTTTATAGCTGAGTAGTATTCCATTGTGTGTGTGTGGATAGATAGATAGATAGATAGCTATAGATAGATATACCACATCTTCTTTATCCATTCTTCTGTAGATGGACATTTAGGTGGTTTCCACGTCTTGGCTATTGTGAATAGTCTGCTGTGAACATAGGGGTGCATGTATCTTTTTGAATTATTGTTTTCTCCAGATATATGCCCAGGAATGGGGTTGCTGGGTCATGTGGTAATTCTATTTTTAGTTTTTTGAGGAACTGTTTTTGATAGTGGCTGTACCAATTTACATTCCCACCAATACTGCAGGAGGGTTCCTTTTTCTCCACATCCCCTTCAGCATTTATTATTTGTAGACTTTTTAATGATGGCCATTCTGACTGGAGTCAGGTGCTACCTCATTGTAGTCTTGCTTTGCATTTCTCTAATAACTAGCAATGTTGAACATCTTTTGATGTGCCTGTTGGCCATCTGTATGTCTTCTTTAAAGAAATGTCTATTTAGGTCTTCTGCCCATTTCTCGATTGGGTTATTTTTTTGTTGTTGAGTTGTATGAGCTGTTTGTATATATTGGAAATCAAGCCCTTGTCGGTTGTAACATTTGCAAATATTTTCTCCTAGACTGTAGGTTGTCTTTTCATTTTGTTTATGATTTCCTTTGCTGTAGAAAAGCTTTTAAAGTTTGGTTAGGTTCCACTTGTTTATTTTTTATTTTATTTCTATTGCCTTGGGAAACTGACCTAAGAAAACAGTGGTACGATTTCTGTCAGAGAGTGTTTTGCCCATGTTCTTTTCTAGGAGTTTTACGGTGCCATGTCTTATATTTAAGTTTTTAAGCCATTTTGAGTTTATTTTTGTGTATGGTGTGAGGGAGTGTTCTAACTTCATTGATTTACATGCGGCTGTAGAAGCTTTCCCAACACCACTTGCTAAAAAGACTGTCTTTTCTCCACTGTATATTCTTGCCTCCTTTGTCGAAGATTAACTGACTATAGGTGTGTGGGTTTCTTGATGGGCTCTCTGTTCTATTCCATTGATCCATATGTTTGTTTTTGTGCCAAGACCACCCTGTTTTGATTACTGTAGCTTTGTAGTAGTGTTTGAAGTCTGGGAGGGTTATGCCTCCAGCTTTGTTCTTTTTCTTCAGTATTGTTTTTTTCAATTCTGGGTCTTTTATATGAATTTTAGGATCATTTGTTCTAGTTCTGTGAAAAATGTCATGGGTAATTTGATGGGGATGGCATTAAATCTGTAGATTGCTTTGGGTAGTATGGCCATTTTAACAATATTAATTCTTCCAATCCAAGAGCATGGGATATCTTTCCATTTCTTTAAATTATCTTCAGTTTCCTTTATTAATGTTTTATAGTTCTCAGCATATAAGTTTTTCACCTCCTTGGTCAGGTTTATTCCTAAATTTTTTTTTTAAATGAGATTTTAAAAGAGATTTTTTTTTACATTTCCTTTCTGATAATTTATTTTTAGTGTAGAGAAATGCAACCAATTTCTGTATGTTAATCTTGTATCCTGATACCTGGTTGAATTTGTTTATCAGTTCTAATAGTTTTTGTATGGAGTCTTTAGCATTATATATATACACATATATAATATATATAAGCATCTCATCTGCACACAACAGTTTTACCTCTTACCTTCCAATTTCTTTTTCCTGTCTGATTGCTGTGGCTAGGACGTCCAATACTATGTTGAATAATAGTGGTGAGAGTGGGCATCCTTGTCATTTTCCAGATTTTAGTGGGAAGGCTTTCAGCTTTTCACCTTGCAGTATTATATTGGCTGTGGGTTTGTCATAAATAGCTTTCATTATGTTGAGATATGTTTCCTCTATAGCCACTTTGGTGAGAGTTTTTTTCATGAATGGATGTGGAATTTTATCAAAGGCTTTTTCTGCATCTATTGAGATGATCTTGTGTTTTTTGTCTTTTGTTGATATGATGTGTCACATTGATTTGTGTATGCTGAACCATCCTTGTGACCCTGGGATGAATCCAACGTGGTTGATCTTCTTTATGTGTTGTTGGATTCCGTTTGCTAATATTTTGTTGAAAATTTTTGCATCTATATTCCTCAAAGATATTGGCCTGTAATTTTCTTTTTTAGTAGTTTCTTTGTCTGTTTTTGGTATCAGGGTGATGGTGGTGTCATAGAATGTCTTTGTGAGTGATGCCTCCTCTTCAGTCTTTTGGAAGAGTTTGAGAACGATTGGTATAAGTTATTCTTTGTATGTTTGGTAGAATTCCCCAGTGAAGCCATCTGGTCCTGGACTTTTGTTTGTAGGGCTCTAGGCACGTGGGCTCAATAGTTGTGGCTTGTGGGCTCCAGAGTGCAGGCTTAGTAGTTGTGGCACATGGGCTTAGTTGCTCCACAGCATGTGGAATCTTCCTAGACCAAGGCTCAAACTCATGTTCCCTGCATTGGCAGGCAGATTCTTAACCACTGCACCACCAGGGGAGTCCTCTAGTTGATTTTTAATTTCTTCTTTGTTCCTTTTTCTTTTTCCTTTTGTGGTTTGTTGATTTTCTTTTGTATGATGCTTATGTTCTTTTCTTTTTGGCCTTTGTGAATCTATTGTATGTTTTTGATTTGTGGTTACCCTGTGTTCCCAGTATGTTAACCCCCTCCTGTATCCACTTGGCTTAGACTAGTAGCCAGATAGGCTCAAACACATTCTAGAAAAAAAAATCTACACTTTCGTACTCTTCTCTTTCACATTTTATGATTTTGATGACTTTACGATTTTATACTTCATATTCGTCTGTTTGCTGTTCATTGCAATTATCATCACTAACATAGAATTCTTTGAGTTTTTAAAAAATCTGTGTCCTGGCTTATTTGATTCACTTTCCAATTGTGATTTTCTCTTTCCTATAGATTCCTCTTTGCTATTTAGAGAAGACTTTTCAGTATTTCCTGTAGGATAGGTTTAGTACTGCTGTATTCTTTTAGTTTTTGCTTGTCTGAGACATTCTTTCCCTCTCCTTCTATTCTAAATGGTAATCTTGCTGGGTAGAGTATCCTAGGTTGCAGATTTTTCCCATTCAGGACTTTAAATATATCTTGCCACTCCCTTCTGGCCTGCAGCTTTTATATAGAGAAATCAGCTGAGAGCCTTATGGGGGTTCCCTTGTAATTAACTCTGTTTTTCCTCTTGCTGACTTTAGAATCCTCTTTAACTTTTGTGATTTTTAATTATAGTATGTCTTGGTGTAGGTCTGTTTCAATTCACCTTGTTTGGGACCCTCTGTACTTTCTGTACCTGGATATCTGTTTCTTTCTTTAGGTTTGGGAAGTTTTCAGCTATAATTTTTTTTAATTAATTAATTTATTGGCTGCATTGGGTTTTCATTCCTGAGGGTGGGCTTTGTCTAGTTGCAGCAAGCAGGGGCTTCTCTTAGCTGTGGTGCACAGGCTTCTCATTGCAGTGTCTTCTCTTGTTGTGGAGTATGGGCTCTAGGCATCCGAGCTTCAGTAGTTGTGGCACAAGGGCTCAGTAGTTGTGGCTCACAGGCTCTAGAGCGCAGGCTCAGTAGTTGTGGCACATGGGCTTAGGTGCTCTGCGGCATGTGGGATCTTCCCAGACCAGGGATCGAACCCATGTCCCCTGCACTGGCAGGCAGATTCTTAACCAGTGCGCTACCAGGGAAGTCCCCATAATTTCTCCAAATACATTTTCTATCCCCTTTTCTCTTTCTTTTCCTTCTGGAATCCCTATTATGGGTAGATTGGCATGCGTTATATTGTCCCATAGGTCTCTTATATTGCTTTCATTTTTTTTTCATTTGGCTTTCTGTCTGCTGTTCTGACTGGGTAATCTCCACTATTCTGTCTTCCAGATCATTTATTTGTTCTTCTGCATTATTCATTCTGCTGTTCATTGTCTTTTGCTCAGCTTTTGTCTGGGCAGATGAGTTTTCTAAGTTTTCTTGGCTCCTCCTTATGGTTTCTAGTTCCTTTTTACAGTGCTCTGCATTTCTGTTGCTAGCCTTCTTAATTCCTTTAGTATTGTTATTATCTCCTTTTTGAACTTGGTGTCTATTAAAGAGGTCTGGTCCATTGTTTGTTCTTTCATGGGAATTCTCTTGGCCTTTTAGCTGAGGGTGGTTCCTTTGCTTCTTTATTTTACTTATGTTTCTCTTACTCTGAGTTTCGAAGAAACAATTATCTACTGTGGTCTTGGAGGGTTATTTTTATGTGGGAGTGTCCCTGTGTAGCCTGTATGAGTTTAACACTTTTTGGTTTGAGGGTTGTTTTAATTTTTTTTAATCTTATTTTTTTTAATTAAAAAGATGTTTTTTCCTGTTAAAAGAGTTTTATTGAGATATAATTGGACATACAATAAATTGCATATATTTAAAGTGTACAATTTGATATTTTTTCTTGTTAGCCATCTATTTGATACATATTAATGTATATATGGCAACCCCAATCTCCCAATTCATCCCGCCCCGCCCCCTGGGGTCCATATATTTGTTCTCTACATCTGTGTGCGAGGGCTGTTTTTAGTATGAATGCCTGTGAGCTTTTTCCTCAGTGTGTGCTGGCCATTAGCCCCTTGATAAGGGGGTGTGAGGGTGTTGTGGTGACCAGGGCCTGTGCTGGGTGTTGAGCAAGGCCTCTCTGCTCTGTGGTTGTCACTGCCCTGCCAGGGGCCAGGTCTGCTCACTGTTGCTGGAGTAGAGGATCCGTCTCTGAGCTGCATTTTTGATTGGAGTGCAAGGTAGGCGGGATTGGAGCACTCCTCTCCCAGTGCAGCCACTGAGTGTTCCTCTGCTGGAGCTGTTCACCAGTGCGTGTGCTCTGTGGTGTCACCTGTCACCTGTTGTATGTTTACAAAGCACACTGTCACTGGCACTGCGCTCAGCCCCATCTCAACCAGGGGAATGCTGGAAGTTGGCCTTGATATCCCTCAGGTGTTGTTTTCACAAGGCCACCCGTGCAAATCCACTGAAGTCAGGTCCCAGGACTGCAGCAGTCACACACCTGGACCTGCTGTGGGAGCTGTGGAAGCAGCCCAGACCCTGGCCCAGCCTCTATGTGCATGCACCCACACAGCCCAGGGCTGCTAAGGCCAGTCCTGTCCCAGCCACAGGAGCACCCACCGTCCATCGGATGTCCCTGAGACACTGAGTTTACGAAGCAGGCACAGTAGGGTAGACCTGCACAGCTGCGGGGAGAGGGCTCAGAGTTCAGCCCCGCTTCTGTGTGTAGGCAACCCACCAGCGTGCTCCCAGAGCTCCCAGAGGTGGTGCTGCGTCTGCTGAGCGCGCATGGAGGAAGAGACTGCTGTGCTGGGCCCCACCCTCCCTTTGCTGACATGCACATTAACAGTGGGGTTTCCACGGTAGCGCACGCCTGCCACACGTGCTAAAGGGAGGCTGCTATGGCAGGCCCTCCCCTCCCTTCCGTACTCCTCAACAAAGGCTCTCCGCTTCTATGGTAGGCCCGGGCTTCTTCCATGCATACCGCCGGTTGCAGCGCATACCCTGCTCCAGCCCCTTCGGGCTGTCTCTTTGCATCCAACCCCAGTCCTCTCCCTGGGTGCGTCTGTCATCTGAAGCCCGAGTTTCAGCCCCTGCCCCTACCAGTGGATGCACATCTTAGGCCGAGGAGCACAGGGCAGTGGCACGGACTGTCTGGGTAGGTATCTCTCTGTTCTGCCTGCCGCTTGCTGACTGCTGCATTCCCCTCCGAGGCTCTGAAGCTCCCTTTCTGTCCTGGCTGATCTCCTGGCCGGGGAAGGGGCTCCCCAGAGTGTGGGAACCTTTCCTCTTTCACAGCTACCTCCCAGGGGTGCAAGTCCTGTCCCAATTCCTTTTTTTTTTTTTTTTTTTAACTTTTATCCTACCCCCTTGTGTGGAGATCTTTCTTGTGACTTTGGGTGTCTGAGATATTCTGACAGTGTTCAGTAGGTATTTTGTGAGAATTTTTCCAGATGGAGATGTATTTTTGATGTATTTGTGGGAGGAGGTGAGATCCACATCCTTCTACTCCACCATATTGATTGGAGCGCCCCAAGATAAGCACTTTTAAACCTATTTTTTAAAGAGCACCAAATTTTCCCTGTAGAAGATTTTGATTGTACGTGGCATCCCCAGTAACAGCGCGTGTGCCTGTTTGCCCATCCTTCGGTCAATGCGAGATAGAATAGTCTTTCTAATTTTTGCCAATCTAATTTGTATCTCCTAACTACTAATGAGACTGAGCATCTTCTCAGGTGTTTGTTGGCCATTTGTATTTGTTCATTGATGAACCACTTGTTCATATCCGATGCACACTTTCCGTAGTGGTTTCTTTTTTCTTATTGATTTATGATAGCTATTTATATATTATGGATACAATACAGGTACTATTTTAAAATTGTAAGAAAAGGGCAAGGTTTAAAAATTTCCTCTATTTATACTTTTTTCCTCTCTAGGTCCTCCAGCGCCTTAGTTGTATGGCTATCAAGGGAGAGATGTTCCTGGTGGCCAATCTTGGGACAAAGCAGCCTTGTCACAGCAGTGACCCAGGGTGCCCAAATGATGGCAGATACCAGTTTAACACGAACGTTGTGTTCAGCAGTAACGGAACCCTGGTTGACCGCTACCGCAAACATAACCTCTACTTTGAGGCAGCATTTGACACCCCTCTGGAAGTGGATAACATCATCTTTGACACCCCCTTTGCTGGCAAGTTTGGCATCTTCACTTGCTTTGATATATTGTTCTTCGACCCTGCTGTCAGGATCCTCAGAGACTCTGAGGTGAAGCACGTCGTGTATCCGACCGCCTGGATGAACCAGCTCCCACTCTTGGCAGCCATTCAGATTCAGAGAGGTTTCGCCATCACCTTTGGCATCAACTTTCTGGCTGCAAACATTCACCACCCATCTCTGGGGATGACCGGAAGTGGCATCCATGCCCCTCTGGAGTCCTTTTGGCACCATGACATGGAAAGCCCTGAAGGTCACCTTATAATTGCCCAGGTAGCCAAAAATCCATTGGGTCTCTTCAGTACAGGGAATGCCACAGGGAAAATGGACCCGTCCCGTAGTAAGTTTTTACAGATCTTGGCCGGGGACCTATACTCTGCACAGGACACTCAGGACGTCCACTGTGACGGAGCCCCAAAGTGGAGCACGAACGCCCCTCCCACGTTTAACTCTGAGATGATGTATGACAATTTCACCCTGGTCCCTGTGTGGGGAAGGGAAGGCTACCTCCGAGTCTGTGCAAATGGCCTTTGCTGTCATTTGCTTTACCAGAGGCCCACTCTGTCCACGGAGCTATATGCCCTGGGGGTCTTCGACGGCCTTCACACCGTGCACGGCACTTACTACGTTCAAGTTTGTGCTCTGGTCAAGTGTGGGGGTCTTGGCTTTGATACGTGTGGGCAGGAGATCACAGAGGCCGCGGGGATATTTGACTTTCACCTGTGGGGGAACTTCAGTACTTCCTATATCTTTCCAATGCTTCTGACCTCAGGGATGACCCTGGAAACCCCTGACCGGCTGGGCTGGGAGAATGATCACTATTTCCTGAGGAAGAGTGGACTGTCCTCCGGCCTGGTGACGGCAGCTCTCTACGGGCGGCTGTATGAGAAGGACTAGGGAGTGTGGGGTGGGCTCCGGCTGACACGTGGGCTCCCCCTGAACTGGCACAGGCCGAAGCTCACAGCACCAGGACACCTCTTCACCCAGAGCCCATCCTGGGAGCCGTGGGAAGAGGTAGGGAGACAGATTTCGCCAGTGTCTTTTCCTCTTAAGCACAAATCATTTCTTAAGTGAGACATTTTCTGGTATTTTCTACTCACATGTCTATTTTTCAAGTCACATCTTCCTCCAGCAGATCTTTCATTACATAATTGTTTTAAGAGCTCAAACAAAAATAAATGTCAGTTATATGTTACACGTCCACAAAACAGCAGGCTTTCTGTGTGTTTTGTATGTGTGTATGTTTGGCCTTGATCACGTGGTACCCAGGATATATAAGTATTTCACAAGCCTCAAACATTTTCTAGGGTAAGAAACCAACTCTCAAGGCAGAAGCCCTATTAGAAACGGCTGCCACGGGGACGTCTCCATTCTGCTCGGCCAGAATCCATCCCCCCGGACGGATCACGCCCGAGCCTCCCGCAGCAGCAGCAGCAGCAGCAATGTGGATCCTGAGCCAGCTTTTAAAAACAGAAGGGAAGCTTTTCTCACATCTGCCTTTCGGTCGGTGATCGGACTGGGTCAGGCAGGACTCAGGATAACTGGGAAGAAAGAGTGCAGTGCCCGGAAGAGAGAGGCTGGAAAAAAGTGCCGAGGAGAAGGCAGCGATGGGAACAAATGAGTAATACGATTCTTGTCCACAGCGTCTCATCCAGGGATTCCAGGCACCTTCATAAATCACGCCAGCTCTGGGCAAGAGCCTCTGGCTGCCCAGCAGTGCAGGATGGGACCATGCTTGAATTCACGCCCAGTCCACCGGCAGGGCCTTCTCTCTGCAGACAGGTTGCAGGAGCTGGGGGCGGGGGGTGGGGTGGGGGGGTCAGCCCACTTAGTCTTCATTCAGTCACTCAACACGTGTCTTTGGCGCGCCCACCAGGGACAGAGCGAGGACCTCCCACAATACGAACTGCAGACGCAAAACCTTATTCAGGGTGTGCAGACAGTTTTTATGCCACTAGTTTCTGTATTATTTGTGTCCGACATTTCAAAGTCACTTTGACTCTATGTCTAGTAACTGTTTCAGGTCATTTTTAAAGTGGAAAATGGATAGTTTTTAAAGAAAATATATAGCTTTCTGTGATTTGCTTCTTCAATGTGTGGCTATTTAGTTTCATCTCCTTTATAAAATAGGTTTTTAAAAACAGTGTGCATTTATGTATATAGGTATATATAATTATACAAAGTAAAAAATGAGGTTCTTTCCCCAACCCCTGCCGTGTGGCCTTCCAGACCCTTTCCTGGCTTTTAGGCAGGACAGTAAAGAGCAGGGATCCGAGAGTCAGACGGACCAGCTTTACCTTCCTGGCCTCCATGTTCACTCTTCACTGCGCAGACCTCGACCACTTATTGGAATCTCGCTGTGCCCCAGTTTTCTCATGCGTGGAATGTGTACTGAATCATCCACGTGGGAAAGAGGCAGAGACCCACTGACTCACTGCCCGCTCACAAAGGCCTGGAATGAGTCAAGCCAGCCTTCAGGGAATTTGCAGGAACAGCTCAGGATGCCTGAGGAAAGCCGGGAGGTCCCCCTGGAACGGGACAGGGACCTCTCCCACCAGATGCTGGCGCAGACCTGGGAGGGGTGGGCTGGCGGGGGCACGCGGCTCCGGATGTGACCACCCCCGCCACCTCCCCACCCTCAGCCCCAGGGAAACAGAAATCACCGCAGAAATGCACACTGTTGCTTCCTGCCAAGATGATTCACATCAGCCAGAGAGAGACAGGGGCCAGGCCAAAACACAGACTCGGTGGAGCTACTTCACCAGCGCCTGCTGGATGCACACGCGGCTCTTCTGAGCAGAGCGCGGAGAACCTCCCCTGAGTTACTACCTGCTGACAATTTGGAAGCAACTGCTCATGCAGCAGAAATGAGGGGGACAAGAAATCATGATTTTTATGAAAGAAAGTAGTTGCCAGATGGCAGCCCAAAGTGGAGGGTAGGGGGAAACGCGTAACATATATCATTTTCAGGGAAAAAAAAATGCACTTATGACTCACAGTTGTAATATGCCTTTGGCAGCTGTGATCCTGAAACACAGGAAGCAAGTGACGACCTTGACCATAACACAGGTGGGACACCTGCTGTATCTTTGGTGGATTCGGGCTTGGGGGAAGTGGCTGGTCCGCGCGGTTTCTCACGAGGGTGCAGCTGTGCCTCTCTGTGGTCTTCCTCAAAGAGGAAGTGAGAGACACTGATGCGCTGCACAGGTCCTGTCCTTAGAGAAGGTGAGGCCACGGCCTGCTGGCAGCCTGGCTGTCTCGGCGCCCACCGCGGCCTCTCGAGAGGAGGGCCTGCCCGCCGCCCTGCAGAGGGAAACCCACAGGGCCAGCGCTGACCCTCACCCCCAAAAGAAACCCTGTACCCATGCGCTGTCACGTCCATCCCCTTCGCCCATCCTGTGGCAACTCCTAATACACTTTCTGTCTCTATGGAGTTGCCCGTTCTGAACAGTTTATATAAATGGACTTGTACACTATGCGGGCTTTTGTTGCTGCCTGCTTCCACTTAGTGTGATGTTTTCAAGGTTTATCCTTGTGTAGCGTGTATAAGTTCTTCCTTCCATTTCATTGTATGGACATATCACATTGGTTTAGCCATTCATAAGTCAGTGGACATTGGGTCGTTTCCACTCTTTGGCTCTTAGGAACAATGCTGCTATGAACATTTATGTGCAAGTTTATCTGTGAGCATATATCTTCAGTTCCTTGGGCATATAGCTAGGCACGAGTGTGATTGCCGTGTCATATGGTAAGTCAGTGTTGAATTATCTGAGGAAGTGTCAGACAGACTGTTTTCCAAAGGGGCTGCATCACTGTACATCCCTATTAGCAGTGTATAAGAATTCAGATGTCCCCACCTCCTTGCAATGCTTGTTATTGTCTGTTAAAATCAGAGCCATCTCGATGGCTGTGTTTTCTCATCATGGTTGTGGTTTCATGTCCCTAATGGCTAACAAGGCTGGACATCTTTCTAAGCGCTTATTGGCCACCGTATATCTTCTCTGAAGAAATCATGAGAATCTTATGCTCATTTAAAAAATTGGATTGCCTTTTTATTATATACTTGTACAAGTTCTTTGTCTATTTTGGGTATTAGACCCTTATATAAATGATCTGCAAATATTTTTGCCATTTGTTGGTTGTCTTTTCACTTTTTTATATTGTTTTTTGGTACACAAAAGTTTTTAAATTTGTGATGAAATTTTTAATTTTAAGATGAAGTCTAATTTATCTTTTTTTTCTTTGGTTGCTTGTGCGTTAGGTGTCATACCTAATGCAAGGTCGCACACTTACAGCTATGCTTCCTTCTAAGAATTTTATAGTTTGGGCTCTCACACTTAGATCTATGATCCACTGAAGCTAATTTTTGTATATGTTGTGAGATAGGGTCCACATTCATTCTTTAGCAAGTGAGCATCTAGCTGTCCCAGCACCATTTGTTGAAAGAGATTCTTCTTTCTCCGTTGTGCTGTCTTGGTGCCTTCAATGAAATCTATTGACCATAAATGTACGGATTTATTTCTAGACAGTTCTATTCCACTGAGCTATGTGTCTGTCTTTAAGCAAGTACCACACTTGTCCTTATTACAGTAGCGTTGTAGTAAGTTTTTAAATTGAAAAGTGTGAGTCTTCTTTGTTTTTTATCAAAATTGTTTTGGCTATTTTGGGTCCTTTGCAGTTAGTTCCATATGAACTTTTTAGGGTCACCTTCTCAATTTCTATCAAAAATCAGTGGAATTTTGATAGATATTACATTAAATCTGCAGATTAATTTGGGGAATGATGCCATTTTAATAATATTGTCTTCCAATCCATGAACACAGGATGTCTTCCCATTTAGTTTTGTCATTTTTAGTGTACAAAATTTATACTCCTTTTATTTTTATTCCCAAGAATTTTTTTGGATGCTATTATAAATGGAATTTTCTTAATTTCATTTTTGGGTTATTAATTGCAAGTATATAAAAATACAGTTGATTTTTTTATATTGATCTTGTATCCAGCAACCTTGCTGAACTTATCAGCACTTGTAATTTTTTGGTGGAGTTTTTAGGATTTTCTATATACAAGACCATGTCATCTACAAATAGATTAACTTCTTCCTTTGGTATGAATGCCTTTTTCTTTTCCTCCTCCCTAATTGTTCTGGCTAGAATCTCTAGGACAATGTTGAGTAGATGTGGTGAGAGTGGACATCCTTGTCTCATTTACAATCTTAGGGGAAAAGCTTTCAGTTGTTCATCATTAAGTATGATGTTAGCTGTGAGCTTTTCCTAGATGAAGAAGTTTCCTTCTATTCCTAGTGTTTAGTGTTTTTATGAAACACTTAGTGTTTAGCATTTTTATGAAAGGGTGTCAAATTCTTTTTCTCCATTAATAGTGATAATCAAGTGTTTACCCCCTTTATTGATACAGCGTCACTGACTTTTACATGTTGAAAATATCTTGCATTCCTGGGATAAATCCCACTTGGTCATGGTATATAATACTTTTTAAGCATTAGTCGATTTGGGTTGATAGTATTTTTTTGGTGACTTTTGCATCTGTATTCATAAGGGATACGCATGGTGTGTAAGATTCTAGGTGGTGATGGATTGGGTTCGATATCAGTTTTGTTGATAACTTTTGCATCAACATTCATGAAGGATATTGGGTCTATAGTGTTCTTCTCTTGAGATGCCTTTGTCTAGTTTTGGTGTGAGGTTAATACCTTACAGAGCAAGTTGGGAAGTGTTTCCCCTCTCTGCTGTTTTTTAAGAGTTTGTGAGAGACTGGTGTTAATTCTTCAAATGTTGTGTAGAATTCGCCAGTGAAGTCACCTGGTCCTGAGCTTTTCTTTCCGGGGAGTTTTTTTCATTACAAGTTCAATGTCTTTACATTGTAACAGGCCTACTCAGATCTTCTGTTTCTTCTTGAAACAGTTTTGATAGTCTGTCTTTCTAGGAATTTGTTCATTTCATCTAGGTCAGCAGATCTGTTGGTATATAGTTATTTATAGTAGTCTCTTATAAATTCTTCTTACTTCTGTGAGGTTAGCAGAATGCCCCCCCCCCGCCCCCACCAAATTCCTGATTTTCAATCTTTTTTTCTTGGTCATTCTAGCTACAAGCTTGTCAATTTTGTTGATTTTTGTAACAGAACTTTATTTTATTGATTTTTCTCTCTTTTTTGAATCCCTACTTCATTTATTTCCACTCTAATCGCTATTGTTTTCTTCTGCCTGCTTTGGGTTTGAGTCTGTACTTCTTTTGTCTAGTTTCTTAAACTGGAAGATTATAGATTTGAGGCCTTTCCTCCTTTTTTGCTGTGTTTACAGCTATATTTCCTTGTAAGCATTGCTTTCACTGCAGTGAAATGGAATGTTGTATTTTTGCTTTCATTAAGCTCAAAATATTTTCTCATTTATTTAGGAGTGCAGCCGTGACAGCTCTCTCCTGGATGCTGTTGCCATGGTATTTATCTCTTCATCCTCTGACTTTCAACTTATTTGTGTTTTTGAATCTAAAGCACATTTTATAGACAGTATATAATTGGATGTTTTATATTCATTCTGTTAATCTCTGCCTTGTAATTACAGTTTAACCTATTTACATTCAATGTATTACTAATAATGGAGATTTTACATCTGCCATTTTGCAATTTTTTATCTGTTCTTTGTTGTTTCTCTAGTCCCCCATCGCTGCCTTCTTTTGTGTTAGATATTTTCTAGTGCACCATTTTAATTCTCTTGTCATTTCTTTAATAACTTATAGTTATTTTCTTGTGTTTGTCCTGGGTATTACATGTTAACGTATAACAATTTAGTTCATATTAATAAAGCTAAATTTCAATACAGGTACACCTTGAAGATACTGTAGATTCAGTTCCAGACCACTGCAGTAAAGCAAATATCACAAAGTGAATTGCACAGATTTTCTTGGTTTCCCAGTGAATATAAAAGTTATGTTTACACTATACTATAGTCTACTACGTGTGCCACAGCACTGTCTCTAAAAAAATATACACACATTAATTAAAAAATACTTTATCGCTGAAAAATGCTAACGATCATCTGAGCCTTCGGTGAGTTGTAATCTTCTTGCTGGTGGAGGGTCTGGCCTCAGTGTTGAGGGCTGCGGACTGATCAGGGTGGTGGTTGCTGAAGGAGGGGCGGCTGCGGCAGTTTCTTAAAATAAGCCAGCGGTGACGTTTGCGACATCCACTGACTCTTCCTCTCATGAACGATTTCTCTGCAGCGTGCAATGCTGTCTGATAGCATTTTACCCACAGTAGACCTTCTTTCAAAATTGAAGTCAGTCCTCACAAAGCCGGCCACTGCTTCATCAACCAAGATTATGTAATATTCTAAATCCATGGGTCACTTCAACAGCCTGCACGGCATCTTCACCGGGAGGAGATTCCATCTCAGGAAACCACTTTCTCTGCTCACCCATGAGAAGCAACTTCTCATGCATCCAAGTTTTCTTATGAGATGCAGCAGTTCACTCACATCTTCAGGCTCCACTTCTTTCCAGTTCTTTTGCTGTTTCCACCACATCTTGCAGTTGTTTCCTCACAGTCACCCACGAGGATGGGAACCAACTTCTTCCAAACTCCTGTGTATGTTGATATTTTGACCTCTTCCCATGAATCATGAATATTCTTCATGGCATCTAGAATGGTGAATCCTTTCCAGAAGGTTTTCAGTTGACTCTGCCCGAATCCATCAGAGGGATCACTCTCTGTGGCGGCTACAGCCTTAGGAAATGCATTTCTTAAATAATAAGGCTCGAAAGTGGAAATTACTCCTTTGTCCATAGACTGCAGAGTGGATGTTGTGTTGGCAAGTATGGAAACCACATGAACCCCATTGTGCATCTCCCTCGGAGCTCTTGGGTGACAAATGAGCAGTCATCTTGAAGGGAGTCTTATCTTCTGAGCAGTAGGTCTCAACAGTGGGCTTAAAATATTCAGTAAGCCATGTTTTAAACAGATGTGCTGTCATCCAGGCTTTGTTGTTCCATTGATGGAGGAGACAGGTAGAGCAGACTTAACATAATTCTTAAGGGCCCCAGGATTTCAGAATCCAAGCACTGGCTTCAGTGTTTGCTGCGATACCCTTAAGAGGAGTCAGCCTGTCCCTTGAAGCTTTGAAGCCAGGCGCTGACTTCTCCTCTCTAGCTATGAACGTCCTAGATGGCATCTTCTTCTAATAGAAGGCAGTTCCATCCACACTGAAAATCTGCTGTTTAGTGTGGCCACCTTCATAACTGATCTTAGCAAGATCTTCTGGATAACCTGCTGCAGCTTCTACGTCAGCCCTCACTGCTTCCCCTTGCACTCTGATGGCACAGAGGTAGCTTCTTTCATTACACCTCATGATCCAGCCTCTGCTAAGCTTCAAATTTTTCTTCTGCAGCTTCCTCACCTCTCTCAGCCTGAAGAGAGTTGAAGAGAGTTGGGGTCTTGCTCTGAATCAGGCTTTGGTTTAAGGGAATGTGGTGGCTGGTTTGATCTTCTATCCAGACCACGCAGACTCTCTCCATAACAGCAATAACGCTGTTTTGCTTTCTTATCCTTTATGTGTTCACTGGGGCAGCACTTTTAATTTCCTTCAAGAACTTTTCCTTTGCATTCGATCACAACTTGGCCAATTGCTTGGTTCTAAGGGCCTAGCTTTCGGCCTGTCTGGGCTGTTGACGTGCCTTCCTCACTAAGCTTCCACATTTCTAGCTTCTGATTTAAAGTGAGAGACATGAGACGCGTCCTCTCATCTGAAGTACCTAGAGGCCATTATAGGGTTATTAACAGACCTGTTTTCAATACTGTTGTGTCTCAGGGAAGAGGAAGGTCTGAGGCGAGGGGAAAGAGGAGGACGGAAACGGCTGCTTGGCGGAGCAGTCAGCACCCACACATCTATGAACCTCGCCAGCTTTATATGGGTGTGGTTCGTGGCACTGCCCCCCCCCCAAATAATTACAACAGTAACATCAACAGTCGCTCATCACAGGTCATCATAACAAATATAATAAGAATAAAATTCAAAATATTGCAACAGTTACCAAAAAGTGACAGATACGAAGTGAGCATACCTTATTGGAAAAATGGTGCCTATAGACTTACTCAATTCAGGGCTCCCCCAAACCTTCAATGTGTAAAAAATGCAATATCTGCAAAGTGCAACAAAGCAGAGCCCAATAAAACAAGGTATGCCTGTACTACACAAAACCTTCTCTCCTATTGGCTCCATTCCCCCTATTCCTTTGTGTTGTTATTGTCACAAATTACATTTTCGTACATTGTGTGCCCATCAACACAGATTTATAATTATAGCTTTATGTAGTTTACTTTGGTGTTACCGCTACTGTTGCTCTTTATTTCTGTTTTTGTTTGTCTTAGTAACAAATAGGTAATAATAAATAGAATATCTTAATTTGTCCTTCATTTTTGAAAGACAGTTGTGCTGGATGTAGAGTTCTTGATTGACAGTATTTTTCTTTCAGCACCATGTCCCTGCCTCTGACTCCGTTGACTCTGGTGAGAAACCCGCTGTTAATCTTATTAGTAAGGATTTCTTATACATGATGCAGTGCTTTTCTCTTTCTGCTTTCAGGATTCTTGTTTTGTCTTTTGACAGTTTGAATATACTGTGTGTAGGTTGGATGTCTTTGAGTTTATATTCTACTTGGTGTTCCTCGAGCTTTTTGAACTCGTTTAAGCCATTACTTCTTCAAATATTGTTTCTGCCTCTTTTCCTTTCTCTTCTCCTGTGACTTCCCTGTGTGTATGCTGCTGTGTTTATTGGGATCTCATAGGTCTCTGAGGCTATGATTACTTTTCATTTTTCCCTTGTTCCTCAAGACTAAGAACTGAGCTATTTTCAAGCTCACGATTCTTCTGTCTACTCAAATCTAACATTGAGGCCCTCTATTCCAGTTACTGTAATTTCCAAATTCAGAATTTCCATTTGCTTTTAAAAACATTATCTCTATATATTTATCGATATTCTCTATTTGGTGAGGCATTTTTAAAAAAACTTTCTTTTAATTCTTTAGACATGGTTTCCTTTAGCCCCTTGAACATGTTTAAAATAAATGATTTAAATTCTTTGTCCAGTAAACCCAGTGTCTCAGCTTCTTCAAGGATAGTTTCTATTGTTTTTCCTCTGTATGGGCCACACATTGTTTCTCTGCATATCTCAATCTTTTGTTGAAAATTGGACTTTAAAAATAACATAACATGGCAGTTCTGGAAATCAGACTCATTTCCCTCCCCAGCCAGGGTTTGTTGTTACTGCTGCTTGTTATAGTTGTTTAGTGACTTTTCTGAACGTGTTCTGTAAAGTCTGTATTTTTTGCCATGTGTGGCCAATGAAGTCTCTACTCATTTAGCTTAGAAGTCAGCTAACAATTGGACAGAGATGTCCTTAAACATCTGGGACCAAAAGAATTCCCTGGTCTTTGCCAAGGGGCTGTGTATGTAAAGGCACATCTTCAAAATGCAGCCTGGCAGTGGAAAATTGGCCTTCACGTCCTGCTTGTGCAGAGCCTCAAAATTAGGCACAGGTGAGAATTTGGGATTGCCTCAGGTCTCCTACAAGTATGCACACAACTCCGTGTGTGTGTGGCATTCTAGATTCCTAGAACTATGTGTGGATGTCTGTTCCCCTAGCTTTTCAATTGTCTGTTGCTTGCCTCAGCTCTTATCTACCTCCTAAGGCAGATGCAACATTAAAACTCTTGGAAAACTGGAGAGCTACATGTAAAAGAATGACATTAGAACATTCTCTAACACCAAACACAGAAATAAACCCAAAATGGATTAAAGACCAAAATGTAAGACGGGATACTACAAAACTCCTAGAGGAAAACATAGGTAGAATAATACTCTTTGACATAAATCACAGCAAGATCTTTTTTGATCCGTCACCTAGAGTAATGGAAATGAAAACAAAAATAAACTACAGAGTGAAGTAAGCCAGAAAGAGAAAAACAAATATTGTATGCTAACGCATATATACAGAATCTAAAAGAAAAAAAAAAAAAAAGGTACTGATGAACCAACCCAGTGACAAAACAAGAATAAGGATGCAGATGCAGAAAATGGACTGGAGGACACGAGGTTGGGGGGGGGGGCGGGGGGTGAAGGGGAAGCTGGGATGAAGTGAGAAAGTAGCACAGACATATATATACTACCAACTGTAAAATAGATAGCCAGTGGGAAGTTGCTGTATAACAAAGGGAGATCAACTAGATGATGGATGATGCCTTAGAGGGCTGGGACGGGGTGGGGGGGGGAGTCGAGGGAGGGAGGGAATATGGGGAGATGTGTATAAATACAGCTGATTGACTTTGGTGTACCTCAAAAACTGGTACAAGAGTATAAAGTAATTATATTCCAATAGAAAAAAATCTTTTTTGTTCCGTCACCTAGAGTAATGGAAATGAAAACAAAAATAAACTAATTAAACTTAAAAGCTTTGCACAGCAAAGGAAACCATAAACAAAATGAAAAGACAACCCATAGAATGGGAGGAAATATTTGTAAACAATGTGACCAACAAGGGATTAATCTCCAAAATATGCAAACAGCTCATATAGCTCAATATTGAAAAAACAAACAACCCAATCAAAAAATGGGCAGAAGACCTAAATAGACATTTCTCCAAAGAAGACACATAGATGGCCAACAGGCACATGAAAAGATGTCCAACATCACTAATTATTAGAAAAATGCAAATCAAAACACACACAGAATGGCCATCATTAAAAAATCTACAAATAATAAATTCTGGAGAGGGTGTGGAGGAAAAGGAACCTTCCTGTGCTGTTGGTGGGAATGTAAATTGGTGCAGCGGCTATGGAGAATAGTATTGAGGTTCCTTAAAAAGACTAAAATAGAGTTACCATATGATCCTGCAGTCCCTGGGCATATATCAGGAGAAAACCATAATTTGAAGATACATGCGCCCTAATGTTCATTGCATCACTATTCACAATAGCCAAGACATGGAAGCAACCTAAAGGTCCATCGGCAGATGAATGGATAAAGATGATGTGGTGTGTGTGTGTATATATATATATATATATACACACACACATATATATATAATGGAATATTACTCAGCCATAAAAAATGAAATAATGCCATTTGCAGCAACCAATCTCTAGGATGGACCGAGATTATCATACTAAGTGAAATAAGTCAGAGAAAGACAAATATCATATGATAGCACTTATATGTGGGATCTAAAAAAAAAATAGATACAAATGAACTTATATACAAAACAGAAAGCAACTCACAGACATAGAAAACAAATTTATGGTTACCAAAGGGGAAACGGGTGGGGGGGGGATAAATTAGGAGTTTGGGATTAACATATACACACTACTACATATAAACTAGATAACCAACAAAGACCTACTACACAGCACAGGGAACTATACTCAGTATTTTGTAATAACCTGTAAGGGAAAAGAATCTGAAAAAGAATAGATGTATATATGTATATAACTGATCTCCTTGCTGTACACCTGAGACTAACACAACACTGTAAATCAACTGTATTTCAATTAAAAACAAAAACAAAACTCTTTCCTGTAATTGTTTTCAACAAATACCTCTCCAGGGAGTATGTGTCACACTGGGTCAACGTTGAGTGAGCTCAGCTACAGGTGGCGTGGCAAGTGGATCTTCCAGAGGACCCTCAGACAGGCAAAGTGACAATTCATGGGAATGAGGCTCTGAAACAGCTCTGGTTTTGTTTTGCTCCTTTGGGGGGCTGCTTGGCTGCACCAAGAACGTGGGCTTAGTCGTCTAGGCTCCTGCAGAGCTGGAATGAGGGATGCAACTAGAGTAAGCGGAAACGCCACCAAGGTCACTGACCTTATTGAGACTCAGTGGTCCTTGCTCTGCCATTTTCACGCACGTCACTTGGCAAAAGCTTCTGGACCATTGGCAACGTCTTAGGTCCTATTCCTATTAGTCCCCTAACTGCAGACAAACAATGGCCTTTCTTCCCATGCCCCTACACACTTACGGGCACCTAGATGTGAGCAGAGACAAAGCTCTTCTCCAAAAGCCCCTTTTCCTTGAATTCTCTTCATTCACATTCCCTCTGACTTTGCCATGTCTTACCGTGAATTCAGAACCACAAGAAACTTTCCTCTCATGGATACTGGGAGAATATACTTTGTGGCAGGCATGATGAGGGTTCAAACCAGGTACATGAGAAGATGTCAAGTGAAAAGTTTACTGTCAACATAAAAAATGCATTTTGATTGTGTCTCCCAGGTCTGAGGCACTATAACTCACAGTACCTGCTGTTATTCTGGGTACTAGAAATGAAGCAATTTCCCATTTGGGGGCAGTGGCCAGCATTACCGTAAAGCCTGTTTTAGAGCTCAGTGCTAACCTAACCACAAGCACTATGCCATGTTCACTTCTAGCTGAAGGTTTAAGCAAGTTACATGCCACAGACTAGGGATGGTGGAGCTAACAGGCATCTAAAGAACACTTTCAATCAACCCAGACCCCGCTATTTAAATAACAGCTGATGCTTGGGTTAACCGATGACATGCTTTGGGGTTAGTTTAACCTCAGGTTTGCTTTTGGGGATTAGCTCATCATCTTTCTCTATCCTTTTCCTGCTTTCATTAGTTACTTCAGTACTGTTCCACTTTCTCAGCAAAATCTTAGGATTTTGTGATTTTCTCCCATCAGAAATTGTGTAATCCCCTAGTACATAAATGGGCAAGGCAATTTTAAAATCAGGGATCTCCTCCAAATACCAAATCTCACAAGTCTTTCTCTGCAGGATAATCAACATTGATATCCTTCTTGTCATATCCTCAAGGAAATGAGAAACAACACAAAATGAGGAAGGCAAAGAAATGGAGAGGGTGAGGTGAAGGAAGTACCTAGACGGTGGAGAGCTTTCTACACCAGTGCACTTTTCCTCTCTGTCTTCCGTTTAGATTAGGCTCTGAATGAAGGGATGGTCACAGTCAGATATGAGAGATGGGACTGGTGCTACACTGAAATCCAACACCTACCCAATCAGTTCGACACTGCCTGGGAAGAACTTTCCAATTCTAAATTTTTTTTTTTAATACTTATTTTATAAATAAATATTTATTGCCACGCCAGGTCTTAGTTGTAGTAATGTGGACTCTTAGTTGTGGCATGCATTGTGGGATCTAGTTCCCCGACCAGGGATCGAACCTGGGCCCCCTGCATTGGGAGCAGAGTCTTACCCACTTACCCACTGGACCACCAGGGAAGTCCCCAAATTCATTTTTGCTACCCAGTTTTACATCTGAACCCCCTACCCCAGAAGGGGAACCACAAAAAGGGAAGGAACAGACAGAGAGTAAAGACTGCCAAGCACGCCCACAGATAAACTGGAAACAGTGACGAGCTGGCCTGACTCCTCATCTCAGGGCTAGATGAATTCTGAGCTAAACTCAAATCATCCTTTCCCAACGAGCAGAGCCAACCGCCCCATCTCACTGAGGTTGTTGGGCTTGGCCAGTGGAGTGTTAGCAACTGTGATGCATGCGGAGGTGTGAACTGTGTGTGGGGGGTCAGGCTTGCCTTCTTGCGCTTCGCTCAGAGGAACACAGATGGAGGAGGTCGAGCCCAGCTCAGGACGAGCAGTCAAGTCCAGCCAGACTCCAGGTGGAGGTGTCACCCAGCCGAGCCGTCAGCCAACCTGCAGAGGCATGAGACAGGATGAGTATTTTAGCTCGACGAGCCTCGAGGCAGCAACAGCAGCAGAAATGTAAGCAGACGTCATTCCCTTGGGCTCCATCACGAAGACACATTACGTTAGCTCTTCCTTCACTGCTCTATGCCCAGAACCTAGCACCGTTCCTGGGACACAGCGGGTGTTCAATAAACATCTGTTGCGGTACATTTCTGTTTCTTCTAAAACTAGTGACCAGGAGAATAAAACTGAAAGGGACTTACATGACTTATTAGTCAAGCTTAACAGTGGAAACGACTAGATGTGAATCTAGGCTTCACAGATTGCTGGCCAAACAAGCTCGGGCAAAAAGTCCCTTCACCTCTCTGCCTCACTCCTCATCTGTTAAATGGTGCTATTAATAGGACCCACCTCACAGGAAGGACAGTTGTGTGGATTAAGATATGATTTCAAGCACTGACAACCTTGCACGGTACATGACAAACCCTGTACACGCACCTTCTGTTGTTGTTATCAGCGTAAGATGATTTGGCACTTACCAACATCTTCTTGTGCTGCTCCTCCAATCACCTATTTATATCTCCTTGTTCTCACCTCCAGCTAATCTCCCTGCGTATTTATAAAAAGCTCTTTTGTAGCTCGGGAATGCTAAGTGCGGGTATCTATTCCACCCACCTCCCCTCCACCAACCATTTTAAGAACTGCTGATTTTGTTATTTTCACCCAGGATATCATTTGTCCCTTCTCCACCTGCTCAAATCATATGTTCTTCAATGTCCAGCCTAAATGCCACCTCTTCCAAGAAGCCTGTCCAGATCACCCTTCCCAGAGCGCTCTTGTTGTCCTCTGACCTTGCTTAGTTAGCAGGTCATCTCTACCTCAGTTACACTTTCACACTTTCCACTTTTAGGTATGTACCTTTCCATAATGGAATTGTAAGCTCTGAGAGGACAAACCCCCAATTTCTAGGCTCACTTTCTGCCTGTTCCCATCCCTAAGCATACAGCAGGCAAGCAGTAATTATCTGTTGAATGACTGTATTTGAAAAGCCCCTTTAGAAAGCTTCATCTAAATTCTAAAACAGCTTTATTGAAAATTCAATACATTTCTAAAGAAAGGTAAAAACCAGTTACAGCGGAACACTAATCAGATATTTTAAGATAAGGGAAAAGAAGTTTGCACATGAGAAAGACACTTATTTATTGCATTAAAAAACTTTATTTCATTTAAAAGGTCCAATGTAAGCCAAATTAAACCCCAAATTGACAACTACACCTTAGAGAGCTCCTGAACTAAATGGCACTGTTTTGAGTTGTGTGTCTTGTTAGAGGAGGTCATTTGCTATTACCACCATTGCCCTAAAAGTAGTTCTAGAGCAGAAGCTGGTTATTATAACATACATCAGATACTTCAGAGGTCACCTTTCACGCAGAAGTTAAAAAAGCAAACGGGCTTTTCTATTCTGTGCGAGTATAAAAACCACTACAGAACAGGGCCTGAATGCCTTTGACGTACAAGGTGTAACTATAAAGGAACTCACTGGTGCGGTGTCCCTTCATTCAAGCAGTCCACGTGCTCCCTCCAACACTAGTGCCGTTCAAATACTGTTTGGGACAGTACTTTGGGATTTCCCCTCATCCGGTGCTGACCAAAGGAAGTGGATGATCAAGCTGGGGGATAGTCTATCACAAAAGGCGATCACAAGGCAATGGAATAGCTTTCCTAGTGGACCAGTGATTGGAAGACCCACCTCACAACTATTTCCAGTCATGGCATCATTTACATAAAATGATGCAAGCTCTAAATTCTGCTATATGTGAGGATAAATTAAAAACAGCTTGTTACTTTATAGCTACACCTTGGGTTTCATTAGAGGCGGTAAATCGAACAGTGTGTCTAATGAGTCCTTCTGGAAATCACTTCAGCAGACGAGTCAAACAGCTTGCAAGAGAGAAGACACGGCAGAGGGCGTACATCATCCTGCTGAGGCTCTCCACATTCTCTTGGAGGACAGCCCCAGGCCCAAGGACAGAAGTGCCCAGGAGGGAGGGAGGCTTCAGCTCCACCTAAGGAAGACCTTTCTAACAGAGCTGCTCAACAACTGAACGGACTGCTCGGTGAGGTAGAGTCACTGGAAGTATTCAAGGTGGAAAGATCACCCTTGTAGAAGGGATTCCTGTGTTTCTTAAGAGGTTAGACTGGACGAACCTCAGGTCTCTTTCAATTCTGAGATTCTAGAAAATTCCTTCAGGGAATTCAGAAGAGAATTCCTAAAAGGAAAGAGAAAGCACACACATGTATACTTTTAGAATCCTCTTGAGTTTTTTTCTTTTTTTCAAAAGGTACAATAGAAAATGTAGTCCACTCTCTTTAAAATGCATATTCACCTTCCTACCACTAATAATCAGGAAGGGTCCATTATGACTTCTTTATATTATAAAGAAAAAAAGGACGATTACATTTATAATTTCTGTAAATATTTTAGAAAAAAATGCTTAAAATCTAGTAGTCAATGCCATAGAAACTTTATAGATTTTTAGGTAATATGCACAGATACAAATACATTATTCATTAAATACAACGCACATCTGTGTTTTATTATACTCTAAAATATACAGGAATCTTGATGTACTGAAAGAGTGCAAGTAAATACAGTATTCAAGCAGTCACTATTTCTATTTACATGCTCATTAATTCTTCAAAAACCCACAAAATTATCAAATAGATCAAAATACTGTTCTGTGTTTTCACACTTTATATTCAGAAAAACCAGCTGATAATTTACAACGTCATAAAGTTTCCAGTTTCACAATACAAAAAGAATAAAATGAAATTTGGGAATTTTTGTGAAAATTTTTGTGAAAATTTATGGAACTCTACCCAGACCTGGAAGACCCTCTACATATGTGAAATCATTTTCACTGGGAAAGTAACAGTTACAGTAAAAGCAGACCCATATAAATTGTTATCTAAAAGCCTAAACAGCCTTTACCCCTGTTTGTTATTTAAAAGGCAGTCTTCCAATTCAGCACGCAATTGCCTCTTTCCCTAAACAGTAACATGTTATAAACATGCTACTTTAAATGTGAATAAGACCTAAAGGCTTTAGGACTTTGAATCTTGCCCAATATAGAAATGCCTTCCAAGAGACCTGATGATGTTGACTTATGAATAACAAGGGATTTTTTGATTTTTCACTAAACGATGACAACAAAAACCCCCCAATCCACTGCGGAGGCACAAAGGTGACATAGGTGACAAGATGTACCATCCAATGTAGTGAGGTTGAAAACTCCACTTTCCAGGACCACTTGGCTGCAATAGGGTGAAAATCATCTACTTTCTGACTTCATGAAATTTCCTTCTTCTAGCAAATTCTTTACATTTTCAAACAAAAATAGTTCAATTTTAAACCTAAACCATTCAAAACCGGGCAACAACAGCCCGACCCCTATCTATCTCATGTCTACATCACAAATATTTTCACCCTGACTGCACCCAATCAGCTGGTTTTCAATTCTAATATTATAAAAGTTGGAATTTTAAATTTTTTTATGTAAAGAAAAAAATGTAAAAATACATCTGCTTTCTCTCATGGTTTAATACAGTATTAGAAGGCTTTCAGATGTTTCCCTAAAAAAAAAAAAAAATCAACATTTGAAACCAAATCTCAGCTTCATTTTCAGAAATATTAAAGTCTGGTTTAGATAATGTCTCATTTCACCCGCTCCAGCTTCCGCAAAGTGGCGCTGTAGTAAAACCCTTTGAGTTACTTGGTCCTTTGGCAATTTGCTGTGCACATCATGCCTACTGTACCAAACTTTTATTGCCCTTAAATTTAGCTGTAGTTTTACTGATAAAGTTGAAATTTAGTGTCCTTTTCTTCTTTCATGATAGTGTTGCTTGTGTGAGGAGATTAGGGTGCACAGTGTCTCAAATAATTCCTGGCACTGCAAAACCAAATTATACAATTCCACAAAGCAAGGTGCCATCAAAGTGTTTTCCTCTGGTCAAGTCTGTTTCAAGATTCTATAAGTTCCTTTTGCAAAACCTGCCTTTAAAACTCTTCTTCATAATGTCATCACACTTCTTCTATTCGCTCAACTCTGCCATCTTTCCTCTTAGGCTGAATTTGTATGTGAATAAGAAAGTGCCTTTTTCCTGAAAAAGCACAGTTTGAAGCATCAGTGTCAGAACCCCCCTTGGACCTCGGGCTGAGCCTGTCAGTAGGTCTCGGAGTCGGAGTCATTGAGCTCGTCCACCTCGGTGTACAGGTACTCCTGCTCCCCGCCGATGTTGTTGAAGCTGCAGTAGGAGCTGGGTTCACTCCTCATGATGGGCAAGGCTTCGAAGCTAACTGTTTTTGAGGTGTTGGTATGACGATTGATGGCACTGAACGTCAGGGATGATAAAGGGCTACTTGATGAGACAGGCATCATGGTGGCCAAAATGAGAGAGAGGCAATCAGCCACGTCCTTGTTGGGAGCGCAGGCCAAAGCTGGGGTATAGCCTATAATTAAAGATCAAATTTAAAAATTACTCATCCTAAGACTCATTTCACTAACATAAGGAAATAAGGCTAAAGGCCTTCAACTTTAGACATACTTTAAATTACCTGGCTTGTCTAATAAATTGGCTTAATTAGAATGATTCAGAACTTTCCAATAAGTAGAAAAAGAGGGAAGTCATAGAAATCCAGGGTGGGAGGAGACCTAGCGACTACATCATAGCAGAGGAAGCCGAGGCCCAGGATGGATGGCTCCTCCACTCTCTCAAGGCTTATCTGTACCCATCCAGACTCACAGACAACATCAGGCGAGAATGATCAACCTTCACTCAGAATGCTGGGAGAGCCTCACTGTTAATCTGTAGTTCTGTAAGTAAGTGCTTCCATGCTGAGAAGCCTAAATGTGCACAGATCGGTGAACGAGGCTCTGAGCAGCTGCTTGCAAGATGTATGTTCAATGAATGACACATGGCCATCAATTAACTTTTAATGGTCATAGTCCATTGAAGAAAAACAGATAAACGAAATAGGTTTAAAACTCCTAAGTCAAAACAAGTGTTTCCTTTGTATATGTTCCCTTCTTTAGCAGAAGCTGACTGTAGCCCTGAGGTACCACAAAGTATCAATACAACAAACTAAGTAAACACTTGGTTGGGTAGGAAGAGAAGATGGTGAGAACACAGAGCCGAATTTAACTATCAACCTCTGCTGTTACTGGAGCAATTTATAACTGGAGCACTGATTTGAAGGTTAGAATTATTTATAAAATAAGATGGATACTTACTATGACTTGCCAACTTTGGACCATGATTACTATTTCACACTGCACAGTCTATCAGAAGATACCAGGTCACAGGTGACCTTCATTATCATCTATTATATTATCCCTTCCATTTCTTTATAAGGAAAAGCTATATAACCTTGAAAATGATCAAAAAAGATTGCCTACTGGCTACTGACTTAGAGCCTCACAATGTGACCACACGCGTCTATGGATTTCATGACTACATTACACTAACGATTCCCAGATCTCTATGTGTCCTGCTGAGATCTTGCTGACTTTGATATCCATATCCAGTTACCCACTTGGAGTTTCCAGTGAACTTTCCTCACGTCCCTAAGTGAACCCAGCTCTTCCTCCTACACTCTCATCTTAAACAATAGCATTTCCCCACACATCACTCCACACCAGGTTGCAGGCGACTTCTTCCCTCCCCAAGTTCCAGTGAGTCCCATCAAAAGGGCTCTAGAAGCATTAACGTCCTTTCATCTCCAATGTCTCTGTCTTAATTCTGCCCACCCTCTCTTTCCACCCCTAACTGTGAACACGTTTCCTAGTCTAGACTTGCTCCCTTCAGATTAGCTGCTGTCTCCCTGATACACAGATCCTTTGCCACTTAACCTAAGAGACTCTGGCGTAACTCAGTATGCTGCCCTGTGCTGTATCTCTAAATATACCACTCTCCCTGCTTAGAAAGTTTTCTCCCCACTTTTCACTTGCCCTTTGGATTTGGGCTCAGAAGGCACTCATGGGGCATGCCTTCTCTCTCTCATGGCATTCTAGGTTTATTCTAACTGAACTGCTCCAAGGGCCTTGTGACAGCCTGTTTGTACACATTTCCATTCGAGGAAGTGGGCTGCCGCACTCTGCACTGTACCTGCAGGACTCAGCACAGTGCTCAGCACATCATCACCTAACACATACCCAACGGCCGGCGCTCTCCTAACCACTTAGAACACACCTGTGAGTGCAGCTGACAGAGACTCCTGCCCTCATGTGTGAGAGACAAGCTCTATGGAAAGAAGAATGAGGAAGAAGTAGAGCAGATTAACAAGAACTGAGAATGCTATGGTGCGGGAGGTGTGTGCGCAGCAGGCTGAAGTATAAAAAGCGTAGTTAGGATGGGATGCATTGAATAGATGACATCTGAGCTAAGACTGGAAACAAGTGAAGGGTTTAGTCAAAGACTGTTGGGGGCACAGTGTTCCAAGGAAACAGCCAGAACAAAGATGACGAGGCATGTATATCCCTGATATGAAGAGCCAGCACGGCAGGATGGGAGGAAGGAGGAAGAGTAGGAGACGAGGTGGGAGAGGTAACGAGTAACAGGACGAGCCAGTAGGGCCCTGGAAATCAGCTAAGGATTATCAGTGAACTGAGATTCAGAGGGTAGTATCTTCCCATGTATTTTAAAAGGATCCCGGCCAGGGTGGTAGAAGAGGGAAAAAAATGGGCATACTTTGATAACACTTTGGAGGTGGGTCAACAGTACATGCCGATGGGACTTCCCTGGTGGCGCAGTGGTTAAGAACCTGCCTGCCAATGCAGGGGACAGGGGTTCAGGCCTTGGTCTGGGAATATTCCACATGCCGCAGAGCAGCTAAGCCCATGCACCACAACTACTGAGCCTGTGCTCTAGAGCCCACAAGCCACAACTACTGAGCCCATGCGCTGCAACTACTGAAGCCTGCATGCCTAGAGCCCACGGTCCGAAATAAAAGAAGCCACCGCAATGAGAAGCCAAGCCCCTGCTTGCCACAACTAGAGGAAGCCCAGGCGCAGCAACGAAGACCCAAGACAGCAAATAAATAAATAAAGAACTGGCAGTAATAAGACCACTTAAAAAAAAAATAGTACATGCTGGTGGATTGTGGCCTTGGTGTGAGGGGGTCAGGAGCAACAGCAAAGATGGGAAATCAGCTGAGCTAAGGACGGCTGTGAGGAGAGCGGGCTCGGCAGAGGGGAAGAAAGGGCCAGCAGTTCAGTTCTGGACGTGGGCATGAGACATTCACGGGGTAGACTGTCAATTAGGTAGCTGGAGATATAAATTTAGGAATTCTCAGCACAGACTGGATGGGGTCACCCAGAGAGTGACTGTAGGTAGGGAAAGCAAAAAGAACTGAGTCCAAGAGCCCTCCAGTATTAACAAACTGGGGATAGCAAAAGAAAGTGAAGATAACTAGTACTGTAGGAAGAAAACTAAGAAAATGTAGAGTCCTGAAAGCCAAGTAAACAAAGTTTATCCAAAAAAGGGATATACCTGAAACTAATATAATATAGTATGTCAATTATACCTCAATAGAAAATGAGTAAAATAAAAAGAAAACATCTTCAGTTCCAGTAAACCTGGTTATTTAATCTAACCAACAATACAGGGAGTTACAAACCCTCACCCAGTTATCAATTCAAGGAACCAGGTATTTGTGAATGAAGAATATCCTAAAGAAGGATACTGTGAGCAAATCATATGTATTCTCTCTGCCTCTCCTCATCCTGCCCTAAAGTGATCCGCACCTGCTGACCCCGGGAACAGTGTGCAGCACAGTGGAAAGTACGGAGATTATCTGGGGGAATGTCAGACACAAGCTATGGTAGACTGCAACCTTCACATCCCTTATTCACATATGCTTTAAATTCCACATTAAATGCCTATTCCTAATTCTGATATGCCAAGTCAAAGGACAGTTGACTCCATACTGCGGTAGTCACTGGTGATCTTGCAGAGAACAGTTCTGTAGTGTGGTGGGGGTAAAGGTCTGACAAGAAGGGCCTTAAGAGAGAAAGAAAAAGGAGAATTGGACACAGCAGGAGAGCCAACTTTTCAGCAACTGTAATGCAAAGGGGAAAAGAGAAATACGGCAACAGCTGGCAGGAGCAGTGGGAGTTCTGAAAGATTTTTTAAGATGAGAGAAATAATGATTTTACACTGATGGGAATAATCTAGAAAGAGTCCTACAAAAAATCATTCTTAGAGGACACAAAAGCAAAGAACTGCTAAAGCAATAGTCTCAAGTAGGCAAAAGAGGACAGGACCTAGTGCATAAGTGGGAAGATTAGCTTTAGACAAAACCTGGCCTTAATAAATATTTGTTGACAGAACAAATTCTTTGAATACTAAGATAAACAAAGGTGGTATCACTAAACTAAAGTTGGTAAACCCTAACGCTGATTTAATAAATACATAAACTCCGAAGTTCACCTGTTAGATGCAGGTTGCCTGTTTCTCCTGCCCTGATTCCCTTTGCTACAAAGTAAGTCTTAGGCAGTATTAACTTCAGCTCTCCTCTTTGACCAATAAAAAAACATCCAAGTCTACTTTACTTCAAACATGGATCACTGAAAGATG
Organism: Hippopotamus amphibius kiboko; assembly: GCF_030028045.1. Lineage (NCBI taxonomy): Eukaryota > Metazoa > Chordata > Mammalia > Artiodactyla > Hippopotamidae > Hippopotamus > Hippopotamus amphibius. Next base: position 102,933,706 of record NC_080191.1, read on the forward strand.
AAAGCTTCTAACAACTTGAGGAAAGAGAATACAGAAGCTACTTACCATTTTCATCTACTGCAAGCACACTTGCTCCTTTCCCCAAAAGTTCTTGAACCACCATTGTGAGCCCATTTCGGGCAGCAACATGCAGCGGTCTGGAGAGAAAAAAACGTGTGTACACGTACATGTGCGCACACTCACGCGTGTGTGCTCGCTTGCGCGCACGCTCTCTCTCTCTCTCTCTCCTGGTTGCTGAAGGGCATTTTTGCTAGGCTGTGAAGATGCAGGCCCGTGGCCCCGACAGCAATGCAGATGGGAGCGGGGCACAGCAGAGCCAGCGTGCGGTGCACTGCCAGGCCTCGTCATGCGCCTGAGCTCAGCACTGGGCCTTCACCAAACCTTTCTGGGAGTTTCCTTGAAGACTCAATGTTTAAAGAGACTTTACTAATAACTAAACTGCATTCTTAAGTTGTTGTTTTAAGAAATGTGGTTGGCAAACATGTATAATAGAATATACAATAAAAACTGTAAACTGCACAAATTCCATTAGGCTTTGAAAACAGTTTGCAGGTTCCATGACTCATTTTTGGAGCTTTAAGGGATCTGACTGATACCTGAATGGGAACCAGTATGATAAGATTCCTCTCTTTACTAAGTCTCAAAGTAGAAGAGCAAATAAAAATGGGGAGAGGACACTGGGAGACAACGACCCAGGATTTAAGGAGTCACTGGATGCTGGCGGCTCACATTAAGAACTTGATTATTTTTGAAATCTCTCTAGCTTACAGACACGCATAAAACTTTTTGCCTCATCTACTGCTAGTGTCAAATAATACACTATTCCAGTTGGATGCCATAAAATACACAGAATAGTATCACTTTCCTCCATAAAAATGGATTGAGAAACAACACTATTTTCAATAACAAGGTTTCAATTCAAAAGCTTCTTTAGTAATATGCCTTTTAATTATGATGATTTTAGAAATGAGTTTTGTCAATTATAAGAACTGTTCTTCATTTTTTAACTGCTTCTCTGACAGACTGATTCCAATGGCCCCATGTTAAAAAAGAACCCCATTAATCATTTTTATAATTAGAGGTCACAAGTTTTACACTAGACACTGACAGTACTCACGTTTGCAAAGCTGCATTGGTTGCATTGATGAGGTTTCTATCTGTTATCTTTTCCAGTATTAACAAGGCACTAGTTTCATGACCCTAAAATTATGGCAAATAACTCTTAAAAACTTTGGCACCATTAAAGATAGATTTATACACTCAATACACCCCAACCCTAGTCCATGTAACTTATATATCACCATACATATGCCATGCATTTTCTTGGCTAATGCCTTAAATATTTGTCCAAGTGAGTGTTGGTATAACAGGGTTACAGAAGAGGACAAGAATATTTAAGATCAGAGAGATTAGAGAAAGACAATCATTACGTTTAGGCTTATGGTCCAAAACTTCTTTGGCTTACTGGAAACTTTCATACACCATGGTATTTAACACGTCAGTACTTTTTTCCAAGAAAAATCTGATGCCAGTGATTATTAGAGAGGTTTGGTCCCTAGCTCTGTTCATTTTAATTAAGTGGAAAAACTTTAAATGCCACTGTTGATATTAACAATGAAAAAATATCCTTAAGATGTGTACCTACCTTGCTGCAAGCCAAATGGAGGGCGGTGTTTTTACTGTTATCTTGTAAAGTCAGATCTGCGCTAGCACTGCTAACCAGCATCTCTGGGAGGAAAAAGTGTATCAACTCTTTTGTTTATGAACACACACCTCAGATTACTAATAACTCACTGTAGAGAAATGAAGACAGAAAGGAAAAACATCCCTCTAGCAAAAACTCAAAGTGCAAAAAATACACTGTAATATAAAAGTCTATACTATATTGTCATACTGTTGTATAAGTAACAGACAAGAACCAGAGCAACTAACATTCACTTTGTGAGCGCTTGCTAAATGTCAAAGACTCTTTTAAGTGCTCTGGATTTATAACATATTTACCCCTCAAAACAACCCTACAAAGTAGGTACTGTTATTTTTCTCACTTTATGGATGAAAACACTGAGGCCTGAGGTCACTCAGTTGGCAGATCCAGGACTCACATGCAGTCTGACTCCAGAGCCAGGGTTCTTAACTGCTTTCCTAACACTTCCTGCTAACGCCGACTATTCAATCAGTAAGGGCAAATGAAAACACTGTGCGCCGGAAGAAAACGTGGGTTTAAGCAAGTAAAAGGTTTTAAATCTCAGGAGTGGTGAGATAACTAATGGAAAATTCAATGAACTAGGGTCAGATGGGAGCTACATTATACATAAGCAACAGCACACTCAGAATAATAAAAGCCTGAAGCAGTTTCTTTACCAACTGTATTTGTCTGTCCGTTTTCTGCAGCCATCATGAGAGGTGTTTTCCCAGAGGAGTCCACAGAGTTGACGTGAGCGTTGTGGCTGAGCAGCAGCTGCAAGCACTCCACGTGGTCTGTGAAGGCGGCCGCGTGCAGCGCAGTTCTGCTCAGAGAGATGGGAGGACGGGACTAAATCCATGTGTTGTATATTCTTCATTTATGACAAGCGGTTTTCAAGGTTCACATACTAAGCTATAAACGCACTGCCTGAATGCAAGCAGGCTTAGTGGGGGAAGCTTACTAATTCCTGCCACAAAAATCTCTATTTCTGATAATACAGAAGTCCCTTAATTAAACTAGTATAAATAAGGATAAATTATGAAATTGCCAAAAAAAATCACATCATTAAAGGAAATTTTGAAAGAAATAAATCCTGACCCAAATACTGCCATCTATTACAAGTGCTGAACTCTTCCTATAGAGAAATCTGTTAACTTTATTAAAAAGAGTCTTTGGGTAACAAACATAAATCTTTTTAAAAAAGGGAAATCTTTTAGCCAGGAAGACTGGATAAAAGTAATGGTAGAAAAGCCTTTTATAATGAGACCATAATTAAGATTTTGTAACAATTTATACTTGTAAATCTAAAATCAACTTCTAGTTAATAATGGGGTTTCTTTAAATTCTTCCACAGTAATCTAGCAGTTAAAATTTCCTGCATGACTGAATTCCTACCTTCCCTTTGAATCTGTGGCATTCACGATGCTGGCACCTAACGTATCAATTAACATCTCAGCAGCACCTTCGTTGTCATTTATCCTGCAAAGGTAACAAGGTGATCACTCTTACAGCCATGGTGTATTTCTTAAACACTCAAACCAAATCCTATTCATTCTGCCTTTACTTACACAGCACAATGCAACGGACTGAAAGCATTTCCTTCCGTTTTTTGGAAAACGTCCTGTTCTAAAAGGAGTTCTACACAAGTCTCGTGACCTAAATAAGTAAATGAGAATCACATATTAAAATCCAAAAAAGATACTGAGGTGCCCGTACACACCCACATATCCCTACAGATAAGGCTTTACATCATGGATTACAAATACTCAGTTCGCTGAACCCATTAAACATCACATTTTTAGGTACTTTGGAATCCAAAGTACAACCTCAGGATCTAAAGTACAGTAGCTTCTTATGATAATTTAATAGCAGTTTATTGCTGACATGACAAATATATACTTTGTGCGGAAAAAAATCAGTCTCATTATTCTTTTCTATGGCGATCAGTTAAGAGTTATTTGGGCATTTTTTTAAAAGTCCTATTTATATAGCATAGTATAACTTTCAGAATAATACATGTTTATGCAGCATAATTAATTTCAAAATTTATTTTCTGTTTATAGTAAGGAGCTAGTGGTAAAATCTCAAATTCTACAGAAGTCTTTAGAGGAAATAAAGTACATGGTCCTGTCCCCACCCCCTTTCCCATTTCTGCTCTCTAGACTGTGACCACTATTTACCTTACAGTTTCAAAAAATTTTTAGGCATATTATCAATACAACTGCATGTACATAAACACATACTTCCTTTTTTTAAATTTTTATGCAATTGGAATGTTCTGTTCTGCAACTTGTTTTTCACTATGTATATATCTTTCCAAAGTAGCATATACATACATCCTATTGTTGGATGTTTGGAAGAACTTCACAGTATCAAAATGTATATCATAGAGGATTTAATCTCTAATTACAAATTTCAAGGTGACTGATAGCTTTTCTTTGTGATATTATCAACAATGTTGTAAATGAAACACACCAGTACTTAAAAAGAAAATTATTTATTTCTTTTGTATTTCTAGGAACAATTTTCTAGATACTGCTGAGTTAAAGGGCAAGTATATTGACTACTAATAGGTATCAGGCCCACAGTTTTTAATAGCAACTTTGAAAATAGGGGAAAACCCAAACCTCAGATTTTCTTAACCAAATTTTCAAAGCCAGGGTTTTAGTAAAAGTACTCCCAGTGCTGTATTAATGGTAGAAAATGAAATTTGTTTCTTTTGTTAGTCATTTGGGATCTGCATTAGGAATAAATTAGATTCTTAGGTAGCCTCTTTATTTCCATGGCTTAATACTTGGCTAGCAAAGTGATGCTGTATTTCTTTTCTTTTTTGACTACTCTAACATTCTCAAACAGTAGTTCAACTTTGTCTTTGTCCTATAATCATTTTTACCAGGAAAAGCAAATATGTTTTAGGAAACCTACGGTTATGTTTCATCATCTGTAAGTAGTTTCATCCAGCGGTTCTCGACTGGAGCAATTTTAGCCCTCAGGGGACATTTGGCCATGTCTAGAGACACTTTTGCTTATCACAACTGGGGATGGGGTAGGGAAGCGCTATGGTGTCTAGTGGGTAGAAGCCGTGGCTGCTGCTAAACCTCTTGCATGCACATGACAGTGTCTCACAATGAAGGATTATCTGGCCTCAAATGTCAACAGTGCTGGGGGTGGGAAACCCTGCTCTAATTCTCCTTCTCCAAATGTTAACTCACTCCCGAGAAGTAAACAAGGAAAGTTGCCAGTATGGATTTGAGAGTCTCCTATTTTCTTGGGACAGCAGTTCTCAAGGTGTGGTCTGGGGAGCTCCAGGGTGATACTAATAACTATTCTTTTCTTACACAAGCCATCAAAGACATTTGCCACTCTATTAATACTTTTTTTTTTGAAAAATAGTTATTTTTCATAAAAATGCTTTTATATTAACATGTAATAATACATTTATTATTTTAAAATAAATTAATAAATGTCCTTAAATTTCTCAGTCCTAATTTCCAATACAGTAAGTGTTAATAGCTACAAGCCACAGGTCCTGCGATAAGAGACGTGCGAGTTGCTGTCTGAGTGGATTGTGGGTGGCGAAAAGGGAGTCCTGGAGCTGTGGGTTACTTCCGACAGCCATTACCAGGTCGCATCAAGCTGAGAAACTCTTCACTCTGTGTCCTGATTTATAAAAGTATATAGGATAAAACTGGTCTCTTTATCTTTTAGAGGGATATTCTGAAGATGCTTATAGCTTCATAAAAATAGACACATTTTTAAAAGGAACACATGAGATCATGTAAGTATTCTTAGTTCTGTGATTGACTCTACAAACTGAAGATCTGAACTTTAAAGCTGAGTATGTATAACCAGCTCTCTTCTAAAGCTTTGCCATCATTCCATTTTAATTCTGAGAGAAACGTTGTTTTCTATTCTGTTGGAGTGCTTCCATTTTTCATCCATACAATAACTACTAGTCAAACTATTTTACATATTCTACTCTTAGAATGCCAAATTATAAAATAGGCTTTTGGCTGTAAATATGGTATTAATTTTACACTGCGTGTATAGTCTCTGTACATATAGCCAACACACATCTAATTCCTTCCAGTTCAATTCAGAATCATCACCAATTTTGGTACAGTCTGGAAATTAGACACATCTGTTATGATCTTTAAATGGCAACCAGGCATGTAGTTTGTGCAAAATTTGGTGTCTTGTACGGGTGCTCAGAGAGTCTAAATTCAGCAGTGAAGGAGCAGGGAACTCATTTTAGGAAAACAGTGTTCTCCAGAAAGACCTGGTAGGAATGTTATAATAAACAGCAACTCTCCAAAGGACAGTTGCAGCAGATTTTTACAAGTAAATGCTCTACCTGAGGAAAAATACCTTACTGTGTGATTTTTCCAATGGTTAATTCTCGCTGATTTAAAAAAAAAAAAAGTCTGCTTCAAAATAATTTTCATCTCACTGACCTCTTAAATTTCACATATGTGGATGTTTTCCTACTATTTGGTTTTCCTTCTACTTGTAAGATGTCAAGTTACAGTATAAAGACAAACCAATTTCAATGGTAAAATATAGTATCTTCTTTGACTTAGGGCTAATCTTTGAACACCTTGCTATTTTCATTAAATACCAACTTCAGTGAGTTGAAAAAGGAAGAAGAGTTGAAATTCAAAGGTTTTATAGTTTCCAAAACTATTCTGGCTAAGGACCTGAGGTAGTAAAAAATGAAACTGACTAAACTAAGCTTCTGAATTAGCAATATATTTAACTATTCAACTTTTCTATGGTACCATCAGTACTCAGAGTTATAAAAATGACCAAATGTAGCCACAGGACAATCCTCAAGAAGAGATCAAAGCTTTCTCAAAACAAAAGAATAGAGCTCTCAATTCTGATACACGAATTAATATGAAAATCAAAATTGTATCTAGAAAATGTTTATGAAGATGTTTAATTAAACTATAATTTTGCAAGATTCAGATTTTTCCTCTTTCACTGCAACTCCACAATTATTCATTAAAATGGCCCCCAGTAAAAGAACCACATGAAGCGATATGTTACAGAAAGATAGAGACCTCCTCCCCAGCAAGGCTGAATTTTTAGAACAGCCACTATACTTATTTTTTTAAGCAAGCGGATATTATACAAAGAGGCAATTGCTATTTTCTGTACATCTTGAGGAAAGTTGTTAGAACTGTCAACTAGTTTTGTACATACGCTCTTCCAGCTAACAATAACCTGCATGCTATGCTGAAATTCCAAACAAATAAAAACCCCTCATGTCCCTGATAAAACCCTAAGCACACACTCTGAGCACACACTGTACCTATGTACCCAACTGTTTTCTAAGATGATCAAATCTCTCAACACGCTCTGTTACTTAAATTATTTTAGTGACATTTCAAAAGCCAAATCTCATTTTTAATTATCTATCCTTTAAAAATAGCTTTATATTTCTCTGACTGACCTTTAGTGACGCCACCTGTAAAAGGACTAGCTGTGACGGTTACTCTCCAGGAAGCTAAAAGTAAGTCTGTTATAACCATGCAGCCAAGTTCACTTAACCATGAAAGCATCCAAAGTTTCTACTTCTATGATTTACTCTACTAGGATTTTATTCCCTTAAAATGTTGAACATACATGTTACTGTGGATGTAAGGACGTTAACTTGCAATGTGCTCAGAAAACATACACAGATTTCAGTCTAGAATATGATACATTTTCACTGTTTCTCCTTTGTCATTTTTTCCCTAATAACAAGTACATTTAGAAAGAAAAAATATACAAATACAAACATACTATATAAAAGACATTGGAAATAATATTATAAAAGTATCTTAAAAATGCAAAATACTTATTGAAGCAAAGGTCTAAAAAACAACCAGCATCTTTGCTTTAGCACGGCCAGGCACTGGAGTGAGCGGTAACCACATGGTAGGTTATTCCTAACATGTCGTTCTCAGGAAAGTCAGAATGTGTCACAGTTAGGTGTCTCTCCGTTGCACATAACGGGCAGGTAACGCGGGGGTGTGTCTGTGTACTTAACCATTGTAGCACGCCCAGTGGAGCGCCGTGTATCCATGATTGTCCGTCACGGCTGGATTTGCATCCACAGATGCTGCTGACTGCAGCAGGGCTCCGAGAACACCGATGTGTCCACAGGCAGCTGACAAGTGTATTGGTGTCCGGCCTCTGCTATCTCGAAATAAGCACTTAGCACCATGTTGAAGTAATGCATCCACACACTCTTCATGACCCGTGACTGCCTGAAAGAAAAATTATTTGCATGTAGCTGAATACACTATGTTGGGTACGCCACACCAATTTTAGCTAATTAGGAATTTTAAAGTCCATATTCCTCATGTCCTCCCACCAATCAAGGTATTTATCATATTTTGAGTAACCCAGTATTTTTATTGAAAGTGGCTTAAAAATTTAGTGAAAGCAGCGACTTTGTCAAAATAAAAGTAATATGAAAAACAGGAATAAAAGGACTCACAGTTCAACGAAAATAGTATTTCAAAGGTGAAAAAGACTAAAATGCATAAGAAAATAGTTTTGATAACGGAAAAAAGTAAAATTGACATGAATTCTACTCAAGGCTTTAGGGTCTTAAAATTTTGTTCCAACATTATTCTTCTCTAGAGTAAGTTATGCTTTGTGGTTGTTTAAAATTAAGAGTTCAAAAACTAAGACAGTGAAAGAAATGGTAAAGATTGGTAAAAATTTAATGAAGAAAAATATAAACACAACCTAGTTCCGCTTTAAGCAAAATGAGGTCATAAAAACTTCCAGAAAGGAAGCAAGAACACTTGTGCTTACCCCTCTGTGCAGTGCTGTCCTTCCCCATTTATCTTTGGCATCTACGTTTGCTCCTTTGTTCAGCAGTGAGTAGACACAGTCCGTGTGCCCGTTGAGCACAGACAGCATGAGAGGAGTCCTGGACAACAACAGGAGCAGCTCTGTCACCACCGAGACTTCATCCATGAAAACACACTGTGCTGGCCTGCTTTCTAAACATGCCTTTCTATGATGCAACTTTAAAGTAGACTTAAAAAACTGTGCTTGATGTTACTCAGTTACACACTATGACAAACTTACTATAATAGGGGCAAAGATATGAAGATTAACAAACACCCTAAAACTAACTTAAAAATTATGAAAACTTACTGTCCATTTCCATCTTGAATATCTACTGCATTCTGTGGTTCTGCATTTCCTATTAGTAGCCGTAAGCATTCCGAATGACCATTTGTTGCTGTGAAGTGATATTTAAAAATTTCAGTAATTACACATATATTAATGATAAAACAGAAAATGTCCATCTTAAACCACATTTCCTAGATATAATTTTGGAATATTCATTGACTTTAACAAGCAAGAAAGAAAATGCTCATTTTATTTTAGCTCTCTGGTGGTGGCAATGTGGTTGGGAAGGGCGGTCTGCCTCCAGCCAAGGGATGAAATTGTGATCAGACAAGTCAATCACATCAATCCCATTCCCCTCTGCCAATGACTGTTTCAAGTTCTGCCCCCTGAGATGATAAGAAGTCTGGAGGGTGTCTGGGAAATGTTTTTAACCCCGATAGTGGATAAAAATATTTCCCTGACTTTAGATGTGATCCTTGGAGATGCTTCAAGGAAATTCTGTTTGGCCCATCATTTTTTTTTTTTTTTCTTTGTAACTTGATTCACTGACCCTCAGTACACAGCAGCTACTGATGAGTGTTCATTTCATCTAAGTTCAACACCCAACGCATCAGGTTTAAGATCCCTGTTGGGAAAGGACTGGCTCACATCCAGAACCAGTGTCCTCTCCATGATTTAGGAGTAAGATGTTCCCCACCAGGTCTCCAAATTTGAAAGGCATCTTGGTTCTAACCAAGGCTTGCATTTACTGAAGAGGTGGGTGCTAACAGAAACCTGTAACTCCTTCAGGGGATAGGATTTTAAACTATGTGGCATCGATTAGCCACTTCTGAGGGACTCACCAGTGTCTTGGTTCAATATGTATCTATTAAAAGTACAAACACTCCAAGAAAGCTTTAAATTAGGTCTGCAAATAATGTGCTTACAATATAATTTTTCAAGCTGCAGAATGATATACAACTTCACTCTTTTTCAGAATAAGATACTAGAAAATGATAGCATTTTGACTTATTTTTACCATACAGCAGTTTATATACATATCTTTATTAGGACTTTTAATCCATTATTAAAATTTTTGTCTTTGAGCCTTGCTTGAATATCTGATAGTTTCTGAAGGGCCACTCTGGAGCATCAGTGGGTGTTACCCATAGCCTTCTAAAATGCAAGTTTTCCAAATGACCAGAAGCAAAGTCCCAGACCTACATTCTAACGGATCCATTTTAAGGGTCACCCTATAAAAAGAGACTAAGTGAAATGAACCTAATCATACGAAGATGGCCTACTGGGGATGAGAAAAATACTTGGCTAGGATTTCTTCATATATACCAGTCTTGAATTCATTATTTAAAATTAATACTGCCTTGTAGTAACTCCTGTAGAGAGTTGTGAATCTGCATCTGCTAGTGACAAAGAGTGGGTACTGAGTCATCACAGTGGCATGGTTACGTAGTTTTGCATCTTCACACATCCACAACATCACAAAACACTGCATGGAGTAGTTCTCGAATAGCAGGCACTCTGTAAGTCCTGTCTGATTAAATGTTTAATGCAGTACCCTGCCACAGTAAGTAAAATGTTTATCAGTTGTTAAATGAAAGCACATACCAATCCAAAATAATTTCCATCAAAAAGAAGTAAAAAAAATTATATATTTTTATTGTTGATAAAGTACTTCACAAGTTAGATTACTATAAAAATCCAATTTCTAAGGCAGATAATATTTTTTTAAAGTGATTATAATCTTGCTGTTGGTTCTTCCCTGAGAGCAGAATGATTAGAATTTTTTAAGTCAAAATTGTTAAAATAATTACCAGGAATATAACATACAAGAAATTACAAAAGAAGAGTATTAGAAGGAAAGTGGTAAATAAAATCATTCATCAACTCTGACATACCTGCTGCATGTATAGGTGTTCTCTTCAAAATGTAATCTTTGACTAAGATCGAGGCTCCCTGATTAATGAGAACATCCACACATTCTACGTGGCCCTTAAACGCTGCGAGGTCCAAGGGTGTTCTTCCACTACTATTTCTCACATCAAGATCTAGCAAAGACTGTACTAACACTTCTAGTGCTTGATGGTGACCATGATAGGCCTGGGAATAAATAAAAATACGAATTAAAAAAAATACATATTTAGACTGACTTCTTAGAAATCCTAGAAAACATAAAGGGAGTAGTAAGCAAAGTTGTCTTCATGTCACTATGTTTGAGATAATCCAAAACTTCTGTATTAATAATTCAGAAAGTTAACTACAAATTTTTCTAATAATCAATTAGGAGGCTACATACAGTGTTAGCGAATGGGTATTCCATAAATAATAAAAGTTCCAATGACAGGTGATCTTTTCACAAGTATATAATGCCTGGTTCACGGCAGACATTCAGTGATGTGTGACATGGGTTCAATGAAAGCTTTCATTCTAAGTCTATGATTCCAAAGCCCGAGTTCTTCATCCCAGTTCAGTGCCCCAATTCACTCCCCAATAAAATGTTACTATGCTTACATCATACAGAAGTTGCAAATGAATTTCAGCTAGTATTTGAGCCTTGTGATTTTTCAAATTAAAACGACTACCCCATCCCATAATGTGCCATATCTCAAAAATAAACATTTCTTTTCAAAAATATTTAGACTGAGCCCCGCTTGAATAACTGCCATGTGCTAGGCACTGTCCTAACAGAAGATTTAAAGGTTTGTCTGAAACCCGACTGACTGAAACCCCTTCTTCACACGATCTGATAAAGGGGCCTTCTAGAGAATTCACTTCAAAAACCAACATGTAAACTGAGCATCTATTACTCTTACTGGACTAGATGCTGAGCAGGAATTAAGGCAGTAACAACACAGTTCTGGTGGGGAAGGAGTATCTTCTCTGGTTCACTCATGCCACCCCTTTTAGGTGAGGGACAAGTCATTTTCTGATACCGTTCAGACCTGCAGCTTAGCACATACAGGCAAACTGTAAATGCTCACATGTGAACTTTTCCTCAGGGAATTGAAAAATATAAAATTCTACCTGTTTGTGCAAAATGTCATTTGCTTCTAAAAAGAGACACTTAGCTAGAAAGAGGGCCCCACACTGTTATCAAAGGGCTATAAAGCCACTTCTTGTGGGAAATGTCAGAAAGCACTGGCAAGAGGTGAAGCTGCTCTGGGCCTCACTGACCCTTGATGTTTCTGACTCCCTCAAAGATTCAGGTGACTGGAGATCACTGAGCTCTACTGTCTGAGGGTCACATCTAACCTTGTTCCTCAAAACCAGGTCAACAAAATGATGCTCCTAAAAATGAACAGTGAGAAACACAGTATATGCAGAAGATGGTATAAAAAGAAGAGGGAAAATAAGGATGACTAGGAGCCAGGATAATTTTGCCACAGGGGTCTTCCCCTCTTGATGTCTTTGACTGGACTGGGACAAAGGACTTGGATGCCTAGTATGTGCAAAGGCAGGACAAGGCCAGTTTCCTTAGGCCTCAAGCCAGTGTGTTTTCACGGCATCAAAGTCATCCTGGATTGGGAGAGTTTGGAAGGGGAAAAATTACTTCAGTAATTTCTGAAAACCTCCTAGGGACAGATACAAAATGCAAAAGTGGTGGTATAACCACATTTCACTGAGCCTAATTATGAAGTCACAAAATTGTTTCCAATTTTGGTTTGAAAACACTATTTAGCACACCCATGTTCATAACAGCACTATTCACAATAGCTATCGAGTAAAATAACTAGTTAAAAAAACTAAAGCTTTTGAGACAACATATTCAAAAACTTGGCAAAGTGCTTATTAGTCTGGCACCTAGTACGTGCTCAAGAGCTGAGGCGCTATTACTATAAGAGCGCTGAGGACAACGCAGGAAGAACTGCCTAGTCATCTGCTCCGCGTCGTTTCTTGCCACCCATAGTAAAATGGCTATTTTCTCCATGCTGCCCTTGCACTTCCAGATGACTTATTTATAATGCAAGTCTGGGAGAGTAGATAGTATTTCCAAAGACCCAAAGGGCAAGGAAGCAGGAAGCTTCAGCATGCCTTCTTAGTTATTTAGACCATGATAGGAAGCAATGCTGGGGAGAAAGGGGCAGAAAGACAAAGAGGACAATTCAGTGTACAAGTGTCAGTGTTAGAAAATAAGCCAGGAAAATATTAAGATAAAAAGTAACAGAGCATGTGAGAGGAAGCACCCAAATGGTTCACAGAACTTGCGGTGATCCATGCTAACCTATGTACAGACCCTGGCAAGCATTTGACTATACTTAAAATCAGGTCTAACAAATAGTGACAGTGCCCAATTCTCCAAGCCTCCCAGCCACCTCCTTCCCCCACCCCCCCCACCCCGAGCATACTTTATTTCAAAGATAAACTCTTCTTTCAGCACAGAAAGAACTAGATTGGGCTCTGCTTGAAATTTCCTAAGGTAATTCATTCCCATATTTAACTTAAAGAACTGTCATACTCTCGTCTAAACGTCTCCTCTTAGTGATGGATATTAAGATGAAAAATTCAGAGGCACCTGAAGCTAGAGGGAACATTACAGATCATGTAGTTAAATCCTACAGCCTGAGCAACTGTCAAGGACCAGTGAACACACACGTAGCACCCCAAGATCACAAAGTAAGCAAAAAGTTGTAGAAATACCACAGAGATTATAGTTTTTATATCATCTGTTTAAGAAGTCAGCAGCCATTCCACTAGGGTGGGTCATTTTAAAATCCACGTCTCAGGCATATTCTCTCCTTAGAGCAGGTCTTGGGAGAAGCTCAAATCCCCCCTCCCCCCTTTTTTAAAGACATACAAACAAACAAAAGTACATTCAAGAATTCCCTGAATTAAGAAAGTTCTTACAGTTTTCATTCCATAATCATCATCACATGGACCAAAAGCTCTGGGTACTAGTTTGAGTCAACATAAACGGATATGAGATACTTTCAGTAAACCAGCCGTCAAGCTGTCTGTGAAGGCAGTACTCACAGCCAAGTGTAAAGGGCTTATTGTTGCTCTGTTGTCTGAATCACTCAGCATGTCTGTTCCCGAGGTTTCCATTAACTGAGAAAGAAAAGAATTTTTACTGTCAGAAATGGCACTTTTAGACAAACCATAGCAGTTATTCCTGGTCCCCCTCCCCCAAGTTCAAATCCATTTCAGAGTATAAACTGATACTTGAATATGAACTTAAAAACACCAGACCATCACATTATGAAAACTACTCAGCAACCTTACAGATTATCCTGAAAATGCGGTAAGGACCACACATTAAGAGCTCTGAGGGGGGCCTATAAACTCAGAGTTTGAGAGAAATGCTATTTAATTACCACCAAGTAAGAGCCTCCCCTCCCGCTGCAAACATGATGTCTGTCACCATTTTTGTTCCCAGGAATGTGTAAGACAGGCTCCAGCTCTATTGAGAGCAAATTAAATACTCTGAGTAGTAGGGGAAAACTGACTAATACTTACAACATCTAAAGGAGTTTCACTTGCAATCTGAAATAAAATTTAAAATAAAAATATTTAGTTGAGGAAGCAGTCGTATACAGTAAAGTTAACTACCTGTCTCTATTTGCAAAGGGCTTTGTTAAATTCTATTCTGAACTTGTGCTTCTTCTGCCTCCAAAAATTAAGTCTTTTAAATAAACAGTAAAAAGGCCACAATATAATAGACCACAAATCTATATACACTGATCTCAGATTTTAGTCTAAAGATACCGTAATAACCTAAGGAAATATTATTTCTGTAGCATTTCTAAATGCTATATTAAGTACGTCAACCTCTTTTCCTATCTTTTATACCCACCCCCCTTGAATTTTATTTCCCTTTAAGGGAAGCAACATTAATATAATTTATAAGTAAGACTAAATGAAGAAACCTCTAACGTGAAGCATGTGCTACACTCTTGAGAATCATTTAACTTGTCTTCTACTCTCCCTTCGGTTTGGCAAAGTGGGGTGAATGGTGCACGCATTCAGGAAGGAGACCATAGCTGAAATAAAAAGTTCCTCTGCAGAAGATGAGTCTTGCTTTTAGGAGAGACAGTTAGGAGGTTGGGCCTTACAGAATTCCTAAACATGTAGGGGGAACTCTCCTCTCACAGGGACATGTATTTCTCACATAAGACATAGTTTCAGTTCCTTAAAACGCTCTGGAAAACGTTTAAAGGGGCAGGGGCAGTGAATGCTACATGGCCATGGGGAGCTCTAAGGGAAGGACACAAGGAGCCCTCTCCAGAGACCTAATTTCCTCCTCTCTCCTTTCTCTGTGAAAGGGAGAAGAGAATGAGAGACAGCTTAGTGAGGCAAGTACGAATTTAAGAGGGGCAGGGATTCTAAAAACGCTAAAAGGCATTTGTTTCTTGATTCATTTACCTCACTGCCATTACATTATTAGCATACGAACTCACACTGGCCCTTCCACAACACGCAGGAACCTTACCAGCTGAAGACACAGACGGTGGCCGTATGCAGCTGAGTAGTGAACTGCATTGTACCCTTGCTTGTCCCGGATCCCTGGATTTGCATCATTTCTTAGTAAGTACTCCAGGCACCTATTACAGTAAGACATACAATTCTAAATCCTGCATCATAACCAATGATAAAAACAGAGACAAACTCAAAACTGGACATTTTTCTTACACTTGAGTAATGTAAAAATCCTAAACATTTCTACACTACATAAACTTGTCATTTAAATGATATTGACTGTACGTATCATAAAAGTACAAATGAAATGTTCACAAGAGAATCTTCTTTATCCACAGTCTGTCAGCAAGCTCAGTACACCTGAACACTGTTTCGTACACAGTCTATATCTATAGCATCACCTAGTCCACTCAACAATGTTTGATAGGATTAAACTCGCAGTGGTGAGGAGCATCTAATCTATCTGGAACACAAAGTTAAGTATGATATCTCATCAGGCAGCTCAAGAAAGATGTAAAAATATCTCCCAAAACTAAGGTCAGAATTCAAGGATCTTGTGTTAGAGACCTGAGAAGTGTGGGAACAATGTAAAACTGGTATGTAGGTAACAAGAAAGACCGTCCTATGGGAAATACACTTCATTTCTTTGCTATTAAAATATGAGGAAAGTAATTTTAAAAGGACTATAAGGTTCACAATTTGTCATAGTTTTGATAACTGTTGTTACTGTAGCAAAAAAAAAAAAGAGTACTGAATTAGAAATTAAAAGATTTATCGCTAGAGTTAGATACCAGTGATCTTGGGCAAATTGTTTCACCTTTATGGTGAAATGGCTTCATTTCAGTAACTATCAGATATATATGAGGACCATTCTTTGCGATGCCAACCTCTATTTCTTTAATGCTGAATTGCTTAAAATACTTTAGGTCTCTTAGGAATTACTTACAGAGTCTACATTTATTATAATATCCTTAATGGTAGCAAACGTTCATCCTTTTAAGCAAGGTTTTGATATTTACATACAGAGAAATTTATTAGTCAAACATGATGAATTGTGTATCACTATGATAAAACGACAACGACAACACCCAAATCTGACTCTAAGGAACAAGCCTGGTGTTTGTTGGTGTTCCTAAACTGACTCTGTGGGCATTCCAGGAAGCACTTCAGGCAGTGTGTAGACTCTGTGTGTACAGTCTTCCTGGGTACCCAGCTCACAGGTTGATCCTTACTGGGAGGAAAGACCTACTGGGCTGGAAGGATAGTCTCACTGCTTTAAAAGCACAAACATTTCACCAAGGGCATATTTTTATCTTTAATCAAATTCTTTAGATGTGAATGATAAAACAGAAATAGTTCTCCCTACTGAGACCTGAATACAAGACATTCTATCAGTGGAACAAACTATTTTAAGATAACTTGCTGATACATGAGTACTGAAAAAAAACAAACCCGATTTATTTAAGGAAAGCAAAACAAGTAGGTA